>NC_089232.1:81923638-82549214 GCF_963924675.1 Phocoena phocoena
CTGCACACAGCCCGGCAGTTCCCTCCCTGGCTCAGCCGCTTGTTCACCACCTGCTTACCCAGCCGGCTCCCTTCCAAAGGATAGGAAATCCCAGCATCTTCACTCAAGCAAAGACTGAGGGAAGACCGCATCATGGTTAGAAACAACGCTCCCAGGCCGCGAGGGATGGTATTGCTGAACGGGACCGACATTACCTCGTCCCATCTCCTAGTTTTCCAGGTGAGGAAATCCCATCCAAAGAGCTTCCCTGGGAAGCCCAAGGAAGTCAGTGACTAAATCTTGCCTAAGGCCTGATTCCCATCCCTGTCACTTTAGGGAAACAAACATATAAGAACATCCACAGCACACACGTTCATGTTACACTTTCAGAAAATAGTTTCTTCCATGTGTGTGATGTACATGGCACATGTTCACATATACAAGGACATTTCTAAATTTCTTTTTAAACACACCACAGCCACCCCAGGCTTGTGGAGAAAGGAGGGCCCTTATGTGTGGGCACATACGCCTCTCCTACTTGACCTTTTCAGGATTAAATGAATTTAATCTACCAAGTGACCCCAAAGGTGAGGGCACAGATGTATATCTTCTAATTATCCATCCATCTTGAGATGTCTGTGCCCAGAGATCAAGGCCCTGAAACTCACCTGGGAACAGGATTCAGGAAGTGAATGATGTGAACCCCTGTTCCATTCGCCTCTGCTCATGGGAGGGGGAGCCAGACTGCCCTCTTTCAGAGACTCTACAGATGTCCCCCCACCTCCCCCTACCCATCACACACACACACACACACACACACACACACACCAGAGGGAAGGAAGAAGACAGGGAGGAAAGAGGCTCCCTCTCTTGTCGAACTGGATGGAAAATCAGAAAATCTGAATCTAGTTGCAGCATCTATGAATGTCAGACCCTCTGATTTGGTCCTTTGACTCATCACAGAAGCTGAAGCCAGGAGACCTGGAGTTGAGGAAAGCAAAGGAAGAAGCAGGTGCTGGCTTCTCTCCAGCTGTGTGTATAACACAACAGACGCTTGCCAGGTGCTTTGGGTCCCAGGTGTGCTGAGCTGGGAAGTGCAGAGTAAATCCTTCCTCCCCTGCCATCAAAGACCTAGGGCTCACTTGTGTTGATGCCGTTACACTTAATGCTAAATCATCGGGTGGACAATAAGCTTCAAACAGAGTAGAAAAGAGAGATCAGTGAATATCTGCAAACATAGGAGAAGTTTCTTGGAAGCCTGGGACTCTGCTGGACTGTCACACGGGGAGGCTGTGGACAAGCAAGAGGGCATCACCTCATCAACGGTCCTCAGTGCCTCAAATTCTCGCGATGTTACAGGGCTTGCAATAGAGGAAAGACACGGTGGAAGTACCAATCATGGCTACTGTCTGAAAAAGCTCACCGCTGAGTCCCAATCCCTGTGGCTAAATCTCCACTGGAGGTCCCCTGGAAGACCACCTGGAGGCCAGCTCAGAAAACTGAAGGCTAGACGCCCCCCCAGGCCCTTCAGCTCCATCTGCTGTCACATTCAAAGGCCTCAAAGAAAGCTTCATGGAGAACATCAAGTTTTCAGAGGCAGCTTGCAAAGGACACAGAATCGGGGGACAGCCCACTGACCCGGCCACGGCTCCCCAGGCCCGCCCCAGCCCCTGAAGCCCCAGTGGCAGCTTCCCATCGCTCCGTGGTTAAGCTCTCTCATCTTTAACAAACGCCCAAAGGTTTTCTGGGCAGGTCCCCACCTGCCCCCCAGGCTGCACACTTCTGCCCTCCAGACATCCACCCCACTGCCTCCATCGCAGGCACAGGCCACGGGGCTGAGCCCTGCAATGCTCCCACTGCTTCCTGGGTCAGGACAAACCTCCTCCAGACCCACCACCACACCCCCTAGTCCTGCAGTTATTGCCAAGTCCTCTTCAGATCAAGTTCCAATCTAGGTCACGTTTCTTTGCTCTCTGCTCTCTGGAACTTTCTTCCTATCTGAGTGCATCCCTCCTCATTCATTCAGGGATCGTGTGATAAAGTCTGTCTCCCCCGACTCAGCTGAACAGCCATACACACAGGAGCCATGGGCGGGGAGGGGGTTGGCTCACCAGTCTGTCCCCGGTGCCTGACACACGGCGGGCGTTCAATAAACAGTTGTAGCAATAAGCAAATGGGGCAGCTTTGATGCCAGCCTGTCACTTCTTCATCACAGAACTCCAAGTAAATTCCTCTGTCTCTCTGCCCCCTTGCACCACCCCTGAGTGTCTGCCAACACTAAACATCATCATCTCCCCCAATTTAATAGTTATCCGTAGCATACGTTACTACTGCTTCCCTCCCAATGTCTGTTTACAGGTGAGTTCAACCACTTTCATCATGTGTTATCATTCATCGATTTGTTATTATTGGATTTCCTCAAGGACAAAATCAACATTCTGGTGCCGTGTCTATTATTGATCGTGATCTTGGTGAATGTGTGCCTTTCTCTAAATTCATTATATATAATACAGAGATTTGGAAATGTTTTTGTTACATCACTGCAAAAAGAATACTGCATCAAAATTAAAAGTTGGGAAGAAATATTGTCATTCCACTAAAGTATATCAAGATCTGAAGAGAATGTTCAGATAATAAGTAGCAGCTGCTACACTAACACGTGCTGGCTGGCTCATGAGGCTCTGTTTCTACCACATCAGGAATTCCTAAGGTTAGGAAGCAGCCCTCTTCCTTTTCTTTTTTTTTTTTTAAATTATTTTTTCCCCACAAAAGTACCTCACGAGAATTTCTGAGGAAATCAATAAAACAGTAAATGACATCGTCCAACAGCCTTAGAACTACGAGGGTGTCTGCGCTGGGAGGTCATCTCTGTGTGTGAAACCTCTATCCCAGCTGGAGGCTGAGATGAGGCCCCTACCACCACAAGGTGGTCCCTTAACCCTCTGGAAAGCTCTTGTATCAGTCAGCGCCACTGCCCCTCCTTTTCCAGCTCTGTCTATGAAGCCTGCGCGCCCCCCGCCCCAGACATTGGACGACCCGCGATGTTACAGGGCTTGCAATAGAGGAAAGACGGTGGAAATACCAATCGCCGTGTCTTTGTGGCACCAACACAGCCTTGAGGCTGCACAGACTTCAGTTTGAATCCCAGTTGACCCCTTCAAGCTGCATGACCCTGTCCTTGGGGCTTTCTCAGCCTCTAGTCCTCAACTCTGAAGTGGAGACAATAAAACTTACCTCTGCGGGCTTGTTAGGAGCATTAAATCATGCATCCCTTCTCCAAGCCCTATAGAACCCCCATAAGCCTTCACTCTATGAAGTGCTACAGATGAAACGATACATAAAGTAGATGGAGATACAGATGAAGTACCCGATACAATGTTTGTGGCCAGTAAATATTTTCATCCTATTTGTTATTATTGCCTTTATTCAGATTCACTAAGAAAGGAGCAAACAGCTGAACTGAGGGAGGCGCCAAGTTGTACTGGTTCTGTCAACTTACAAGGAAATCCAGGATCTAATGAGTAAAAAAAAAAAAAAAAATCAGTTCCGCCCAAACATAAATACAAAGGGAACCAACCCTAAGAGTATGTTTCTTGGGAATTCCCTGGCAGTCCAAGGGTTAGAACTCTGCACTCTCACTGCCGAGGGCCCGGGTTTGACCCCTGGTCGGGGACCTAAGATCCCACAGGCCACACAGCATGGCCAAAAAAAAAAAAAAAAAATTGTGATTCCTGAAAACAAAATAAAGCAAACCTAACAAGAAGGATCTCAAAATTATCTTTTCCTTTGGTAAAAGTATAATATAAAATAGTATCTAAAAGCACCTTCCCTTAGTAATGAACTGGGTTACAGTAATTCAGGAAACCTGTCTAAAATTCTTCACATCCCATCATGGAAAGAATCCCATAGTGGAAACAAGACGCCGTCCTCTCAGTCACATCCTTTTGCCTCTCAGCTCCCGCCACCACCGCGGCAATATACTCAAAAGAGCTTGGGACCTATGTGAATCACTGCAAAGTCTTAGGGCACACACTGAATTAAAGGGGTTGAACATGTCATTGGCCAGGAGGCTGCAGCACTCAGCTGGGGTCCCATGGGTACCCGAGAGATGGAGCCTGATTTCCTGCCTTCAAAATCTGGGTAATCCATGCAGGGAAGGTGCAGGTGAACAGGCGATGACATGCAGTGTGGTCGGGACAAAGAGCCTGGCACAGGGCTTGACCGAGGACTCTAAGATGGGACCAAAAACCTGAGCCCGGCATCACGGCCAAGTCACATCATAGATGAAAATGTGGAGTAAAATGGTATCTCATGATCTGTTACATTTACATCGCAGGCTAACACCGAAATCAAAGTACTTTGCCAGGACTCTCTACACTTTCTCTCTTAATGTTTCTTAGCCAAAAGTTGGCCTAGGAAAATGCACCGGGGACCGATCTGCTGTTCGCCTTGTGAGCCTTTCCCCCACAGAGGTGCCCATGTGTTCAGAAGTCTGACCAGGACCCATTCCCTGCTGTAAAGATGTCAAGCATCCACTATTTGTTCAGCAAAACTGAGTCAGTCTCAGTGGTTCCCTTATTCCAAGCGGCCAGAACCATCTGAACTAGCAAAGTAACAATCTATTACTTGAACATACCTTTACAAAGTTCCTACAATAGACAAAAGCAGGTAATTTTATACACAATGTTTTAGTTGCTACAATAAGAATTGTTTGCTAAGCAGAAAAGGTAACAATACCATCTTAATATTTTTAAGCCACAATTCTAAAATGTAAAGAAATTATGTAAAAATGATATATGATAGAACTCTGCAGATATCAAAATTTGTGCCGTAGAATGTTTACAGCAATGACATGGTTGACGAGTCCTAGCACACCTACAGGGAAACTGTACGTACAGGAGGATAGCATTTTTTTGTAAAATTTCTATTGTATGTGAACATGAAAAAGACAAGAAGAACTTCCTAAAAGGCAAACAATGGTTATTTCTAGGTGGAGGAATTATAGTTTGGGGTTTTGTATTTTTCTGTGTTTTATAACTTTTCTGCAATTAACACACATAACGTAAAGAAATGTAAAGAAAATGCTTTTTAATCTTTTAATTAGGTAAGTCAACAAATTTCTTCTCAGAACAAAACAGAGAGACGGAGGTACATGGCTAATGCAAATACTACTGATCCGCTCTTACGTGGAATTAATAGTGGGACGGAAGGCAGGGGCTCTGCTCTCCAGGGCTCCCTGTGGGGAGACCCCTTCCACAGTCAGGGCAAAGGATAGGGCCAGATAACAGTGTTTAGACATGTCTTTGATGTCCGCAGCCATGATCCTGGACAGCTGAGCAGCGGAAACAAAAGATCATTCTGGCAGCACTGGTCCCACTGGCCTTGGTACCCCACCTTTGGGTGCAGTTGCATTTGCCAGCGCTGACCTGTGCCCTCACACACACAGGCCTCATCTGCGGCACGCTCTGCAGTGCCAAAACCTCTCTCCAGATGCAGCCAATGAGAGAAAAATTTCTTTCTTTCTTTTCTTTTTTTTCCAAACCAGCTTTGTGTCTTGATGGTCCAGCTGGTGAAAGAAATGAGAAAAAAAAAAAATCTTCCTTTCAAAATTAATAATTTTGTGTTCACAGGGATTATCTCAGGGTATGGGGATTACAGATAAGTTTTGCTGAACTGTGCTATCTAGTTTTTTCTCTAGTGAACACCTGTGTGTAATAGAAAACATGTAAAAATAATCACAAATTTTTCAGTGCAAACCCACACTCCCAAGATGGCACTGGAGTCCTGCGTGTTCTAGATACAAGTTTTGAAACACCAGCTGCTGGAGGCTGCACTGGGGTTGGGGAAATCTCACAGGAGCTGACAGCTGAGATCACCAGGGACCAGGCAGGGCTGCAGATGACGGGTGAGACGAAGTGGGAACCTAACCCGGTCATGCCCATGCCTTCCACAAGGTCAAGTCCACCAGCAGGTCAGCGTGCCCCAGGCCGATCCAGCACACCCGGTGTCACCACCCCTGCCTGGAAGAGGAAGCGGCCCAGCTGCCCAGCAGCAGCAAAACTCCAGAGAAGCTCAGCCTCCCATCCAGAGTCCCCAGGGTCCTGACTCTCACTCCCCCACAGCTGCCATCAAGTCCTGACCCCCAGGGTCCCTCAGCTGAACTGTCCCTGTGGATGGCCTGACTATAATTAGCTACACGAGCAATTCAAATTTATTGTACAAACCGTAGGCGCTTATGTGGCCCAGTATATCTGCCTTGATAAGAAAAAGCATCAGTTCTTAAAATCTTAGAAGAAATCAATGCAAATGCAACTCGATGGAGGAGAAAGAGCTTTTTCAACAAACGGTGCTGGAACAATTGGATACCCGTAGGCAAAGAAATGAATCTTAACCTAAACCTTTGCACCTTATACAAAAATCAACTCAAAGTGGATCACAGACTTACATGTAAAACAAAACTATAAAACTTCTAGAAAAAAAAAACAACCAAGTACAGTCAAAAATCTTCATAAAAAAAAAAAAAAAAAATCTTCATGATCTAGGGCTAGGCAAGAAGTTTTTAGATTTGACACCAAAAGCACAATCCTTAAATTGATAAGTTGACACACTGGATTTCAACAAAATTTAAAAGTTTTGCTCTGCAAAAGACCCTGCTAAGAAAAGAAAAGACAAACTACAGAATGGAAGAAGATATTTGCGAACCACATATCCAACAAAAGACTAGCACCTGTAATACTTTTTTAACTCTTAAACTCAACAGTTAAAAAAAATCCAATTAGAAAATGGGCAAGAGACATAAAAGAGACATTTTGCCAAAGAGGATAAACAGAAAGCACGTAAGTCATGAAAAGATGTTCAGCTTCATTAGCCCAATAGGAAAATACAAATTAAACCCACCATAAGATATCACTATACATCCATCAGAATGTCTAAAAGAGAAAATAGTGACAATACCAAATGTTGTCAAGAATGCAGAGAAACTGGATCTTCATGCATTGCTGGTAGGAGTGTAAAATGGTACAGATACTCTGGAAAACTGTTTTGCAGGTTCTTATAAAATTAGACATTCAGCTACCGTAAGACCCAGCCATTGCACTCCTGGATATTTATACTATAGGAATTAAAACTTATGTTTACACAAAACCCTGTACACAAATGTCAACACCAGCTTTATCCATAATAGTCAAAAACCAGAAACAATTTTGATATTCTTCAACAGGTTAATGGTTACACTGTGGCAGAGCCACAGCTTGGAATACAGCTCAACAATAAAAAGGAATGTTATTTTTTTGAATTTATTTTATTCAAGAATGGTTAATTTACAATGTTAATTTCTGCTGTACAGCAAAGTGATTTAGTTATACATATATATACATTCTTTTTCATATTCTCTTCCATTATGGTTTATCACAGGATATTGAATATAGTTCCCTGTGTTATATAGTAGGACACCTTGTTGTTTATCCATTCTATATATAATAATTTGCATCAACTAATCCCAAACTCCCAGTCCATCCCTCCCCCACCCCCCTTCCCCTTGGCAATCACAAGTCTGTTCTCTATGTCTGTGAGTCTGTTTCATAGATAGATTCATTTGTGTCATATTTTAGATTCCACATAGAAGTGATATCACATGGTATTTGTCTTTCTCTTTCTGACTTACTTCACTTAGCATGATAATCTCGAGGTCCATCCATGCATGTTTATGCAAATGGCATTGTTTCATGCTTTTTTATGGCTGAGTAGTATTCCATTGTATATAAGTACCACATCTTCTTTATCCATTCATCTGCTGACGGGCATTTAGGTTGTTCCCATGTTTTGGCTAATGTGAATAGTGCTGCTGTGAACATAGAGGTGCATGTATCTTTTTGAATTGTAGCTTTGTCCAGGTATATGCCCAGAAGTGGGATTGCTGGCTCACACGGCAGCTCTATTTTTAGCTTTTCTGTGGACCCTCCATACTGTTTTCCATAGTGATTGCACCAATTTAAAAGAAATAAATTATTAATACTCAAAAGAACTTAGATGAATCTCCAGGGAATTATGCTGGGGCGGGGTGTGGGGAGGGACAATCTCAGGAGATCACATTCTATATAATTCTCTTTATATAACATCCTTGAATCAACAAAATTATAGAACTAGAGGACAGAGCAGTGATTGCCAGGGGGCAGGGATAGGGGATGGCAGGAGTGAAAGGGAAGCAGCCATGTCTCTGAAAAGGCAGCATGAGGGCTGGTTGTGGTGATGGAAGAATTCTGTATCTTGACTGTATCAGTGTTGTGATATCGTACTATGGAGTTTCAAGATGTTACCCTTGGGAGAAACTGAGTAGAAGGCTCTGTATTATTTCTTACAACTGCATGTGAATCTATAAATACCTCAAAATTAAAATGTTAATTAAAAGTAAATAATATCTCTCAGCATTTTTCAAAAGATAGTCTTGCTAGCAAGTTGCCGTAACACTGCCACCTGAGCAGGAGAAAAAGCTCTTGTTCAGACCGCCTGCTTTGTTAGTAAGATATTCGAGTGTGGCCACAGGCTGGAGAAGACGCACTGCTGCTTCTTACCATTGTCTCCACGTGAGAAATCTCTCTGGGAATTTGCAGGCTTTATCCAATGTTAATGGGGATTAGAAGGGCACGTCCAAGGGCCCCGTCTGATTCTATTCATTTTCACCCGTGTAAATGAACCCAAATCCGTATAAAATCCCAACAAGGCACTTTTGTGCCCTACCATGATGATCCAATCATTTAAAGAAGACCCCATTGGCGACCCGAATCCCATCTGAGAGTTAAGAGCAGTGCAGTGGCCAGGGCTGGGTCTCAACAGAGCAAAGAGCAGGAGGTTGAGAAACCGGATTCCTGACAACGGTCGCAGCGGTAATTCCACCACAGGAGGAGTGAAAGGAGAGGGAAGCAGCACCCAGCATAAGGACAGACAGAGCTCTGCAGTCAGACACCAGGAGGCTTGAAATCCAGCTGGTTTTCCTCACCTGTAAGCTGGGAGGTGAGGAAAACATCACAAGTCTCCTGCTAAAGTTAGATGAGAGGGTACACAGAGCATAACACAGGTTCACGGAGGTGCTCACGGAGGCCCGTGCCCTTCCTGCCCCCACTTGTCCAAAGTCCACAGCAGCAAAAATGCCGCTTACTCGAGAAAAAGCCCCTTACCCCAAGATTCAGGAGGCTTAGAGCCCAGGCTCCAGGCCCAGACCGCTTGTGTCCACGTTGTGTCTCTGCCACCTCTTGGCGTGTGACCTTGGACAAGCTCCTCAACGTCTCTGTGCCTCGGTTCCACGTCCGTAAAATGAGGGTTCCGATAACAGCACCCACCTCATAAGGCTGTTGTGAGGACTGAAATGCTTGGAAAAGTGCATGGCCACAATTTTTTTAATGTGTCCTTTCAGGTAATATTCTGGTTAGAAGAAATAAGAAAATATCCTTTTTTGGCCGAGCCGCATGGCTTGTAGGATCTTAGTTCCCCATCAGGAATTGAACCCGGGCCCTCGGCAGTGAAAGCGCCAAGTCCTAAGCACTGGACCGCCAGGGAACTCCCAGGACCATTTTTTTAAGTGTGTGAAAAACATTTATGCGGTATGATGAAAGTATTAGGTTAAACCATTCGAAATGGCCATTATACTATTTCGATCTACAAAAATAGCAATCTCCTATGGTTCTTCCCAGCAGGTAAACCTCTGGGCGTCAGTTCACACAGCTGTAGGAAGTGTATCACAGACTCTACAACCTGAGGCTGTGCTAAGGCTCAGGGACCACGTAAAATGCTGGCACGACGTAGCAGCTTCACAAACCACAGCAGCCAGTTGTGCAAAACTACCAACTGCTTCCCAGTTACGACGCTCAAAAAACACCACTCACAGGCAGCAGAGCTAAAGAAAAATAAGTGAGATAAGCAGACGATGGTACAGGCCCCGTTCCCCATGCAAGTGGATCCGTGTCACGTGGGGGGAGCCTAGAGGTCACAGGATGACCCAGCATCATCACCGTAGGAACTGAGCAAGAGGTGTGGACAGCAGTGGGAAGTGGGCACCACTGCGTTAAGACCCAGAGACGGGACGTGGGTGATAATATCATCATCACCATCACGATGACGAGGAAGAGGAAGAAGTGGTGGAAGAAGGGGAGGAGTAGTGATAGTAGCAGGAGAAGGAGTGGGAGGGGAAGGCGTTTGGGCTCTTTCTATGGAGAAGGCAATGTTCTAACACCTGACATGTAACAGGCTGAATTCTTGCCACTGCTCTACAAGGTGTTTATTATCACTGACCCCATTTTATAGATGAAGAAACAGACCTAGAGAAGATTAGGTCATTTGCCCAAGTGTAGCCGAGTTCACATGTGACCCTGGGTCTGCATGACTCCAGATACCAGCTCTTAAGTACACTCTCATTAGCTTAACCACTCAGGTCACCGCCATGTAAACAGATGCAGGATCATCATCTAAAGGCAAGTCTGACTAAGGAAGCTGTGCCAGGATGGACTCCAGCTTTCTAGACCAAAGAGCCCTTCCAATGACCTCTTGCCAGGGCAGTGATAGAGCAGCTTCACAGAGCAGAGATTCTTACCCTTCAGCATGTATAAGACTCCCTTGGAGGGCTTCTGAAATACAGATTCATCAAAGGTTCTAATTCATAAGGTCTGGGTGGGACCCAAGAATCCCGAAGGTATCTTACAACGCTAAAGTCTTGGCAGTCTGTGTGATGAGGAAGTCAGGCAAGTGGCTTGGTGTTGGGGTGCCCTCAGACCACACCCCACACACACACACAAGCCCATCTCATCAGCCTGGACCTATCCAGGCCTCACTCCCACTTTGGAGTCAGATAAAAATGGGTTTTCCACCACTTGTTCCTCATGTAACCTTGAGCAAGTCCATTGGCTTTTCCACACCTTCATGCCCTCAAGTCTACAATGGGTCCAACCCTCCACCTCACTGAGTAAGGATTAGTGATATGGCCCATGTAAGGTAACCGAGCTTAGGTCAAAGTCTACCTGCTCCTTTCTCCTCTCACCTGCTGTCAGATTCACTTCCTCTCTGTCCACAAACACACCAGCCCAAATACTACTTTTTCTAAACTTGTATCATGTCTGTAGCCATGAGTAAGGATAGCAGCAATACTTCATATGTCTATAGTTTACAAACTGCCCCTTGAAGGCAAGGTCCGCACTGCCCCTGGGTGTCCCTTGCCACGCCTAATGCAATACGATGTACAATGACACAGTGAGCATTTAATATGGATTTACTGATCCAGCGCACTGACTGAATTTGCTCTCAATCTAACATTTCGAGAAGACAATTTACACTTCAGAGATGTGAGCTCATAGTGGTTCTGGTTTTCTGTTCAACCAAGAATCTCTCTCCTCTACTCGCGTCTAAGAGATGCTGTGAACAGCCATGAATGGACAGAAGAAAGATTGTAATTAGAAGATGAAAGTAAAAGCAAGCCAGCATCCTGGATACAGTCAGGCAAAGGTACCTTAGAGCTACAGAAATCATAATGCCTAATTCTCTAGACAAAACCAACAAATATCTTAGCAAAAGAGAGGGCCAAATGAAGATTTTCTTTTAGGCTAACACCCCATAAAAGCCTGTGAAAAAATGCAGGTTCTCAGAAAGAAACAGGGAAGATGATAGAAAGGATAAAGGCAGAATATTTATCCTGAGATATGGCTGTTACTCTGACCAGCCCTGGGGCCAGGGCTAAGAGAAGGGAGACTGAATGACAGACAAATGAAAAGTACCAGTAGAAATTAACTCGAAACAGATGACAGTTTGGACAGGTGACAGAAGGGACAGAGACTTTTTGCGTGGGGCTAAGATTTGGCTTCACAGTTGTATAGCTTTGTGGCCAGACAGATGTGCATTCAAATCCTGGTAGAATTTGAATCAGCAACTCACCTCTACATGACCTGGATCAAGTTCCTGAACTTCTCTGGACTTTGGTTTTCCCACATATAAAATGGAAACGATAATACCTACACCTCATAGGTGCTATCAGTCCAACTCAGAACCTGGCCAGAATAGCCATGAAATGTTAGTTCCCATTGCCTTTACTCCACTTAAAATCATAAGAGAGGAGGAACTGGGTTTTACTTCCATGTATCCAACTAAGTAACTGCAAAGTTATATTCCTATCACAACTGAAAAAATTTACACTACCAAAATGAAAACTTTGTGAAACTCTTACAATGTGAAAATTCAACCAAACTCAGTGGAGCCCATAATGAAGGTAACTAACTTTGCAGGACCCTGTTATTTCCTTCGAGTAGTTAAATGGTATTTAATTTTTAAATCTTACTAGATGCGCCAGAATTAGCTACTCAAATCTGTTCCCAGGTTTCCTCTTTGGGCTTCCATTTTCTTATTTCTAACCCCTGACTCACAGGCTCACCCTTGGGTGGCAAAACTGAAAAAGCAATGCAATAGGATGGCCACCTGAAGAATCACCTTCAGAGTGAATGTGGGTGAAGAGAAAGGCACAGAAGTGCACACAGATCATCCCTCACTACCTAGGAGATAGAGTTTGAGGATCAGGTCCCACTTTCGCGATTGACCAGTTCTGTGACAGCTTCTCAATCTAAAACATGGGAATGATGGATTCCAAAGAGCAAGGAAGCCCTAGTAAATCCAAGGTCCAGATGGGTCTCGTGATATATTACTCCTAAATTAGTCACATTCAAGTCTAACAGAAGACAAGAATGTCAGCAGGAAGCAGAGGCACAGGAAATGAACAGAATCGTTTGTCAAGCCAGAAGCAGAGAGGGCCAAACGGAATCCTTTGTAAAGGGTGGTCTATACGTGTGCCTTCAACATCAAAATAAACCAGGACATTTAAGAAATGTGTGAATAATGGTGGTAGATCTTATTAGCATGGCAGGGAATTCATCTGATGGCTCAAATCCAGAAGAACTTGCCCTCTGAAGGACTTAACAATTTTTGTGTGCTGTTTCCAGTCCAGAACTGTCTACCAATAACCCACAAACACCTACAGGTAAGTACCGTGTCATGTGTTGCCCTGGGGCTGCACAGGGGTATACACACTCAGTCTCCCTGCCAGGTACAAAAAAGATTACCGACAATAACGGTGTCACCTATGTGTGCTCCAGCCTCACACACTTCAGAAGAAGAGTCTCGTTCCTCCTCTAAACCCCCCAAACCAGTGCTGGGAGCCCCTGTGTGCTCTCGCAAACCAACCCTAAAACTGCAGGCTCCAAAACTGAGAATGCTCACCTAAGGGGGCAATCTTTGGAGTGTGCCATAGACTGAAGACTTGTGTCCCCCCAAAATTCGTATGTTGAAGCCCTAACTCCCAGTGTGTTGTAAGTGAGGTCATAAGGGTGGGGCCCTGATCAACAGAGTTAATGTCCTTATTAGAAGAGACAGTAGAGGGCTCCGTCTCTCTCTTTCTCTCTCTCTCTCTCTCTCTCCCTCTCCCTCTCCACACTCCTGTAGGAGGAGGTGAGGAATGGCCATGTGAGGACACAGCAAGAATGTGGCCACCTGCAAGCCAGGAAGAGAGCTTTTCACCAGAAACCAAATCAACCAGAAACTTGATCTTGAATTTCTAGCCTCCAGAATTGTGAGAAATAAATTTCTGCTGCTTAAGCTGCTTGGTCTATGGTATTTCGTTATGACAGCCCAAGCTAATACAGGGCAGTGCAAGAAGGCAATATTGGATCTTTCTTATTATGCATCTTACTTTAAAAATCATAAATACTTTAAGCCTTGGTAATGGATCGACCCTGGCACTCCCCACCCCCAATGCATGTGCCACGTAGGGTAGGAAAGGTATCATGAGGAAAGAGTGGGCATCTCACAGCTCAGAGGGGTTAGCAGGAATGCCCACACCTGTCTGCTTGGTCTCCACGGATTGTAACACATTACAGCTTATATATGGCCAGATTGTGATCTTAGATAATAGAATCTTTACCACATCTTCTATGAAAATGAAAATCACTTACAGCACAGAGGTTCACTGTCAATCTTACTGCTAGAATGTAAGTTCCAGGAGGGCAGGAATTGCCTGATTTGTTCACTGCTGTATCTCCAGCACTTAGACAAGTACTTGGCACATGGTACATACTCAATAAATAGGTATGTATTAAATAAATGATGCTAAAACTCGTGTTACCTTTACAGACCATGATGTCTGCAGATTTTTAAATTTTGGAAACAGCTTTCTAACCTCGTTTTTATTTTTTACAAATGAAGGTATCAATGAGTTTTTATTTTGTTAAAATACAAAATTTACCAATAAGCTCATGTCAGGGAACAGATATTTAGGCGATTCTCATAAAATACTTTTTACATGGTAGATGCCCAAGGATTGCGGTGGCTCTAATAATTATTATTATTTGGCTAACTCTTATGCCTGAAAGCACTGGAATGCAAGGGAGTTACCAACCAATGAAATAGTCGTATTAGCACGAGCTCCTTGTTTTACTCTTTTCTTGTATTGCCTTCCATACTTCTCCCCAGAGGCCAAGGTATTGCTAAGCACATAATAGATACTTTTATGTGACAAATATAAAACTAACTGAACTTTTGGCTCAAATTCTCCTACACTGTAGTCAAGACCTCAAAATAGAACCCTTAATTGTTCTCTAATTGTTTCTACCAGTATTAGGCTTGGCTCTGTCCAGAGTTCTGTAAGTTCCCTAAAGAACAAAGCTCATTCATTCCTCAAATATTTACTAAACACATACTATTGACCAGCCATTGTCCTGGGTGCCGGGGCAGGACGGTGAGCAAAGCAGACTTGACCCTTCACAGCACTTACCATGTGCCACGGGGGAGATAAGACATCAAACAAATAAATATGTAATGACAGATGTGGTGTGTCCCATGAAGTGGTTCTCGACCTTTTCTTTTTTTTGTTTTTAAAGAAAATTGCCTACATACACTTCAGTTCAGAAACATTTTATCTAATCATTTCTTTCCCAAATCTTTTTGAGTCAAGAACTGTAACTATCAATCAGAGTTCCTGATCAACAAAAGATCTCACAGTCACTCCACCACTGGTCTCATTCTGCACAAAGGGAAGAACCTGACATTGTACTGACTTATCGAACTCGATGATGGGTAAATGCACAATTTCCAGTAGGGTTTCCTTTTTTTTTAAAATTTATTTATTTTTTGGCTGTGTCGGGTCTTATTTGCGGCACGCGGGATCTTCATTGCAGCGTGAGGGCTTCTCTCTAGCTGTGGCGTGTGGGTTTTCTCTCTCTAGTTGTGGCGCGCAGGCTCCAGAGCGCACGGGCTCTACAGTTTGCAGCGCGTGAGCTCAGTACTTGTGGCATGCGGGCTTAGTTGCCCTGCCACACATAGGATCTTAGTTCCCTGACCAGGGATCGAACCGTTGTCCCCTGAATTGTAAGGCGGATTCTTTACCACTGGACCACCAGGGAAGTCCCCTGTTCGTTTTTTTTTTAAAGAGCTTATAGACCTCTTGTCTACTTTCACAGATTAGTGGTTCTCAAGCTTGACTGTTCATCAGAATCACCTGGAGGGCTTATTAAACCACAAATTATTGGCAAATCTCCCCCTTCCCAGAGCTTCTGAGTAGGGCTGGGTATGGGGTCTGAGAATCTGCATTTTGTGCAAGTTCCCTGGTGATGCCAAAGCTGCTGGTCCAGCAACTACAATTTGAGAACTACCACACTAGACTAAAAGGCAGACCTGAGCTTGAACAAAGTAAAAGTTGGAAGGAAGCTCATGGATTACCTAGGCCAAGCTCCTCAGGTGACAGACAGGTGAGCCAGAGAGCCAACCTGCTCAAGGTCAAAGCAGAACAAGGTAGGCAGGTCACTGGCATGTCTGTTACACAGCTTCCCAGCAAGCCCACCTTCCTGAAAACATGCCCTTTTCGGTGGATTCGGAGGTAAACTCATCATCAAAAATCCAAGGGTATGAAATGCTGTAATGTCTTGGATTTACTTCAGGGTAATCCAGGAGGGTTGCAGTGTGGGGAGGGAGGAGGAAGAAGAGGCAAAATTGATAAAGTGTTCACAGTTGTGGAACTGGATGAGATCACACAGAAGCTCAGTATATGATCTTTCCACTTTTGTAGACGTTTGAAGTTTTCCACTATGAAAGGGTAATGGGAGTCAGTTGGATCAAGATTTGTCATTGCACATCTCTGAGAGGACCTGGGTTCCCACACAGCCCCTGAAATATACCCCACCCCACACCCCGCCACCAAAGGAATATTTTGAACATCTGTGACATGCCAAGTCTTGGCTGGCCACTAGAGGGAGTCAAACAAAATTAAGGCACAAATCGCTGTCCTCAAGCCCATAATTTGGTGTGTAAAGAAAATGCAAATTATTGTGTTACAGAGACAAATAAATGGCATAAAAGATAATGAAGAAGGGGCTAAGAGACTGAGAGGGCTAAGGCAAGGCTGCATCTTTTCCCACTGTATATCCTTGAAGTAAAACTTTTAGTGCCGTTTTCTAAGGGTGGTCAAGTTTCAGAAATGTGTATTACCATCAATCAGTGATGTTTTATCAAAGTGGAAAGAACATCAAAAGCACAAATAAAAGGAAAAGCCCAAGAGTCTGCTAGGGTAATAGTTAAATTATAATTTATGCACACAAGAGAACACAAAATTTTAATTTAAAATGACAATATCGCTTTGCGGTTCCAACACGGCAGAGGTGACGGTGGAGATTCTCGGCTCCAATGGGGCTTTCGACAAGGGATTTATCAAAGATGTTCATGAAGATTCCCTCATAGTTGTTTGTTTGTTTGTTTTTAAGATGTTGGGGGTAGGAGTTTATTAATTAATTTATTTTTTGCTGTCTTCGTTTCTGTGCGAGGGCTTTCTCTAGTTGCGGCGAGCGGGGGCCACTCTTCATCGCAGTGCGCAGGCCCCTCACTATTGCGGTCTCTCTTGTTGCGGAGCACAGGCTCCAGATGCGCAGGCTCAGTAGTTGTGGCTCACGGACCTAGTTGCCCCGCGGCATGTGGGATCCTCCCAGACCAGGACTCGAACCCGTGTCCTCTGCATTAGCAGGCAGATTCTCAACCACTGCGCCACCAGGGAAGCCCTCACAGTTGTTCTTGAGAACAACTGGCAACCGGAACGCCAGGTTCCATTTAATGAAGTTAGATTACCACAACCACCTGATATAAAAAAAAAGAAATTATTGAGGCTTCCCTGGTGGCGCAGTGGTTGAGAGCCCGCCTGCCGATGCAGGGGACACGGGTTCGTGCCCCGGTCCGGGAGGATCCCACATGCCGCGGAGTGGCTGGGCCCGTGAGCCATGGCCGCTGAGCCTGCGCGTCTGGAGCCTGTGCTCCGCAACGGGAGAGGCCACAACAGTGAGAGGCCCGCGTACAGCAAAAAAAAATAATAAATAAATAAATTAGTGAAGGAGATGAAGTACAGGTGTATTCAAGAGCAAATGATCAAGAACCATGCGGATGGTGGTTGGCTAAACTTCGAATGATGAAAGGACAATTTTATGTCATTGAACATGCTGCTTGCGATGCCACTTACAACGAAATGGTCTCATTTGAATGACTTCGGTCTGTCAATTAAAATAAAACTGTCAAAAAAAATACCTTCTTTAAATGCACAGTGGATGTTCCTGAGGATTTGAGAGGGACGTGTGCTAGTGAAAACGTACATGAAGCTTTTAGGAAAGCAGTAGGAGCAGGCCGAATTTTTTACCATCCGGAAACCACACAGCTAATGATACTGTCTGCCAGCGAAGCAACCGTGAAGAGGGTAAACATTCTGAGTGACATGCATTTGCGAAGTATTCGTACGAAGTTGATGCTTAGGTCCAGAAATGAAGAGGCCACTAAGCATTTAGAATGCACAAAATAACTTGCAGCAGCTTTTCATGCGGAATTTGTTGTGAGAGGACATTGGATGGGCCTGCCCACGGGAACACATGGCAGTAACGTACAGCAAGCTAGAAAGGTTCCTGCAGTTACAGCTATTGAGCCGGATGAAGCTACTGGAACATTTAAAATCTGCGGACAGAGTGCTGATGCTGTAAAAAGGGCTAGAGGTTTTTTGGAATTTGTGGAAGATTTTATTCAGGTTCCTAGGGATCTTGTTGCAGCGTCAAGGATGGAGTTGCTCCTTGAGCTTCACTGTGCTAACATCAAGGTTGCTTTTATGCGCGGCTGCTACGGCTGCTCAGAGAAGACATACATCATGTGAATTCCCAGTCCTACTCCTCTGCGTTTTTCCTTTTACCTGTTCAGTTGCTGCTGCTTTTAAATTTAGGGTTACTGGGCAAGGAGGTTTGAAAATCCTCTAACAGTGTCTGCTGTATTGACCGGCTTATTGTTGCCATTGTTCCCTTATTTATTCCCCTTCCCCCTTATTTATTCTTCACTGGGAACTGTTCTCTCAAGCATGCAATAGAAGAAACTTACATTTTAACCTCTTTCAACCAAAATTAATTTATTGTGGAAATAGATTGCTGATATAGTATAAAATTTTAATTAATTGAGGATTTGGACTTAACAAATAAGATGTTGCTGTTAACTTAGGATACATCTATTCCGTATAGTGATAGTTACCTGAACATCTTCTTCTGTTACCAGGTAACACGACCCAGTATTGCTTTGTTACTTTATGGGCGTATGTTAGCTTTATAACAAGTGAGTTCCTAAGGGGAAGAGCATCTTCATGTCCTCCTTTTACTTTCTCCTCTAATTACCGGACACTCAATAACTGCTATTTGACAGACTCACAAGTTAAGTGTGGAGAAGGTAAATAATTTGAATTTTATGTCATTTTACAGCTCATATCTAGGAAGACAGCAAACCACAGACATGTTGTATGCAGCTGTACAGTTCTGCAGTACTTTAAAAACTTACAGGTGTAAAATGTAATACTTGTTCAATGTCAACTTTTTATTTCAGTGAAAAGAATATTCATTTTAAAAGAATCTTCAAGTCACAGGTGTCTTTTGAACAAATAGGAACTTGAAAATAAAAGCCAGATTGATGACTTTGTTAGTTGTTTGAATAATAATATATGTAACATGTCATAAATGTAAACAAATTGATGCGATTAATGCCAAAATAAAAGTTTTCTTTTTGCCTTCAAAAAAAAATATCAACGAAATATTAAGTATATTCATAATACAACTTTTATATTTAAAAGATACAAAATGACATATATTATATATATATATAATTTGGGCCAATGTTTAGAAGCATATAGAACTTAATTTTAAGACCAGAAAAAACATGCCAAAGTACTAACAGTAATTATATCTGGATCATAGATTTCCAGTTTTCCTTCTTTTTTTTTTTTAACTCTTCTGCGGGTTTTTAAATTTTATGTCACAGATATAACTTCTACAACAGTCTTCCTCATTCTGTTGTTTTTGTTTTTAAGGGCAATTAGCTTTAAAGTACTATAATTTATCTGTATATTCAGAAACTGAACCAAAAAGACAAGCGTGCCCATTAAGCAGTGTACAAACTGCAGAGATTAACTGGAATCCTTTGAAGGGATTAGAGGTCTACGGACCCTCTGCAATGGTCAGATCAGAGCTCCATGAGCTGCCCTCGGCCAGCCCCAATGGTCAGTTACTCCCACAAAAGCCCTAGAGGCTTCCTAGGGGAAACAGAACAGAACCACTAAAGCATGCTGGACAGGGAAATGTCGATTATTAAAAGCAAGCTCCCTTTACCCACTTAATGCATGAAGGGTCCATATCACAGCCTTTGTTTAAATGTCCTGGTCCCGCTCATTTCTTAGCACTGTGCTTGGGCATGGCACGGGGTACAGGGGGTCTGCCTCTCTAAGTTATAGTCTATCTTCTTTTCATTCTGAATGAATGAACCTTTTATTAGCTCTCCTTTGAGATTGCCTCTGAACACCCTGGAATCACTAAGTAATTCAAATGTTGAATCCACAAACTAGACACGATTTTCTTAAAATGGGGTTTTCTGATGTCAAATAAAAGGGTAGTAGTAGCATGAACATCTGTAATGCCATAGGAGTTCAGTCACTTGCTTACTAAATGAACCAACTTTATACTAAGCATAGAAACCTTTAGACAGGCTCTACATTATAAACTCTCCTATTAAAAATGACAAGACAAAAATACAGATATTAAAGTGTAGCTTCAAATTACCCACCCACTAAAAGATTACATGTATTGGTGCAAGTGGCTACTTTCACTGATTAAAAACATCTTAAACCACAAATAAGCCATTTGTTAATCAATAACAAGAAAGGCTAGGATGGAATTTCAACTTCAACCTGAACTTACTTCTTATTCTTTAAAGAATACTTGTTCCAGAAAACACTAATTCTAAAAGATACATGCACCCAATGTTCATAGCAGCATTAGTTACAATAGCCAAGACATGGAAGCAACCTAAGTGTCCATCCACAGATAAAGAAGATGTGGTATACACACACACACACACACACACACACACACACACACACACACACACACACACAATGGAGTACTACGCACCCATAAAAAAGAATGAAGTTTTGCCATTTGCAGTAACACAGATGGACTTGGAGGGTGTTATGCTAAGTGAAATAAGTCAGACAGAGAAAGACAAATACTGTATGATATCAGTTATATGTGGACTCTAAAAAAAATACAACAAACTAGTGAACATAACAAACAAGAAGCAGACTCACAGATATAGAGAACAAACTAGTGGTTACCAGTGGGGAGAGTCGTGGGGGGAGGGGCACAATAGGGGTAGGGGATTAAGAGATACAAACTATTAGGTATAAAATAAGCTACAAGGATATATTGTACAACTCAGGGAATATACCCAATATTTTATAATAACTATAAATGAAGTATAACCTTTAAAAATTATGAATCAACACATTGTACACCTGTAACTTATATAATATTGTACATCAACTATACCTAAATTAAAAAAAAGAAAAATTGCTCCGGAATGAACAGTAGACCACCTCATCCACTGCTGTGGGGATGGAAAATGTCACAGATCACAATGCAAACTTTAAATGAACCAGATTTCAGTATGAACAGACTTGTAGAAACATCTCCTCACCTGTGTTTCATTTCATTGTTTCACATTTTTAATTTGATTTTTGTTTCCTAGAAACAAACTTTCCTGAGCAAACCCAAAAACAGTACTCTCGAAGCAATGGATTGCATATAAGGAATTCTTCAAATCTGCCCGGAGATTTAAGACATTCTAAGACAAGGGTAGGAGTCTAATTGGCCTTTAAAACTTCCAGGAGTGTTTTCCTACAAAGTGCTGCAAACCCCGTGACATTAAAACAGCGCTTTAGGTAAGATGAAGCTCAGAACCGTCCCAGACCTCCACCTTTCCCCATGTCTAAAACGCAGTGTTAATCGGAGAAATTAAAATGCTCTCGCTAGGAATAAAAGTTTTTATCAAGTTAAAATGCACATATTGTTTAAAACAGATACTAAAAAAATCTTCCAAGTCCTGAGTAAAACTTACCTCTATAATAAAACTTTCTTAAAGAAAAGCTTCACTATACAAATTAAGTAGTTCCTCTTTTTTTTTTTGCTGGTCTTCATGACCAGGGATCAAAAGAGGCTTGACAGCAAAATGGCCCAACAGTCTTCTCCATGAATGGCCATCATCGCCTCCACCCAGCCTGGCGCCCTGGCGGCCACACACACACACACACACACACACACACACACGCACCTTCTTGTACTTCAGGGAAGCAGCCTTTGTTCCCAAGACCCAAAACTGGGATCCAGCTACTAAGCCTCCTCCTCCCCCGAATCAGCCTTCCCAAGGGTCGGAGCCCCTCAGAGACAGTCCCAGGGCGGTTCTGGAAAGAAGCCCCATTTTCTCCCGTGTTCCAAGCGCTGGGGAGTTGGGGCCGCCACCACCGGCTCCAGCTTCTCTAAACACACAGACATGGACACGCATGCACGCACGCGTGCACACCCTCAAAACAGTGATTATTACCATCATTGTCATTTTTATTAGCTCTCACCTACGGAGCGCTCACCATGTGCCAAGCGCCCAGCGCGCGCTCTAAGTCCATCTAAATCCAACTCTGCCGGCCCCTCTTTTTCTCTCTCTTTCACACTCACACACACACACTCCCACGCGCGCAAGCACACGAGGCAGCGGTACCCACACCCCCACGCGCCCTCGAGGCTGAACCCCGACATTTCCGTAGCCTCCCGGCGGGTCCCGACCGAAAAAGTACCCACGTCCGCCCGCGCGCTCCCCGGGCCGCGCTTCCCCGCGCGCCGCGCTGCGAGGCGTTCCCCCGGCGCGCCGGGCGGCCGCTCCTACCTCGGCCCTTTGTCCTCGCGCCGCCGCGGCCCCGCTCCGGTGCGCTCGCCGCCGTCGGAGGGCCGGCCCAGCCGCCCGCGCGCTCACTCCCCCAGCTCCCGGGCTCGGCCGGCCGCGGGGCACGCGGCAAAGCCCGGATCTGAGGAGCGCGGAGCGCGGCCCGCGCCCGGGACTGACCCCTGACCCCGACCGCCCCCTGGAGTCCGCTTCTCCGGGTCTTCCGGCCGACCGCGGAGAAGGTCCGGCGGTGGGCTCGGCCGACCCGGGACCCCGCTGAGGAAGGGTCGCGGCGAGGGCGGCGCCGGGGCCGGACCGGGCGGCGTCGGGCGAGGGGAGGAGGCTCGAGGGCCAGAGCCGAGCCCCGCGCCCGCCCGCCGGCCTGGGTTTTCGCTCCGCGTGCCCGGTCCCCTCGCCCTGCCCCTGCGCCCCCCCTCGCCAAAGTCCGACCTCCTCACCCGAAGGGCGTGGCACCGGCCTCGGGGCGCCGCCTGCTCTCGGGAAACGTCGCTGTCTTCTATGATCTCCCCGAGGGATTCCTCCCCCAGCTTCTCCGTCCCGCCCCCCGGCACACGTCCCCACCTTCCCGCAGGGCCACTCGGGGAGCCCCTCCAGCCAACGGAGACTCAGCGGGTAAGGGAGTCTGGACAGACGTTGGAAGAACCCTCGGAGAACAGGTCATTTTGTCGCTTGGGACGCAGACGCCCAGAGGGGACAAGGCAGGTCTGCGAGGCAGCAGGAGCGCAGCCCAGGCTTCCCAAAGGCTCCACGCCAAGGGCCCCGGAACGCCCACCCCTGGACGCACGGGCTGAGCCCTGTGGAGGGCCGCGTCGGCGGGGCGCCCTTCTCCGGCCCCCAGCGGACCGGCTCAAGCAAGGGGGGATAGGGGGACCCGGGTCCCCAGCAGCTGGGGTCTGCCAGTGTCCCACCAGGGAGCCTGTCTGAGGCCAACAGAGGAGAAAGATTCTGGAACGGTGGGCACCTGCGGGGGGAACCCAGCCAACTCTCCCTGGCCCCAGTGTCGGAAAGAATCCTTGAGGAACGGAACGAACCAAAGAATCTCCGATAAATCTTTGCAGACCTCGCAGGAGGCTGGTGCACAGGTAGACCGAGCAAGCAATGAGCACAGGGCAGGAGTATTTCTTTCTCTTTTTTTAAGCAAGAGAGGAGCCCCTGTGATTTCAGGAACCTGCGAGGCGCAGAGCTGGAATCGGGCGAGCAGCCCGGCGCCCTCACTGCCACTCACCCCCATGACTCGCCTTGTGGCCTTGGGCCAGTCTGACAGTGTCCTTGAGGATGGGGGAGACAGTCACAGTTCAGTGAGCTGGGCGGTTAAATGAGGAAATGAGGGAATGAGGGTCTGGCCCCCAGCAAGTGCCCGCACACAACAGGTCCTGGGTAAAAACGTTGCCTGAATCAATCTCCGTAGATTTCCTGTACTCTGATTGGCAGTACCATCACTTTCCTTGTCTTATAATGAAATATTTCAAACGCACACAAGAGAAAGTAACTTCACGAGCCCCTCTCTGTGTGCCCAAGAACCAGCCAATCCTAACCTCTTGCCATACTTACTTCAGATATTCATGTAGGAAATAAATATCACGATACAGTTAAAGCCCCCGGAAAGCCCTCCCTGATCCCAGTTCTTCCCCCACCACGACCCACCCAACCCCCAGTACTTTCCTAAAACATCCCATCAAGTTTTCATACTATTACTACATATGCATGTGTTCATGTTACTACGTATGCCTGAGTTGAACTATAGCTTGTTTTCCAATATTACCACTTTCTGTGTGTTATCGTATTCTGCGTTTTGTTCCGTAACCCAGTCATTTGTTTTATGTTGTTTTGCTAAATATGATGTTTGTAAGAGCCATCTCATCATACATATAGCCCTAGGTTATTCATTTTACCTGCTAAATAGTATTCCAAGTGGCACAACTTGTACAGACATTCTTCTGTTGATGGACCTTTGAGTTGATCTGTTTTTCATGATTAGAAACAAGCCTGCAGTGAACATTCTTGACTGAATTTGTGTTTCTAGGGAATACACAGTTTTTCAACCACTCCAGTAAACACATGTACGGAATAGCTGTGTTGAATTCCCGTTTACCAATACGTTGGTTCTATGGTTTCGATTACTTACTGCAATTGCTAGACCAATAATCACGGTACTTACATTCTTTTCCCTTACATTTTGACAGCTTACCCTTTATCGAGCAAATAAAATCCTACAGAACAGGGTCAGCAAACTTTTTCTTAAAGGTTTAAAAGAAATATTTTAGGCTTTGCCAGCCAAGAGGCAAAACCACAAAAAGTCTTAGGGAGCTGTCCCATGCCTTAGCTAATGGATACAATGACTTTGGGGAAACCGTTTAATCCCATTTTTTAATCTATGATAAATTTTAGAAATGCACAGACTCCTATCAATTAAGGATTAGTAAGACAAGAAATGAAATTCAGTGAAAAAGTTGTGTATTATTTTCCTGCTGGATGAATCATCTCTCTGCTCCCAGTTCATTGATTCAAACACCAGCACGCAAATACGAATGATTAGCTTTTTTCTTCCTGAACCGAACCTGACCCACTCATTTTATGTCTTTACTGAACTTGAACCAAAACTTGAAAAAGTAATTTCAAGATATTTTCTTAACTGAGGGGAATCAAGCTAGTTTAAAATGTTGTTGACAAACATGGGGCTGAACTAAAAAACCGTGGTGGCCAACCTCAGACCTACAAAGGAGCTGTCAATCTCTAAGTTCACTCAGTAAGCAGGGTTCGCAGAGGCCACGGGGTCAGGAAGGCAATTAGACACGGCTTCTGGGCACATTTGCTTCTTTGACCAGCATTATCCTGAAGAATCGCACGCATGTACTTCTCCTCACATGCTCACACACACACATCCTTCTCTCCCCACACACACATCCTCACACATACGTCCCCCCTCACACGTCTAGGCATGTGCTGCGCACACGTATTCCTTACACACATATCTGCCTCCTTAAATGCACACACACTTCAAACATACATGTGACTCTTCTTCACATACATACACGTTTCCTTCTCATACGTTTCTCTCCACCAAGAGAGAAACACCGAATGTCTCTCTCTCTCTCTCTCTCTCTCTCACACAGACCTTGTCACGCAAACATTTCTTCCCTTGGTACATAGATTCTGCTTCCACCCATATTTCTCTTTCTTGTAAATCCAACTCTTCTGATACCTTTTTCTTTCTAACATACACACATTTTCACATGACTACACCCAGACACAAACTCATCCTCTCACACACTTTCATTTTTATGTATATTTGTTTATCTCATCACACATACCAGTAGATACGCCATCTCCTTCCTTTGTGCCCGAGCAAAACGGCTTCCTCTTTTCACATCCATCACAGCGCCCAATTAAAATGCGGTAGAGTGGAATGGGCTGAAGCCTTTAAAAGCTCCCATTTGTGCGTGTCAAGCAGTGTAGAGTCATTCGTTATCAGCGTACCGCTTGTTTCTATGTGAAGACGTTTCTGAACGGCTTAAGGGTACTTCAAGTTTATTCGCTTATAATAAATATCTCTAAACTATAACCCAGTTTCTGTTATTAGCTATCACTTTCTGTGGAGGAAATGTTTCCCTAGCCTAGTAAATGCTTAAACCCAGCTTACTTAAATTCTCTCAGAATGTGAGTGGGTAGGTATATTGGTTTGCACAGGCTGCCATGACAAAGCACCACAGGCTGGTGGGCTTAAACAACAGAAATGTAGCATCCATAGTTCTGGAGGCTAGAAGCCCCAGATCAAGGCGTCAGGGGGTTGGTTCCTTCTGAAGGCTGCAAGGGAAGGATCTGTCTGTCCCAGGCCTTTCTCTTCGACTTGCATGCCTGTCTTCTCCCTGTCTCTTCACATCCTCTTCCCTCTCTGTGTGTCAGTGTCCAAAATTTCCTTTCTTATAAAGACACCAGTCATATTGGATTAGGGCCCACCTCAGCGACCTCATTTTAGTTTGATTGCCTCTGTAAAGACCCTCTCCCCAAATAAGGTCACATTCTGAGGTGCTGGGGGTTGGAACTTCAATGTATGAATGTGGAAGGAGGCAGGGATGGGGAACACAAATCAACCCCTAACTGTAGGACTTGACTTGTTTCTACAGGTGGTTCAGACCAGAGATACTAAACTTCACCAGGATCACTAATACATCTGAGGCCTAGATGTGCCACATCCTCTTCTGAAACCTTAAATTCAACTCCAATTGCATTCCACTCTACTTCACTCCACCTGCATATCACCAGGAATATTGACCACCCCAAATTCAGCGGCCCTACTCAATGCGCTCCCTAAGGTGAGACTGCTCCACCTGGTGGAGAGTCAAGATGCTACACTGCAGCAAACGGTAAGTCGGCTTATAACCCGGCTGCCAGCATCGCATTGTCTGGTATCGAATATTACATAAACAAAGGAAAGAGTGAGAGGGGCAGAACAAATTAGGTGCAACTGATGTATTTCCTGGGGGTAGTGCGTGGGAGGTGAACATTTAAGTAGGACACATGTAACAATCAGTAACACATTAGCAAACAAACTAAATTGTGCTTGTATAGAATTCAAGTGGAATAAAATGTAGCAGTTCAAATTTAAAGGCCAAGTGAAAATTGACTTAACATATTTTTCCCACCTTGCTAAAGGGGAGGTAAATTGATTCAACTTCTTTAAAGGATAATTTGACAATATCTATTAAAGTCACCTCTGGCCTCGTAATTAATTCACTGCTAGCCACTTATTTTTTAGACATACACATACCTGGGTGAAAGGTAGGCTGAATGAGATTGTTCCATGTTTGGTGTTGTTTATGGTTGCAAAATACTGGAAATAACCCAAGTGTCCAGAGTTGGAGAGGGCATGGGTGATTTATGGTACATACACACCATGCAATACTGTGTAGACATAAAATCGAGAACCAGTATGATTACTAGTGGGCAAACAAGGCTTGGGGAAATAACACAGAGCACTATTTGTGCATAAAATATCTCTGCAACAATCCATATAAAACCCGTGCCATGTGAGCTTCAGAGAGGACTTTAGACTTCACCGCTGAGAGACAGGCGTGGGAGGGACATTTTTCACTGTTTACTCTGGTACCTTTTGAATTTTGAGCCATATAAATGAGCCTCTTCAAAAAATTAACAGCTTTCTTGTTTAATTTCCATCGTCCAAAATTTCTCAGAGGTCTAATGATATTTTTGTACTGTTGGTATCAGAAGTCTGAAACCAACGTGGTTATCCTCCAATATTTGGCAACTTTCTTTTCTTTTAGGGGAAGGTATTATCATTTATCTCTTTCATTATAAAAATGATGTGTAACTACCTAACAAAGAAAACAAAAGGTTTCAAGTTTGCTGAGTGTAAGTCTTCTTTCCACACAATTAATACAAATGGATTTTATAAGAGCACAATTAATAACACAATTAATAAAATGGATTTTCTTTTCCCAAAATGAAACTAACGTAAACCTACAATATTTAAGAAATACTAAGAACATTAGTACCATTCATCATAAAATTCAGTCGGAGGAAAAATAAAAGTTGCTAAACTTATCAATAATCTGATAATGCTGAATGAAAACAAAATCCAGCGTTAAGGTGTGCTTCAAAGATTTAAGACAAACTATTACCTCTATAATTTGGGTTGCCATGTTTTGCTTTAGAATTTACATTTTGAAGTCAACATAGTAAAGAGTTTAGTTTTTTTTCAAATGCTGTTTATTTATAACATAATGTGTCTATGGATAGTGAAAGGTTACTGGGGGCATCAGTCCAGGTTGTGGGGCTCATCAGACGACACATGGGAAGGAGGCTGGGGCGCTAGCCTCATCTGGGGGTTCAGAGAAGCCTTTCTGGGGGGTGGGGAGAATGTGAAAAATAAGGATGAGGCATTTGCTAGGGGAGGCGTCAAAGGGTTAACGTTCTAGCAAAGAAAACAAGATGTGAGAAGACTCAGCAGTGAGGGAAAGCTTTTGAGGAATTGAATGAAGATTAATGTGACTGAGAGAAAGTGATGCATCCAATGGCTCTGATAAGGTGGTGGGGGCCCCTGAGTGCCCAGGACCCAGCCCCTGCCCTCCCTCCAAAAGTGTGATGAGGGAGACAGCTAGGCAGGCAAGTGACCAGTGCCCAGGGGAAACCACTAACCTCAAGCATAACACAGACAAAGTACACTGACAGCTTTTAAGCAGAGGAGTGATGAGATCAGACCCACGCTTTAGAAAGATTTCTCCTGCAATGAAAGGTCAACAGCCACCCCCCAAAAGGCAGTTGTTTAATTTGACAGTGATAGTATAGAGTCCCTTGGAAATGGCAGGACAGGCGAATGAATTAGGAAGCAGTTAAAATAGTCCAGGAACAATGACAATGAGGGCAGTCGTGGGGCAGTGGGAATCGGGAGGAGGGAAAGGCTGAAACCCTTTGGGGGGCTGCAACTGACAAGCCCCTGTGCCCATCCTCCCTCCCCTTTGTGGCTTCCTCATTGGAGTTCACCCAGGCGTACAGCAATAGCTCATCTTTCCCACAGCTCTTTTTTGACAGGCTTCCATGGGGATTTGCCCTTGTGGGGGTACTTAACTGCAGGCTTACTTTTTTGTTTCCTTTTCTGAAGCAGGAGGCAAATACTGTTGCTAAGTGGAGAGACTGAATCCGTGCATCTGGACCAATGACAACTTTCGTGGGCTAGCATCTTCTTGGGAGCTCTCTGGAAAGCTTGTCAAACTCTGAACAAAAACCTCAGAACAAAGAGTCAGCCGCCCGGCTTTGTTCCATTTGATGTCATTTTAGAACCATTTTTAGTCACTGGGGTAGGGAGCTTTGAGACTTGGTTAGAAACAGCCCCTGTGAAGCTAGGAAGTTTGTCTTACCACTGAAGATGGATTCAATGCACCAGGGACTTGACGTCCATTGTCTCTAATACAGCAGAATTGGAGGTATGTTTACCCTCAGTTTACAAACAGAGAAACTGAGGATCCTAAGGGTTAAGATGCTTGCCAGTGAGGCTAATAAGGGTGGATGCAGGACTCGCTCCAGTCCAGGTTTGTCTGTTCCTTCCTCCATGCCACCTCTCCTCTTTCTGCATCCTTCCATCTCTACGACACTCCTTTCCCGCCAAGTGTTTGTCCTTGTGCCTCATCACCTTCCTAAGAAGGGTACTGACCTAGAAAGTAAAAGACCAGAATTTGGATTGCAGCTCTGCTAGAAACCATCTTTTTATTATTATTATTAATGAAAACTGTTTAAATTCTATAGTGCTTTACAATTTTCAAAAGTTTCACACACATGATTTCCTATAGTCCCATAATAACCCTTTTTTTAATCCTCTACCCCTATACTGCCCCTCCCCTCTCCCCACTGGTGGCCACCAGTTTGTTCTCCGTATCTGAGTCTGCTTCTTGTTTGTTATATTCACTAGTTTGCTGTATTTTTTAGATTCCACATATAACTGATATCATACAGTATTTGTCTTTCTCTTTCTGACTTACTTCACTTAGTATGATAATCTCGAGGTCCATCTATGTTGCTGCAAATGGCAATATTTCATTATTTTTATGGCTGAGTAGTATTCCATTGTGCGTGTGTGTGTGTATATATACATATACATATCCACAGCACCTTCTTCATCTATTCATCTGTTGATGGACACTTAGCTTGCTTCCATACCTTAGCAACTGTAAATAAAACTGCTCTGAACATTGGGGTGCTTGTACCTTTTTGAATTAGTGTTGTCATTTTTTTCAGATCTACACCCAGGAGTGGAATCGCTGGGTCATATTTACTGAGTGCCTGCTGGTATGTCTAACAAATCTCCACTTCTACCATCTCCCCTGACTCTCAGCAGATGACCTTGGCTTCAGCAGAGCATGAACTCCTTCAACTTCCTGCTAAAAATACCTTATAAGGTTGTCTGCCTCTGTCCTTACACTTTGCTCCTGTCACCGTGGAGGTGGAGCCCTCCCCTTGTTTCCAATTTCCTGGAGCTCTGTATGGAATCCCTGACAGCATTCTCAGGGTTATCCCCTTTCTCTGTTGCATCTTCAAGCTTTCCCTTTCTACTAGCTCCTTCTCATCAACATGAAAACCTTAGGTCTCTGCTATCTTAAAAAAGTAAAAGGGGGGGCGGTGGTGGAGAGGAAGGAAACAAAGTAGGAAAGAAAGAATAGTAGAAAAGAGAAAGTAGAAAAGAGAAGAAATGAAGGGAGGGAGGAGGGAGGAAGAAGGAAGGAAGGAAGGGAGGGAGGAAAGGAGGGAGGGAGGAAGAAGGAAGGAAGGAAGGGAGGAAGGAAGAGAGGAAGGAAGGAAGGAAGGAAAGAAGGAGGAAGGAAGGAAGAAGGAAGGAAGGGAGGAAGGAAGGAAGGGAAGGAGGAAAGAAGGGAGGAAAGGAGGGAGGGAGGAAGAAGGAAGGAAGGAAGGAAGGAGGAAGGAAGGAAGGAAGGAAGGAAGGGAGGGAGGGAGGGAAGAAAGACAGAAAACATCCCTTCTTTTAACCTCTAAGGCACCCATAGCCTAGATTCACTTTCTATTTCCCTAGCTGCTGCCTCTTAATTACCTTTGCTGTTGCTTAGTTTAAAAACAAAAGCAAAACTGCTCATTGTAAACAATGTGACAGTATCTGCCGGCCCTTTCACACTGGCTGCCCTCTGGCCCTGCCCCATCCTGCCCTCACTCCCGTCCTTGTCAAATCTCACCTGTGCCTGGACTTCAAGTACCCGAAGCGCCACCTCGGGTCCAAGTCTTCCCTTAAATTTCATCAACCCCCAAGCTCTGTTCCTTCTACATCTATCTTCTAGCTCTTGAATCTGTCCTTTGCTCTCCACTTTCACTGGCACTGCCCAGTTCTGCCATCATCAGCTGTCCTTTCGGTGACCGACAGCCTCCTAACCATTCTCCTTGCCTCCCATTTGGCCTCTCCTGTCGTTGAAGATCTGAGAACGCCTGTGCCAGCGTGAGAGGTAGATGCAGAAAGCTGTAACGCCTAGCAAATCGTAGGTTAGAGTGGCGACCACTGGATTTGCTCCAAGCCCTGAATCCCAAAACACTGCATTAGAAAAGTTAACTTGGCTTCAATATAGCTGGTTTATCATCCCTTGGAGAGGGGATGAGGATTGGTCTCCTCACCTGGAAAAGAAGGGGTTGGGCTAGACCAGTGCCTGACAGAGTACACCCAAGTCCTCGGAGTTTCTGATTCTGTAGGGCTCGGGGTAGACCCAGAAAGTTTGCATTCCTAACAAGCTCGCTGGTGATGGCAATGCTGAGGTCCACAGACCACACGTAGAATCTCACCAGACTAGGTGATACCATATTTTTGTATCTTCACCCGTGCTATCCAATATGGTAGCCACTAGTTCCCTGGCTCTTAAAATTCAAGTTAAATTAAAATAAATGAAAATTCAGTTCCTTGCTAGCCACACTTCAAGTGCCCAACAGCTACACGTGGCTAGTGGCTACCATACTGGACAGTGTAAAACATTTCCATTATTCCCTATTGGACGTGGCCATTTCCTCACAGATTTCTGGGGAAGAAATTTTACAATAGAAGGAAGGTAAAATGTCCCTTGACAAATAAGGCCTCTCAGCATTCCTCCAGCGCACCTGGGCCTTCAGCCTATATCTCAGCCCTAATTTTAAAGTCTCAAAGCCCACGCCCTATTTTGCCCTAGCACCATTTTGCCCCAAGAAAAACACACAAAAACAGGACTGGAAGTGGAAATACTAGAATTTCTGTGCTGGGAACTGTGCCCGTGCACCACAGTAGGACTTGATGGACAAAGCTAAGGATTTGGTGGCTGAAGTGCTACATCTGAGCCACCTGAGGAGGTGGCCTTGAGCAAGTCACTTAACTTCTCTGAGCCTCTGTGTCCTCATCTGTAAAGTATTCTAGAAATGTCTACCTCACAGGAAGATGTGTGAAAAAGCACCTGTGATTTACACCAAGTCCAGTTATTTTCTCTGCGCTTCCATAGCATGTTATACACATTCGAAGTTAGTACTTACGCATTCTGGTTACGTGGGGGCCACTGGAGCACAAGGTAAGGACCCCTCAGACTTAGTTCTCTCCTCAGCACGTACTCCTGCCAGGCACAGGCTCAAAAAATGCGTGAATGATTAAGTCTCGGGGTAAAAAGCCAAGCCACAGGTACTGTTAAGTGTCTGGAGGGCAGGGTCACGGGCCTCACTCTCTATAGCTGTGTTCATGCTCGGTCTTCAGCCTGCAGCGCCTGCCAACACCACCCCTGCCCCCGGACTCACCCCCCTTCACTCCCCCAACCCCACCTCTGGCTCTAGAAAATCTAGTCACCCTTCAAGAATCTTCCCAACGATCCACATACTAAATCAATCAGCTATGAGGTCAAATCCTGCCTCTGCCACTGCCTAGCCAGGACCTCGGGTAATTTTTGTAAATCTTGCTAATATTTATTTTCCTGATCTGTAGATTGGGCAGAAAAATCCCTATCTTTCAGTTTTGATATAAGATTTAATAAGAAAATGTATACAGAACATTTAGCAGAATGTTAAACAGATCTCAAATGCTGGGTTATGTCTTTTTTTAAAAAAAAAAACAAAACAGCCATTTCTGGTCTCCAGAGCTTGCCTTCTCAGGGGACTGTGGTTGGTAAAGGTGTCACTTAACCACTCTGGGAAATTCTCCATTCTGCAACATAATCCAATCTTTTAGAGACCTCTCCTAGATTATCCTTTATTTCAAGTCATTCGTTTAGCAAACACTTATGGGGCACTTAACTATTTGTCAGGAACTGTGCTAGATGCTGGAGATCACAGATTAAAGAACGCCTCTGACCTCAAGAAATTTCTAGTCTAGTGGGAACCCACCTTCCACCTTATGCTGGGTAGAAGCTCTTGGTCTACAGCTCAGTAGCTGTCCTCCATCCACCCTGCACTTATCACATGGTATTACCTTTTTATATCAAACACACACTACTCCCAGTTCTAAGTAGGCTACATTCATTAATTCATTTAATCCTCACAACAATCTTATGAGGTAAGTAGCCATTAGTCCCATTTAACAGATGAGGAAACTGAGGTACGGAGCGATTAAGCAGCTTGCTTCAGGTCTTGTAAACTTCTAAGTAGGGGGAGCCAGGATCTGAAAACACACCATCTGGCTTCAGCTTTATTTTATTTTATTTTATTTATTTGGCATTTAAACTCCCCCTTTTATTACCTGCTTAGTGGATTTTTGGCACATGTTACCTTTGTTATTGAAACACTCTCCTTTCTCTTCTGTAACTTAAGTTTAGTTGATTTACGATGCTGTGTTAATTACTGCTGTACAGCAAAGTGGCTCCAGCTACAGCAAAGTGGCTCCAGCTTTAAATGTTCCTTTACTTACCTGTCCCCTCCACCGGAATCTGAGATTGTGCCAAATTCAAACGAATATCTCCTGTGCGCACCACGATTTCTGACACCTAGGGAGTCAATAGTTTATTCCTCAAATGACAAGAAGGAAGAAAAGGGAAAGGAGGAAAGATGCATGTAAGTAAACAATTCCACGACGGTTTGGTTACCAACATTTACTAAGCATCAACACTGGGCAAGTGCCTGAGACGTGCGGAGGGAGCTCAAGAGTAAATTAACATCCCTGCGAGCTCAGAACTTTCAGTTATTAGTACCTTTAGTGTCGAGAATTCCGAGGCGACCACTGCGTTGTCCCGGCTGCCTCTTTCCTCTCGCCCCGTTCCCTTCGTCTGGAATTCCTGCTCCATGTCTTCCTTTTCCTTCGCCATCCTTTCCGCGAACTCCGCTCTCCGGGACTTCTCGGGCTCCGGCCTCCGGGAGCGGGTCTGTGTTTGGGAGCGCTCCGGCCGCGCCGGGCATGCGCACTGGGGGCGGCGCACTGCGCATGCGGGAAGATGGCGGGCCTGGCGTCCTGAGAGCCGTGGGTCACCCTGCTCTCCTCCCGCCCGCGTTCCAGCTCCCGGGGTCGTGGGGCAGCTGCGCGCCCGTCCGAGGGCCGGCCTAGCCAGGCGGCGCCTCCGGGCAGGCCAGGAGTCCAGTTCGTGCTTGGCCCCCGGGACCCGGCGGGTCGGGGGCGGCGCCCGACCCGAGCGGGAGAAGGCGGGAGAGCTCGCGGGGTGCGAGGCGAGAGGCGGCCGGCTGGGCAGCATGAGTCAGCAGCGGCCGGCGCGGAAGCTGCCCAGCCTGCTCGTAGACCCGGCGGAGGAGACGGTGCGGCGCCGCTGCCGAGACCCCATCAACGTGGAGGGCCTGCTGGTAAGTGTGTCCCAGCGACGGGGCCGGGGCGCGGGGTGGGGGGTGTCCCAGGCCCGCGGGGAGGCCGGACTGGCCGTCGTCTCGGTCGTGCGCTCCTCGAGGTGGCCCGGGACTGCTCCTCGGTTCCCCGAGCTCTCGCACTGCCCTTCGCGTCCAGTGAAGCAGACAGGTCTTTCGCTTAAGCTCTCGCCTTGTTTGCGTCTGCTCGCAAATGTGTTGTCAGCCTCCTGGGCTTTTACGTCGGCTCCAGAGTAGTGTTGGAGAAAATTGCCCAGCTTTGCCCGAGACAGTTATGCTTTTGCGTCTCCACTGGACTCAGTGGGTCTCTGCAAGCTCTCTCTCGTGTGTTCTTCTCTGCAGCCTCTTCTGCCATTCTCCTCCTTTAGGGCAGCCACTTAAAACCGTGTCCACACCTCACACTTCCCGTTCCACGGCTTCCCATTCAGCAAGTTATCTTTGATCCTCTTTGACAGAGAAAGTGGGAGATTGGCTTCCCTGCCGGAGGTCAGTTTCCTCTGGACTAGATGCGATATATTCTCCTGGAGTCTCAGGACCCTCGATGAGCCCATCGTTTTCCATTCTCCCTGTATTTTCGACTTCTCTGCTGTTTTTTTCCCATTCTTAGTCAATAAACATTTCCTGAGGTCCGTTTGCCCAGACGCCAGGAGGACTCAGTGCTCAAAAATAGTTGATGAGCATCATCTCTTTTAATTCCGCACAGCAGTCCTCAGGGTTTATTTTTCTTGTTTTGCGGTTGCCAAAATACACGCGGAGCTGTTAGGGGGTTTGCCTGTCGTTAGTGAGTTAAGGGGTTTGCCTGTCGTTGGAGCTGTTAAGGGGTTTGCCTGTCGTTAGTGAGTTAAGGGGTTTGCCTGTCGTTGGAGCTGTTAAGGGGTTTGCCTGTCGTTAGTGAGAAGACGGGCCTGGGTTTAACCTCGCAGTGTCTGACTCCAGGTGGTAAATTCTCGACTACTTAAAATGCATCCTAAATCCGTTTCCATTGTGAAAGATCCCTCCCTTAAATTCCGTATGCCCTTCCACCTACTGTATCTCTTCCCCTTCACAGCCGTGCTTTCTGAAAAAGTTGTCAGCACTCCAGGGTCTGCTTGCTCACCTGTCATTACCACCTGCTGGGGGACCTCTGCCCTAAGCACAGCTCTGAGACGTTCTAACCAAGGTCGCCAGTCACGTCCAGCAGATGTCTCACTCCGTACCTTCTGTAGTTTGCACACGATCGACCGCTCACTCATGTTGGACACTCGCCTTTGAGCGGCCTGCCGGACACGTACTCTCAGCGCTCGCTCCATCTGCTTATCTGGCCTCTCCTGTCCTCTTTTGTAAACTCCTCTTCCTTTTCCCATTCCTTCCGTGGCAGTCTTATTCAGATCTTCTGTCTTCTCCACGGTTTCTTCCTGCGGGGTGTCGTTCACCACTCTCGTGACTTCTGTTACTATCGGTATTGGTGGTCTTAATCTTTGAGAATTTGATAAAAGCTCCAAATTCTTACTATGGAAAAACCACTTTATTCTGCATTTAACGTCAGAAAATACACATATATCCCTTGAAGTTGTACATAGTCTTCTTCACTCTGGTAGTTTCAGTTACCGTGTCGTGACTTCCAAATCTATAAATCTGGCTCAGAGCTTTGCAACTGTCTACTAGACATTTCTACTTAGGTTTCAAACTCATGTATCTAAAGTGGAATTCATTATCTTCTTGCCTAAGCAAGCAGCAACTCGCTGTCTCCTATCGCAGTAAATGGTACCACACCCACCATATTGCCCAAGCTAGTATCCTAGGCATCATCCTTGCCTTTTCCAAACGGACCCCCTCCATTCTATCTAATTAAAATTAATCACCAGTACTTGCCACTTCTAGCCATCATCTATCTTTTGGATTGTAACCTTCTTAACCAGTTTTCCTGCCTCTCGTCTTGCCCTTGATTTTTCTGTATATTCTCCACATAGTAACTAACCATGATGGTCTTTTTAAAACGTATCTGCGATCACGTCATTTGACTTAAAGAATCTGTCATGGTTCCCTAGTGCTCTCAGGATGGAGGAGAAACTGCTTTACGTAATCAGACCCCTAGATTTATCTTTCCTGAGCTGCTTATAGTTGCTAAATTTTCCATATCTCCATATTCTCTTGGACCCCTGTGTATCTGCACTCCCCCTTTTAAAAAAACCTTTAAAGCACACTTTTCCTTGTCACCTCCCATGGTTCTTCAGGTCTAGATTCATAGGTCACTTGTCGGAAGCCTTCCTGACTTCCCAAGACTTGGTTAAGCGCTCCTTTTGTGTTCCCAGAGCGCCCTGTGCCTCCTCCTCTCTGCACTCTGTGGCTCTTCGGTCCCTGAGCGCAGCGACTCTGTTCTGTTACATCCCCAGCACATTTGGTGCTTCTCGCAAAAATATTTGGTAAATAGCTTTTGGATGAATGAAATAGGTACTCCGTAAATGTTTGAATGTATGAGTGTTTATTTTCCTGGCTGTAAAATGCTGATTTAAACACCTATCTCAGCATTTTTTAATTGGCTAATGACTGGCAGTATTTAGTAAACTGTGTGTTATTAAACACTGTGCAAAAAATAGTTATGTGTACGGCTGAGTGTTTGATGTTCCCTGGGCAAATGGCTTGAAAACTGGAATTCTGTGAAGGCAGAACATGGTACTGATTAAAGATGGAACTTCGTCTGCACATTGAAAAACAAGGAAAATTTGAGTGTGTGACAAGAATGCAGTCACCGTGGGAAAAGGTATATGTCCAGAGAGCTCTTAAAGGGATATTACTCCCCCAAACAGGCAATTGGTACAAAGAAGCATCTGTGTAGAGAAATTTTTAACCAATTTAGAGGCAGTGTTTAAGATTTTAGTCCCTAAAACTCACCTTTTATTCTATTCTATTCTCCTTTGAGGTCACAAGTTGAAAAGTGTAGGTTTTTAGTTGTGGGACTTGGAGCGCTAGTGAAATAACTTGGAACGTGCTGCCTTGCCCATCAGGAGCTGCTGGTGCCTAGAGAGCTGTGTGCGCTGGAAGCAGCCTCAGTGGTTTCAGTTTGCGGGCTCTGCCTCTTCCCGGCTAAGATACAGACAGGCTAAGAGGCTTGAACAAGTGAGAGAGAGAGAGAAGCAGTTTGAGGATTGAACGGGAAAATTTCCTAGGACGTCCAGTCTTGAGGTTTGGCTGTTACTGGGCTGTCCCTTGGCATGTCTTGGGGAAATACCTGAGCGTAGCCCCTCAGTGTGACTTCCTTAAAGGAACAGAAGTGTTGGCATGCCTCCGCAGTGGTGGGTTGTCAGAACTAAAGGCAGCAGCATCTCTGCTGGCACCTGGGCAGGTTAGTGCCGTAGAAGTTTGAGGGAGCACTCCTCTGAGGACTGCCATCCTAAAGATGCTGAGAAGGTTAAACATAAGTGTCCTGTGCAGGAACCACTTTGAAAGGCTCGCGTTGGCCTAATCTGGGACAGTGTGAGCCTCAAACTAACAGATTTTGTACTCACAGAATAAGGTAAGAATTCAGGCTCCTTGGATGTAGTTCTTTAAGTACAGCTCCTCAGGTACAGTTCCTCCAGATCTTTAGGCCTGTAAAACTAAAAAGACAAGTTATCTGACCCCTGCCCCCGCAGCACACCCCCAGCATACATCGTACACTGGTGGGACAGACATGGGCTAACTGCTGTAGACAGTCCTGTCCATAAAGGAGAAAAATAGGGGTCACGGAGGAGCATCTGGTCTGGAGCAGTTCTGAAATGCCACCTGGTAAATGTGGGACCTTTTTTGATTAGGTCTCAAGGTCTGGGAACAATTCTCCATGTTCCCACCTCTCCCTCTGGGCTCTTGGTTCCACCATCTGAGCCTGTCTTTCTTTTTCATGGAAGGTCATATCTCTTCAGTATTTGTAGCTGAGTACTTTTTTCAGCCTGCTTCCTGTCAGCATAATTTGGGGGTGTCCAGTGGCCTCTTTTCACTTTGAACTGTCTTTATCCCTTTTAGACCAAGCTGGCAGTGATTTTGCCAATGTAATTCTCTCAAAAACTATGCGGATGTCCTGTGAATCTTGTGGTTCACTCAGTAGACAAGCGTCCCACCCACAGATTTCTTCGAAATAAACTCTTCTGTACCTTGGGCTCCTGCTGGGGTGGCCGAGGGACAGTGCCCTGCAGCTTCCTAGAGGCCCTGTCCTTAGGTTGAGAGGATCTGTGAGGTTCATCCTTAGTCTCCTTCAGGGGCCTTTTGTGTGACTGAATGGCACTCTGAAATACCATCTTTGATCTCTGAGGACTTCACCAAGAATTATTCAGTCTCGGGCTTCCCTGGTGGCGCAGTGGTTGAGAGTCCGCCTGCCGATGCAGGGCACACAGGTTCATGCCCCGGTCCGGGAAGATCCCACATGCTGCGGAGCGGCTGGGCCCGTGAGCCACGGCCGCTGAGCCTGTGCGTCCGGAGCCTGGGCTCCGCAGCGGGAGAGGCCACAACAGTGAGAGGCCCGCGTACCGCAAAAAAAAAAAAAAAAAAAAAAAAAACTGTTCAGTCTCACCTTCCCCTTTACATTCGGTTTTTCTGGTGGTGCCTTTGATTTGGTCTTTCTCAGAAGTCTTCTCTTAATTTTTAGCTTCTTGAGAGGCTGAGAATTTTTTAAAGCTACCAAGTCATAGCTTCTTTTTCTTTTAACAGTCCTTTCCTCTCTCTGTCTCTGTCTGTCTCTGTCTGTCTCTCTTTCCCTCCCTCTCTCCCTCCCCGCCTACCCAGTCCCCTTTAACACTGTGTGGAAAGCTCCTCGGTTAGGTTACCCGGTTCATTACCATCTGCTTTCCATGGATCTGCAGTTGACAGTGTTGCTAAGTGCTCTGTCTTAGCATAACGGGGATCCCCCTTCTTGAAGTTTCTAACAAGTTCCCCTTCCTTTTGAACCCTTACTGGCAAAGTCCAGATTTCTACTGACAAACTTTTTCAAGACTGCTTAGTCTCGAACAGATTTCTTGGTAGTTATACTCTGGTTGTCTAAGAGAATGTCCTTGAGATACACACTGAATTATTTAGGGGTCTGCAGTTTACCCTCAGATGATTTAGAAAAAATAAATTATGTGTGTATAGAAAAAAAAAAGATAAAGCGAATGTAGTGAAACGTTAGCATTTGAAGGATTTGGGTGAAGGTTATATGGCAATTCTTGGTACTATTTCTGTACCTTTTCTGAAGGCTGAGATTGTTTCAAAATAAAAGGAAAATGGGTATCCCTGAAAGGTGCTCACACGATCAGTCTCTTGTTGGGAAGGGCTCGGTCGTGCCTCACCTTGAATGGGAGCCCTCTGCTCACCTTCTCTCCAGTTTCCTCGTCCCTGCAGGGGTGTCCTCGTCCCTGCAGGGGTGTCCTTGTCCCTGCAGGGGTGTCCTTGTCCCTGCAGGGGTGTCGAGCCTCGTCATTCTCCTCCATGGCAGGGTGCCCTGCTCTGTTCTGAGGGACCAAGTGCAGGGGTGGCATTTCATTTACATTTTTTTTTAATAGCTCACTAACTTTTGTGTGAGAAAACCTGTATTCTGATTTTAAAGCCATTTAAAAAGAAGAACTCCTATCTAGTCCCATTTCCTCCCAGAAAAGCTCCTAGCTTACCTGTTGGGTATGGTTCACCAAAGTTAGAGTAATTGGGAAGGCTTGCCAGGATTGTCAGATTGAGTCTCTCTAGATGATAAATTTGTATTAGAAAACAGAAACTGAGGCTTCATAGTCTCGCAGTGGTCCTTATTGATGGTGTACCAAAGAGGGAGTCTTCACCCTGTGTCCCTGTGTCTGTAAATACTCATTGTTTGTCAGTTGAAGTCATCCAGACAAGGTCCTATTTCACTCTTCCGTTCATTAGTTTAACAAATATTTACCAAGTGCCTGAATGTGCCAGGCACTGTTCTGGTTCAAAAAGGAAAACAATAACCATAGTCTCTTCTGTTTTCATAGGATTTTTACAGTTTACAAAATTTGTCATTTAATCTTCACAGTAGCTTGGAAAGTGGGTTATATCCCTACACTGTGTTACAGATAAGGGTGGGATCTCCCAGCGTCTAAGAAGTTCTGGTAGTCCTGAACCCGATCTTAAGCCAAGAACTATTTTGAGTATAAATGAGATGAATGTGTCATCACTGTGGGCACTTTGGAAATCTCCAGAATTGTGGGTCTGTAGGATTTATACGATCTTTATTTGGGATGTCTGCCCCTGAGGGGCCATGATGCTGTTGTGATTCCTCCCAAATAAAGAGAGAGCGCTTTTGTATTCAAAGGGAAAAAACGAATGGGTGCTGTTAGTGTCTGTTTTCCCACAGATCTCGACAGAGCCAGTGTGTGGTTTAGAGCAAAGAATGTAGGGGAAAGCAAGTCATACTTTCTCATGTTACTGACTGAGGTATTATCCCTGTGCCAAGCTGTGAATAGCGGCAGTCTAGATAAGGAGACCAGAGGGAGGGGGTATAGAGCAGGAAAGGTGCCCTTGCAGAATGTGTAGAGAGCAGATAGGGAGCCAGCCTGTTTGGAAACCGTTACGTACTGTGTGCAGGACTCGCCCTGCTGCTCTAAGCGAAGAACAGAAGCCTGTTCGCAGCAAGGCACCTGCTCTGTTAGCCCTGTCTGTGTGCATTCTCAGGGTTTATTCAGACATTATAGTGATTGAAGTGTGCTGCAGATACGTAAGTAACAGATCGTGGACTGAATAGAAAACTCATAGACAGACCACAATATTTACAGCAACTTAGGATATTTGTTGATGTGTGTTTCAAATTAGTGTGATGAGGATGGATTTTTTTTCACTTAAGAATCTTGCATCAGTAGTTCAACTCCATCTCATACTGTTTTAGCAGAAGGGTTGAAAGTAAAAATAGCAGTGACGGTTGGTCCTGTTGGTCTGATGTTTGCCTTGAATAGGACTGCCCTTCAGTGTGGCACTGTTGGATGCTGTCTTCACAGTCACTGTTAGCACTGTGCTGAGAGCTAGCGGGGCAGAGTCGCTGCCCCAAGGCGGGCACCCAGCAGGTCTGCGTGTAACAGCTAAGTTAATGTTGCAGTGGAATTCTGTTTCAGGGGAATTATTCCATGTCGAGTTAGCTTGCTGACAGATGCTGTCACCTTGTCATAGATGGTAAGGGAACCATTGTGCTGAGGATCGTAACGCTACCAGCAAAGAGCTTCTTCGCTGCTCACCTCACCTTCAGGCTTCCGCACCTTCAGTCTTTTTGCCGCGTTGCCACCACACTTAGATTTCTAAACCATGAGCTGGACGACGTCATATCTTGTTCAGAGATCTGTGGTGATTCAGCCCTGGTTACAGCAGAAAGTCCAAACTCTGTAGCATGACTTGCATGGTCTTCTGTGTCGAGCGTGGTGCTAGCATTCCCGTCCAGCCTTAGTATCAAGTTGGTTTTGCACTGGTCACCCAGGTGGCTTCTCCAAAGGTGCCAGGTGATTTATATTTCCATACCTTTGTTCATTTCACTTCCTGCCCCAGGAATTCTGTCTTTTTCCTCCCTCCTCAGCCTCCCGTAGGTTCCGGCAAATTCTGGCTTGTCTTCCAAGGCTCAGCTAGGGGTCCCCTTGCCTGTGAATCCTTGTGATCCCCTTGCTGGGTGCATCCAGAGCGCTGTTGTTTCCCTTCTTAGGGCACCTTATGAAATTCACTTATCCCAGTTTTGCTATGGCCCATTTGGGGGCCAGTTTTTTTCACTTAGACAGGAGCTAAACCTGCTCACAGCTTGTCTGGAGACACATGGCATCATTATACATACTTTGTTGTAAGCAAGAGGCCAATATGGATTTCTGTTTATTAACGTTAGCTTAGGTTTTATTTATTTTTTTGCAAAAACAATTTTTAAATATATTGCACACATTACTACAAGTTTATATAAACTTTCATAGCCTCCAAATAGCTGGCAAAATGGTGAGCGTTGATGGTGGAGCTACTGCTGATTTCCTGGTCATCTTAGGAAGGTAAAAGAATTTTTTAATGAATCTTAATACCAAAGTCTCTAGTTGTGTAGCATGCATTATTTTCCATGATTAGAAATGCTGTTTTTATATTAATTATCATGGGAACGCATGGCTGCCTATGAAAGTTTGTGAGCACTTTTCTTGGAGCCACTCTCACTTAATTAGCGAGGGGTGAGCATTTGTCAGTCTGGACGTCTCTTAGATCTCTACTGCGCTTTCCAGAGTCAGGGACAGTGTCCTGATCCTCTCTATTGCTTTTTATCCTCACTACCTGATACAGTTGATAGGTGAATGTCTATTTAGTAATAACGTCTCATACTCCCCCTCCCCCCTGCACCATTCCTCCCCCACCGCCGTCTCTTTAACTACTACTTCCATACTTATGGAGGCCTATGCAGTTTCAGAAATTCAAGTCGATGAACATTGTCAGATGTGATTACAGTTAGAGTAGATATAGTTGAGGAGGAAGACTGGTTTTCTCACACCAAAATTATTACCCCAGGGTGAAAAAAAGACAAACTTTTATATTATCCAGAAGAATGTTGTTCATTTGCATTGTTTCTGCTTTTTTTTTTTTGTTTACCCTTTTTGGCCCCTTTAATCTGTAAACAAGGCCCCTTATGCACGCACGTTAGTTCATATAAAGAAGATTAACCACTGTGCTGCTATTAATAAGAGATGGGCAATAATTATTAACAATTCTGCTTTTATTTTTTGCTATTCATTTGCTTGTATTTAAATTACTAAGTTTAAATTTCTGTATCTTCTTTTTTCCAGCCATCAAAAATAAGGATTAATTTAGAAGATAATGTACAATATGTGTCCATGAGAAGTAAGTTGATTCGATTCCTGAATCAGTTTTAGGTTTCGTAGTTTGAACTTCATATGATTTAAGTGATTTATTTTAAATGTACACAAGTTGATGAGTAACTTAAAATGCATTGTTTGTACACTGAAATGTAAAAGCTTGGAATTTCAGCGAAAATTCCTGAGGTTGTGGGCCGTTAACGTGCACCAATGCCAGTTTATTCTGCATTGCTTTGGAAATGCCATTTTTAAAACAGAATGGTCTCTGTCGGGGTGTTTTCCCAGAGTTCTGTGAGAGCAGTTGTCACCGCAAGCAGAACTGAAGGCAGTTTGGCAGCAAGCGTGTGGACAGTCTTTGGCCTTCCTGGTTATCTTTGATTCCCTGTGCCCTTCCCATCTACTTCTGCCGTGGATCAGTGTTCAGAGTCAGTCAGGTAGTTCCCTGTCTTTCTGAAAATTGTTATGACACATGGCCCCACCCCCGTTTCTTCTTAATTTGGTGCTAATCTCGGTGGGTAGGTGGTGCATAGGTGCCCACGAGGAACCATAACCTCAACCTTCATTTCTCCCCGGCCCTGCCCCAGTCCCACCCGTATCTGGCCCCCAGGTTTGGCCAGTTTTACTCCGGAAGCGTTTCCTTCGTCTGCCGCATACCACCAACTTATACTCATGTCTCACATTTATGGAGCTTGTACGTTGCCTGGCCTGTATTAAGCTCTTTGCATGGATTATCACAACAACCTTTCAAAATTCAGGTTTGGATGATTATTCCCATTTGATAGATGAGTAGACTGATGCCCAGAGATTAAGTAACTTGCCCAGTCAGGATTCAACCCCAGGCTCAGACTTGAGCCCACAGTCTTACCCAGGGGTCAGACTGCTGCTTCTCAGGCAGGAAGCAGTGGCCTAGCCATCTAAGTCAGTCACTTGCTCCAGGCTCTTCCACCCCCTCACCTCTTCCGTTCTACTGCCCGTGTGATCTTTTAATACAGCAGTTAGATGATGGTATCACTCAACCTAAACTTCTGCAGTGATGCTCTGTTACATATGGAGAAAACCCTGACTCCTCATTTATTTCTATTAAATTCTGTTAAGAAACAAGGCAGAGAACGGACAGACAGATGCACAAGGCCCTTGATGGCCATTTCCCGCTCCACTTTGCAGCCTCATCTCCCAGTATTCTGCACCCTCCCCCCCATCGCAAACGCTGTACAGCTGTGGATTCCCTACAAACACCGTGTTCTCACACGGGGCTCTGCTGTTTCCTGCGACTCACTCACCCCCGTCGCCCTCCACCTTCCTGTCCATCTTTCTATGCTCTGTTCCCAGCACACGCCCGTTAGGAGGCCTCCCCTGTTTCCCACTCCAGTTAAGGTTTTATTTCATCTTATGTAACTTTGAATCCCTCTGGCACACTCATCTCAGGGTTTTGGGTAGAGTTCCTGCTAGACTGTGGAACATGGAACGCCTTTGTTTTGGAGACCATTTTAATCATGTTTATATCCCTTCAGCAGCTGTCACGTTATAGGTGTTCAATTAATATCTGTTCTTTATAAAATGACTGGCATGAGAGGAATATACTTATCCTGAACTTATAAGACCATGTCTTGTTAGTAATTTAGTATCATTACAGTTGACCCTTGAATGACAGGGTTTGAACTCTGCAGGTTGACTTAGATGAGAATATTTTTCAGTAGTAAAGACTGCAGTACGAAATGTTCTGGTTGATTGAATCCGCAGGTACGGAGGGCCACGATAAATTATACGCAGGTTAACTCCTGCATTGTTCAAGGGTCAAATGTAAATGTTTTTAAAGTCAGAGTTTCTCATTTGTAATCTTCCAAGATATGTTGTAGAATTGTGACTATCTTCTGCTTCCATTTTTTTAAAAAGTTTAATTCCTCTTTAATCCTGTTTAATCTTAAGTATAGGAGTAGTCTCCACATGGAAGACATTTACATTATAAAATATGTACTTTTGTTTCTTGCAGTAACCACCAGTGGTCTTTAAACTGAATGTGACATTGTAGAGGTTCTGGATAAGGGCATTTTTGATTGAAGATAGGATGGCTGTTTCTTTTGAAGCATACTGTGGTGTGCCATGAAGTAGAAAAAAAGAGTAATCATATACTCCACACCAGAAGGACAACTAAATTATCCATGAAAGTATTCCCTCTGCACACTAAACCATAAGAACTTTTTTTCCTAGTATCAAATTGGGAAAGATGAAAAGAATGATAATATTCAGTTTACCCCTTCATTTAGTTAAGTTAATACAGGGTAGTGAATATTTTAACGAATAGTTATGTCACTTTTCCTCAAGGTGTAATATCGCAGTCGTCCTAATTGGAAGGCTAACTTGAGCTCTTCAGACCTTCATCAGACAGGGCAACGCTATGACGTGTATAGGAACATTTTAAACATTTTTTATTTTAAAGCCAAGTCTCTAACTTTGCTTTATAAAGAATTTCCTAACTTGAAGACCAAATGAGAAATTGAATTTTAAAAATCATTTCTAATCCTATTCCAGATAGTGGTGTGGACGCAAGTGCAGACTCAGCGCTTCGTGTCTGATGTGGTGCCGTGATGCCTTTTAAATTCACGTATTCAGTGGAAACTGGTTGCGTATTTCAAATACTCCTTTAAGTCTAAAGCCTTTGTTTACCTGCAATAGGCTAATACATTTTTATCCAGTTTGAGGAATGGATTTCGTAAAAATTAGCTCTGATTTGGTCAGTGTGTAGAATATCTGTAGGTGTCTGTGCTTACTGACCAAGAATAAATAAATGGTTTTTTTAATGAGTTGAGAAAGAAATGCTGTTTTAAATTTTATGAATTGTGTTTGTTTTGTTTCCCAGAAGCTCTAAAAGTGAAGAGACCTCGTTTTGATGTGTCACTGGTTTATTTAACTCGAAAATTTATGGATCTTGTCAGATCTGCTCCTGGGGGTATTCTTGACTTAAACAAGGTTGCAACAAAACTAGGCGTACGAAAACGAAGAGTGTATGACATCACCAATGTTCTGGATGGAATTGATCTGGTTGAAAAGAAGTCTAAGAACCATATTCGATGGATGTGAGTTGTCTTCAAACTTTTCTTCTTCTTTTTTTTTTCCCCTTCTTATTAAGTGACAACACTGTGCTGTACAAAATAGTTACTAGCAATGTCTTTTTCCTACTTGGTACCAATTAAAAGCCATAGACATAGAATATCATTCCAATATTATGGAAAAGTTAAATAGAGTCATGATTAGTTTTAAGAATTTCACTTTTCAAGATAAGGGGACATCTGATTTGTATAGGAATTAAAAAAAAAATATTTCTTCAGTTCTAATTGATTATTGACATCAGGGGGAAGGCAGTTAAGGCTGTAAAACGGTGGTTCTTCCACTGTCGTGTCATAAACACTTAGATGCCTCCCTCCCCAGGGGCTGTAATTCAGTTCTGGGAGAAGACAGATACCTACCTTCTTAACAACTACCCCCAAGTGATTATGGTGCATATCATACTTAGAAACACAACGCCCTGAATGTAAAAAAAAAAGATCAGGAGACTTAATATCTAAAAGTCAATAGCTAAAGGCTTAACATATGATTAGAAGGGATCTCATGGAAAGAAGACTTTATGGTATAAATGTACGGGGGTGTGTGTGTGTGTGTGTGTGTCCCCACACGCACATGTGCAGGGAACGCGCACAGGAAGAAGGCTGTTATACTCATAATAGGCAAGTATTTTGGATCAGTAAGAAACAGTTCCAGCATATAAGTACGTAAAGACCTTTCAGGCAAGTGAAAAATCTACCAACAAAGATCATTAAATGATTCTAAGTAATTAACTTAGCTATTAGAGGAAAGGGATTCATAAAGGATGTTATTTTTTCAATATTATGGAAATGCAAATTGGATTCTAATTTGAACATGTTTGCTAAATGACATTAACATTTTAGGGGTTAATATCAAATTGTGTTCTGAATCACTAATTAGAATCAGATTTGAGAACTAGCAAGTGAAAGAAAGGTAAAGTGGTAACAGCCTTTTCACTTTTATTTTCTATAAAAATTGAAGAAAAGAATGAATATTGGTTGTTGCTCAGGTCATGTCATATTGGGGTAAACAGTAATAAAGAAAATATATCTTTAAAAAATGATCATTATATTCAGATAGAACTGGATAGAATATGTACAGTGGGGAAAAAATAAAGACTTACAGAATTTTAGCAGGGGAACTATCATTTGGCCAGTACATCTTATTTTTCATATGTAAGAACTAAAGGATTAAAAGGTCATAACTTGTCAAAAGTCACGTGAGAAGTAGAGCTGGGCTGAAACTGGGTGTTACTGACTCAGTTCAGTGCTCATTAAACTTCATTAAGCTTTCCCTACTATTACTAATTTCCACAGGGTTATGATGTTGGTTTTGTTTTTAAAGTCTCTGTGTAAGGGAATAGAAATGGGGACAAAAGCCGGGAGAAATAATGGTTGTCTAGAATAATGGGAGGGGAGGACTGGAGTTCAGTACCTGGTTTCTGTCATTGTGGGAAACACCTGGTATAAACGTTTGGAGAAGTTCCAGTAACGTAACTTGTATTTTTTTGTAATCTCCTAGATGTAATTGATGGTGATCTTTTTCTTTTAAAGAGGGTCTGATCTGAGCAATTTTGGAGCAGTGCCCCAACAGAATAAGCTGCAGGAGGAACTTTCTGATTTATCGGCGATGGAGGACGCTCTGGATGAGTTAATTAAGGATTGTGCTCAGCAGTTGTTCAAGTTAACAGACGACAAAGAAAATGAAAGATATCCTTTAACTCTGTGCCTTTAAAAAAATTCTCCTTCCAAAGCAGATTACTTTATATGGTAGGGTCAGCTTGGGGATTAATTAATATATTTAAGATACAAAATAAGACCTTTAGAAGTGAGTGAATTGCCATAGAAATGGTACTTAAACTGCCATTCTAGTCCACAACGCATAACACGCAGCTGAATGTCGTACCGCTCCTAAGTTCAATGTCTCTGGGACCAGAGGGGGAGATTTGTCTTTGGTACTGATCTCCTCCCGGGTCTCCTAGACTGTTTGGCTGCCCTGTTCCCCACACGGAACGGGTGAACACCTTTTGAGGTGTCGCTGATTCTGAGCTGTTCCGTGCTTCAAGTTTACTTAGACTCTACCCCAGTCAAAACTCCCGTTTCCACAATACAGTTATGAGAAGGAAGGTAAATGCTATTACTACACTCAATCAAAAGATGGGTGGAATAAGAAAAAAGAAAAAAGAATGTGGGGGAAACCCAGTAAATCATGTAACTGGTAAAAATTTCAGGCAACACAATAAAAGAAGATGAGAAAAATTCAGGTAGCGAGATGGAAAATAATTTTGGATGAGGGAAATCCCATGAGTACATCATAGTCCTGAAAAACTGGTTCTCTTAAGTTGTGTCTCCTACTTACCGATTCTTTCCACCTTACATTTTAGGAGATTCTCATCAAAACTCTGAATATTTTTCCCCAAAGGTTCTCACAGTAAGATCTCGCAATGCATAGGGAAGGGCGGCGGGGGGGTTTGATACCTTCGTGGGTTGTATTTGTTTTAGAGGTCCAGACTTCATTAACATTTTTCTCCAGAAAGTGTCGTCATCACAATAGTATAGTTTAAAGGGCTTCTTCAAGTTATAAATATTGTAAAACACTTAATAAAATCATAAGAATTGTTTATGAAATAATAGGAACTATATATGAAATAATTTTTTCCTGACTGCTTTCCTTAATTGTGAGTTTGTATCCCATAAAAACTAATGATATTCTAAGATTACACTTGGATTCATGTATTATAAGAGATAAATGATCTCCCCACTCTGCTTAGAGACCCTTGACTGATTTTCACACTAGCATATGTGACGTATCAAGATATTCATAGCATTCAAGCCTTCCATGAACAGATTGTAATTGCAGTTAAGGCTCCAGCAGAAACCAGGTTGGATGTTCCAGCGCCCAGAGAAGTAGGTAGCCTTGCATTTTTAAGGTCTTAAAGCGAGGCAGGCCAGTTGCTTCGGCTGTGCTTTATTGCAGTCCCAGCGCCTTATCACCAGTGTGTGCGTGGTAGCTGCATACCTGATATAGCTTGAGGCATTTTACACATTCTGAGCTGTTTGGCGTAACACGACAAACGCAGTAGCCATGATTATTATCCTTTTAAAGATGAGGAATCTGAAGCACAGAAAGATGAGTTACTTCCTCACCATCCACAGTAAGTGACAGAACCACAGTTCAAACCCAGGTAGTTTGGGTTCGCAGTCTGTTCTTAACCGTTGTGCTCTCCTGCCTCTTAGAGGACTCCCCGAGGACTGCCTCGGTGTTAAGGTTCAGTGTCAGCGGGGGCTCTAGGGAATTAACTCACTAACCAAATTCATAAAAGACTGTGAATAAAAGAGAACACTAAATTACACATTTAAAATGAAAAGTAAAATTGCTTTGTAAATGAAAAGAGTGTCCGCTGTCAGCTGCTTGTAGGAAAGTTTGTACTGAAAGATACTTGTCATCAGAAGGTTGCGTGGTAAGGGTGGAATCAGAACAAAGGAGTGTGACCATTCTTAGGACAGATCAAGTGCCGACAGCCTGATAGAACTGTCACTGCTGAAGTCATCACTTCACTGCGATAGGGACTTAACTCCCTCATCGGGAAGAAATTCTCACCACCCACCTTTCCTTTTATCCCCAGAAGACCACTGTCCATGTGAGACCCCAGTTGCTACTTGACAGTGTGTTACAGACGGATTAAGGAACAGCTTTCGTTGATTCCAGTCACATTCAAGTTGTGACTTCTTGGTGACGCTTCCTAGTTGTTTTATTTAGATTTAGATACATTCCGAGTCTCCTAAGTAACATTTATCTTTAATATGAGTCATTTCACATATTCACATTCACACATCATCACTAATCTTTCAATACGTCCTTCCTTGGGGGCATGATAGCCCATTCTGCAGTGGCTGACGGGTTTTTGGTTTTTTCCCTGTGCTGTGAACTGCTTCAGGCTGTAATTGTCAAATCTTGCTGAGCCTTCGATCATGCCCAAGATGTCTCTTAGATCCCGTTCAAAAGCTGAGGAATGTGGGCCCTCTTGGCAGCCATTCTCAGCAATAAGGAAAGACAGTGGGACCGATAGACACAGAGTCTGACTCCAGGGAGATCTGGGGATCTAGTCCCGGTGGAGATGGACTGGCCTGTGGGTCAAATCCAGCCTGCTGGCTTTTTGTAAAGAATTGTTTTGGGACACAGCCATGTGCCCATTCATTTAGATTGTGTCTCTGACTGCTCTCACTCTAGAATGGCACTTGTGTGGTTGTGAGAAGGATGGCATGGCCCACAGAGTCCACAGTATTACCTCGCACTGCACAGAGACGTGGGCAGCCCCTGGCTGAGTGGACTGCGAGGTCCTCTGGGCCTCTGGGCAGCGTAGTGGTTTCCCTATTGCTCAGAAGTATCTGTCGAATTGCACAACGTGTACCGTTCAAACAAGACCTGGCCTGCCCATCTAGGAGCTGAGCAGATGTTCTTCAGCGTACCTGCCTGCTGCCGGGAAGCTGTGGAAGGTGGCACTTGAGGTTGGGAGTCCCTCTGCTGTGAGATCACAGGGTGGTGTAGAGCAGGGGCACCTGGTACCAAGCCCAGGCCTAACCACAGGAGAGGGGAGAAAATAGCCTTGACTGTCGAACCCACTCGCATCAAAACAACAAAGAATCATCTATAACCGGGACTGTTCCTTGCGAGTTCAGCATAATTCTCAGTAGAAGTACCCAATTTCCTGATATCTTTTGGGTTTTAATGTTTTAAATTACAAGAGGTATATTTTGTCTTGATCTCATCCTCTTTTGCAAGTGGATGGAAGAATGGTCCTTTCATTTAGCTCAGTACCTCTTCAGGGGTCTGAAATCTTAACACAGCCTTATCATTTGAGTCTGCGGGGTGTTTTAGATTTCTTTGTCGTCAAAATACTGATCTTTGAGTCTCAAGTACAGACTCCTTAAAGGGGTCAAGTCTTGCATAGAGAAAGACGGGCTCCTGCGTGCTGAGGTGGCCCCTCCTGGCTCTGAAACCATTGCTACACAATCAGGTAACCGTGTTAACTGTGAACTGGCCAGTGGTTTCCTGTGACTCAAGCTAACTAATAAATACGTGATTTTCCCAAATATGTGATAGAAAGGAAACGACCTGAATGAGAATTTTCAAAAGTGTCCCTTGAAACTTTTACACTTCTAGTAAGTGAAAAAATATAATTAATGAATTCTCTCATTCATCTAGATGTTTCCTGTGTCTTTGCTAGGACTCTATCACGGTCCATATCAGGAGCACTCAGGGGCCTATCGATGTTTATCTATGTGAAGTGGAGCAGAGCCACCCAAGCAGTAACGTGTCGGACAGTGTCGGCGCCTCTTCATCTGAAAGCAGACATCCAGAGCAGCCCGCCCCTGAGAAAGGTAAGTGCACCAGTCTTGTCATTAGGAAAAGGTAAGGTTTTAATGATTTTTAAAATAGATAGAGTTTTATAAATGAATATTATGGCCTTATAGGTATTTTTACTCTTCCTAGCTACAAAAACACGAGTTAAAAAATTACAAGGTAATTCTTAACTGTAGTTGAGACTGTTTCTGTGTAGTTTTGATAGCCGTGAAAACTTAGAATTGTAGTTGGTCCCAGAGTGTGGTCTCTGTAGAGAAGGCTGTTTGCATCCTCTGACCCGGCCTCTCAGGCACATGCTTGAGTTCTCGTTTATTCTTGTGGGACTCAAAGCATTAGCCTTATGCCGTTAACGTAAGAATATGCTTCTTGACCGAGGTCCTCCTATTTTTTTTTAAGCACTTGAATTGTATGTTCTATTACCTGTCTGCCTTTCATATCTTCACTTAGGAGGGTTTCTCTTGTGCTTGTTATGTTTCAGAAGAAAACCCTCCACAGCAAAGTGAAGAACTGCTTGAAGTGAGCAATTGATGGCATTTGAGGATTCGTGCATTGAGTCTTTTGGGGACATCCTGTGTGGATGAATTATGCATTAGATGTGATTCTCAGAGCAATAAATCATCCCAGACATTTTCTCAGTAGCAGCAGTAAGGCCAGGAGTACCTTCAAGTAGTTCACTACTTAGATAACTGGATAATTACGGTTTCTTCATTTGAAAACAACTCTTTTTATAATTATTCACTGCTTTTTGTCAGTGAAATAGACATCTTGCCTACTGAAATTACTAAATCACCCAGAGTATCACTGAAACAGGCAGGCAGGCTGGATGGACAGTTCTCAGTGGACCTTGCCCTTTGCTGCATGGATCATGTGTCATTATCACAAAAGAAATTGCCTTACACGGGTTCATGTCTGCAATGGATGGGTGTACGCACGCATCTGGACATGATGTATTTGTATATATTTGTATAATGTTTAGATCACTTATGAAGTACGTCGAAGTGAAACTTTTCACCTTTGTACAGCCAAAATAATGTATATATGGAAAGTAACAGACATATTCTCTAATTTCTGTGGTATCTATAACTTATTAGAATCCTCTGGATGAGGGTTAGAGGAGAGTTTTTCCCAAACTTCTACATGTAGAAGTATCATAAATATGCTATACATTTAAAGTTCATGGATTTAATGAAGGTATTTCAGTATGGTTTCCAGCGCTAAAATTGGACTTTAAGCTCCCTACAGAGTCATTGTGTCTGAACAGGCTGGTGGCATGCCCCAAGCTTTAGGGGCGAGTGTACAAATGCCATCAGGTCATGGTTTAATTCCTTGCAAGACATGAATTCAATCATGATGAGAATTGGAAAGTATTTTAACCTTTCTTGCAAGCAGGGTTTATATATGTTTCTGTATGCAGCCTTGCTCTTCAATCAAAGGGGATCTTTTACTTACGATGAGTTAGTGGTACCTGCCCTCTCTTCAGCTCCAGTCCCACGTTTCCAAGTACCTAGCTATTTCTACCTCATTGGGTAAGTCATTTACCACTCTGTACCTCAGTTTACTCAGTAGTTTACCATTAGACTGTGAGCTCCTTGAGGGACTTTGTCTTAATCATTGTTAAACCCAGCGACGGGCACCACGCCTAGCACATAAAAAGTGCTCAGTAAATGTTTGAACAAATCAGTGAGTGAGTGAGTGAGTGAGTGAATGGTCAAATTAGACTAATAATCCTTGGCTTATATAACGTACAAGGGTTTTGTGTCGTTCAAATTCATATTTTAAACTTCTCTTACTTTTCAAAGAAAGAATTGAAGCAACGTGAAATTAAGACCATGTGTAAAGAGTTGGCATAGGAATCAAAAATCAAAATACTGAAAAATAATGCTGAGCATTGAGGACTGGCACACCTCTGAGCTCCAGCGGCTTTTGCGGTCCTGTCCCTCTGCTGAGCTCCAGCCTCTCCCCTCCTCACAGACCGTGGCGGCTGCCGTTGTCGGCCCGGGGCTGCTTGCCGTGCTGCTCCTCCTGGGCGCGTGTGGTGAACCTGAGAGTTCAGCAGAAGGGGTGTGTAGAGATCACGTGCTCCGTGCAGAGGTCCAGGCTCTGCCTTGTAGATTTGGCAGCTGTCGGTCATATGTGATGGCTTAAACATGAGAGTGGATGAGGTCACCTAATGAGAGGGTACAGCAGAAGAGGGAGAGGCCCGTTCACATTTATTTTAAGGGGAAATACAGAAGAAAAGGCTTTTCCTGAGAAGGAATAATGAGAGGAAGGGAAAATAAACAACTAAAGAAGGCGGTGCCCCCAAAACCAACAAAGAAAGCAGGGCCACAGGTGATAGCATCGTTTCTAAGCAGCAGTTCCTTACTTGTGAAATGTGACAAATGTTCTACTTTGCAAATTGCTCTGAGAGTAAAATGAGATCATGTAAACGAAAGTCCTTTGTGAACTGTAGACGTGTTACATAAATGAATCTCTCTCCTGTCACTCCAACTTCTGGTGTTGGTTTCTTCTTTTTACAGCTGCTAAGGTACGCATCCCCAGAGCTAGCGTCCAGGGTTCTTCCTCCCCCACTCTGCCCTGAACATCACTACCCATCTCTCTGTGCGTACAGGCGTACCTCATTTTATTGTGCTTCGCAGATGCTGTGATTTTTAAAAATTGAAGGTTTGTGGCCACCCTATGTCCAGCAAGTCTGTAGGCGCTATTTTCCCAGTAGCGTTTGCTCATTTCATGTCCCTGTGTCACCTTTTGGTAATTCTTGTAATATTTCAAATGTTTTCATTATTATTATGTTTGTTATAAATATAAAACTTGAACAGATGAGGAGCTGCTTCTTATTGATGAACCAAGAAAGTGGTTTCTTGAGTTGGTATCTAATCCCGGTGAAGATGCTGTGAAGATTGTTGAAATGACAACAGAGGATTGAGAATATGACAAGATGTAGTTGAGAAAGCAGCATCAGGGTTTGAGAGGCTTGATGCCAATTTTGAAAGACGTTCTGCTGTGGGTAAAAGGCTAGCAAACAGCGTTGCAGGCTACAGAGAAATCATCCCTGAAAGGAGGAGTCTACTTCATTGTTGTCTGACTTCAGGAAATTGCCACAGCCTCCGTCTACTAATCTAAAGCCATGTCTCCAGTCAGCTTTATTAAAAATGGTAGAGATACTTTATTAATATCTGATGTCCGTCTCTCAGACCTCTGTCTACCAGTTAATTCTGAACGTGGAAGGGGAAGAGGGGTGTTACTTACCGGGAAAAGAAACCATAACAGACTTTGCACTGGGGCACCCATATTAGCAAGGATTAAATTCAGCTGCAAGTAGCAGAAAAACCCCAAAGTAACAGCAGCTTAAGAAAGATACAAGTTCATCTGTCACATACAGGAAGTCTGCGGATAGTCCAGAGTTGGGGTGGCCTCCAAGGGGTCAGGGACCAAGTTTCCTTCCAGGTAGTTCTTCCTTCAGGCTTGGCTTCCATTTCCGAGTTCACTGCAAAGTCCAGGAGAGCTGCTGGAGCCCCAGCCGTTGTGTCTACATACTAGCCAGCAGGCAGGATGAAGAAAGAGAAGAAAGGTACACTTCTCCTTGAGGACACTTCCTGCAGTTCACTTCACTTTACATCCACTGGCCACAATTTAGCCACTTAGCTTTAGAAATGCAATCTTGGGTACGGGGACAGCCATGTGCCCAGCTAACACCTGGAGCTCTATTGCTGTTGAAGAAGAGTAGATGCAGGGTGTGGTTAGACATTATTAGATCCTGTTCTCCTCCCCTCTGGGCAGGAAGATGACCTCTAGTGAGACCACATGACTAGTTCTAGCCAGTTGGCTATGAAAGGAAGTGACGTGTGAAAAGACTACATGAAGTTCTGCAGTAGCTCTTCCCGCCCCGTAACCAAGAAAGCCACAGGTTCCAGGTGATGCAGCTATAAGATCCTGGAGTCTCCATCAGCCTGGATCCCCAAGAGACCGTGTGGAATTGCCCTGCCCATCTGCATGCAGTGTGAAATGTGCCAAATCATCGGGATTTACTTGGAGCTAATTTGTTGCTGTAACATAAGCCAGCCTGTGCTAACTAGTATGTTTGGGGACGACTAGCAGTCTCTGCCACAAGTCAGTGAATGAAAGACTCAAAAACAGCCTCACACCAAACCAGTGTCATACCTTCAGCACACTCCCAGCTTGTCAGTTGCTTATGATCAATAAAATGGGAGTATTAATACATTTGTCGGCCGCTAGCGTCATGGGAGGCTAACACAAATTTGTGTAGTGATTGCCATCTAGTGGAGAGTTCAGAGTTTCCAGATTTCTTCACTTATTTCCAATTAAGCAGATGCTGCTAGGGAATAGCATTGACTTTAAATTTACAGATCCCGTTCTTGCTGATAAAGTGAATTCACACTAGTTCTCACATAGAGGTCACAGCTGTTGAGATATCAGTATTATATTCTGGCTGTGTCCACGTCTGGATCATGTTCTCGCCATGATCTAGTCTGCAGAGACCTTGAGTGTCTTCACTCCCCTCAGAACATCGCATTGGCCCATGACTTTGGATCTGTTGAACAGGAAGTAGTAAATGCCTTAGATGTTTCAGTAAGACATACGTGTTCCAAAGACGGTATGACAGACACTCTTAATACCAAGTACAGTATCAGGCAGGGTCCAGTAAGAAAACCGTGGTGGGTATCACATCAGAGGTGAGTTAATACAAGAAGGCTGAAGTAGCAAAAAAGGGCCTTGAGGTAACAGATATTAATAATTCAGGAAGCAGCTACCACCCCTAGGATAAAGTAGCGTTCCCGTAACCCGGGAGCCCAGAGGAGAGGTCCTCACATCTCTGGAGGAGATGCCACACCAGTGCTCTGGTGGGGAAGGAGACACCCACCTAATGGTTAGTACTCAAACCTCTGATTGGGGTGGGACACAGGCATGCACGCCACTAAGGGGGTTACAGCCACTAGTGCTGGCACTCCTGAGGGGACACCATGGCCGGTGCTAGGGCTACCAAAGGGATCTGGAAAGTGGAGCCGCGCGGTCCTCTGTTGCTGCTGGGACACTGACAGGAGCTAGAGAAAGGAAGAAAGTCACTTCTGTCCTCTTCCTGCATTCCATTCTCCCACCACTGCCTACTTATCAGCACCCAGCTGGCCAGCAGGGGAGGATAGGCCACGGGGTTTGCAGGGCCCAGTCCCAGCGTGACAGAACAGAGCATAGAAGGGTGGGATGGACCTGAGAGAAAGGAAACACCCTCCAGCACGTCCTTCCTACCCATAACGGCCGCATGGTGTAGGCAGCCCAACTCTGCCAACTCTAAGTATGACTTTAGAGAAATCACCCTGTTTTCCCACCTGGAGGCTAATTGTAAAATTCCATTCTACAGTTGACACGAATAACACGGGTTCGACCTGCACAAGTCCAGTTATATGTGGACTTTTTTTTCAAAAACTACTCTAGGATCACACGATCCCAGGTTGGTGGAATCCACAGACGCGGAACCCGCGGGTACAGAGGAACTGCGAATAGGACGGACTGTAAAATTAAATGTGGATTTTCAGCTGTTGCCAGGTGGGCGCCCCTAAGTCCCGCATTGTTCAAGGGGTAACTGTAGTTCTATCGTCTGTGATTCTAAATTGATTCCTGGGTCCAAGATGACCTTCAGTCCAAGTGGATGGCTGTGATGTGGGTTGTTTCTTGGAGATTTGCCTTCTGATGGTACATGTTGTAATACAGTTTGAACTGCATAAATGCAAACCAACCTCATTGGGAGCTGTCATCTCCCTTCCTCCTTCACCTCCACTCTTCTTTACTGTAGTGAAGACGAGGATTTGCTGCAGTAATTCAAGGCTCTTACTCTCAAGGTTACCTTACATCCTCTCTGGCCTTTTGCCAGTGCACGAGCTGTGGGAAAAGCAGGTACCTGGTTCTCTATGTGTAGCCTGAAACTCTGGTGAGAGGAGGTAAAACCTTAGTCTTTTTAAAACCTGGGAGTGGTATCTACAAAGGTGGCCACTTCAGCTGTTCACACTGCTCTGAAGTGTGGGCCCAGGAACGCAGCCCACAGGCCTGTAAGCTGAGCATGTTCCAGCACAGAATCTCTCCACTCACGGACGGAGTGGTTATGCGGTTGGGCTGGAAAGCACTGCCCAGCATTTTTGCAGCATTTCAGTCCTGAAGCATAGGTTGCTGTGTAGGCAGAAGGAAAAGTAAATCACCCACCCTACATCAGATTGGTAACCGAGCTCCTTTGCACATTTCTTCTAGAATTTATTCTAGCTGCCCCAAAGGCAGCTGTTGTAATGGAAAAATAAAGAACATATGTGAAATTGATGGGGGGAAAATTATTTTCAGGTTTAACCAGAGTTCTGTGAGGCTTGTTTCCTTTAAGTGTCTTTCGTTTCCCATAATCAACTTATTTATAAAGAGAGATTCTATTTGAATTCCGAAGTGTAAGTTTTACTAATCTTTGTGTTCTGCTTTATTCCTCCAGAGTCAATCAGCCTCTTTTTGATCACGGTTTCTTTACGCTAAGAAATGTATGGATCTTCTGAAATCTGCCCCGATGGCATCCTTAACTTAAATGGGGTCGCATCAATGTTGGGAGTAGGGGGAAAAAAGAGCAGATAACATCACCAACGTGTTACGTGGTGCCTCATTCAAGACAAATCTAAGAATCACAATGGATGTGAGTTGTTTTCAAACTTTTCATTATTTTTAAACTTTAGTTATAGAGGAATTATATTGCTGTTAAAAGCTGAATATGGGATTTCCCTGGTGGTCCAGCGGTTAAGATTCTGCGCTGCCAATGCAGGGGGCCTGGGTTTGATCCCTAGTCAGGAAACTAAGATCACACATACCACAACTAAGCCCACACGCCACAACTACTGAGCCCGCATGCTCTAGATCCCTTGCACCACAACCAGAGAGCCCGTACGCCGAAACTAGAGAAGGCCGTGCACTGCAACAAAGAGCCCACATGCCACAACGAAGACCTAGCACAGCCGAAACAAATAAATAATAAATTTTTGTAAAAAGCTGAATATGACAGTAATGGGAAATTATAAGGCATATTAAGAAATTGATGTTCAGTAAGGATTAACTGCAAGCAAAGGTCTATAAAAGAGTGAACATAGCAGAGTCCTTTCTGAGACAAGCTCTGTTACAGGCGTTCGAAAGATAAAAACAAAGGGGGCTTTCCTGGCAGTCCAGTGGTTAAGACTGAGCTTCCACTGCAGGGTGTGTGCGTTCGATCCCTGGTCGGGGAATTGAGAACCTGCATGCTGCACAGTACAGCCAAAAATTTAATTAAAAAAAAATTAAAAAGAAACTCAAAACATGACATGGTCCTTGCCTTTACCCCCAGCAACAGGAGAGACCAGCAAACAAGTAACTACCACCCGGGAAACAGAGGAAGGGATGAGAATCGAGTGGCTGATGCATTTAAACTGGGACTTGAAGGATAGTTAGAGGTCCCCAGGCAGAGCAAGGCAAGAACATTCCAGATGAAGAAACAATATGTGCAAAGGCAGAGAGAGGTCAAAGGGCAGCGAGGATGACGTTTTAAATGTCCAGCACACACACAGATGTTTCCCAAACAATACTTTCCTCACTGCCTTGCAATGCACTCTTCCATGGATTCCATTTCACTTTTTAAAGACTTCATCAGTCACAAGCCACAGTTTGAAAAACATTGTGATAGAGCTTTCAGGGCTCTCCAGTTCCTGTAGGATAAAGGGTTGCCACTCTTCACCAGTCAGTGGTAAGGTCGGATTTGTATTTTAGAAAGACGACTGCACAGTAATCCTAGGGAAAACCACCTAGAGTCAGGAAGATTGGAATGTGTTCCTTCATTCATTCCACAAATGTACATTGTACATTGTGTCAGCGCTGGATATGCAAAGACAAACAGGCAGGGTCCCCACCTTCAAAGAGGGGGACGAAGGGGGCTTGAATCCTGGATCTTCCACTTAATAGCATAAGCCTATAAGTCCTTTACTTAACCTCTCTGAGCTCAGGGTGATAACCCATTAAGCAGTCAGTCTGAGAGAGGGAAACATGGTATCCAGCTTAAAATAAGTGTTCAGTAAATATCAGGTTTCTCCCACTTGTGGTGGAGGGGGCTTGAGGAGAGAAGTGACTACTGGCAAGGAAAAAATATTTTTTTAAAGTTATTTTATTGAAGTATAGTTGATTTACAACATTGTGTTAATTTCTGCTGTACAGCAAAGTGATTCGGTTATACATGTATGTACATTCTTTTTCATATTCTTTTCCATGAGGCTTATCACAGGATATTGAATAGAGTTCCCTGGGCTATGTAGTAGAATACAGTTCCATTCTATATATAATAACTTGCAACTGCTTATCCCAAACTCCTAATCCATCCCTCCCCCTGGCAACCACAAGTCTGTTCTCTATGTCTTGTGAGTCTGTTTCTGTTTCATAGATAAGTTCATCTGTGTCATATTTTAGATTCCATATATGTGATATCATGTGGTATTTGTCTTTGTCTGTCTTAATATGATCATCTCTAGGTCCATCCATGTGGCTGCAAATGGCATCATTTCATTGTTTTTTATGACTGAGTAGTATTCCATTGTATATACGTACCACATCTTTATCCATTCATCTGTTGATGGATGTTTAGATTGAAACAAGATTGTTTTTATTTTCTGCTTCAGCCATTTTAGAAAATGTGTAGGTTATATTGAAGTTATAGACTAGGATGTTTTGCTTTTAATAACTTTGATTAAATTTCCAAAAGTGGCTTGGAATTGCATTGGAACACAGATGTCTGTTTAGTTTGGGTGCCTGGTTTGGTCCTAGTATCCGATGGGAACTGGACTGGGGAGATGAAAAGGAGATATATCTACTACGTATCCAAAAAAGCAATCAAATGCTTAGGGTTGTTATATGAGGATTAAATGAGTTCATGTTTCTAAGTACTTACTTTTGAAGTATTTCTAATGTACAGGGCTGGCACACAGTAAATACTATGTAAGTATTTGATAAATTAAAAAAATCTAACAGAAATGAGGCTGATCCGAATTCTGCTTTGAGGCTGTAACTGAACAGATATTTATACTTTGAATTTTCTTCCATCCATCAGAGGGGCTTCTGACACGGTAGCGGGCACATTGCTGCTTCTAACGGACACTTTTCTGACCCGTGTGCTAGCAGAGTGATGGATCAGGGAATCCAGAACATTCCAGCCTTCCATGATCAGATCGTTGTTGCAACAAAAGGTCCAGCTGCAGCCAAATGAGTTCCAACTCCCAGAGAAATAGATGGGGAGTCACAGATTTTATCTTCCATTAAGAAAGTGAGAAATTATAACACTTGTGCTGTTAATTTCCTAAGGTTGCCACAGTGCTGTTGTCTTCAGGACTAAGTGTCCAGAGGTCCTAGCTGTCCTCACCTGTGTATCAGCTCTGGGAAGCCCAAGAGGTGGAGAGCTTGGAGCCATTTGTGGTTAATTAATACAGTCGGCTGTGACTGTTCTGTCCCCGAGGGCACGTGTTTGTGCGCTGAGCCTCCCGTGGCTGTCCTTGCAGTCCTGCCATGGAGAGGCAGCAGCTCCACAGTGTGGAGGCTTCTGATCATGCCCAGGGCTTTCTCAGTCCCGTTTGAAGTGTGTGCACGCAGCCCTCCTGGCCAGCCATTCTCCAGAGCAGGGAAAGCCATGGAGGCAGTGGCACTGTTTCAGATGTCTTGGTCCACAAGGTCTGGGAGGACCTGGCTGGATGCAAAGTAATCAGTGGACTGTCTTCAGAAATCTCCACAGAAAAACGTGCTCCTTTGGGGAAGGAGAACTATTCAGAGTAGACCTAGACCTGTTGTCAAGAAGGTGAGCTGATCGCCGATGTTCTTAGGTCTGAATGGGGAGCCCATGAGTGGAAGGATGAGTAAGGACCTGAGAATGTCATTCTTCATCTCACTGCCAGTGACTCATGAGAGATGGTGGAGTTACGGAGCTGGCAGGATCGTGGGGTCCTGGGTGAAGTCGGGTCTGCCAGCCCGGACGTAAAGCAACAGGGCCGGAGGGCATGGTGGGGTAGGGTTTCATATCCAAGGGCCACAAGGCTGCTTGGGGCTTATAACACTGTCCTCTTGATAACGATGCAAAGCCAGCCTTTCCACAAAGCTGTTTCCATGCCTGGAATGGAGAATAAGACTGAAAACGTGGGATGGAGTGGTCAAATTTCATGAAGAAAATGATGAAAGGAAACGTCCCATTAAGAAGAGATGGTGCAGGACTTCCCTGGTAGCGCAGTAGGTAAGAATCCACCTGCCAATGCAGGGGACACAGGTTCAAGCCCTGGTCCGGGAAGATCTCACAGGCTGCGGAGCAACTGAGCCCATGCACCACAACTACTGAGCCTGTGCTCTAGAGCACACGTGCCACAACTATTGAGCCCACGTGCCTAGAGCCTGTGCTCCACAACAAGAGAAGCCACCGCAGTGAGAAGCCTGCGCACCGCAAGGAAGAGTAGCCCCAACTTGCCACAGCTAGAGAAAGCCCCGCACAGCAACGAAGACCCAATGCAGCCATAAATAAATCCATTAAAAAAAGAAGAAGAAGAGATGGTGCAACTTTGGGCTCTGGGTAATTCTGAAGAGGAAAACATCCCTTTCTCAGTAATGTAAGGAGAAGACGTACTTCATGTTTTTAAAATAATTATTTACAAGGAAATGAACACCTGACACCAGAATACATGAACACTCATCCTAGTGATTGTGTTCAGGCCATGTTAAGCTAATAATAACTTACAAATACATGGGAGTTAAAGCAGTATGAATTATACTGACTTGATCTCTTCCTTTTTTTTTTTTTTTTGTGGTACGCAGACCTCTAACTGTTGTGGTCCCTCCCGTTGCGGAGCACAGGCTTGGGACTCGCAGGCTCAGCGGCCATGGCTCATGGGCCCAGCCGCTTCGCGGCATGTGGGATCTTCCCGGACAGGGGCACGAACCCGTGTCCCCTGCATCGGCAGGCAGACTCTCAACCACTGCGCCACCAGGGAAGCCCTGATCTCTTCCTTTTATATCAGGAAAGGAATCTGTTCTTGGTTGGTCTGATGTGTCCATAAATCACATTAAATTGAAAACAGTCGTCATTTTGGTTCTTTGGTCTCAGCAGAGCTCTTGTTTCTCACAAAGGTGTGAATTTCAGTGATAGAATTTCCCAGTTCATACAGGACAAACAGCTGTATGCAGTAGGGGCTGACTTTTATCTTGGTTTGAACCTTACTCTTTAAAACTTCACCATCCAGGGGCTTCCCTGGTGGTGCAGTGGTTAAGAATCCTCCTGCCAGTGCAGGGGACAGGGGTTCCAGCCCTGGGCTGGAAAGATCCCACATACCGCGGAGCAACTAAGCCCGTGCGCCACAACTACTGAGGCCCGCGTGCCTAGAGCCCGTGCTCCGCAACAAGAGAAGCCACCGCAATGAGAAGCCCATGCACCACGACAAAGAGTAGCCCCTCTCGCCGCAACTAGAGAAAGCCCGCACACAGCAGCGAAGACCCAACGCAGCCAATAAAAAAATAAAACCTTCACCATCCAAACAGTAGCCACTGACCACATGGGGCTATGTAAATCTAAATTGTAATTAGTTTAAAATCAAATAAAATGGAATCAATTCTTGAGTCACACCAGCCACATCTCAAGGGCTCAGTGGTCACATGTGGCTGGCGTCTTGCACATTAGGCAGCACAGAGATCATTTCTGTCACACAGTTCTAGTGAACAACGCTGCTATAAACTTTTATTATAGCACCCCCCAAAAAGGTTAATAGACTGTAACGAAGCTTAACCAATTATATTTATTTAAATTGTTTAATCAAGAAATGTTTTATTGTCAAAGGCTAATTATAGTCGTAATAATAAGAATAAAGTTATTAGAGCAGTTAAGCTGATTTATCTCGTGGTTTAGTTATCAATAAAGCGTTTTAGCATGAATTTTATAGTATCAACAAATATGGAATGCATATAAATGAAATATAAACTCAACACCTACCTTGCTGAAGCGCGATTGATTAGCAGCTGTGAGGCCTCAGGGTTTTGAGTATTCGCAGCCAGGTAAATCCAGCCCAGCACATGTGTCATGACCATTTCACTAAACTCACATTGTTTTTTAAATATCTACTCATTTTTCTTCAAACAAGAGGGAAAAAGAAATTATAGCATCCCTATGTATTATGAGCTGGAAAGAATGTAGATTAAAACTTTGAGAAACAGAACTTTGCCTATTCCTGTAAGTAAAACAAACCTGGTTAATACTTTCTCTTATCTATAATGGTATCTTTTATCTTTTCCCAGAATGTGTCACAGTCAATATAAAAGCACCAAGGAGCCAATTAACATTTTTGTGAGAAGAAACAGGACAAGTGCCACAATTGAAGACCTTGGGGCCTCTGAAATAAAAACATTTCTCTGACACTTTAACCAAAGTAAATATAAAGGGATTCAACATGATTATTAAAAAAATACATTTTACATGGATGTTATTGCATTATTCTAAGAGCAGTGTATGCTTGCAGCAAAAAATTTGGAAAATGCAGAGACACGCAAGAATCATCCACATTTCTTACTAGTTTTACTTCTATCCATCTATCTTTACACATATAGTTGAAACAGCCAAAATAAAATTTTCTATCAGAGTAATGAACTTTCAATCTCAAGGTTTGAAATGGAAAAGTTTTTTATCACTTTAATTATAATCTTATAAGAAAATGTTTTTAAAACTTTGTTAAGAAATATTTTTTGAACAAGGCCATAAATATCTTAATTGGCATCAATATCTCATTCTTCCAATATAAGTGGTTGCAGATATCAGACAGTCACCATTATCTGGGACAGTCTATAACCTAAGATGATATAAAATTCCATGTATTAAACTTTAGCCCTAGGGAAAAAATGAGAAGCCATTGTGAGGTAAGTATGAGAATATGGGATCAGTAACTGATGGGAAAGAGGTACAAGGAATGTTGGAAATTTTTTGTGGTGACAGAAATGTCCTGTATGTTGTATTCGTGGTGACGGTGTATACAGTTGCTAAATGTAGCAAGTGTACACAGCTGCTAAAACTCATTGAACTGTACATTTAAGGTCTGTGCGCTTTGTTGTTATTAATAACTTGATTTTTAAAAATTCTTAGCCTTTCTACAATTTATGATTTACTCCAAAGAAAATGAAATACTTGGGTTATACACTTAAAATATGTACAGGATCTGTATGCAGAAAATTACAAAATGCTGATGAAAAAAATCAAGACCTAAATAAAGCTTCGAATACTCTTCCTATATGGCAGGATTTGCACCTGGATTCTACCCAAGCCCAAGCAGGGGATAAAGGCAGATGAGTCAGCCACAGACCACTTGCGAGGAGAGAAACCAGTCCTGGGAGACAGGCTCACGCTGACATTCACGGAGCTTGGAACCCATGCGTTGAACTGCTTTCCCATTTTGTAAGGTAGTTTTACATTTGTCTATTTCTTAACCTCTGGTTGACTTAGGAGGTAATGTCAAGAGAGTTAAAAATGTATTTGTACTGGTAAGAATGGCCATCATCAAAAAAATCTACAAACAACAAATGCTGGAGAGAGTGTGGAGAAAAGGGAACCCTCCTGCACTGCTGGTGGGAATGTAGATTGATATATGGATATCATGGACACCATGGATATATGTATATGTATAACTGATTCACTTTGCTGTACAGCAGAAACTAACACAACATTGTAAATCAGCTATACTCCAATAAAAATTAATTTAAAAACGTATTCGGGGTGGAAAAAATCAGACTTAGAAGAAAGATGGAAATGTTGCATAGTTAAAAGCCTTTAAAAATTTGTTTCCACTTAACATGGCAACTTAGTCAATCATGCAATCTGGTGAACAAGAGACAAGACTGTAACACTGACTTGTTATTTATAACAAGGCAATATATTGCTTGGGGCTTGTCAGCTTTCGAAGTAGCTGAACACCACGTCCAGTACTCTGCAAAATTCTTTCAGGTCCTCTAAAGACAGCTTCAGTAGAAATGTCATCACAAGCCTACTCAGTTGTCTATAGACAGGCTCTCATTTCATTTTTCACTTTGAGAATATATTTACAATCCTTGCGAAGAATAATTCTTCTCTGTCGCACTGCAGTATTTAATTTGGTGCAGAAGGAAAATTGGGTTGCTGGTAAAAGTTGAATCTTGTTTGGACAGTGAATTGTAGCAATTTCAGCTACATCTAGATCTGCTGTGCTTTTATGAATCATTTTACATTTCATGACTGTTCTAATTATGATCTAGGCATAATAATGACTACTTTTATTGAGCCCTTGTCACGTGCCGGTCACTGGCGTAAGAGATATAAATAGTTGAATCTTCACATTATCTTGTCAGATAGGGATCATGACCCTCATTTTAGAAATGAGGGAGCTGGGGCTTGAGAGGCTAAGGTGCCCAGGGCTACACTGGGCAGGGCTCCTCCCTGCCTAGGGCTACGCTGCTGGTTAACATGAGAACCAGGAGTTGGACCCGAGACAGCAGGATTCACAGTCCCAGACTCCCTCTAGAGACAGAGGTGACCCCCTTGCTAGGCTATGCGTTTTGAGGCTCTAACGTTCTTTTCGTTCATGCTGTAGCCGTGAGAAAATGTCTTAATTTTCGGACAGCTCTTTAGAAGTTGGGGCAAGTGTTCACTATCATTTTGTGACAACCATACTCCTACCTGGTTCCATTTCTTCGACTATTGATTAATTCTTTTTTCCCTTGACCAGTACATATGGGTATGAATACATACAGTATAATGATACCAGGTGAAAAGAGGCAATCTGACTAAAGCAGTAGGGCTGGTTGTTGAGTTTGGTGTCATAATTCACTAATAAGGCTATTTTAGCTGGGCAGTGAACCCCTGGAACTGTAGCTGAAAGTTTGTGTTAAAGTCTCATTCTATCTATCTATCTATCTCTCTATATATATGTATATACCTATCTATCTCTATATATATGAGATCTGAAATCAGTATATATCTGAACACATATAAATGCATATGTATTCTGAGGTAACTGCTTAACTCTTGATTTCAGAAATCTGGAATATTTATTTTATATTCAATTAGGGAATTTGATTTGAGCTATTTTAAGCAGACTCACCTAAAATAATCTGTCACAAGAAATTTATTAAGTTATTAATACTTTGAAATATGACATTTTTACTTATTAGCACCTTACATTGTATTAACGTTCCAACATCTTGTAAAAGCATGCAATACAGGATTTAAAAAAAAAAGAGTTAAGGAAACTGGGGCAAAGGGCAAATAAGGGTAGAAAAAATAAATGAAACCAGGGGAGAGGTTAGTACACAGAATGCCTGCTGTAAAGTGTGTGTCATTTAGGGCATCTCATTTTAAAAATAAAACAGTACAGCTCACTTTCCAAAAAATGTGGCTCCTTGATCAGGAGTCTCCATCTTTTTTTTTTTTTTTTTTCAGCAGTGGAACTTCCTGTCCTTTTTGATATGTTGTTCTTTCTACCCTGCCTTAGGAAATATTCCACTTGATTTTTGTCTTTTTTTTCTTTTGGTAAAAGGCAACCTTCCACAGCCGTTGAGCCAATGAAAAAATCACTTGAGCTTTTTTAAACAAGTGGTCATGAGGAGCATTTGAGGATTCATTTGTCAAGTTAGTTGGAACCTCTTATGTGGGCAAAGCTCATGTTTCCAATTTGGGACTCAGAGCAAGCTATCAGCTGTGTAGAATTCTCATAGCCGCTTGGCATCAGCCCTGAGACCGTGGTATCTTTAGCAGCTCACTGTGTAGGATGACGCCAACTGGATGAGTCGTCCCCGTGGAAAACAGCTCACTCAGCATATGTTTATGAAGCTGCAATTTGGCAGTAGTATCAAGACCTTTCTTCTAGAAATCGCTATGACCAGTACACACAGTGGAAAGATCTGAAAGAGAGGATTCAATTTTTCCGACTCTCCCTTTCCTGTGCAGATTATGGGGTATACACTACGTAAAACCACGACTTGCAAAGTGAAAGCATTGATAGCATTCTTTACTCAACATTTTAAGTAGATGAGTTGAAAATGATAAAGTGAAATGTAAACACCTCTATACAGAACTGCAAAACATTTTAGATAAAATGTGAAGTGTGTATTATTTTCACTTTGTGCCATTATAAATATGAAAAGAAATCATCAAATACACAAGGCAGAATTTTGAGGGCACAAATGAATGAATTCTCCCACATGCCCTATCTCGTATTTGCAGCAGCTACCCCTGAAATAGTTTATTATTGCCACAATAATGCTGTGTAACAACTTCCCTACCCACCCACCCCCCCCAATCTCAGTGGCTTAAAATGTTAATAATTGAGCCTCAAGCTCACAGGTCTGTGGATTGGACAGTGTCGTTTAGGAACCCAGGCTGGAGGGATGGTGCTGGCCACCTGGTACAGGTAGAAGCGTGCGATGCCTCTTAAACCCAAGGTTTCTGCCCATATCTATCGGCCAAAGCAGGTCATATGGCCAACCAAGCCCAACATCAATGGGGCAGGAAAATACATTTCCCCCATAGAGACTGATGGAAAGGGAGTGACTATTTGTTGGACAACTGTATGAAGAACCACATAGTAATTTGAAAAAGCAGAGTTTAATATAAAGAATTATTAACTATAGCGGGAGGTTGGAGTAACAGAGGATTGACTAAAGAGAAGTAAAGAAAATGCTAAAGAATACAGGAATAGCAGATACAAGGAGCAGTCATTCCACCTAGGACTGCGACAAGAGTCCAAGGTACAGACCCCACCCACCCCCAGTGCTGAGATCCAGATCCCACTGGAGGGGTAGGGCCAGCCTTGGCCCACTGGATAGCACAGAAGTCACGGTGGTGCTGTGGAACTCGCTGGAAATCTGCACTGGAATTGGTCAGAAATCACCCTCTTAGTTCCGGGGGAAGCTGTTCACAGGAGGTGTCTCACTAGAGGCTCTCTGCTACAGAACTGCTCAAGAGGGGCTGCCCGGGAAAGCTGCTGGCCACTAGGTGCTGCTGGCCACGGTGCGCTGTAGGAGCCACACTTTGGGGAAGCTGCACATGCTGCAGGAGCCTTGTGCTGGAGAAGCTGCAAAGTGCAGGAGCCTGCCCGGCACGCACACCAGAACCGGAAAGCAAAACCTGTTTCCTCCTGCAACCTCTCTCTAGCGCCCTCTACTGGCAAAGCTTAATATTGTGCCAGCTGGTAAAATATATTTAAATATTTTATTTATTTATTTATTTATGGCTGTGTTGCGTCTTCATTTCTGCGCGAGGGCCCCCTCCAGTTGTGGCAAGCGGGGCCCACTCTTCATCGTGGTGCGCGGGCCTCTCACCGTCGTGGCCTCTCTTGTTGCGGAGCGCAGGCTCCAGACGCGCAGGCTCAGTAATTGTGGCTCACGGGCCCAGTTGCTCCGCGGCATGCGGGATCTTCCCAGACCAGGGCTCGAACCCGTGTCCCCTGCATCGGCAGGCAGACTCTCAACCACTGCGCCACCAGGGAAGCCCTATGTAAATATTTTTAAAGGGCCCAGAGGAGTTTTCACAGGGCAGGCAAAAAGGATGATTTTGAAGCTCACTCTGAACAGAACTGCTCTCTCTGTTGGACCCATGAGTCTCAAAGTGCCCTCCTCTGTTATCCCAGAAGCACCCGAGGGGCCTGTTACAGTGCACATCCCTGGGCTCTGAGTGGAAGTGACACACTGAATTAGGGTGGAGGAAGGGAGACAGGGATCTGTATTTGAAAAATTCTACCCCAGCTATAGCTTTACATACATAAAGTTTAAGATGCAGGAGCTCCTTGAGGATGGACACATTTTTGATTGCCTGTTGTCTCCTTGGCTCTTAGCTCAGTATCTGCCACTTATTAGGTGTTGCTTTAGACAGGTTGATTCCTGGGTTGGGTGGTTGAGGGAACCGATTCAAACTTGATCAACTGTGATTGGCCGTAAGCCACACACCCAAACATACTTTAATGATGTTTGCTTGACAAGTCTGTCCCTTCACTATTGTTGGTGAAACCCAAAGACAGCATATCCTCACTAGAATGGCAGGTAATTTTTTTCCAAAGGGGGCTGCAACAGTATCTTCCATCCTATACGTTCTCCTACAATGTGACCTTGCCACCCCTCCATCAAGAGACAGGGTCTGTGTCCCCTGCCCTTGAATCTAGGCAGGCTTGTGACTTGCTTGTAACCAACAAGATGTAAAAAAGTGATGACGCATGGCTTCTGAGGCTAAATTAAAAAGGCAGTGCAGCTTCTTCCTTGTTCTCTGGGAAACTCACTTTTGGAGCAGAGTTTCCATGTAAGAAGTTTCCACGCCGTGAGGAAGCCCAAGTCACATGGAAAGGCCACACGTGGATTCTCCAACCAACAGCCCCATCTGAGGTTCCACCCAACAGCTAGATCGACCACCAGACATGTTAGTGGCCATCCCGTAGCTGCTGACTCACCTTTCCAGACGTCATGAGGCTCCAGAGCCATCCCACTACCTTGTTGAAATGCCTGATCGCAGAATCGGTGAGAGTAGTAAGTGGTTATTTTAATCTCATTTGAGGGGTGATTTGTTATGCAGCAACAGTAACTGCAACAAACTGTAGGGTTCTTCTGGGTCAGAGTCACCTGCCTGTCTCACCCTACAACCCATACGCACTGAAAGGCATGGACTTACATTTAAATCTTCCCTCTGGGCTCCCCTGGTGGCGCAGTGGTTGAGAGTCCGCCTGCCGATGCACGGGACACGGGTTCGTGCCCCGGTCTGGAAAGATCTCACATGCCGCGGAGCGGCTGGGCCCGTGAGCCATGGCTGCTGAGCCTGCGCGTCCGGAGCCTGTGCTCCGCAACGGGAGAGGCCACGACAGTGAGAGGCCCGCGTACCCCAAAAAAAAAAAACAGCTTCCCTCTTACTACTGCTGTGGTCTCCCCTCCCTTCTGCTGAATGTCATTATGGAAGAGAAAGCCCAATAATTCTAAACTTGCTGCACTGCCTAATGGTTCTATTTGAAATACTTAAGAGAAAACAATTTCAGAATTGTGTCACAGGTCTTGATACATTAGCAATGTAAGGAGAACTTAATAAAGCAACATGAAAACCTAAACCAAGGTCATTTAAAATTACATTCCAATCTAAAAAGGAAAGTACTAAATAATTGTGCCATAGCGGTATCAGGAATTTGGTCAAGTAATCTTTATCAAGCCCCTCAGTTTGGAAAGTCCAATGGAATAATGATAAGAGGAAAGAATTGGGGATCTGCAAAGCCTAAGTTCAAAAATAAGTTCATCCCTCTATTGTCTTTGCAGCCTCGAACATGTTCCTTAACCTCTCTGACCTTCAGTTTCTTCATCTCTAAAGCAAGATTAGAGAATAACCTTCCTAGCCCACAGGACTGTTTCGCTGCTCACGTGAGGGGGTAAGAGACGTGACAGCACTCTGTAAAGCTGTATGACACGAAGGACTCCTTCAGAAAAATGAGACAAAAATTAAACTGAAATTGAATCCAGGCAATTTAGGACAGGGTGGGGAAAAAATAAAGCAAAAACCAAAACCAGAAATCCTCTCGACATTTTCTTTCTTGAACAGCAGTGCTCCTAGCAGACACAGGTGTCCACTGGTATTGGTCATGGTAATAAGGGGAGGGGACTCTGATGGCAGCACCACTTCACTGCCCTTCCCCACAGATCCTGTTTATACCGGATGTTTCACTGCTTTGCTTTGAGCAAGTCCACCCTCTGCTGCTGAAGTGTTTCCTTCCCCCACTTTCACCACGAGCAGCAGCTATGTTTGCTTTGCAAAGACGCATTTCCAATTCCAATTCCTAAGATAAGCTGCCAGTCTTCTGTGGGTCTTGTACCTCTTTTTGGTTTTATGCCCCAACTGCAGCAGCCTAGCCCACGCTGCTCCTCCCTGAATTTAAAGCTAATGTTCTATTTTATACTTGCCTGTCAGAAAGGACCCTTAGAGACCGGCCAAGCCCACCATTTCACAAATAAGGAAACCGAGACCCAGCGGAGGAGCAGGCTCCCAGCCCAGTGTCACGACATCTTGCAGAACGGAGCTCCTCTTTCCAGAAATAGTTTCTCCCAGTTATTCCTGCCTTGAGCATGTGTTCCAGACTCGTGTATCCAGCTGCCACCTCGACATCTCCAGATGGGTGACTAAGAAGTTTCTTGAACTTAACTTGTCCAAGCAGAACTCCTGATTCCACGCACCGCCTCCAGTGGGTGCCTCCCCCAGTCTACCAAGCTCAGCTAGTTGCCCAGCTGCCCAGACCAAAACTCCAGGAGTATACTTAATATCTTTCTCTCGCTTCCCACACCCAGTTCACCAGCAAGTCCTAAGGCTCTACCCTCAAAACACATCCAGAATGTATACATTTCTTCCCACTACGCTAACAGTGAGCCTCCAACACCTCTTATTAAGCTTCTACGGGGGGGCACCTGACTAGATTCTCTGGCTGCACACGTGTTCTTCTTGAGCCTTTCCTCCACACAGTAGCCAGCGTGAAGTTTTCAAACCATAAATCAGATCACATTGCTCCACTACTCCCCGGGCTCCGATGGCTTCTCATCTCTCGATAAATCCCAACTTCTCACCATAGTCTATAAGATCCTACATAATGAATCCTGCCCACTCCCCTACTTCTTAGACCCCATCTCCTATTACTGTCCCCTTAACCCTCTCTATTCTAGGCCTTCCTGCTGTTCCTGGCACACACCAAGCTCATTCCTGCCCCTGGGCATTTGTACTTGCTGTTTCCGCCCCTGAAAGGCTCTTCACCCACATCTTGACCCACTTTATCTGGGTTCTGAGTGAACCGAGCTTGACCACTCTCTAGAAAAGAGTAAACCCCACCAGTCACTCCAACCCTTTATCCTGTTTTATTTTCTTTATAGCACTATCTCCGCATGAAATTATACGTTTGTTCATGTCCTTGTTTATTGTGTCTTCTACACTGGTACTTAAGCTCCACGAAGCCAGGATTAGTCTGTCTTGGTCCTCACTTTATCCAGGTGCCTAAAACAAGATCTGTCACATATCGCTCACATGTAAGAATGCCTGTCACAATATTTATTGAATGCATGAATGGATCAGCAAACTAGCGTTTAAAATTCGGGACAGTCCAAAACTTCCTGAGAAAAAACTTGGGGACTTAACACACCACGGGTACATGTGTCACTTCTTAGCCCAAGGTTCTCACAGAGGCAATTTTAGCTGTGATGAATCTACCAAAGGGTCATGGTGCTTACAAAGGAAAGCGACAAGAGAATATTTAAAAATGCATTTTGTGCAGGGAACTCACTACCTGGGCCCTGGAATTCCTGTTTGAGTCCATGTGCTCCTGTGGCATATATATGTTCTTACAGGCTCGGACCCAGGTGCTTTCCCAGGATGTGCAGCTCCCAGCAGAAAGACGGGTCAATTCCACCCAGTTGAAGTGTTCCATCTGTGAAACGTGATTGATTCTCTCTCCTGAATCCATTTTCACAGCGTACCTCCAGGAATTCCCTGGCAGGAAAGACTCAGACCTGCAGGGGGAGCTAATGGCACTTCTCCATTCTGGAAAGACTTGGAAAACTGAGGTCCAGAAATTAAACGATGAAAGAGGTCATTGAATTTTATAAATATTCTCTTACTCCTGCCAGAGTCTGAGAAATGGAAAGATTCTTTAGTCTCAAAATATCAAGTGGTCCAACTGGGTTCATACAGCCCATCTAACTCTAGGACCACTTCCTCTTCATGCATAGATTTGGATGCCCCTTACCACCTTGTCCACAAACATGGCCAAGGTGATGCCTCCAAACGATGGTTAAGAATGCCCAACACGCTATTGAAATTCTGCCAGCTCTCTTCATACAGAAACTGTTATGGGTTTATTGAGAAAACCCCAGAACTTTGCTTCAGGCACCTGGAGAGCAAAACAGTGTGACCTTCCTGTCCGCGATCTAAAATTACTAAACAAAATTGAAATGATTTTATTAATAGTTTATTGTGGTATCACTAGGTCAGAATTAAGTCTCAACTGTTGCTTCTAATTTCACAACAGCAACCTCACTTTCATCAGGCTAGTCCTTTTTGTGGATTATAAAGCCTCTGCTTGTTCTCGGACTACCATCTGTCAGGGCAAACCTTGAAAATGGAAGCAAGTCGTATTCTCTCTTCCCCCGCCCCCAACAGGGACCATTATAGTTGGAAAGAAAAGGGGGAGCAGTTAATCGTGGTCTGGAGTTCTGTGTTAGGTCTGGGAGGGGTTTTTTTTATCTCTCCTCCACGTGCAGGGGCTAGAGGAGATTTTTGCTCTGGAGTGATGGATTATGCCATCTTCCAAAGGCAAGTCTTTGAGTCTTGCCTTCACCATTTCCTTTGCAATTTTATGAATTCCCGGGCTTCTCACTCAAGGTCTTAAAACCAAAAACACAGTCCATAACAAATGAATTCTTAAAAATTGTTTATCCCTCACTTCCCTATCCATATGTCACTATATCTGATATGGCCTCAGATCCCAGCAAGCTGGGGCTACAAACTAAGGACGTATGTAAATTGTAATGACTTTGTGTCCCCACCTGCCCAAACTACAGAAAATCCGAGCTCCTTCCCTGGACTCCCCTTTTCAAGCTCCATATTTACCTAATATTTTCTTACATGATTCACAGTTCTGAAAGACGCATCCTACAGCTAACATCAAAAATTAAAAGACAACCCTTGGAGCATCTCTGGGTCCAGGTCATGACGAGTGGTCTGACGGTCATTGCCTGCCCACGCGCAGGTTGCGTTCTTCCCGGAAGGTGTGTGCTCACCCCATCTTCCCCACCGTTGAATTCTTTGCGCTGGTGCCATCGTGCATTGCTGAATCTTAAATGCGGATCTCAGTAACTCATCTAAATTTGTCTTCATAATCTTACACTGTACTGCAGCCTTGAGACAAAAATTATTTATATGCCAAAGACTGCCTCTCATATACCAATACATTAAAATGCCGTTGAAATCACCAAATCTCTCAGAATATATCTTAGATTCTTCTAAGTTAAGCAAGATTAATGCAGTCGGTTCGTAACTAAAAAGTAATTTTTCCTTAGGCTCCAGAACAGCCATTCATGAAAAGCTCCTGGCTGATTTCCAAGAAAATCGGTTTATTTCCAGTAATAAGTAATTAAGGGGGGGAAAAAAACCAATGAAACTAGGAGTTTAACCAAATACGAAATGACAATCTAGAACCCCAATAGGCTGGTCAATTGTGAAGGTGCTCACGAGACCAAGGTTACAAGTTGACGTATGAAGATCACACGTCACCTGGGTGCTATGTATGCCTGCCGACAGCAGAAGGGAATTCACAAGAATTTTCAGAGTCGGGATATACTTAAATAAAAATTTTAGCTGTTCACTAAAAAAGAAAGTTATGTAATCAACTGTACGGATAAAAGGATGCTACTCTCCATTAATTTTTCTTAAATTGTGGACATCAGCAAATAGCGGTGCTTTTATCCCCACAAAGCTGTTTTTCAATCAACAGTACATTTTACAACCTCCAACATCTTAGAATGGGAGACACACACTTCCCAGGCCCCTCCCACTTGCATTCGCTGGTCCACCGAATCAGTTCTCCTCCCTGAGTTAATTCTACTCTCCCTGACAGGTAAGCAGGGAAACACAGGTGCGGGTGCTGAAGACCACAGTCAACACCTCGCTTGTCACTGCCGCGGGGGGCTCCCTGCCTCTCCCTGCTGTCCCCACTGCCTGGTCTTGGGCCCTCATGCCCATAGCAACTTAACAAGCTCCAGCCTTAACTGTTTTAGTAATGGGCCACTCCTTAAGAATTCATCTGGGGCTTCCCTGGTGGCGCAGTGGTTGAGAGTCCGCCTGCCGATGCAGGGGACATGGGTTCGTGCCCCGGTCCGGGAAGATCCCACATGCCGCGGAGCGGCTGGGCCCGTGAGCCATGGCCACTGAGCCTGTGCGTCCGGAGCCTGTGCTCCACAATGGGAGAGGCCACAACAGTGAGAGGCCTGCGAACCCAAAAAAAAAAAAAAAAAAAAGAATTCATTTGGAGAAAGGCATCCACAGTTAAATTTTTAAGAAACCACTGGACAAATTTATCTCTCATGTGATTTGGGTTCGAATGTTTTCTGACTCACTAACTATATTCTGCTTTTCATTTGAATTGAAATGGTCTTTTTTTTTTTTTTTTTTTCATATGACGGGACTGAATTGGAGAGAGGGTAAAAGGCTCAGCTAGGAATAGAATGGATCTAGCTCTTGTCCAGTGGTTTGAGCTCCATCTCAGGACAGTTACATCAGAGTCTCGGAGCAAAGCTCAGCTCAGACAGGTATTTTTTTAAAAAGCTCTCTAAGTGATTCTAATGTGAATCCAGGCTGAGAACCAGTGACCCAGTGGAAAAAAACATTAGGCTCTGAATCTAGGGACTCGGAGACTCTGTCAGTCACTTGGGCAAGCCACTTACTTCTTTGGGCCCAATTTTCAAAGCTGCAGAATACAGGTTATGGAATGGAGAATCATTCAGTCCTTTCAGATCTGACACTCATGCTAATGGCAAGTCTCTGTCGTCGTGCACATCGATATTTCAGTACGGTGCTGATTAGAATTGCACTTCGGACTAAAATCACCCAAGTAAATCACAACCAAAAAGAGAAACCTCTTATTGCCAAGTGTACCAAGTTTTCCCAGCCCGCATTCTTTTCCCGAGCTTTGCAGCTTTGATGCCATAGTCCCATCTCCTTGAATTCCTCCTCCCTAAATGCATCTGTGACATTGCATTCACTAGAAGGCACAAACAAATATTTAAGTAAGGAATCAAAGGAATTCCGACCAGAGGTGAGGAAGGGAAATGGAAAGGGGCAGAGGCGTTATCACAGAGGAGAATCTCTGCGGTAACTGGAGGTGAGAGGCAAGCAAGGGGGCAGAGTCCTAACATCTCCCAGATGTTCAGCAGCATCCCTGGATGTATTGTCAGCAGATGGAACAGGCGTGGAGGGAGGAGAGACAGCTTTGGCTGTGAATGTCATATGCCTAGTATTTTGGGTTTTGGTGGTTGGTTTTTTTTTGTTTGTTTTTGTTTTATGTCTGCACCACGCAGCTCGTGGGATCTTAGTTCCCTGCCCAGGGATTGAACCTGGGGCCACGGCAGTGGAAGTGCCGAGTGCTAATAGCTGGACTGCCAGGAAATTCCCAACACTTAGTATTTTGGATCTGTTGAGTCTGAGGCACCAAAGTTTAAATAACTGCATCTTGAAGGGTGGGCTCTTAAGGACTTGAGAGATTCTTCCAGAATCTTTCACTCACGCTAAAGGCAAACTCTATGATGCTGTTTGCAGATGTCTGATGACAATGGAAAATTAGGCGTGCACTCTGGGAGAGGCCTATCAGGTTGATGGAATCTCCTCTTGCTCTATTGACCACCTTGTCAGTCCCTTCATCCATGACACACTCACTCACTCACTCATTCATTCATTTATTCATCCCCCTCTCCTCTCAGTTTTCAAAACTCTGTATCTGGAACTGTTTTTTGGCCTTTATTTTTTACTTTGTATTTTGTCACCAGTGGATGTTAGGTGAGTGAATGGAATGAGGAAGTATGAGGGAGGCTACTTGTGACAGGTGCCCCCAGCAGGAAGAGACGGGCCGTAAGGACACGACCGGACCACCTCCCCGCTTCAAAAAGAGATCATAAAAAACACAAAACAGACATAAAACTCAGTGAACTCCGTGCTCTTCCGATGAAAATAACAGTCTTTGGAGGTGGTTAGTACAGGGGCAATAATAACAGCCGGCTTTTTGCTGCATCGTTGATGATAATGATACATGCACGTTCTGTTTGTCACATGTGCTACTAAAAGCGCTATGTATGTTATGTATGTACGTGATCTCTTTTAATCCTCACAACAACCCCAGGAGGTAAGAATTCTTTTCTTTTCTTTTCTTTTTTTTTTTTTGGGGTAGTGCTACGCACCTTGCAGGTTCTTAGTTCTCAGACCAGGGATTGAACCTAGGCCCTCGGCAGTGAAAGCACTGCCACTGGACTGCCAGGGAATTCCCTATTTTCATTTTATGTTTGAGGAAACTGAGTCTGAGAGGGTAGTTCACTTCTATAAGGTCGCACAACTGGGAATTCAAAGTTGGATCAATTTGACTCAAGGCCCGGACTCACCACTGAGCTGTCCTGCCACTGGCAGCATTGCTGTGGACAGTCCAGGAGGGTAGGTGATGCTCGTACTACTGGCCCTGATTCGTCCTTTCATTTTCTAGTCTCAGAAGGTGCGAAGATGTGTACTACCACTTGGAAAAGGTCCTCCCCAGATGGTCAGAATTTCAGTGTTTTTCAGCTCTCCATTGGTTAATCTTCAATTACCTGAAAGATTCACTTATATGTAGACCTTATCTCCCATCAGTGAAACAAATGAGGAATTAAAGTAGTTTTCTTGAGGTCAAACCGCCAGAAATGCACACAGAATGCCAGGCGTGAATGCACTGTAGTTTTACACAAGAGAAGGCTAACATATTCTGGTTTGTTTCCAAAATCCTGAGAAATCCTGTCCCAATTGTTTTAGCCTTCTGAGCCACGAAATCACTTTGGCCTATTGGATTCAGAAAATAACCTATGATGACTCAATCCAAAGTCTGTCTCCTGGGCCCCTGTCAAAATTGAGTCACTAATTTTTTCATATATATAAATTGGATGATGTCCCCTGAAAGGCTTCCCTTTTCACCTGCCCCCTCCACTGTCAGGCCGCTGCTCAGCCCAGCAACAAAATGTCCTGAAAGCATCAGATTAACCTCCTGTTGATTTACGCCTTTCCAACACTATTCCATTAAAGGCACTTGAAAGTATAAATTGTAAATTCAGAGGTGGAGCTCAGGGTTTCAAATATGCTGTGCAGTGACCTCTTTTGCTCTCTTGACTTGGCCATCAGCATAGAGACAAGAGTCAAGGTAATTCGTTAGACTTTCACGCTATCTTTTATTTTCGTCCTTCTGAGGCAAGAAAGCAGTATGAGAGTGGTTCACAGCATCAGTGTGGAATTAGAAGGAGTGTCCTTACATCCCGGCACTGTGCCTCCCACTTGAGCAAAGTCACTTCGCTTTTTTGAGCTGAATCTGTACAGGGGGATTGTAAGGTCTCCCTGCCATGTCCTTCCTTCTTTCCTGCTATCTTCCTTCCTTGAAAAGCCTTGCCCTGTCAGGTGCCAAGGGGAGTACCTACACTTGAAGAGGAGACTTCTAGTGCAGTGTTTCTCTTTTGGCCGTGATGCGTGGGTTGTGGGATTGTGGGTTCTTGGTTCTCTGACCAGGGATGGAAGCCGGGCCCTTGGCAGTGAAAGCACCGAGTCCTAACCACTGGACCACCAGGCAATTCCCTAGTGCAGTACTTCTTAGATGACAAGTTCTCAAGAAATTTTTAAGGTGGGCACAGGGGGCTCACAGGAGAGCTGAGGGCCCAGCAATGCCCACAAAGGCCCCAGTGCTGCCATCAGGAGGGGGCCTCATGGTTCAACTGGCATAAGATGGCTTTGGGTTTTGGTCAGTGTAGTGGGTTGACTAGTGTCTCCCCTCAAACTTCATGGCATCTGGACCCTCAAAATGTGATCTTATTTGAAAATAGAGTCTTTGCATATATAATTATTTAGGTATCTCAAGATGAAATTATCCTGGATTTAGAGCGGGCCCTAAATCCAGTGACTGGTGTCCTTTGAGGGAGAGGAGAGGACACAGAGAGATGGAGGGCGGAAAGCCACATGAAGACAGAGGCAGAGATTAGTGATGCTGCCACAACCAAGGGACGCCTGGGGCCCCCAAAGTTGGAAGAGGCAAGGAAGAATCCTCCCGTAGAGCCTTCTGAGGGAGTGTGACCCTGCTGACACCTTGATTTAGGACTTCCAGCTTCCAGACTGTGTGCGAATTAAATTTTTATTGTTTTAAGCCACCCCAGTTTGTGGTAATTTGTTATGACAGCCCTAGGAAACTAATACAGTCAGTCCCTGCTTTTTCACTGGAACATTTTGGCTTTGTCTTCCATTTGCTGTAAAGTTTGACCCATGATGATTTGAACAGCAAATGCTAATGATTAAATGAACCCCTGGTACCTGGGAAGAGCTTTGAGGAAGCAGGGGACAACCTCCTGTGACACCCACACAAACACTGCCTACAAAATTAGGACCAAATTTCTTAGCGTGTCCTTCACTATTTGCATGATCTGACCCAGCCCAATCTTTCCAGGGTCGGTTTAGTAGGAACTCGCCTCATCCCACATCGGCGTCATGCAGCTGTTCAACTACCAGAATCATCCTTGCCCGCTCCCATATCACTGATCCAAATCCCACTCATCCTCAAGTTTTAGGTTATCAGCCACCTCCTCCAGGAAGTACACCTTATTTCATCCTGTATTGGTAAGGATGGATTTTGGTTGCAAGTTCAAAAAAACCCAACTCAAACTGATGTCAGCAAGGAGAGGAATTTATTGTCTCATGTGACTGAAACATCAAAAATAAAAATGGTGTTAGGCAAGGAATATTATGGTGATTCAGGGACTCGTTTATTTCTGTCTCTTCATTCACCCTCTGCCTTCAACCTCATCTGAAGGCTGACTCACCTCATAGGTACTAAATAGCTTTCAGCAGCTCCTGGGGCTTTTTCCTTCACAACCAACAGAAAGAGTCTTCTTTGCAGCATTTCTAGCTGAAAGCTTGATCTTCACTCTGATTGGTCCGGCTTAGAGCACATGGTCACCCCTGAGCCAATCACTGCCCAGGAAAACAGAGTGCACTGACTGGACAAGGCCGTCATGTGTTCAACGTCTGAGGCTGGGCGGGAGCATCTACTTCCCCGGAACCACGTGTCTTCCCAAAGGGAGCAGGAAGAATGGGTGCTGGGAGACAATCCAATGCCCATTAGGTTCACTCCCTCTTCTGTGTGCCTAATAAATTCGTCAGCAGTTGTGTTAAGGCACTGATGGTCCTTTTCGTGCATTTTATTCCATTATCTGTACCCCCAAGAAAAGTCCTTGGGACCAGAGATTGTGTGTTCCTCATACTTAGGTCTCAAGTTAGCCCGTTCAGATGATTGTTGCCCAATAAAGTTTTGTTGAAGTGAGTTACACGTTTCTAAAAAGTTGTTTTCATACTTTCAAATTCCCGAAGGATCCTGTTACGTTGTTTTCTGCACATTGATAAATCCTTTCCCAGTAAGTAAGGCTAATCGCAGCCGCATTAATAGCTCTCACGTGCTGTAACCTGATACATTTAGAATATTTTAGTCATTTAAAAACTATTAAGTCGGATGTCCACTGCGTTTTTTGTGTGTGAATGTGTGGGCAGTTATAAATAGGCATGGAAAAACACTAGGGCTGTGAAATCAGTTGGCAGGGGCCCTGGATTTGGACCCCCAACTATAGTCTGCTGACAATTTGCCCCAGGCTTTTTTTTTTTTTTCCACACAGTTCATCATTTCAAACATTCTGAGCAGCCATCGTATTTGTTCAACAGTACATTTTTTCCGCTTTGTCTTTTGGCCAGATATGTGGCTTTTTCTTTCAAAAGGGGTAAGACTCTCAGGCACAGATGAATATATGCCCTGGCACTTGGCTATAATACAACTCTTTATAGGCGATCTGTCTTATGAATCTCCATGGGATTGGTTTAAATCTGGAAGCCTCTGGAAGACCTCCGTCTCACACTTGTGCTCCCACAGCTTCTCCTGAGGCGAAGTCCCAGAGGGAGTGGGCCACAGACATTGTTTTCCATTCAACAGAGCCAGACAGAAAAGGGGTGCTAATGAGGAGTCTCTGGACAGAGATGAGCTCTGGGGAGCCTCCCTTCTGAGCTGTCTGGCGACTGCCACAGAATGTCACCATGCGCGCTGCAGCCCCCTGCCTTTTCCCAGCGTTGTTACACTGTTGTGTCACCTGTATTTCTCTCCCTTGCTCTCCCCTTCTCCAAAGCCCACACCGCTTTCCAAGGCCGGCCTCACTGCTGGATTTGACATGTCTGACTATAGCTAATTCAGCCATTTCCCAACGTAAGGTTGGTCTACGTCCAAGAGGTGCACTGAATCGCAGCGTTTGAGATCAGTACAGACTTTCCCATGGGTGCCATTTAATTAATGAGGGTTTAGATTCCTAGGCGAGACCATAGAAACCCACGTAACCCGGCTGTGCTAGTCATATCGTGGGTGAGACTTTGGGGTCAGCTTTGGAGAGGAAGCAGACCACTGAGTCACCGTTGTTTTTTCTAAAGCTCCGGGGGTATTGACTTCTGATTTCAAACAACGTGGGACAGAGATCTCTGGAGCACACAGAGGCCACTGATTAACCTTGCTAATCCTAGTGTCCCTCCCTTGTCAGCCTGGTGGAGGGAATGTGCTGGAAAAAAGGGACAGTGGAAATACTTGATGGATTAAGAGGCTGGACCGGAGCGGCAAGGAGAAGCCCTCAGAGGCACGCGCCTGTTCTGAATGGGCACAGAAAACTAACACCGTGCCCAGTAGGGCCACCGTCCCCACTCTCAGCTTGGGGGCAATCCCAGCCCACCTGGCCACACATACTCCACTAGCTATTTTCTTTCTGCCCGGAGCTCAGAGTAGCCTGAGTCCATACCAGCTCTCACTGAGTCAGACTCCACCTACCCTCTGCTCCCACGGGAGGGCCTCTGGGGCTCATGTGGCTTCAGCCAGGGCCCTGGGCTCTGCTCTCTGCAAACACAGCCCAGAGGCCGCAAGGGCAGGGCAGGGTCTGCCCAGGAGAGGGAGCTCCAAGGGGCTGAAGCCCAGCCTTGGGCCCACTGTGGCCATCTGTCAAAACGTGGTGGCAGCAGCTCTGAGAATTGCGTACCTTGGTCAGAATTTCATCTTTCAGCAGCACAGGACTTTGCAACGAAGGACACCAGCTTTGCCAAAGAGTGAAGCCTCAGTCACTGCTCCCGTGCCGGAGAGGAGAGGGATCAGAGGAGGTCTCTGGGCAGGAGCAACTTTATTACTATTATTACCTTTAATAATTCTAATAATAGAGTTACTATTGCACTTTTTATTCCCCAGAATATCTTCACCTATATTGACTCATTAAATTCTTACAATGTCCTTCTGAAGTAGGAAAGGCTGGGGTATTATATTCTCATTTAACAGGTGGAGAAACTGAGGCTCGGAAAGGATTGCTGACTCCGTAGGATCACACAGGAAATCAGACATGTCTCTTAAATGAAAAGGGATAGTAATAACCGCTATATCATCCAGGCTTCCAGCAGGAAACAGATGGCATTCGTCAAAGAGGTGATTCATGGGAGTGTAATAAAGGGACTATTTACAAAGGTATAAGCAGGGTCAGCGAAACCAGGATGGGAAAGTAAAGCATCCCGGGGCCAGCAAGAGCAGGAAAGCCCCTGCTACCCATGAGCCTGGAGAGGCAAAGAGAGGGAGCCGTTACTGGAATTCAGTGAGAGCTGTGCCGCAGGAGGAGGCCACGAGGCAGGAGCATCGCCAAGCCCGAGAAATGAACACCCCATGGCCCTGTCCTCCCACCCCCTCCCATTTCCTGTAGGTGCCTCCCGTTGGCCAAACCCAACTCCCGGAGGCCACAGCAACTATGCCCGAGGATGCAGTTCATGAGGTCAGCCTGCCACAGCTGAGAGCCAGTGTCCGGTGCTTGTGTAGGTACAAAATCAGTGCTCTCTCCTGGAGGGGAAGGAGACAAGCTGTGAGCCGGGGCACGGAGCAGCTTTCCCCACACAGCACATTCTAATACGGCGCTCCGAGCATTCTAAGTTTGAACCTGGCCCTCCAGGTTACCAAGATAAGTTATTTAACACTTTGTTGGCTTTGTTGATAACTTTCAAGTGTTTATTTTCAACGTGAGAATGTGGACCTCTATATGTAAGCTTGTCCTGGGCTACATAAATGTTAGGAGTGGGCCTGGAGACACATTTTGTTTGGGTTAGTGGATCTATTAACATGTTTCAAAATCACTCCCATTAAGTTATTGCCAGCCATTCTGGGGGAGGAATGGCCTCTAGGCATCCTCTGAGGACTTGCTGTGTGGACCCACCAAGCATAGTAACAGAAAGTTGCAGGACTAAAAGCCATACTGTGAAATGAACACATGCTGGCTGCAAAAATGTGGCGCTGTGGAGAAGCAGCGAGTCAGAATAAGTCCAGGGGAAAGTCTTCCCACCATGAATGCGTAAGATTGCAAACGGAAATTTTTTTCCTTCTTGACATCTACTCGAAACTATCAATCATAAAAAACCAACTTGGATCAACTGTGCGAGAGAACAGACTGGATCAACTTTATAATCTCTCTATAGAAAATGTTATAAAATCATTGTCCTGTAAAGAGGCTACCAGTGTACACAGCCCAAAAAATGTAGGAAAAAGTATTCTAGAAGCATATGTTAATTAATGAAATAGGTTATTTTTCTGGATTTTGTAGTATTTGCGGTTTTTCTAAAAACTTGTCATTTGTTGTGACTTCTTTTTTCCTAAGTAAACATTTCCTTTCATGTTCAGTTTCGTATTTGTAAATTTTTATTCTTCTTCTTGAAGAGGCCCCTCCAGACTGAATAAGCTTCAGGCCCCACAAAACCTGGGCCCACGCCTGAACCACTACTATGCTTATCAGTCCGTGCATTATCCCGTCCCGTCTGTAGGGTGGACAAGATTGCCCCTGTTTTACAGCAAAGAAAAATGAAGTCCCAGAGATGAAGCTGCTTTTACTCATTCTGCTTCTGAAGGCTTTTCTCTCTGGGTTCTGAGCTCTTCGGGGTCCTCGCCTCCGTCTGTTTTTTCCTCCTCCGACTGCTTCTACCACCCAAGTCCCAGTGGGGAGAGGCGGAGGGAGGCTAAATTGGAGGATGAGGCCTCTGCAATCAGCCTCTGCTTGGAGGGCTCTGCACGTCCCTGCAGCAGCCGAGGGCGGGGAGACGGGGTGCGCCTGGGGTGGCAGCTCAGGAACTGGGCCAAACAGCTTTAGCGGAGGACAAAACAGGGGCAGTTAGAGTCTCTGCATCCCAGACCAGGACCCTAGGCCTTCAGTCAACTGCCGGTGTGGCCTAGCCCTGACGTCACAGAGTCAGGGAGGAGGCTGGCGAAGGATGGGATCGGGTGTCAGTGCTTCCTCATTTCCTGCAACCGTCAGGCACAGAGACGTCCTTGCTGCTTAGAGCCGGGCCTTCCTCAGGTTTAGGATGGCCACTAAGCGCACCTGATTCGTCACACATCTTTGGCTCTGGGCCCCTGGGCTGTCCTTTGGCTAATCAAGGCTGTTTGAGAATTAAACGCGTTGCCTCTTAGAGCAAAAGGAACCTCATGTCACGGAATCCAGTGATTCTGGGTTCCACCCTGAGGGAATGGAGAGTCAGTGAGGACAATAGAGTGACTTTTTTCCAAAAGCTAAATTTTTTTTTTGGCCACGTGGCTTGCGGGATCTCAGTTCCCTGACCAGGGATGGAACCCATGCCCCCTGCAATGGAAGGGCGCAGTCCTAACCACTGAACCAACAAGGAAGTCCCCCCAAAGCTAAATTACACCCAGTTTAAACACTGTCCTTTTGCCTTAGATTGAGTCCTTTTTTTTTTTTTTCGCTTTATTTGTTGTTAAAATTTCCTGTATGAAATGACGGTGATTGTGATAACATTTGCTAGCATTTCTTGAGTTTTGCCATTGTGCTGGGCCTTGTGCTAAAAGCTCTGCACAGTTTGTCTCATTTCGTCACCAAGGGGCTGAAGAGACAGATGCTATTATGCACTTTTTTGATTCAATAAACATTTTCATAGAATTTTAAATCATTTTTTACCATTACTAAAAAATACATCGTTAAATAAAGCGTTTCAAAGTATTTTTCCATCCTTTATTCTGCATTGCCCTTGATTTCCTGTGACCACATTTTTTTAATTGAAGTAGAGTTGACTTACAGTGTTGTGTTAATTTCTGTAGCACAGCAAAGTGATTCAGGTAGACATATGTATACATTTTAAAAAATATTCTTTTCCAGTATGGTTTATCATGGGATATTGAATACGTTCTCTGTGCTGTACATTAGGACCTTGTTGTTTAATCCATCTATATGTAGTAGCTTACATCTGCTAACCTCAACTTCCCACTCCATCCCAGCTCCCTCCCCCTTGGCAACCACAAGTCTGTTCCCTATGTCTGTGAGTCTGTTTCTGTTACATAAATAAGTTCATTTGTGTCATATTTCAGATTCCACATATAATGATATCATATGGTATTTGTCTTTTGCTTTCTGACTTCACTTAGTATGATAATCTCTAAGTCCATCCATGTTGCTGCAAATATCATAATTTCGTGCTTTTTTATGGCTGAGTAGTATTCCATTGTATATATGTACCACATCCTCTTTAACCATTCTTCCGTTGATGGACATTTAGGTTGTTTCCATGTTTTGGCTATTGTAAATAGTGCTGCTATGAACATAGGGGGTGCGTGTATCTTTTTGAATTAGACTTTTGTCTGGATATATGCCAGAAGTAGGATTGCTGGATCATATGGTAGTTCTATTTTTAGTTTCTGAGGAACCTCCATACTGTTTTCCACAGTGGCTGCACCAACTTACATTCCCACCAACAGTGTAGGAGGGTTCCCTTTTCTCCACATTCTCTCCAGCATTTGTTACTTGTGGAGTTTTTAGTGATGGCCATTCTGACCAGTGTGAGGTGATACCTCATTGTAGTTTTGATTTGCATTTCTCTAATAATTAGCAACGTTGAGCAGATAGATGCTATTATTAATCCAATTTTACTTCCAAAGAAACGGCGGCGTGGAGGTCAAGCCGGCATGCGTCCTGTGGGGGGACGTCATGGAGTCAGGACCTGAGCTTGGTGGTCTGGTTTCATTGCATGCACTTCACCATCACACCGTCCTTCCTCTGGAGATAACACAGTTTTTAAATGTTTATGTCCTTAGCTTACAAAATAAAAGTCTGGCAACCTAGGTTGGAGACTCATGTGTTTTAAAGAACTTGTACTGGCTTGGAAATCTGGATGTCCGACAGCCACTGAGCTAGCCCATCTGCTTTATTTGACAGGTACCAGGGAGAAATAGTTGAGTTACCCAATGTCACCCAGCAGGCTGGAAGTAAAATTAGACAGAGAGAAGACCTGGCCGGGCAGGTTTTCGGCACTTGCGAGACATGAAAATTTGGGAATTTCCTTTAAACTGGACAATGGTTGACTAAAGGAAAGGCAGCCTCTAGAATAAATTCAGAAAACAATTCTTGTCACCTGTGTTTCCCCAGGGACATTGTATTTGTACACAGCTCCAGGAATGACTCCACATTCCTCAACAGAGCGGGAATTCCCGGCTCTGGGTTCCTACTGGACATGCTACCTCACAAACAACACAGAGGTGTCTGCAGGCGTGCTCTCCCCTCTCCCTCTGCGGGGCTTTCCTCCCACTCCAAGAGCTGCTTTCCACTTGGCTGTCTCCATGGTGAAGGTGAGAGAAAGAAGGAGCTTAGATGGTTTCCGTGGCAACCACAAGGGAGAGCTCATTTCCTTGGTGATGATGAAGAAGGTGAGGCAGTCAAGCTCAGAGTGTCTGCCCCTCCCCAGCTCCCACCCTGCACAGGTCACACCAGGGCTTCCTGGATTAGAGCCTTGCAGGGCAATCATGACAATCCGACAAGTGGTAGACTACCCAGGCCAGGCTCTGGGTCCTGGCAGACTTGGTTTGGGGCATATTATTTCATCCTTTGAGCTCTCAATGGCCACATCTGTAAAATGGGGCTAATAATAGGATCAGCCTCTTAGGGGTGTGAGGAAATAAACGGAAGTGTCAGTAAAATTTAACCGTTATCGTTGCAGGGTAACTATGATTGCCACACACTAATAACCATGATTATTGCAATGCAGAGGGGGAGGCAAGCTGGGTTTAATAAGACCATTTTCAAGGTGAGAAAGCTGGAACTCAGGGATGAGGAGTGACTCTGCCTTGTTAGGAGTCAGTACTAGAGTGAAAGCCAGCTATGTGGGCTCGAAATCCAGTGCCATTTCCACTCCCCCACCCTGTCTTGTACAGGCAACACACCGACCCCTGGCTGGGCCTACCCCCCTTCCCTGCCTCAATCAGAGACCCTGGAAGCAAAGCGTCCAGGCCCTCCTCCTTCCCTGTGTCACTGATGGCTTGCACCACACTCCTGGACCAAGTGAACACAAGCGTCTGGATGATTGTCAAAGCAATTAATAAGCACAGACCAGGCATAGTGAATTAATTTAGTGAAGTCTTCCCATCCCATAAATTACAGGGAATCAGTCTAGACTAAAGTCTGGGCTGCCGATGACTGACAGAATGTTCCAGTGTTTCTCTGAATGGTTTTGGCATCACACAGCCCCTTATAGCATTCCTGAATCATACAATGTATGAATTATTAAGGTTTTACTTGTGTAATCTATTAGTTATTTAGACGATGATACATTGTTCTGGGAAGACTACTGGCTTTAGAACTAACCAGATTTGGAATCAAATCCTAAATTGTATTTCTAAAAAAAAAAAAAAGAAAAAAAGAAACTGAAAAGACAAACAAAAAACCTTAAATTCTACTACTTACTACCAATGTGATTTTGGATGCGTTAATTAACTTCCTGGAGTGTCAGTTTCCCGTTTTCTAAAATGGCCATATAATACTATCTCCTGGCAACTTGGTTGTGAAGTTCAGAGATAATATATATAAAACACCTGGTATATAACAGTCATTCAACAACTGATAGTGTTTCTTATTGAACACAGAGATTCTCACCATCTTTCACAGTTGGTTGTATTTTCACCTCTCCTTAGTCCTCCGTTAGGCTGCGTGCTTATTGAAGGCAAGACTGTACCTTCCAGGGTTCTGCACCAAGGTGAGCTCAGGAAAGGTTTGCTTGGTTGCCATGGATGCAGTGCGGGGGGAGTAGTGGGGTTTAATGACTTTAGCCGGAAGCCCAACCGTCATTACCCAGGTCAGAGAGCAAAGTGAGCCGCCTAGCTAAAAGCAGCTACAGCGTGATCTCCAAGGCTGGCTAGGAGCGCCCACTTTTTGGTCTGTTGATCACATCCACAGGGTTGGGTTCCTGCAGCAGCTTTGCACTACATGTTCCTCCCTAGTATCCTTGCCTAATTGCATCAGAAGTTAATGTCTGACCAAAACCTACCAATAACATTGTATTTCCCTGGAATTTAGGATTGGGTCCAAGAGAGTTCAGTTAGAATCTCAGTATCTTGATGCGGTTAAATGTAAACCCTGGAGTGGACAATCGGCAGTTTGCCCTCATGAGGCCCCTAATCCAGAAGGTGCACACATTCACACACGTGCAGAAGCATGCGTGCCTCATACACACGTACACACGCATGCACGTGTGCACACTGATGCACGGATGCAGAGTTCAGGGACAGAGGTCCCAGATCCTGCACCTGATCCCTTTCTGGGTCCTGGCAGCACTTCTGACCTTAGGTTTGGTGAAACACATTAAAATAAATTTCCCCTTCTGGCTTCGGTTGTTACTGTTGCTAAAGTAGGTCATTATTTCTGTTCCTTGCAACCAGCGAATCCTAAATGATGTACGTCCTTTCAGCAGGGAGGCACCACGTGGAGGGCAGGGCACATGCAGATACCCTGAAGGAATCCAGGTACCCAGGGTCCACGCCTCAGGCTTTAAAAATAATAAAGTCACTCCCACCTGCTGAGCAAAAGGGGCATAAATTTTGTTTGCATCTCGGATCCCCCTCAACATCAAGATTCTGCAAAGGCAGGTAGGCAGCAGCTTTTAGGAGCCTCAGCAATTGCATCCACTTAGTTACCGTCTTTCCCAGATGCCTGATAAGCTCGCTCCCCGCTTGGGGCAGAAGAGACTCGGAAAGATGAAATGCAAGCCCGTACTACCTGCCAAGATTTTGCCTAACCTACCTGTTAGGTTTTCTAACTAAATTGCGCTCCTGTGGAGGTAGGGAGTGATGCTTCCCTCTGTGCTGGAAGCAGTCCAGTGACAGCCTCCATAGTCAATGAGAAAGTCCCAGTGTCGTGGGCTTGCCCCAGAAAACCAGGCTCCCCACCTGCCCCAGAGAGTGAATTCAGAAGAACCTGAGAGAGTGCCCAAGATAGGGCACACTCGGAAGCCAGGGCCACGCCAAGGTTTGTGCGGTCGTGTAGCTCAGAGAAGAGGAGCCTCCAGGGTGCCGGGCCACTCCTCCAGTCGCTGAAGCTCTATCCTGTAGAAGAAGGGGAGGTGGGTGCTGGGACAGGGCGGCCCCCTGGAAAGCAGACTCAGAAAAGTGTGCACACAGGATGTTTGTTGAGGAGTGTCGTGGAACCGTCCCCCGAGGAGGGGAGAGGGAGGAAGCAGGGCTGTGCAGGGGGAGAAGATGCGGCCTGACGGTGGCCTCGTCACCTCCACAGGGAACACGGGAGCCAGGATGACTTTCACATTTGTCTCCCTTGGGGCTGAGCTGACCAGGCCTTTTTACTGTCCCCGTTGGATGCAGCCATCACGGAAAGTGGATAACCTTGAACTAGCCAGCTCTCCTCCGCTGAAGCAGACCCTGAAGGGGCTGACAGCTGAGGTTTTTTGAAGACAGCACTCCCAGCAGCTGGGGAAGCGAGTCCTCCGGTGCAGGGGGTCTAGGTGGCACATCATGGTGTCCACCTAAGGGACCCTCGCTGCAGAGGGCACACTAGGAACCAATCAGAGGAAGCTACAGGAAACCAGATTCTAGCGCAGTATACTGTGTTGGGGGCCCACCCGCTCCGCCTCTGAACCCACATTTATGAAGCACCTACATATGCAGGCCCTGTCCTCACAGAACGTGGTCTAGTAGTTCCAGCGCAGAAGCGCTATCTTACTGAGTGAGAGACATTAGCCTGCAGAGGCGCAGGGGCTCAGGGTTTAGCTGAACTAAGAAATAAAATTTTAGCAAGTAAAACTGTCATCACAAATTGGCTAGGCAGCGTTGAAAAAGAGAAAAGAGAACAGAATGCTGGCCTGGGAATCAGAAAACCTGGATTCGAACCCAGGCTCTGCTGGCTGTGTGAACCTGATAAAGCCTCTAATCCTGTCTGAGGTAAAGCTGAAAACACCTGCTTTACAGGGCTGACGCAAGATTAAAAGGCTAACACACGTGGCTGGCACCACCCATGACAAAGAGCCAGGACGCAGTGACGCTTATTTGGCTGGCTTGCTCTGATCACCACTCAGCCACCACGAATATTGTAAAAGTTATTGTTCTCACCAGGAGGGCCATAAACTGTTTTTTATAACCTAACGAAGGCCAGATGCCAGGCAGAGAACCAGAGAGCCAACGTTCAGTTCTGAAACCTTTGGAGCGCACCAGTTGCTCGGTGTCTGATGATTTCCATTACCCACGGTCCAGGGATAGGGGAGATTTATATACGTTATGTGGAGCTCTGGTTCAAATATGGCCGAGCTCTGTTGGGACTCAGTCATCCTGACACTGGCCAGACAGCATCCTTATGAAATCGGATAAGCAATTACTGTAAGCAATTCCAACACACACACAGAGTCTTACAATAGACAGATTTTCACAGATATCCATCTGTGAAACCAGCAGAGGCTCAGATTAAAAAAAAAAAAAACAACTCATCTTGAGGATGAGACAGAACCATCCACAGCCCAGATGATTAGGAGAACTGAAATCATCTTTGCCACCCAAGTTTGCAAAGAGTGGGAGGCAGCAGAATATTTTTATTCCTGCTGCCCTAAAACGCTGTGCCATAAACAGAACAGCTGGAAAATCCCAAGAATAACAGCCTTATTTTTCCCCCAATTTCTTTTTCTTGCAGTCAAATTTATATAACGTAAAATTTACCATCTTAACCATTTTTAAGTGTACGGTTCAGTGGTATCACATACATCTATAATGTCGTGCCATCGTCACCACCATCCATCTCCAGTACAACTCTTATACTCATGGACTTCCCTGGTGGCGCAGTGGTTGAGAGTCCGCCTGCGGATGCAGGGGACGCGGGTTCGTGCCCCGGTCCGGGAAGATCACACATGCCGCGGAACGGCTGGGCCCGTGAGCCATGGCCGCTGAGCCTGCGCGTCCGGAGCCTGTGCTCTACAACGGGAGAGGCCACAACAGTGAGGGGCCCGCGTACCGCAAAAAAAAAAAAAAGTCTGCCTGCCAATGCAGGGAACATGGGTTCCAGCCCTGGTGGGGGAGGATCCCACATGCCTCAGCGCAACTAAGCCCGTGTGCCACAACTACTGAAGCCCGCGTGCCTGGAGCCCATGCTCCGCAACAAGAGAAGCCACCGCCATGAGAAGCCTGCGCACAGCAACAAAGAGTAGCCCCCGCTCACCGCAACTAGAGAAAGCCCGTTTACAGCAACGAAGACCCAACGTAGACAAAAATAAATAAATAAATTTATTAACTAACTAAATAAAATGCTGTACTCATTAAACAATAACTCTCCATTCCCTCCTTCCCCTCAGCCCCTGGCAACTACCATTTGATAGCCTTATTTTACAGGTGAGGAGAACAAAGCCCAGAGAGGGTCAGCAACTTGTCCGAAACACAGGCCATCTGTGGCTGATTGAGGACGCGACCCCATTCCCGGGAGTCTGGGTCCATATCACTGCTCTGTACTTTCTCACAATGGTGGCGCAGGAGGTACAGGGTGAGGTTGGCAGTTCTTTCCAGCAACGCCAGTCCTGAATACACCCACAAGTCCTTACTAATCCTATGTTATTTCTAGCTTTTCAAGCAGTGAAGAGAGATGGGGATGAAAGGTCAAAAATAAAAAGCAAAATGGAGGCTATCTTAGTTTCTTACAGCTGCCATGACAAAGTACCACACATTGTGTGGCTTAAACAACAGAAATGTATTGTGTCACAGTTCTGGAGGCTGGAAGTCCAAAATCACAGTTCCTTTTTAGAGCTGCAAGGGAGCGTCTATTCCAGGCCTGCATCCTTGGCTTATAGATGGCCATCTTCGTCTCCATATGGCATCGGCCTCGTGTGTCTATGTCCAAATTTCCCCCTTTCATAGGGACACCAGGCATGTTGGGTTAGGGGCCACCCTACCCCAGTATGACCTCATCTTTGTTAATTATATCTGCAATGGCCCTATGTCCAAATTAGTTCACATTCTGAAGTACCAGGGGGTTAGGACTTTAGCATATGAGCTGGGGGGGCGGGCACATAATTCAGCTCATAGCAGAGGCCCTCTCCTTTATGAATTGGTCCAGAGAGAGCAATAGACCCACAAGCTGATGAACTCAGACATAGACTCATGTATATTTGGCAACATGATACATGACATCATGCATCAAAAAGAAAAGGATGGTCTAGTCAATAAATAACCCAAATAACTCAGTATTCCACTCCTAGGCGTGCACACAAATCTAGTTAGTAAATGTGACAGAGTTTTATATGAGAATGTTCATTGTAGCGGCATTTATAATGCCCAAAATCTATCCACAGGAGATAGATTTGTGTGTGGGTGGTTGTAATGGGTTGATTTGTGCCCCTCAGAGTTCACATGTTGAAGTCCTAACCCCCAGCACCTCAGAATGTGACTGTATTAGGACACAGTCCTTACAGAGGTAATTAAGTTAAAATGAGGTCATGAAAGCGGTCCTAGCCCAGTATGACTGGTATCCTTATAAGAAGAGGACGTTAGAACATAGACAAGCATGGAAGGAAGACCATTGACCTGACTGATGTCCTTATAAGAAGGGAAAATTTGAACAAAGAGACACCAGGGATGTGTATACCCAGGAAGAAAGAGGACCGAGCGGGGAGACGGCCAACTACAAACCAAGGAGAGAGACCTCAGAAGAACCAAGCCCGCCGACATCTCAATCCTGGGGACGTCTAGCCTCCAGAACTGTGAGAGAATAAGTGTCTGTGTTGTAAGCTGCCCGGTCTGTAGTGCTTTGTTACGGAAGCCCCAGCAAACTAACACAGTGATGTAAGTATAACAATACGACTAGGAGCAACAAGGACAAAATTCAAGACGGTGGTTACCTCTATGAGGAAGGAAGCAGAATTTAAGAGGGAGGAACACTCAGAAGGCTTGGATTATCTTTGCGATGTATCTTTAAACCATTTTTTAAATTGAAGTAGAGTTAATTTACAACATTGTGCTGGTTCCAGGTTTACAGCAAAGTGATTCAGCTATTCATATTATATGTCTAATATTAATATATATATTTTTTCAGATTCTTTTCCATTATAGATTATTACAAGATATTGAGTAGAGTTCCCTGCGCTATACAGTAGGACCTTGTTGTTTACCTATTTTATATAGAGTAATATGTATATGTTAATCCCAAACTTCTAATTTATCTCCCCCCACCATTCCCTTTGGTAATCGTTTTTTTCTATGTCTGTGAGTCTGTTTCTGTTTTGTAAATAAGTTCATTTGTATCATTCGTAAGACTCCAGATATAAGTGATATCACATTATGTTTGTCTTTCTCTGTCTGACTTACTTCACTTAATGTGGTAATCTCTAGGTCCATCCATGTTGCTGCAAATGGCATTATTTCATTCTTTTTAATGGCTGAGTAATATTCCATTGTATATATGTACCACATCTTCTTTATCCATTCATCTGTCAATGGACATTTAGGTTGCTTCCATATCTTGGCTATCGTAAATAGTGTTGCTGTGAACGTTGGGGTGCGTGTATCTTTTCGAATTAGAGTTTCCTCTGGAGTGTGCCCAGGAGTGGGATTGCTGGACCATATGGTAGTTCTATTTTTAGTTTGTTAAGGAACCTCCATACTGTTCTCCATAGTGGCTATACCAATTGACATTGCCACCGACAGTGTAGAAGAGTTCCTTTTTCTCCACACCCTCTCCAGCATTTATTATTTGTAGACTTTTTATTGATGGCCATTATGACTGGTATGAGGTGATTGCAATATTTTATTCTTTAAGCTGCATGGTGGATACCTGGATGTTGTTATATTATTCTCTCTATTTTTAAATGTAAACCCACAAGAATAGGTGAGTGTGACTGCTGGCTGAGTACTCCCTAATTTCAAAGCATCTTAGCACACAGGGGCTCTAACTAGAACTCACCATGTGACCCTGGGTGAGTCACTTCTCTCTGGCCTCAGTTTCTCTAACTTTAAAATTAGAAGAATGAACTAATTCAATGTTTTCCAAAGTGTGTTCCACAGGACAGTAATTCCATGAGATTTTCAATATATATTCCACATTACAAAAGGGTTACCTGGTCAAATAATTTTAGGAAGGGTTACCAAAGATATAATCACATTATTTTACTACAGAAGTTTCAGAGGTTTTTAATCATGAATAGGCCAACAGGGGGGCTATGGCATGCCAACAACAGAGTACTCTTTTCAAAGAATAGTGATCAACTGCTTTTCTGTTCACTCAGACAAGAGCTGATGTCCCCATTGGTTCTGAAGGAACATCAGTAATTTTCTTCAGGGGTTATTTTGTGTAAAGTTAAACATAGTTTAAACTTTAAATGCTAGAATGACAAACCCAACATCAGTCTTGTATGTAACAGATCCTACCGAGCATGGCATGGGGCCTCCTAAGATGCAAAAGAGCCTTTCCTGAAAACACGTTTGTTACAATTATTAGAAAAATATATTATTTCATTTTTAAAACACTAAGCTAAAAAATGAACTGAACAAAAACTAACCATCTCAAATGAACTGTGAGTTCAACTGTATATTTAAAAAATCCATCCAGATTTTCTTTTTATATTTTTACTGTGATGTACACACAGAAAAGGGCACAAAATAAATGTGTAGCTCTGTCAATATCCATTGCTCAGGTCAAGAAATGGAACACAGCCAGAACCTCGATGGGTCCTTGCAGTAAAGCCATGCTGAGGACTCTGCTTTGGTTCTGAGATGTAGGTGAGACAATGTTTTCATCAGGTTCGTCCTGTGCTTCTCCTAAGAGCACAGGGACATCAGAGGCAGAAACGCGTTCCATGAGTTAAGATGTTCCCGGTGATCTCTGCCTTCTTGGAAACGCCATACAAGCATCATCTGTTTGAACAACATCCATGGGTCTTATGTAACGCTGTGGAGGAAGCCACGGTCCCTTCCAAAACCCGGTCTCTCTTTTACAGGGACACTCAGAGAAAGTTTTGGCCGGAGCTTCACTCCGGGAAAATGTCGGGCTCTTGCAAATCAACATGTACGCATTCTTTGGTCAGAAAAAGAAAACTAGGTAACTCAATACGTTCCTCCCTTCGTTTTAGCTTCCAGGAAATTAGACCCAAACTTGGGACCGCTTTAGAGTAACCAGCTTTGAGGACTGCTGATGTCAGAGCCAGGGACCCCCTTAGAGGGCACGTGGTCCCATGCACACCCAGGGGGAGGTCAAGGCCCCCAGGATGTCACTGGGCTCCTCTCAGGTGACCAGTCACCCTGCTTCCCTGATAGCGTTTATTCCTAAGTGTGTCACTTTGCATCATTGATCCTGGGAAGCTCCTTTGAATCTGGTCGGAAGTACAGAGCTAGCACATAGCAGAGCTGAACAAACGAGCGCACAGGTGGTCTTCCCACCACCCAAGGTGTGGCCGTGCCTTAAAGGATTTAAATTTTGTGTCTCCCCTGGCAACTTGACGGTTTGTCTGGTCCTCTAATCCCGGCTTCCCAAATGCTAGTCTAGGAGCCAGGGTCAGGACACAAAAATGTTTTTTAGTCTGGAGCACAATCAGAAGAATAAGGATGACGCCGTGAGCTCTTCAAGAAACTAAATTTATTCGCTTTTTTGGTTTTAAAAATACCTTTACTTTTATGAAATGATGCCACTGAAAATTACTTTATCGCCCTTTCAAGGCAAAACAAAATGTTGTCAACCCCATGTTAGCCACCTCCCAATTTTTGTTAAATAATTTTTTTGTGATGTGTGAAATTCACAAGTCTGTGAGCCATTGTTCTAATGGCCTCTGACCAGCTGGACTGCCAGCCTGTGTCTGGAGACGATCCAGGTCCCCAAGGCCCTTCGTGAGCTGCTTTTTCCCACTTTACCACATACTCTTCCCAGTAAACACTCTGTGTTACTCTTGCTACATTGGATTACTGGCCATTCCTTTGACACTCATAGCCTCGGGACCCCTCGCTGCCTTGGAGATGGAATTCTTCCCGCCCAGAATATCACTCTTCCCTGGCCTCCGTGGTCCAGCTTCATGAGAGCCCGTGGCACAGTTAAATGAGCTATAAATGTTTGCAAGCTGGTTGTGAGTGAGGAAACCCCACAGCTTCTGGGGAGCTTGACAGCCAGGTTTTCCTCCCACGAAGCCTTTCCAGAAGCTTCTTGTGGATGTCAGACCTCTCTCCCTCCAGTGCATGGCATTTTGTGTTCACATTGTACACAGCTGTGTTAGGGTCACACACGTCCTGTGAAGATCTGTGTACCTGAGAGTGGGGACCGTGTCTTACTTGTCTTTGTATCCCCTGTGACCTAGCGCGGTCTCTTGCCCACAGTATACACCCATTTCATGTTTATGGGACAAGAGAGTGAGCAAAGGAATGAGGGACTCGGTGTGCCCAGCTCTGGAAGTAGGCACAGGGCAGAATGTAGGATGGATGACCTACCCCTCTGAACTTTCTGCTCAGTGCTCAGCCTGGACAGACAGTGGAACAGACACCTGTGGGTGAAAGGGAGCCTGCCTGTGTAAGGAGGCTAATAATAATGGATTATCATTTATAAAGGTCCGATCTGGGCCAGGCACTGTTTATGGATTATCTCATTTGTTCTTCATCTCAACCAAATAAAGTTAGAAACCTGGGGCTCAGAGAGATAAAATAACTTGTCCAGGGTTGTGCAGTTAATGAGTGCCTTAATGGGGGGGGTGGCTACAGACAATGTTTGTGGCCCCCCCAAAATTCACGTGTTGAAAATCCAACTCTCAGTGTGATGGTATTGGGAGGTGGGGCCTTTGGGAGGTGATTAGGTCATGAGGGTGGAGCCCTCAGGAATGGGATCAGTGCCCCTATAAAGAGACCCCAGACAGCTCTCTCACCCTTCTGCCATGTGAGGACACAGCGAGAAGATGGTCTTCTAAGAACCAGGAAGCAAACGTGCCAGTGCCTTGATTTTGGACTTCTCAGCTTCCAGAACGGTAACAAATAAATGTTTGTCGTTTAAGCCTCTGGGTCTATGAGATTTTTGTTATAGCAGCCCAAAAGAACTGAAACACAGAGGCTCAATCTGATGCTAAAACCTGTTCTCATTCCCCTTTTAAGGAGGAAGAGCCAGCCCGGGGCCACACAGCACCCATGCCCAGGACCCACCGGCCCACCCACACTCTCCCTCTTCAGAGCACTGAGAAGAAAGTTCCCATGAGGTGCAGTGATGATTTGGGGGAAGGGATCATTTATCACAGCAGACGATGTCACCACGTGCTGCTACAACAAACACAGTTGTTTCGGATACTGCAAGGCTTGGAAGAGCAAAGGGAGAAAGAGAAGCTGACTTTAGCCTGACTAGGAGACTGACAGCCATAGAAACACTACAGAGAGTTCAGAGCGTCTTGGAAAGGGAAATATTTGTGTTTTATCACTCGACCCAGAAACTCCGGCAGAGTGCTAATCTTTGATGGATTCTGTCTGCTTAACAGGCAAACTAATAATAAAAGTGATGGGGGTGGGGAGTATCTCCACACATCAAACGCCCCACCGCTGAGATGACGCCCAAGCCTGCATAAGCCCTTTCTGGGTGGCTTCGTCCACTGAGCGCAGTTAGATGGGTCATTGGCATCTGTAGCCCGGCAGCAAAGGAGGGGGATAAACAGTTCTCCAGGGAAGTGTGTGGCCGGGATCCTCATATCAGAAAGTCAGTTTAGCTTTCAACAGGCCCAGGTTCCTACCTTACCAAAATTTTCTCATTTCCTTAAATGCTCTTTTCCTAATAATTCAAAGCTTGGGCAAGTATTGAGTATTCAATAAATATTACTGAGCATCTACCAGAGGAATCTGGAGCAGAAGTCAACCTGGGGGGTCAGAGGACCTCTCGCTGTGCTTCTCTGACATTGGTTTTGGCTGGGACATCCTAGTTTATCCCAATAGCCCTTTCTGTCTCCAAGTACCAGGTAGAAAGTGCTCTTTCCCTCACCGAAGTTTCCTGGGTCACTCCTGGGACGGGCCTGCCCCTGCCGGTGCCCTGCAGGCCACCTGGCGGGGCTGGCCTTGCTAAGTCAGAGCTCGCCTGTGGTTCACTGAACAAGTGAGGCCGCTCAGGACCTGCCCCACACTGACCTTTTGTCTTTGTCTCCTCTGATAGCAGCTGGGAGATTTTTCCACTAAAATTTTTTTTTTAATTCTAATAGGTCATTCTGTTGCATAAATTTAAGCCCTAATAGAACATTCTGTTACAAGAAGACAGAGGGATACTTCAGGGAACAAAAGGGTCTCAAGAGTGACTGGAATCAGAAACGGAAGCTGTCGGAATTGTCTCTCGCATGCTAGCGGTCATCGGGGGACAGGTCCGTCATGTGCTGTGTGACAAGCAGCCTCTGATCATCTTTGCATACAGCCAGCATGGCTGCCTCAGGCCTCCGTTGTCGGGCCTCCCATTCTAGGGCCCAGCAGAGGCGAGTAGCACGTCCCAAGTCAGCAGTCAAAGCTTGGAGAGAGAATATCCTTCTGGCCCGGCTTGGGTCATTGGTCCATCTCTAGTCCAATTAACTAAAGCTTGGTGAGGCGAGGTCGCTGCCTGAGCCTGCTGTAAGCAGGGTTAGTTCTCAAAGTAAAGGGCTTGGTGGCGGGGCAGGCACCCCAAAGCTGTCCAGAACAGCCCGTGATTTTATACAGAATGGATGGGTTGCGGCTATTGCTCTGGTTTTTTTTGTTTGTTTTTTTTTGCGGTACGCGGGCCTCTCACTGTCGTGGCCTCTCCCGCTGCGGAGCACAGGCTCCGGACGCGCAGGCTCAGCGGCCATGGCTCACGGGCCCAGCCGCTCCGCGGCATGTGGGATCTTCCCGGACCGGGGCACAAACCCGCGTCCCCTGCATCGGCAGGCGGACTCCCAACCACTGCGCCACCAGGGAAGCCCTATTGCTCTCTTTTAAAATATGGATGGTAACACCCGCCTCTTTTGAGTGTTTGTGAGAACATGGGTCATACGTGCAAGGACTCGGTCGAGTCTACGGGGCTGGGTGGAGGCTGGTGACGCCCTCCTGAGGGTAGTCGTCGTGGCCAGCCCGGCTCTGATCCTGCCCCCTGCCCCCTCCACAGAGCCACGAGTGAGCAGCTCTGTGCCTTGTGTGCCTTCAACGCCACACGCCCCCCGGCCTGGAGGAAGCGCCCAGCCTCGCCCGAGTCAAGGGTGGGGGTGTCAACTGCACGGCCAGCCTTTTGGGGAGGCGCCCGGCTGTGCCCAGGTTGTCTCTGAAACACTAACTGTCTTAAACGCTCCGCAATGAGATGTGCTCCGCAGAAGCCCAGACCAGTATAAATAGGCCTCTTTATTCCCCTGCCTTCATGCTAAGAAAAAAGAACAGCAGAACTGGGGAAGAAGGACATTCCAGAAATGCCACAGAGAGACCTCTGTGAGCACTGCGCTGTGTCTGCTACAGGAAGCGCTTCATGGGAGAGACAGGAGCTGCAGCAGGAGACCGGGGTCCACGCGCCAGCCCGGATGAGGAGACCCACTGCCCTAGGTTCCCAGGGGGAGCCCCGAGAGCAAGGGTGGGGGGCCCAGGCCAGCTTGCTCCCCCCACCCCCACCCTGTGTCATGTTTTCTCTCCTTTAAGACGGTGGAGTCTGCCTGTGGCGTGTCATCCTGAATGGACTCCAAGGATGTTTGATCGCCCGAAGATCCGTCAGGGGAGTGGCTGTTATTAGTTTTAAACAGACTCATTTACAAACAAAGTGTCCCTCCAAGTATATCAAGAATAAAGTCCTGCGAAATCGAGTCTCATTAGTGTAAAAATTAATAATTCAAGACACATTAGAAACTGAATAAAACTTGTCCTTATTTTTACTTAAAAAGAAGAGGATAAAGTCCTGCTTCTAACTGTAGACTTATTATTACTCAGTGGGAAAATAGAACTTTTTCGGTTCTACAGCTGCCGAGGCCCACACTGGGGACACCAAGTTTTAAAAGGAGGGCCCTCTTTGCGGGGCTCCACCCTCGGCTGGGGGGGTTGTCAAGTCCCCCCCCAATGACTGGCATATGGATGTGATGACCTCTTTAGGTTTGAGAAAGTAAAGGTGAAACCTCTGTAAATAACTTTTTCCCCTGATATGGACAAACTAAACACACACACACACACACACACACACGCACGCACGCACACACAGCCCTGCCACTAAGTCTCAATGAGTTGTATTTTTTTTTAGCTTCTCACTTAACAATTGGCATGTTGATTTGTACCCGCTGACATCATTTGGGTACGAGGTTCAGGTTGGGAACAGTGTTCGCCACTGCTTTGCTTCTTTTAAATCACAGAACACAGGGTCAGAAGTTTGGGTTTATTGTTAAGAGGCTGAAGAAAGGGACACACAGCTAGCGTGTGCCTGTGCTGCCTATTTCGGGAATGGGACTTCTGAGTCACCGGCTAAATTAGACACAGGTGTTCTCATCGTTGCTGGGGGGCCCTGCCCCTCAGCTCTGCTGTGTGAGAGTCCAGGGAGGAGGAGGGTTCCAGATGGCCAGGACCGGAAGGAAAGCACACAGGCACCCTTCAGACGAGGCTGCCAAAGTGGTATCTTTGTAAGGAATAAGCTGTGGTCATTCCTTGGCAAGGTCTGGTTCCACATCCTGGTCCCAGAAGTTCTACTCTCTGATAACATAAGGCAGCTCACCTATGTCAACTCTGTAGCCGATAAAATGGCACTAGTTCACAAATTGGAAGGTCATTATAGAAAAGAAAGATGGTGACCATTAAGCGTCCCACACATAGTAGGTGCTTAACAAATAGTGTATGCTATTAATGGTATTCATTCTTGAACTGCCCTTTGTTAGTTCTGTCCTGCATCCCCAGATCCTCAGGCTAAGCTCTGGGAGGGCAAGGACTACTTTATTCGTCTCTGAAATCCCCAAAGGACAGGAAGACGCGTAGGTGGCTGTCTGCAAACCCTCATGGGTGAACTCCCTCCAGCAGCTGGGACTCCTGCTGCCACCTTACCCCTATCTTGACATACACACCCATGGAATGTACTTCCAAAAGCCCCTTTGCACATCATGGTGTTGACCAGCAGGGTGAGAGACAGACGGGAAGCAAGCAGTTGAAGTGTCAAATGCGTCATCAAGCAAGACCCCCAATGAAAGACCAGCGGGGGCTGCAGAGTTCTTGGTGCAAACGTGGCTGGGGTGTGGAAGGTTAGATGACTCTCCTTCATTCATTAAGTACCGTAAGGACCTACCATATGCCAAGCACTGGGCTAGGCGCTACAGATGCAATGGAGAATGAGACATAGTCCAAAGGGCATCTAAACAAAGAAGAGCTAATTACAAAAGTCTCTGGGGCTCTAGAAGTCAGTGCAAAGTGCTCACAGAGGTTAGGGAAAGGTGCCGGGGAGGGGTAGCCCAGCTGGCATCAGCAGGTTGAGTTGGAGGAGGACTGGCCAGAGGAGGAAGGGCATTCCAAACACAGAGAACAGTACGCAAAAGGCCCCAAGACCCCTAGCTTGACTGGGGGTCTGGAAGCTTACGGAAGCCCGTCATTATAGGGGCTGGCACTGGGGCACACCTGCCGGATCCGGCTGTGGGTTCCCTGAGACGGTCTCCCGTGTGGGAGGCTGGGCATTTTAGGGAGCATCCTTCCTGGAGGTGACAGACACTCCGCACCCAGCCAGGAACGGAGGAGGTGAGTGAGAAATGACCCCAAGGATGACAGCAGGGAAACCTGGAGGGACAGCTTCACCACAAGTGGGGACAGCCGGGATTCTGCCTCTTGTTCTGGAAAGTCGGGCTCATGAAGGAGGACGTTGAGCCCTTTGTTGGCTGTCCCCTTGGCAGACGGAGGCCCAGACACCACAGGACGGCAGCGGATCAGATTCGGTTTCAAAGGTTAACTGTGTTACCACAGGGCTGGCACAGCCTTCAGACCAGGGAACGTTCAGATGCAGGCGTAGTCTCCAGCAGTGGGTGGAAATACCATCATTCCTCTGTGACATCTCCCTGCCACCCCAGGCCTTAAAACACCACCGTCAAAGAGGCCGACGCATCCATGGGGCCTAGAGCAGGGCCTGGCAGCGGACAACACGCGACAGGTGTTTGCACCTGAAAGTGAACAAGGGGCAGAGTACAAGCGCCCACCTGTCTGCCCGTCCTCTCCCTGGGGCCTGCTCTGGGCAGACAACACAGGGGGCCACGTGGAGGGAGAACCAGACCAGTGACGGGAGACCCAGGCCCAGGCCACTAATTATCTGTGTGACCCTCAGCACATCACTTTCCCTCCCAGAGTCTCCATTTTATCTGCAAAATAGCATGGTTTGGTATCTGCCTGCCAGGCTCCTAAAGTTACACGTGATGGTCAGTTGATATACGATGATGGGTACGTACTTTGTAGCTGTAAAGAGTAGGTTGACTCTCTTTAAGGATTTCCAAATATCTACTGTCTTGAGTTCAGCACTGCGGTTATTGCCATTAGCATGGCCAAGTGGGAAAAAGCAGACAGCTTTCTTCCCAGGTAGAAGCAGTGCGTGCCCTCACTGCCGAATGGGGAAGCTGACTCCAGACACCAAGGACCATCGCAGGAAATTCACTGCTGTGGGTCCCTGAAGGGTCCTGCTCCCAGCTCATCCCTGCTTGCGCAGCTAGCCAGAGGCCACATCAGGCCCCGACAGCAAGGGTGGGGCTCCCTGGGGTCAAAGTCAGAGAGAAACTTGGAACCCTGGAATGCTAGGGCTAGGAGGGACTTCTGGATCAGATTCAGTAAATATTTGTTCAGTGCCACCAATATGCATCAGGTACCAGGTCAGGTGACTTATAGACATTAAATAGTCTCCATGACAACCTGGGCTGACACATCATTGTTATCTCCCTTTCATGAGTTCAGATGGGCTACACGGCCAGCCCAAGTGTCTTTAGCCCCACTCTCTACCCATCTGGACCCTCTCATTGCTTAGGTTTCTTCTCAGATGTCAGCTCCTCTGAGACACCTTCCATGTTTCTTCTCTCCCACGGCTCCCAGATCTTGTACGTAATAACTCTGTAATGACATACTTCTTTGTGTGTTGCCTTGTTTAACATCTACCTTTCCCGCTAGACTGTAAACACACGAACCAGAACTTTATTTTGTGCACCATGATTGCCCTAGTGCTACAGAGGCATTCAAGAAAACACTCGTTGAACAAGCTATCAGAATAAATACAGGTATTAAAAACTTAAACGTACATTGTCTGATTTTTAAATTCATTCCTTTGTCATTTTTCACCACTCTTCTTTCGAGATACGAGATGAGAAGTGATATTAGGGGTGGGACTCTTCAATAAGGCCACAAAAGTCCCCATAATCTTTCTCATCTTGAAATCATTGAGGCCAAGGTCTTCCAGCCAGTCCCAGGATCCACAATTGTCTCTGCCCATCTCATAATTTACACAGTCCCCAAAGCCTTGCAGGCGCTCAAAGAATTCATCACGACCACAGAGTAAGCCAATTAACCTTGCTCCTTAACTATTTAAGACACTTAGATCGTGGCTGTTTCTGCACTGGCAGAGAAGCACAGCTAGTCTAGACAAACATCCAACCTGAATAGATTCCGCCAAAGCTCAGACCAGGCTGTCATTAATGTTATAAAAAATGTGCATTAATGTTAATTGCGCCATTAACATTAACATTGCACCATTAACATGGATATGCCCTCTTCTCTTCCAACTCCTATCTTGGGAATTACCAGAGATAACCACCCCAGCTCTTACACTAACTCTGACACATAGTAGGCGCTTAGTAACTGCTGTCTCCCTTCTTTTCTCCATCTGTCAAAGGGGGCCCTGGTCCTCGTCCTCTCCACTCCAGCCCCCGAGTGCATCCCATCCCCTGAATTCACACACCACTACCTCCTCTGCCTTCAACTGGCCGGTAACTCAGCAAATTCTGAACGGAGACATTTATCTACCGAGCACGTGGGTCTCTAAATCCAGACGTTGGGCTTCTTGCGGACAGGGACTCAGCCTAATGCTTCATATCCTAGCTATTCTTATCCCCAAAGAACATTGATTTCAGGCCTGGCCTTACGTGCAGTAGGTGCTCCATAAACAAGGACCAGGCCTTAGAGCCCTTTAAAAACCAAGGCATCATGGATGTGGAACAGGCTAGGAAAGCATCTGTGAATCAGCTTTTCTTCCTTCTTGTTCTGAATTGGGTCTGTGACCCCATCACTATAACTCCTTCCAAGGGGACAGCGTGGGCCTGGGAGGGTGCACAGAGCTTTAGGACTGGAGTTGGATCACAGTGGGAAAAGCTATAGCGTATAAACCAAAGCTGAATTAGGGTGTCATGAGAGTTGAAGCAGAAGAGCGGAATTCTGTCCAAGGGGTTATAGTGAAGCCAAAACTATTTTCCAAAAGCCAGAAAGTCAGTCACTCACTGAAACGTAGACAAGACTGGGAAAGACAGGGTAAGAAGAGCAGAAACAATGACTGAGAGAGACTTGTGAGCCTGAAGCTCGTTTTCATGCGTGTGGACTTGGGACACGGGAGGCTCAGCCTGCTTTGATGGCTTAGAATCCGAGGATGCCCACACAGGCCTCCCCGCTTCCCTTGGCTTTCTGGTGTCCAGACAAAAAGGGAACAAAGCAGTAGGCAAACGGAGGTACCTATTTCCTGTTTCATTAAAACTCTGTGAGTGCCTTTTCTCTCCCAGAACCTCTCTCACATTCTGGGCTCAGGCTGTGTCCAGGGCCCAGCCCCTGGCCCTCGGCCAACTTGCAAGATTCCATTTCAGTCTGGAGTTTGAAATTTGTCATGTGCTGACGTTTTTGGTCAAACGGCTTAGGAGCGCTCATGTCCGGAATCCACCAAGTCTGCATTTTGCACAACTGCCCTCTCTTTACAAGGTGCAGCCTCAATTTTCGTTGCGAGCAGCGAATAAAATGAGAACTTTCAAACTAGAAATTGCCTGATTTTTCTCTGTGAGCTTCTGCCGGGGGAGGGCAGGGCTGAGGCTGCAGACACAGGAACTTATTCATCAGTCTCACTCAAAGGCTACAAATTGGTTCCTTATTCACAGCAGGGAAAATGCTTTAATGAGCCCTCTTTTTGTTTTTCAAACAGATATACAAATAAGCTGATAACAATTTTCAAAAACACAAAACAAGAATCTCCAGTTATGGGAGCGCCCTTGGCCTCTGAGTTCCTGCCTCACTGAGGAAATGCATCTGAAATGGCAAAGAGGAAACAAGGAGGTCAACTTTCATGTCTATTTTAGTTTTCCAGTGAAGTCCCGTTTCCTTTGGACTTTGTATAAACAAAGAGAGGACAGTTGTTAGTTTGGTTATTACAGATAACCCATGTCTTTAAAGTGTATGTCATTTATCTAAATGGGGAATCTAATAAATGACTCAACTTCTCCAAAATATAACTTCTCGCCTAATAATAAGAATAAACACGGGTTTCATTTTATTGAGCAATTACTATGTAACAGGTATACATTTGAAACATTGTTGACTGGCTATGCTATATCTGTTTCACCCAGAAATCCTATTCCTGAAAATCTATTGCAAAGAAATAAAATTGATTATGTAACAAAGGGGTAGTGCGTGTGCTTATGTGTGTGTGTGTGTATATGTGTTGCAGCTGAAACAAAGTGAATATCAATAAACATGGGAACAGATGAATAAAGCATGTTGTTTCCAAATCATAAAAAATCATGCAGCTATTAAAATGAGACCTTCTCCAGATCCTAGGATGGATTTCCAGAACATATTATTGAGTGAGAAAAGTAGGATGCATAAAATTGTGTGTAATATGATCTCTTTTTACAAATGACCAAAAAACCTTTTATATGATTATGTATATTCACTTAAGTGTATATATCAATATGCTTTCATTATTGTATTATCATAGAGGAAGATATGGAAGGTACTTTCTAGGTTGTCATCATGGTTTGTGCGAGATGGGCCGTTGGCCTGGGTTTGACAAGGAGCTGTAACAGGAGCTGTGACAGGAGTAGCGCTGACCAGAGCGGGAGGGAGGAGTCAAAACAGAGGAAAAGGAAAAAAAAGGACTCCAAGAAAGTTCACCTGTATATATAATGTAATCATGTCTATGTATTTGTGTAAAATTATCCAGGTGAGTTACAAGTAATAAAAATATTAGAGGGGCTTCCCTGGTGGTGCAGTGGTTAAAAATCCACTTGCCAGTGCAGGGGACACAGGTTCGAGCCCTGGTCCGGGAAGATCCCACATGCCGCGGAGCAACTAAGCCCGTGTGCCACAACTACTGAGCCCGTGCTCTAGAGCCTGTGAGCCACAACTACTGAAGCCCACGTGCCTAGAGCCCGTGCTCCACAACAAGAGAAGCCACTGCAATGAGAAGTCCGTGCACCGCAACGGAGAGTAGCCCCCACTCGCTGCAACTAGAGAAAGCCCGTGCGCAGCAACGAAGACCCAACGCAGCCAATAAATAAATAAAATCTATTTAAAAAAATAAAAGAAAAAAATAGAAATAATATTGAATTTTCCTCAACAATCTTCTGAAATATTATTACTTTCCTCATTTTACAAATGAGGAAACTGGTGATCTGATTTGCCATAGGCCAAGGCTATCTGATTCCAAAGCCTAAATTATTTTCCTGAAAATACAATACGATGCATAGTCACTGCGAAAAAAAAAATTCAAATATGATACTAAAGTAAAATGAAGATTGTAAGAATCACTAAAACCCAGAGGTACTGTTATTAAAATGTGGGGAAACGGCCCTGCAGACATTTCTCTGTGCATATGTACCCTGTTAACATATATTACACAATATGCTGATGTCACTGTCTGTTGAGGTTATGGCACCACATCCCTGAAGGATGTGACGTTTCCACTGTCACTCATTCCGAAAAGTGGATGATCCTGGGCAGGAAATAAGGCTGGTCTTAGGGTGAGGGAGGAAGGGACGGGCCCAGGACCTGCCCTGGGGTGCTCGAAGGGAGTCCCTGTGGCGGGGGTGAGCTGCCTCGACCTACAGGTGGCCAGCCTCCCAAAACGTGCCTGGTGAGTGAGTGGGATGGACTGTGGTCTCCATCCTCCAGAAGAGCGGTGCCCCCCTGGACAGCAGTGAAAGAAATTAGGAATGACCCTTTGGACAGGAGGAGGATGGAGGTCAGAGAGCACGCTGTTTCTGGGCGGAGCAGGTAGCTGACCTCAGAGCCACTCTTGACATGACCCCACCAGTCCTCAGTCATGCCTTCTGATAAGCGGTTTTCTGCTTCTGTGCATAGAAGGGGCTGATCCACAAGAGCTGTCACAATTGTCCCCTAGTTGCTGCGGGAGGCCTTTTCTGGAAGTGACATGGGCTGGAGAGTCCCCTCTTTTCTCCTGAGGAGACACTGAGGTGAAACAGAAGGCCTGTACCAGCCACCACGGAGGCAGCGAGTAGGATCCAGAAGACGCACACGTGGCTGCAGAGGGACCCTGGCATTTCCTCTGGCTGCCCAGACGGTCACTGCTCTGGAAAGACACGGACCCCACGTCAGTGACTGCAGCAACGCCACCCTGGAGGCAGTGGGCAGAAGCTGGCCTTCCACCGAGGGGAGCAGCTTCAAAGGACACGGCCACGTTCGTGTTCTTGGGGAGGTGGCAGCAAGGACATGCCTGTAAAGACTGATTCACAGACCAGGCACGGGTCTTCAGAGATACTTGGGTCACTTATATGTGGAATCTGAAAAAGCTGAACTCATAGGAACCGGGGCTGGGGGGTGGGGGAATCGGGGCGATGTTGGTCAAAGGATAGAAAGTTGGAGTTAGAAGATGAATAAGTTCTGGGGATCCAACGCACAGCATGGTGATTATTGTTACCTGTACTGTATTATCTACTTGAAAGTTACTAAAGGACTAGATCTTAAACGTTCTTACCACAAAAAAGAAAGGATAATTATGTGATGTAACTAAGGTGTTAGCTAACTCTAGGCAGGTAATCATATTGCAATAACAAGTATATCAAATCAACATGTTGTACCTTAAACCTACACAGTGTTATATGTCAACTTTATCTCAATTAAAGAAATATTTGGGGGAGAGAATCTCAAAGATAGAATCTTTCTTCTAATCTGGGTGAGCTGGGGGCTCCTGGCCATTAAGATTTGAATATTCAGGAAGGATGACATTTTTGCATACCAAGCTGGTGAAGTGGGAAATGTCAATTACATGGATATAGACATACATAGCCCCAATACAAATCTTATCATGTCACTGTCTGCTTAAAATCCACCAATCCCTTCCCTTGGGGCGGAACCCAAACTGCAGCACAGACCCCAGGCCACATCCCTCCTGTGCACTCTACTGCAGGCTCACTGACATCTCCCAGCTCCTTCCTTGGGTCTCCAGGCCTTCACACACACTTCTGCTTCCTCTTGGAACACTTCCCTCTCCAGCCACCTAGATAGTTTCTCTTCACCCTTAGACATTCAGCTTAAAACGTCACCTCCCCTGGGAAGTCCTCCTTCAGCCATCCTTCCTCCCAGATTAGCTTCAGTCCTCCAGTTACAGGTGTTCCTGTAATCAGTGCACTTATCACACTTTATGGACATGTTCTTCTCAGATAGGGATCCCTAGTGTTTCATATATTATAATTAGCTCTTAATATCTGTTGAATGTTTGAATGATGAGGGTAAATAATTTTACACAAAGAGATCATGTTCTGTAATCTCTTTGTCTGCATTCAACAATGCTGTACGCCCGTCCTGAGCATGGCATTCAAGCGTTTGACAATCTAATCCTTGTCGGCTCTATCCTATCTGCTTTCCTCTACCGTGCTTAGCTCACAAGAGGTACACAATAAGTGCTATTAAACCGCCCAAGTGAAATGTCCTTGGACCTTTCCACATTCTTTCCTTCCTTTAATGACACGCCTTTCTTCAGCCCCTGCCTGGCTACCTCCTACTTGTCCTCTGAGGTCCCACTGAAATCCATCTCCGTGTGAAGCTGTCTCTGTCTCTTCCAGAGTAAGTCAGGCCTCGCTCTGTGGTCCCCTGCACCCTGCGGCTGTCTCCTCGTGGGTCCTAATGTGGGCAACACAATATGTTTATCAAACTGGTTCTCCAATTCAACTCGGATCACTGATGGTGCTGGCACTGTGTCCTCTGCCATTTCTTGTCTCCAGCATCTAATACAGCCTCTGCCGCATAATTGACATTCGGCAAGTATTTGTTGAAGGAAAGAATGAGTGAATGAATGAATGAAGTTTATAGTGTTGAATTTAGAAAACTACCAGGTTAGACTGCATGATCGATTGGAACCCATCCCACTTTGCTGCTACAGACCTACAGACCCTGTCAGTTGCGATCAGAATCAGAGAAATCAACCCAGCGTGCTGGAACTGGGTAGAATCCTTTTTTGTATATGATGAAATTGAGGCCCTACATGTAAAGGTCACACAACAAATTACATAGCAGTGAAGGTGGGCAAGATATCGAGATTGATACCCATGCATTTCAAAGGTCATCAGTCATCAGGATCTGATGTCACCTCTATTTCTGGTGACAGGTAATGCACTTTTTACTTCTTACCAAAATAATGATTATTTCTTAAAATTGTATGGCACATTATAGCTTACCAAGTCCTGTACAGAAAAAACCTCTGAGTGAGGTATTTGCGGTTAAACAACTTGCCAAGATCCTTCAGCATTTCAGCAGCAGATCCAGGGCTCGCACTCAATTTTTCTGGCTCTACGTCCAGTACACTTTCCAGGGCACAGTCTCTGCCGCCAACATCACAATAAATGGTGATTAAATATTTATTCTAGACTCACTCATGGAAAACACTAGCATTTCTAATCAATATCATCACTTACTATTTCTAAGAATTTTCTGAAGGAGGCATAGACCAGACTTGTCAAACCCTTACATAAGAGAGCTGATAAAACCTCAGGTAGGCTACTGGAGGAACCAGAATGTTGCGTGTGTGTGCGTGCGTGTGTATGTGTGTGCACTCACGTGTCTCTCAAGGGTGTCAGTGACTCTGCATGTGGAATACTTGGAGTTTTGGGGCACTCAAAATTGTGAATGTGAACACAATAAGCAAATCCCCAATGCATAATGTCTGCAGAGAGTACGACCTTAAGTATCTGCCAACAAATTAACGTGACTATGTTTAAAAATTCTCAAATAGTTTTTCTGCATTTAGCCAGTATTTCCACAGAATGACTTTTAAAAAGTTAAATGTGTTTTCCAAATAACTGAGTCTGTTCATTCACGCTTTCATTCAGTAAAGAATGAACGCCTACTAGGTGCCAGACACATAGTTCATCCATGACACGGCAGTGAGCAAAACAGACAAACCCTTACCCTCGTGGGGTTTACATTCCTTTGGGATAGGAGAGAAGGCTCATAACCAAACACTAAGTTACATATTACATTCAGTGACAAGTGGTATGAAGAAAAGGAGCTTAGGCATGCCAGGGGTGAGTGGGGCTGCAATTTAAATCAAGGTTCCAGAAAGTGATACTTAAACACAGCCCCGGGAACAAGAGGAATAAACTGTGAGGATCTCTTGGGGAATATGTTAACTTTTTGAACAAACACTTATAATTTTACAATGATTTCTTTTCCCCAAAGAGCTTATATATACTTCACTGTCTTCTAAGAGAGGATGCAGCAGGTCATCTAACTTTTTTTTTTTTGATAATTCAGGCACTTCTGTGATGATCAGTTTTGGACTATTGTGTAGTGATGTCCAGAGAGGCTGAGATTACGACGTCCAGAGGACTATTTGCCCCTCCACCCAATGGCCCCAAATCTGTTTTCCTTTTGCACAGATTTTACATATGTCACCCACTCAGCTCTCGCATCTCGCAGTGTCTCTACATCACCACCCCCAAACTTTCATCTGCTGTTTCTAAGATGTCACTGGCTTGTTAGGGTTGGTTCCAGACAAAAAAGACTTGAGCAAAAGCCTAACATTTAATGCCGGTGCTTTATGACATCTGCTCTGCCTATTCCCACGGGACCTGCTGTGCCCATTTCATTGCTCTCAATTTCCTTTCTGACCGTCTGAATGCCAAAGAATTAAACCTCCTAATCTGGGAAATACTGCTAATTAAGACCTCATTTTCTTTCCTTTTAGAGCTCAGAAGCGTTTTCTTTCTGATTTCAACAGATTATTTTTATATGAGGGAAGTTGATGCCTGAATTCCACCGACGTAGCCAAGACAGACTCAGATGGAGCCATGTCGGCGGAAGAGATTCCCAGGAAGTGATCTAAAAGGAGGGGACCCAGAATCATGGAGAACAGGGGCTATTTTAATTTTTTTAAACCAGTATGCCTCTTGCACACAACTGGCAATACTGGTTACAAAATTTAATACTGGCACAGAGGGGTATCAATGAATGACAGCTCTTATGCATGGCTATCAAGAAGACTACTTCAAGCGAAATTCATGAAAAGTCCTGTGAGTAATGAGTAATAAATTACGCATAGTAATGAGTAATAAATTCTTAGTATGGAATTTGGGGAGGGTGTTCGGAAGAGGCATTTGAATAAAGCTTTGAAAGATGGACGGCTTTTCATAGGTAAACAAAGGGGAGAGGTTTCCTAGACTGAGGGAACAGCATGAACAAAGGCCAGCAGGCGGTGGAAGGGGTGGAGAACTCATAGTTTATGGACAAAAAAATGAGAGAATAATTAGTCTAATTGAACTTTTCAAGGGATTTTGAACTGAAACCTAGGCTCCTTCAGGTAATTCCTGCTTTTTTCTCCTTTTCTTTCTCCGAGTTTATATTTTTGCAACATTCACACTCAAAAAAATGATCAACTATCAATTAATAACTCACTTGCACTGGACTTTAGGGCAGACAGAGGAGCTGTGGGAAGTGAGGCTGAGAGTTACCAGGGACCAGACTGGGTTCGATGGGCCTGAACAGGTCTCTCTCCTTGGGGACTTGGAGCCCTGGGACTCTGCAAGGGAGAGCGAGACACAGCAGGCTGCGTCTTCCAAACTCCAGTGACGTGGCCTGGGGGTCTGAGGAACATCTTACAGGATGGGTGCCTCTTGGGGATAACGCTGCTGCAGCTCAATAAGGGGCTGTTGCCAAGGTTTTTTTGTTTGTTTTTTTTTTTTTTTAAATAAATTTATTTATTTATTTATTTTTGGCTGCGTTGGGTCTTCGTTGTTGCGCGCGGGCTTTCTCTAGTTGCGGTGAGCGGGGGCTGCTCTTCGTTGCAGTGCGCGGGCTTCTCATTGCGGTGGCTTCTCTTGTTGCCGAGCACGGGCTCCAGGAGCGCGGGTTTCAGTAGTTGTGGCTCCTGGGCTCTAGAGCGCAGGCTCAGCAGTTGTGGCTCACGGGCTTAGTTGCTCCGCAGCATGTGGGATCTTCCCGGACCAGGGCTCGAACCCATGTCCCCTGCATTGGCAGGCGGACTCTTAACCACTGTGCCACCAGGGAAGACCTTGCCAACGTTTTTGAGCTGGGACTAACATCAACCACGGAGGAATATTTTGCAGTGACCACCTGTGAGCCACATGGTGTGGGCAGTGGTCAGGGGGCCACCCTGGGGAGCATTCACTAGAGGTGACGAGTCCTGTCCCCACCAGTGGCAGTGAGGCTGATGTCTAGATGACCCCTTCACAGAGGCCCAGCCTGACTGCAGGCTGGCGCTGACTCCTCTTGATCTCTGGCCAAAGCCACAGAGGTTACAGAGCTGGGCAGCTGCCTCAGTTCCACAGCTCTGAGGGGCCACACAGGGGTCAGAGGTCAGGCAAATAGAAACCAAAGTGGTGCAAGTTCCCTTGTGCCCTCCCAGGAATGCTGTTCTCAGCAGAGGGCAAAGAGCTGGGAGCTCAGGCCCCACCCAAGCAGGAGAGGCTTCTAGAGCCCAGCATTGGGTCTATTTGACATATGGGGAGACTGAGGCCCGAGAATGAAGGGCCATGCCTAAACTTCCAGGGCTAGCCATATTGTCAAATAACCCCATGTATCTTACCGCAGTTTGGGATTATTATTCTTATTGTTAATTTTCATAATTTTTTCCAAGTGCTTTGACTGCGTGCCTAAGGTCCTTCAAGGTAATATTCTTGCTGAAGACCCAATACACTTTCTGTCTGGATTGATACTTTTGCAGTAATTTTAAAAAATCACTTTCTTTTGATTATCTTGCCTTTGACTTTCCTGCAAACTAACAGATTTTAAAATGCAAGTAGGATGATGACAGGAACAAGCCTTTTGCCAAGATTTGAACAGTGCCAGAAATATCCCTTACCAAATGGTTTCCTCACCCAATCAAATTTTCCTCAAAGAAAGGAATCACAAAAGGGAGAAGGCAGCTGCCATCAGGAGATGAAGACAGGGACCCTCCTGGTAGTTCAGAGGGTTGAGTGGAGGAAACTAGAACCCTAGTTCTCCAGTGGCTTCTGGGGCCTTGAGGAAGTTAGACCCCTTCCTTCTACAGTGTCAGTTCCTCAGCCTGATGTTCCAGGCCCCCTGAGATCCCACGAGACATCTCTGTTCCAGCCGGATGTTTATTCTTGGCCACCAGAACTGACTGACCTCTCTCCCCTTCATCCCCTCCAGTCTCTGCTCACTGGAATGTCCTTCTACTGTTCTCGTTCTTACTATATTGTTCAGATCTCTGCCTCTGCCCTGAGCGCTTCCCTAATTTCTCCAATTCAAATTGTTGTATGTTTCTCTGGAATGCTTGGTCCTGATAGGATGTCCAAGCTGAATGGCCCCTTAGAGGTTATTTACTCAACTCTTTTGTTTTATAGAAGAGGAGATGGAGGCACAGCATGGGAAAATAATTTGCCTGCGATCACACAATTAACAAATGGAAAAAGCGGCTCAGTTTTTCTGATCCTTGCTGGATGTATGATATCAAGAGAGTTAATGTTATCGATTACATTCATTCGCCATTTGATAAGAATTATAATAAATATTTTCATACCTGACACATTAACATCTTGTCATTAATTCTTGTAGGTATCCATCCGTTCATTCCGCCAGCCATCCACCCACCCATCCATCCATCCATTCATTTATTCAAGCAGTCAACATTTATTGAGGGCCCATGTTCAAGCATGGTGCTAGATACTAAGAATTATTATTATTTTCGTTTCAAAAGGGAAGAACCTAACACTCTAAGAAGTTCCATGTCATGTTCTAATTTACTGAATGAGTTGGGCCTCAACAGGAAACAGAATTGTTTCAGGTGGTTTCCAGGAAGGAACTCTTTCCAGAGGTATAGACAGGATTAAAGGAAGGCAAGGCAAATTGAGGCTTCCAGGCATCAGCAGCAATGAGAAGCTAGGGCCACAAGGGCAGGGGGACGACCCACTGTTCCTGGATCCCAGTGAGAAGGGAATGTAGTGAGTGGTGGGGCTGCAGGTGTCAGGTACAGGGCTGCTACTAGAGGACGAACCAGCGAGGAGGGGAAGAAACCCTGTCCTCCTTCCCAATATCATTCCAGGGATGCCCTTTGGCTGAGCACAGCCAGAAGACAGACAACAGGGGAGCCCAGGGAAGGTGGTCCATAGAGGCCAGTCCCTGGGGCATAGAGGAGGGTGAACAAGCAGAGGTATCCAGCTTAATACCCAGCTGGAAAGTGGGTGAGCTGGAATGTCACCTCTGTCTGCAGACTCCAGATCCTGTGCTTTCTTCTGTACCATGCGCTCGCTTGCATTTATGGCCTTACGTTCACGCATTCAGTCAACCCTTTGTTCAGGTAATAAGCTGAGTGCATACTCCTTGACAAGCCCTACGTGTGTGTCTCATTTCCCTCCCCAGATCATGAGGTCAATGACTTTGCCTTACTTATCTCCAAGTTCCCCTTCATATGTATGGTAGGCATTCTATCCATTTGGTTGATGAATAAAGAGCTCCACTAAGTACCACTATGAATTGCGCTAGAAGATGCTGCCCCAGACTAAGCCTTAAGCCTGCTCTCATTCTTTGAGGCAGGGGGAGGGGGTGTTGGTGCACCCATCCCTAAGTCACTTTCGTGTGGTCTTGGAACGAGAATGTGGATTATATTTGAGGGCAGATGCTTCTGGTGCTCCGGGAATTCACACCACTTCTGACAACACAAAGTTACGACACCCATGTCTTGCTTCCAGAGCATCTCTACTCTGCTGAGCTCTTCCCAGCTCTCAGCTCTGGCTGTGAAATCTCAGCGCCCCTTCGTTGAGGGTTGTGGTAAAGCAGATGAAAGTAGAGCTTGCCCCCTCCTTCAGACTTGTGGCTCACACCTCTTGGTTGAGGTGACCAGGTGATATATGTCAAGGTTTGAACGGCTTTCCCTTATAGGTCCTGCTGGGCTACAGTGAGCAATGAACGTGTGTAAACAACCCAGCCCTGTTTAAACACTGTCAGTGAGAATGTCAACAAGAGACGGAAAGCTTTGAAGACTGTGGTCATTGGCATTCAGCTTCTGGTGCTTGCCACAATATATTTCTTTTTTTTTTTTTTCTGGAAAAGTGCAAAAGAATCACAAAGGACGATTTTATTACTTGCTTCTTCTTTTTTTTTTTTCAAATTTATCTGTTTTTATGTACCTTAAGATAAATTCACAGCATTTAGATGCAATAGTCAATCTTGGTTACTTCCTTGGGGAAGCCTAGTGAAACCTGGAGGTCATTTTTGATTCCTCCCTTTCTCTCCTCTTCCACGCCCAGAGTGAAAGCTGGGAATATCACAGGATATAAGAGAATAGACTTCGGATGCGAGCCAGAATCATATTTGTAGAGCATCCTCGCATATATTATTTCAACACTGGAATCAACTCTGTGGAGTAGCTTTTACAGATGAGGCAGCAGAGTTCAGCAAGGCTGAGTTACTTGCCCAAGGTCACATAACCCATAGATGGTGGCCCCAAACCCTGAACCCAGGACTCATGAGTCCATCATCTGCTTCTCCCATTGGGTTCTGCTGCTTCAGATAAGGGAGAAAATCAGGCCCCCCTCCAGCGGTGATCAGAGCAAGGACCTACCTGACCAGGAGCTTTTAGATTCACCCGCTTCCAAGAGTTACTACCAAAAGTATTTAGAAAAATGGCCACAAAGAACCCTGCAAACAACAAGTGTGTGGACAGGTAGAAGAAAACTCTTGAAGCCTCAGTGTACTAAATTTCAAGGTTCTGTAAAAACAAGGGCTTCCTCTCTACCCATTGTGGGCCTGTGACTTTCCTGGTGTCACTCTTAACAAACCACACTGCAGGTGGCGTAACTACGGGCTTGTAATGAAATGCCTTTATTTGTTAAATAGAAAGAGACTTTTCCCTTGACCTCAGCCTGGGGCACCCTCTTCTCCTCGGCCCAGTTTTTCCCAGCTCTTATTCATCCTTTTAGGTTTCATCAGAATTATTACTTTCTTTCTTTCTTTTTGGCCGCACCTCGCAGCTTGCAGGATCTCAGTTCCCTGACCAGGGATTGAACCCGGGCCTCCACAGAGAAGGTGCCGAATCCTAACCACTGGACCACCAGGGAACTCCCAGAGAATTATTACTTTCTCACGAAATTTCTCTGACCCATCTGGACTAGGCCCCCCTCTTATAATTCTTTTCACATCTTACAGTTTTCCTTTGTAGCGCTTACCAAATTTGCAATTACCTATTCATTTGTATGGCTATTCGTGCCACGTCTGTCCCCTCCGTTACATCATAAGCCTAATAAGGGCCCACACGGATTATGTCTCTGCTGTTTACTACTGTGTGACAGGCACATAGATATCTTCATTGAATGAATAAATCAATTGATGAAAGAAACAATATCACTGGTGTCCTGTCAGTTCTGACAGGTGGGAAGGAATCAGCCTTTCTGGACTGCATGTTCAGGATGCTGAATGCTGTGGGAGCCTTATTTGTTCCTCACAGGAGAGAAACTGAAGCTCAGAGAGGTAAGTTAACCTGCCTGAGGTCACACAGTTAGAAAGGGACAGAGCTCGGCCTGGAATGCGGTTTCTGCAACTCTACTGTGAGTTCCCGCCACTCACTGCCTGTCTGAAGATACGGCCTTGACCAGCTTGCACTTCTGGCCACACAGCTCTGACTCAGGTGGGCTCACCTCCTCTGTGTTCACTTCACGAAGGGCCCAACTTCATTTAGAGACCAAGGCAGCAAATGGAATATTACAAGGGCAAGTTAGCCATCAAAGTGCCACTCTAAAGGCCAGGAAGTTTAAAGTGGTTGGTTCCTTATTTCACAATACAGTGGGCTTTTAGGAAAACTAAGTGTTATCCTTGTATTCTAATGATTGAACACTTTAACTACAGTTTTCTTCTCTGTGCGCTTTGTAAGTTTTTAATTACTCGTGATCATAAACCACTTAATTACATACGGTGGCCTGTGGATTATGGCACATCTCCCAAACTGGCTTCTTTCCACTTTGCTTTCTCACACTGCTGCTGAGTCCCAAGTCCCTCCCTCACCATGCCCGTAATTGAAAAGTCCCCTAATGCCCATCATAGAGGTCACAGATCCAGAGGATGGTGGCTTCTGCCAGTATCTTCAATTTCAGCAAGTCCTGGAGGACAGCAGTGGCTTATGTGACATCACACAGCATGTTAGGACAGACTCTAGGTCCTCCCTGATCTGGCTTCAACTTACCTCCTCTGCTCTCTTTCTAACCACTCATGCCTCTACTCTCTAGTCATTACTTACTTTTTCATTTATTTACCTCGTACTTTATTCACTAGTTGTGGAGCATGGGCTCAGTAGTTGTGGCTCGCGGGCTCTAGAGTGCAGGCTCAGGAGTTGTGGCCCACGGGCTTTGTTGCTCCGCGGCATATGGGATCTTCCCGGACCCGGGATCAAACCCGTGTCCCCTGCATTGGCAGGCAGATTCTTAACCACTGCACCACCAGGGAAGTCCCTATCACAGTGTTTTGCAACTGATTTTTTCCCTTTAATCGTATGTCTTAGAGACATCTCCATGTCTGTACACAGAGATCGACCTCGTTCTTTTTAACTGCTGTGCTATGTTCCCTAGTGTGGATGTATCATACTTTCATTTATCCTCTATTAGAGGGCATAGTGGTTAAGAACAGGCTCTAGAAACATTGCCTGGGCTAAAATCCTGCCACTACCACACACTGCCTGTGTGTGTCTCAGTTTCCTCATCATGTTTGTTACAAAGCACTTAGAAGAATGCTAGTCCCCAATAAATGTTAGATATTATGAGTGCTTTCTCACTATCACAAACGTTATTGCAGTGGACATCCTTCTATTTTTGCCTTCATGTGGACATATTTAAGTAGTATAGATTCCTAAAAGTGGAATTGTTGTAATAAAGGGTAGGCATACCTTAAATAGTGGCAAATACTGCCAAAACGTCCTTTACAACGACTACACCAGTTTACATTCTCACTATGGAAGAAACTGCCAATTTCCCTTCACCTTTGCTGATATTAAATATTATAAATCTTTTAAATTTTTGCCAATTTTATGGGCAAAGAAAATGGGATCCTGTTCTAATTTGTATTCCCTTAATTACTACTGAAGATGAGCATTTTGATCCGGGAAGATCCCACATGCCGCGGAGCAACTAAGCCCGTGTGCCACAATTACTGAGCCTGCACTCTAGAGCCCACGAGCCACAACTACTGAGCCTGAGAACCACAACTACTAAAGCCCGCGCACCTAGAGCCTGTGCTCCACAACAAGAGAAGCCATCGCAATGAGACCACACGCCACAACTAAAGCCCACGCGCAGCAACAAAGACCCGACGTAGCCATAAACAAGTAAATAAATAAAATAAAATTTAAAAACAGACAAAAAAAACCATTGTGATATGGTATAACACTATATATGTGGGAAAAAGATACATATGGGTGTATACAAATACATATGAGAATGGATAAAGGCCTTGAATGATAAGAGAATGTGTGTGTGGGGAGATTTGGGAGAGTGATTTTTCAAGCTATGTTTATATATTTCTGGTTTGTGTGAACTTTTACAAGAATGTATTTGTGCTCTCTTTAGGTAAAACAAGAATTGTCGTACTGACCGAAAGAAATTAGGGTTTAACTCATATCAAGAGATGAGTCTTCTTTTCTTCCATGTAGACAATGGTGTAGGTCTTGGATAAAAATCTTCTCCCGTGGCTTTTTCTAGCCTATGTAAATGGACATATGCAGAACGTGCCCATTACCTGTGTCTTGTTGATCATTACCTTTTTCTTTTTAAGTAAGGTTTTCGTGTCCAGTATGTGGGATCACGGCTTTCTGTTAGTCCACCAAGCTCCATAAAAATATACGGCCAGCCAGTTGTTGAAAAATTGATTTGCAAACTGAGAACCACAAGGTGTTCCTTTTGCTTTGCATACTATATTGTCATCAGGTAAAAGGATTGGTAAACATGGATTAGCTCATTATTTTGCTTCAGTGTACAAGCAGGTGTAGTGTCTAGCTCATTCTGTCCTCTTGGCATGGTCTGTGGAGGTATGAATGAGTCACTCAACATACACACTTAAAGGACTGACCTTTGACCAGAAGTCAGTGCTACTATCTGAGAGAAAAAAGCTGTATTGGATCCTCCAGGACCCCTTCCTGCCTAGTCCAAGTGAGGGTGGCTTTAACACAAAAAGGAATGATGAGACTCCTGGAAAACTCACTGAATTAAAATGTTACTTTCATAAGGTTAGGCCTTTGGAACTAGGTTGCCCTTTTATGGGCTTCTCTCTGACATGCCGTTGAGAAAGGTTCTTAGGATTTTTACTACTTAATGGATATCAGAGTGTAGATTTTTGGAGTGGCCCATCTATCTTATGACAGTTTTTCAGTTTTTGAAATTGAAATGTTCTCTTAAGCGTCTTCAAGGAAAAAAGAAATCCCATTCACTTAAAAACAGCTGTATTCATCTCCAGTTCTCACCGCTACTCATTTTACATAGTTTTGAGTAGTGCGTACAAACTATTTTTCGTCCTCGTTTTCTTCAACCTTATTTCCAATACATCTTTTCATGTACTTCCCAAAATCTGACGTGCTTGACTTGAATCCTGCATACGTGCCAGGATTCCTTCTGTTAATGTGACAGAACTTGTTTGGATTATTCCCCAATTGTTGGACAACTGGGTCCATTCCCAGGTTTTGGTCATTATGAACATTCCGAATAGCCCCGCTACAAACATCTTTATGCAAGCTCTCCCCCCACCCCGCTCTGGATCATCTCCTTAGAAATGTACTTCCTTAAATGGGTTTACTGGGTCAAAGGGGCTCAATGAACAGTTTTACAGCTCTTGGCACATACTTTTCAGATTGCTCCCTGGGTGGATCTGACCAACGGCAAGGGCCGCGAGAGGCAGGAATGTGGACGAGCGGCCCCTATGACCGCCCCTCTTCCGCCCCCCCAAAAGGCAAAGACCTCGAGAAGGTCTGCGGAGGGAAAGCATTTTTCTATCGCCCTCTTGTTCATTTCACGGTTGGTGTTTAAGTCCAGCTGGGAAGGCGACTGTTAGGGATGCGCAGAAAGGTTTCCGGGAGTCCAGGACTCCTGCCCTGCGGACAGAAGCAGCTCTTCCAGGCCCTCTTGCCCCAGGACTTGGATTCCAACCGCCCGTCCTCTTCGAGTTTCCGATTCCCAAGGCACACCCTCCCGGCCTTTTCACTAAAATCTTCGTGGCCCAGACAGGCCCCTTGCAAGCGCAGAGCTCTGCAGGCGAAGGCAGCGAGTGGCGGTCGCTATTATTTTGGCGCGGGTGATGCAAGGCCCGCATAGCTGCGCGCTGAGTCAGCTGGGGCCGGGCGGAGGCGGGGGGCGCGGACCGACCCATCCCCCCGCTACAAGCCGCCCGCCGCCCCCCACTCCCCGGCCCCGCGCCGGGTGCGGCCGGGCCGGGCCGGGTCGGGGCGGTGGGGGTGGGCCTCCGAGTCCGCGGGGTCGTCCGCCCGGGCAGAGTCAGGCGGGAGCGGAGCCGCGGGCCGACCCGAGCCCCCGGCGTGCCCTTCCCTCCCCCAGCTGGAGCTCGCGGGTCAAGTGAGGCAGTGACCGCGCGCCCAGCCATTTACCCTCTGAGAACTCAAAAAGGGGGAGGAGGAAGCGGAGAAGAAAAGAGACTCAAAAAGGAGAAACGCGAAGCCAAGCAGACAGGAGGAAACGATAAAAAAACGAGGAAGGGGGCGAGAAGAGGCGGAGGCCGGCGGGCGGGGGAGGTGGCGCGCGCCGCGCGGGGCGGGGCGAGCGGGGGCGCGCCGGCAGCCGCGGGCCGAGGGGCTTGTGGGTAGCGGCTGCGCGCGGCCGTAGACAGGCGCCGCGCGGGAGTGTGTGAGGGCTGCGGGCTGGTGGGACTGAGGCTGCCGACGGCGGTCATGGGAGCGGGCTGGCGGCGGCCGTAGTCGTCGGATCCTGGGCTTCAGCTTCCCCGAGCCCCAGAGGGCGGGACAGTCCCGGCCCGGCGGTGGCGGCGCCACTTCCCCGCTCCCGCCCTCGGAGTCCTGAGGGAGCTCGCGGCGGAGGAGCGGACCGGGCGGCGCGAATCTGACTGAGGGGCGGGGACGCCGTCTGTTCCTCGCCGTTCTCGGCCGGGCCGGCCTCGCCGACACCCCCAGGCCCCGGGGCGCTGAGACCTGAAACCGGAGCTCGAGGCGGGCGGTGGGCCCGGGCGGAGCCCCGGCCGGAGCCGGCGGTTCGAGGGCGGCGCTAGGCCCCGAGGCGGCCGGGCCTGAGCGCGGGGAGCGGGGTGCGGGCCCGGCGGCGGCGGCGGCGGCGGCGGCATGAGCCGGCCCCCGCCGACGGGGAAGATGCCCGGCGCCCCCGAGGCCGTGTCGGGGGACGGCGCGGGCGTGAGCCGCCAGAGGAAGCTGGAGGCGCTCATCCGAGACCCTCGGTCGCCCATCAACGTGGAGAGCTTGCTGGTAGGTGGCCGGGGCCCGGGAGCCCTCTCTGCCGACCGCTCACACCGCCGATTCCCCCGACTGCCCACCCCTCCGTGCCCACCCATCCGTGGGGGGAGGTCTCGCCCCACCCCGCCCAGCTTCCGGCAGCCGGGGCCCGGGTCGGAGACCAAACATTTTTGCGACTAAGTTCCGGGAGTAGAGACCCACCTTTGATTCTTCTGTCTCCTGGAGCCGGTGTCATCCCCGGCTGGCCCTTTCTTGGAGCTCTGGGAGGAAGCACCCCTCTTCTCCTTCCCGCCTGCCCTGGGGCTTTGGGGAGGTAGCGTGGAAGGTACGCTGTCCTTCAGGCACCAGGCTAGCCCGTTTGCAAGAGCGTCATGCTGCGTGGGGACGTGAGTCCGAGGAAGCGAGAAACCTGGGGCTGTCCCTATGGGCAGTACCCACCTGGGGTACAGGACAAAGAGTTCAGTCTGAAATCTTGAAACACACAGCTAAGGTTTTCCTGTTTTCAGCTGTGTTTGAACGTTACTAGTTGCAATTTAGTGCATTTTAATTTCTGTAAATTTAATTTCCGAGATTATTACACCAGAGCTAAAGAATCCATCTGAATTGTAGAATGGAATCAGTCTCTCCTTTTCATTGTATCTCTTTCCTGAGATGGCCTTTGCAATCCAAATTGATAGCCACGTAACGTCTGCTAGTTGGCTTTGTTTAAGAAAGGGACATGATTTACAGATCAGAAACGCACTGTAGAATGCTTGTTTATTTCTTGTTTTTGTTAGGATAGACTGTTGTATTTCACAGACTCTTTGATTAATATGCAGTAGAGATGCATTTATGGGAAAAGGGGGTGTGGGTTTTTACCCTGGAGAGGAGAAGAAAGCAAAAAAGATGCGCTGGATGTTAAATTAACCCTGGACGACTAGAATTCAGGTAGATGATCCTTGGGTCCTTCAGATATTCCCTTCCAGAACTCCTGTTCAGCTCTACTCCCTGACAGGGGAAATCTATTGACTGTATGATGAGAAAAACTGTCTCTTCCCTTTCCAGTGACTGACTGACTTTCCTTCAGAAGCTGTTGGTTATCCTTTGAGGTTTCTGGAATCATTTGCAGAGTGACTCAGTACCGTTTGGCTGAAGTGCAGGAACTGACTGAAGAGTGTCTTTCTGTACAACGCACAGAATGTAGTGATGTGCTGTATTCTGTAAGACGCGTTTGACATTTCCTTTTCCCGATTTTCATATTAGTGGGTTGTTCATATGTTTTCATGGGAGCATGGCACTATGAATAGTGTTTAGAAGTCTTCCGTTGGGGCTGGGATTGGTTGCATGAAGGGCATAGCTTTTCCAAGGCCAAAGCAGAGACTCTGGGCTTCACTCCCAGCATTTTCGCTTTGGTATTTTGCTAGCAAAACTTTGACCTAAGGCCAGAAAGTTCAGTTAAAAATAGTACAGCAAATCTCAAGTATTCATCAAGTTCATATTCAACCTCAGATAGAAATTTTTTACACTTCACTTTCATCTCTTGGGTCTTTACTGATGTTCATCATAATTATTAGGGTTATTATGAGCTTGAGCCTAAGTTACTTATACATGGTAATGAGCATACATTCTTTTTTATCAAGGTATTTTCTAAATTATTAAAATGAAGGCTGTTTTTAAAGAAGGAAGCATTACACATGCTCAGTAAACAATCTGCTCCATTCATTTATTAAGTGCCTAATACAGCCAAGACACTTCACACCTTTATTAAGGTAACATACTACTGGTATGACATCAGATGCTGCTGACGGGACGGATTTTGTTTTTGCTGTTTTTAGCTGATTAACTGTTAGGGTTCTGAGTTGCAGTAAATCTTATCAGGCCAAAAATTGTCATTTACTCTTTGGGGTTGCTGATGTTTCTATTGCAAAATGACGAGCTGAAGATTTTTTCTAAACCATGTCATAGTAAGTTAGCTTTAAATCATGTGTATTTCACTGTATCAAGTAGTAGAACGAATTAGTTTTTAAAGTTCTGGTAACATGTACATAACCTGAAATTTACTGTTTTAACCATTTTTAAGTGTACAGTTCAGTGGCATTGATAACATTCACATTATTGTGCAAGTATCACCACTATCCATCTCCAGGACTTTTTCATCTTTCCAGACAGAAATTCCAAGAATTAATTTTTTCTTTTTTTCAATAAATTTATTTATTTATTTGTTTATTTTTGGCTGCATTGGGTCCGCGGGCTTTCTCTAGTTGTGGCGAGCGGGGTCCACGCTTCGTTGCAGTCCGCGGGCCTCTCATTGCGGTGGCCTCTCCTATTGCAGAGCACGGGCTCCAGGCGCACAGGCCTCAGTAGTTGTGGCAGGTGGGCTTCAGTAGTTGCGGCACACGGGCTCAGTAGCCGTGGCGCACGGGCTCAGTTGCTCCGCGGCATGTGGGATCCTCCCGGACCAGGGCTCGAACCCGTGTCCCGTGCATTGGCAGGCGGACTCCGTACCACTGCGCCACCAGGGGAGTCCCCAAGAATTAATTTTTAAAAGAGTGTTATAAAAACATATTTCCTGAAATAATGGTGCGGATCACTTTAAAGATTTGAAAGCTTACCCTTTAGCCTTCATGTCACAACTGATCATTGTTTTACTGCAAATGGCATTTCTTTTGGTTTTATTATAGAAAATATTTTTCCTTGAACAGAGAAAATTTAAAGTAATATAATCTGATAAAAACGTAGTCACAAATCTTATTTACTTATTCAGGAGCTTAGAAAGTACCATTTAAGATTGTATACTGCCTAAGATGACAAAAGTAAGAAGATGAAGTATACTAGAAATTACTGTATAATAGTTACTCTATGGCTACTGTAGGCTAGGCCTAGAAGGTAAAACTATTTGTTGGAAAAAATATATAACATGTAAAGTGCTTAGCTCAATGCTTGGTACATAGCAGTGCTCGTTAAATTTAGCTCACTTCTGTGTGCATTTAGCATATTTCTAGGTAAGTGCTTTATATTTCCTTTGAAAAGGAAAAGGTTTTATTGGCAACTATTTCTTGCTATAAAATTCTGAATGAGTAGCATTATCTTTTGAATTTGCCATCAGAAAAGTGCTAGCAGTCATCAGGCATAGCTAGAACTGGATTCCAAGACTGTCCGTAGAGAGACTAAATTGTCTTTTTTTCTCTGCATCATCTCGTTTTATGGAGGCTTTATGTGGGTCCTTACGATTAATCTGAAGAGAATATATCCCTTTGTGGTTGCAGATTGTGAGTTTCTTGGTATTATTTAAAAATAGAGTTTTGAGAGAGATTTGCTTCTGTAATACTTTTTTTTTTTTTTTTGAAACTTTTGGGTAAATACCCATGTTTTGTTATCAAGACTAAGCTTCTGATACTGCTTACCCAAATATTATGGTAAAAAGAATTGTCCTTTAGTGTTATGATGGAGAGATGTCTTTCTAAAGGTCTGTGCTTTTGTGTTTTGATTTATTTTTTTAGGCGAGTAACTGATTGTTATAACCTGTGGGATTCAGGCTTGGGTAAACTGTTCCATAAGGCTGGTGTTGATGGGGAAAGGTGATTAAAAATTTACTTATGATTTTCAGCCACTTAGAATACAAAACACTTTGATTTTATTATACCTGTGGACTATGTGAAAGAATTTCTTATCACAGTGCTAAGATTTTCAGCTTGGTGATGGTTATTTGCTTATTTAAAATAAAATTGTATATGCATTTTTCCCCCACTATATAACAAGTGTGAATATCATAAAGATACAAAAGTGAAATAGAATAAAAATTGAATAAAGAAGGTTTTATATGTGTTGTTCTTTTGTGAAATAAACGTTGGGCATTTATAGCATAAATGGGATTATATTACTTTGAAACTTGCATTTTGATGGTCAGGAAATCTTTAAAGAAAATGAATTAGCTAGAGAGGTTGAAAAAAGTAATGTATAGAATTTACTAGTTAGGTGAAGTTGAACCCCTTTGAAAGTACAGGTCCACAGTCCCTCCCCCACAGTTCTGATATATAAAGAGCTCTGAAAACCTAGTTTTTGGTAAAACTTATTTGATGTAACATCTGACCTGATCTGATGTTACAGTATTTTAGGTGATTCATCTCTCTTGGTGCAAATAGTAATAGCTTTCCCTGGAGAAATATTAGTGTTTGATTTCAGGGTGCTACCTCAGACTCCCCAGAGGGTTTTCGGGAATATACTGTATATAGTATATATACTTTATTACTATTCGAAAATCCAAAAAATTCTGAATTTGGAAACATCTTGCCCCACGGTAAGGCCAGCATAGACTAAGTAAGGAGATATTGACTTATGTACACCTTAAATAGTTGTAAAGAAATAGTGGATAATTATCTTGAAGCCTAAGTTGTTGTTGTCGTTGTTTTGGTTGAGTCCTGATCAGATAGCTCTCTTTCCCCATTTCAAATTCTGAAGTATTCTAAACATACTAAGAGAATATAGCATGCAGATATGAATTATGACGCATAAAAAGCAAGCATTCATGAAATCACTGCTCAAGTTAATGCATAGAACACTAACCTGTTGAAGTTCCCCGTATTCTGCTGCTGCTGAATTCAGTCTTCCTTCATCCTCTCTCATCTGCTACCTGGAACTTTTTTTTTTTTTAATCATTTCCTTTATTTCATAGATTACCACATTAGTGTGTATTCCTAAACAATATTGTTTAGCTTTTCTTTTAACTTTATAAAGGGTTAACATCTGTATATATTCTTTTGTGACTTGCTTTTTCACTCAGAATTACTCACATTGTGGTTTATTAATTTTCACTCATACCATAAACCATAATATATTGCTTCAATCTACTTGATGGATATTTAGATTAGTTTTCATTTTTTTGCTATCATGGAAAGTGTCGTGATCATTCTTGGAGCCCATGTGAAGTTTCTGTAGGCTAGGATATATGTCTAGGAGTGGAATTGTTGGGTTTTAATATATTCTGTGTTCAACTTAACAAGGTAGGGTTTAAGTTTTCCCCCAGCGTTTTACTAGGGAAAATTTCAAAGTATAGTGAAATTGAAAGAATTGATAATAAACATCCATATACTTATCACCTAATTAATAGCTTGCTATATTTGCTTTATTATATCTAGCCATCTCTTCATTCATCTATCAATACATCTTTTATTTTTGATTCATTTAAAGTAAGTTGCAGATGTGGTACACTTCTCCATTAAACACTTAAGCATGCATTTCATTAAGTAGAGTTTTTTCCTTTAAAGATTAAATTTACATACAATGAAACAAATCTTAAGTATCACATTGATGAGTTCTGACAAATGCACACATCCGTGTAATGCAAATCCTTATTGAGATATAGGACACTCTTATCAACCTAGAAATCTCCCTCATATGCCTTTTCAGCTAATTCTACACCCCATTCTCTTGGAGTCAGTTGCTCCTCTGATTTTTTTTTGGGGGGGTAACTAAAGATTACTTTCATCTTTTCTAGAACTTCATATAAATGGAATCCTATATAGTATGTACTCTTTTATATCTGGCTTCTTTAGTTCAGCATAGTTTTTGAGACTAATTCCTGTTATTTTGCGTATCAGCAGGTTGTTCCTTTTTTATTGCTAACTAGTGTTCCATTATGTGTATAAACCACAATTTATTAGGCATCTTCTGTTGATGGATGCTTGGGCTGTTTTCAGGTTTTGGCTATTTTGTACATAGACTTCGGCTGTTAATAAACTTTGCTGTGAACAATCTTGTAGTAAGCTTTTGTGGGGACATATTTTCATTTCTCTTGAGTTAAATACCTAGTAGTGGAATTACTAGGTCTTAGGGTAGGTGTATGTTTAGTTTTTTTAGAAAAATGTCAGATATCTTCCCCAAATGGTCATATTTTACATTAACACAGCAACCTAGGAGAGTTCCAGTTCCTCCCCAACACTGAGTCTTAAATTTTAGCCATTCTGTGGGTAGGTAGTAGTATTTCATTGTGGCTTTAGTTTGCATTTCTCTGATGACGAATGATGTATTTTTTTATGCACTTAACTGGCCATTTGTATATCTTCTTTTGTGAAGCATCTGTTCAGATATTTTGCCCATTTGAAAAAATTATGTTCTTTCTTTTTGAGCTGTACAAGCTCTTTATATATCCCAGATACCAGTTCTTTGTCAAATATGTGGCGTGTCTGTTTCTTTAATCACATTTTTTCATGGTTATTGCTTTTTCTGACTAAGAGACTGTTGCCTATCCCCATGTCACAAGAAATTTTCCTTTCCTTTCTTTTAGAAGCTTTATAGGTTTACTTTTAGGTCTAGGATATGTGTTAAGCCAGTTTTAGTTTGGGGTCATATTCCCCAAATCCAGTTATTTAGACTGTCGAACAGCATTTTTTCCTAGGTTTATTGAGATATTATTGACATTTAACACTGACAGTTGATACACATGTATTGCCAACTGTTTACCGCAGTAAGGTTAGTTAACACACCCTTTACCTCTCATAATTACCATACTGTTGTTGTTGTTGTGTTGAGAATATTTAAGATCTACTCTCTTAGCAACTTTCAGGTCTACTATACAGTATCATTAACTATAGTCACCAGCACCAGTTTTCAAAAAAATATTTTTCTTTTCTCGTTGGATTGCCTTGCTTGGCACCTTTGTCAGAAATCAGTTTACTGATAGGTGCACTTTTTATTTGCTTTTTTATCACCTTAGTAACTATATCAAGTCTTCAGTCATGGTTCTCCTGTTTAACCCATGCTCTGTTCAGAATTCTTTTTTAATTTTTAATTTATATCATTTTACCTGAAGGAAATGGGCAGGCAACCATGGTTGAGACAGGGAAACAGATTTTATTGTTTGAAGTGAAGAAAGATTTGTTATTTTTTAAATTATAAAAATAGTATGTTCTTATTGTAGAAACTTTAGAGAATAAAGAAAGGTATAAATGCAAGTGACCCTTCTACATAGTCTCCTCACATAGAGATAACCACTGTTTAACATTTTGGTGTAAATATCTGTCTGAAAAAATTAAAATGTAAAAGAAGTAAAATTACGCTATATATGTGCTTTGTCATTGTTGTTTTTAACACTTAATGAATAATAGAAGCTTTTATGTAGTCAAATTTATTAGTCTTCTCACTGTAGAGTGATTTCTGGCTTAGATGTCATGCTTAGGACATTCTCCATTATCAAGATTATGATATCATAGACCTGAATTTTCTTTTAGTACTCTAATGGTTTTATTTTTTATTTTTTTTTGCGGTACGCGGGCCTCTCACCGCTGCGGCCTCTCCCGTTGCGGAACACAGGCTCCGGACGCACAGGCCCAGCGGCCATAGCCCACGGGCCCAGCCGCTCCGCAGCATGCGGGATCATCCCGGACCGGGGCATGAACCCGCGTCCCCTGCATCGGCAGGCGGACTCCCAACCACTGCGCCACCAGGGAAGCTCTGGTTTTATTTTTAATGTTACTTTTATTTCACTTGGAATTCTGATGGAAAGTATGAAGTAGGGGTACAAAGATTTTATCAGGAGATTTGTCTAAGTATCAGCACTAGAGTTCCCAAAATATTAATTGGGAGCCTCTGTTTATATTTCTGTATTGTCATATAACTTTCTGTTTGGAGGGTGGTGCTTGGGGGAATAGAGAGGGTAATGATTATAGGTTTGGTCTCCACTTGAGCTTCTTGAGTTTCTTCATGGAAATTATACAACTTTGCAACTTAAATACTTAAAATCCTATTCTGTGCTTATATATATATATATATATATATATATATATATATATATATACAGACATATATTCCAAAAATATATAAATATGAGCTGTTAGTGATAAGGGTTACTGGTAAAGAGAATGTGGGTGACTGAGAGCAGCTTATTATAATATAGCCTTTGGTGGGAAGAAAACCACAAAATAACATTTTCATTGGTAGCTTAGCTTATTTTATAGAGCTTAATTTTTATTTATTTTAAATATTTATTTATTTATTTGGTTGCACCAGGTCTTAGTAGCACTGGCAGGCGGGCTCCCTAGTTGCGGCTTGCCAGTCCCTTAGATGTGGCATGCGAACTGTTAGTTGCAGCGTGCATTTGGGATCTCGTTCCCTGACCAGGGATCGAACCCAGGCCCCCTGCATTGGGAGCACAGAGTCTTATCTGTTGCGCCACCAGGGAAGTCCCTAATATTTAAGTTGATGTGAAATCGTGGTGGCATTTGGGACTCTACTAAAACTGTCTCTTCTCACTTTATCCTTTTTTTTTTTTTTTTGCGGTACGCGGGCCTCTCACTGTTGTGGCCTCTCCCGTTGCGCAGCACAGGCTCTGGACGCGCAGGCTCAGCGGCCATGGCTCGCGGGCCCAGCCGCTCCACGGCATGTGGGATCTTCCCGTACCAGGGCACGAACCCATGTCCCCCGCATCGGCAGGCGGACTCTCAACCACTGCGCCACCAGGGAAGCCCTCACTTTATCCTTGATTGGAGTCATTCTCCTTTCCTCTCATCTGTATCATCTGTACTTTTTTTTTCCTTTGAAGTATGATTAAATTACAGAGATACATTTGTTAATTCTTCATTTCAGTGTCCCAGATGACCCTCACTTATCTTTTTAGAAAGCATTTGGGTTTAGCATTTCTGTGTTTATATGTGTATGTGTGTGTATGTGTGTGTGTGTGTGAGTGTGAGAGAGAGAGAGAGAGACAGAGACCGACAGAGACAGAGAAAAAGGAAATATTGAGGTTCACTTTTGGTTCATCATTGATAATCTTGTGGGGAATGTTTCTAAGTCCAAGAATGATTATATGGTTTGTTGCTTCATTTTGGTAAGGTATGGATTTTTCAGGTCTGATATCTGAAGTGCTCTGTAATTTTTTTTTTGGTTACAGTTAACTGATCACTTAGTACTCAGTGTCAATTTCTTTTATTCTCTAAAAGAGTTTCAGACTTTTTAAGTTATAAAGCAACTGATAGAAATTTTCTTTATTTTCAAGAGATTATAGACTTGGAACTAATTTTTAACATTTCATTGTTGGGGTTATTTTTTATGCCATGGAAATGAATAGCAGAGCCTCCTATTACTTTATTTAGATAGAAACGGAGCAGAGCAGGGTTGGCATTATCTTAATTACCTGGATGTTTGTGATGAGGAATGCTTAAGATACTAAGTTTAGTCTTATGTACTTCTTGGCTTTTGAGTTTATTTAATGGACAGAATACAAGCTCTTTTAGGACCTGGGTCTTTTTTGTCTTCCTCTTGATATGTCTTGTAAATATTTGTTGAATAAACTAACAAATAATTCTTTTTTAAGTAACAGGAGTGATAAACTGTAGAAATATATCCCTGCTTGAAGAGATACTAAAGTATTCCCCAAGTAAAAATTTTGGTATATGTTCTTGTCACTTATTTCTTATCTATCTATGGGAAGGAAGATAAGTAAACGTGTATATGCAGAGAGGATATGGGTGATAGAATTAATTGGAAGGTTTGGGTGGTAGAATTAATTGCAAGTCAAGCAGGAAAGTGAATTGTGATTTGAATATTTTCTGGATAGTGCTGAAGCAGTTTGTCTTGGAAGGTATTTAAGCTTTTATTCAGTGTTTTAGGTGAAGTAAAAACAGCTCATGTGGACTGAACAACCTTTATCATTTATCATGTGTCTTCTGTTCTCTGTACCCCCTAACTTTTCTTCTGGTTAAACATATCCAGTTCCTTCTTACGTACCTAGGTGATGCCTGTGTTGAAACAGCGTTTCATGAGTAAGGGCAAATGAAATGCTGGTGGTGTGTTCGCAGGGTGAAATTCCTTAAAATGGCATGTTCGCTGTGATTAATGGTAAGGCAATATTCGTTAACAAAATTAAAAACAAAGCCAAGGGCATGAGAGATTTTGATCAGGATTCAAGAGTGTTATTACAAGTCATTATGAATGACTGTTTTGAAAACTTCAGATATTATCAGGCATTCTGATTACTAGCCCCAGCCAACCACTGATTCTGTTCTGTTTCTATAAATTTTTCTTTTCTGGAAATTCCATACAAATAGAATGACACAATATGCAGTCATTTGTTCTGGCTTCTTTCACCTAGCATAATGTTTTTGAGGTTCATCTACGTTGTAGCATATATCAATACCTTGTTCTTTTTTTTTTTTGCGGTATGCGGGCCTTTCACTGTTGTGGCCTCTCCCGTTGTCTGGACATGCAGGCTCAGCGGCCATGGCTCACGGGCCTAGCCGCTCTGTGACATATGGAATCTTCCCAGACCGGGGCACGAACCCGTGTCCTCTGCATCGGCAGGCGGACTCTCAACCACTGCGCCACCAGGGAAGCCCAATATCTTGTTCTTTTAAATTGCTGAATAGTATTCCATTGTATAGATATACCACATTTTGTTTATGAAATTACTTTAATGTTTTTATTTCTCTTGGCTAGATTGCAAGGAGTGGGATTGCTGGGTCATATGGTAAGCTTGTGCTTAACTTTTAAGGAGTGAACAAAATGTTTTCCAAAGTGGCTGCACCATTTTACATTCCCACCAGCAATGTATGAGGGTTCCAGTTTCTCTACATCCTCAGAGAACGCTTGTGTGGTCTGTCTTTGTGATTATAGCCATTGTAGTGCATGTTGCTAATGACACGTGAGGCTGAACACAATTTCATGTGCTTGTCAATTTTGCTTGTTCTTTTGATATTTTACTAATGTACCGCGAATGTGGTATATAAAAGTTGTTTAATTTTGTATGCCACAGGCGAATTCCGATGTTTAAAAATAGAATGTGAATAAATACAGATCACAGCCCTTTGTAGGTGGAATTATCCTACTGACTAGTGCCTCTGCTAGCGTCTCCACTAGTGCCTCCTAATTAATACTAGGCTTTTTTTCTTTTAAACCCTGTTATGGTACCTTTTTCTTCCAAGTAATGTATGAGCCTTGGTGAGCTGTGTAGGCCCTGTAATGGCAGTAGAGTCTCTACTAGTTGGGTTATTCCTAAGCTAAAGTTGAAGTACTCCTGACATACATATGGCCTTTAAATGTTTCTCCATTCTGCTTTGTGCTCATCTTTTCTTTTTTCATTATTTTGAACATCTTGAAGTAAGCTTATTTCTCTCTTGTTGACCCAACATTCATCTTTATACTTTTCTGTTTTTTTTTTTTTTTTTTTTTTTGCGGTACGCGGGCTTCCCACTGTTGTGGTGTCTCCCGTTGCGGAGCACAGGCTCAGAGGCCATGGCTCATGGGCCCAGCTGCTCTGCAGCATGTGGGATCTTCCCCGGACCGGGGCACGAACCCGTGTCTCCTGCATTGGCCGGCGGACTCTTAACCACTGTGCCACCAGGGAAGCCCTATACTTTTCTGTTTTACATGAAGATCAGGCAACAATTCTTAGCATCAGTTTAGTAACTTGGTTCCTTTGAGGGTGGATGATAACTATTGGTATTTAAAACGCTGTATATTACGCTCATCTTTTGGTTTATTCTTTGAGTACCCACCTGAATTTAACAACGAAAAAATTGTTCTTCTTGTTTGTAGGTGGCATTGGATATTGATTTTGGGGATTACCTTATGTGCAAAGTTTTGGAACTTAACCAAAATAGTGTCTTTTCAGATATAACGGTAACTGCCTTATTTGTGCATTCTGTATCAGGATATGACCCTACTGTTTCACCTTGTATTTCAGTATGATTCCTTTAGAAGTCATAAAAGTATGCTTATTGAAATTGAAGTTTTTGCTTTAGCTTTAGTTTAGATGATTGTATTTTTTTTTTTTTTTTTTTTTAGTTCTTATTAGAGATAACCACATGTGGGACTTTTTTGAGCATTGAAGGGAAAATTTAGGAAATAATTCTTTTTTTTTGTTTGTTTTTGTTTTGTTTTGTTTTGTTTTTTGCAGTATGTGGGCCTCTCACTGTTGTGGCCTCTCCCGTTGCGGAGCACAGGCTCCCGGATGCGCAGGCTCAGTGGCCATGGCTCACGGGCCCAGCCGCTCCGCAGCATGTGGAATCTTCCCGGACCGGGGCACGAACCTGTGTCCCCTGCATCGGCAGGTGGACTCTCACCACTGTGCCACCAGGGAAGCCCGGAAATAATTCTTTTAATGTTTAAGATGCTTTAATATATTAAAGATGAATTTTAAAAACTTTTGGTCATAGTGATATTTATTTTTCTACAAGGAAAGTGCACTAGCACAGTTGTCATGCACTTTGAGGCCTGCAAGGTGTAGTGAAATGTGTTTTTGTATGTTGAAACCCTGTAAAAATATTTAAAGTATTATATGTCTAAACATTAGTATGATTTTGAAAAATGCTTTACCTTTTGGGGATAACTTATAGAGTTACAGTTTGTGGCACTTGAGACTTTTGTGCATTGAATAAATAGGGCCATTTTTTTATTGTGTTACAAAGTGGATAAAGTTCAGGTTGAAGTTGAATGGTTAAAAATGGTGTATTATGGTTGACTAGTGTGCCTTTGTTAAAAGAATCAAAATTAAAAAAAAATTTTCTTCATGGACCATTAGATTTCATCAAGTGCTGCTAACAGGTTATATAGCCAGCATCTATGGGAATTAGTAAAGAATAGGGGAAAAGATATCAAGGTTGCAATTTTGTTTCAGGGAAATGATATGCCAAGTCAGAAATTGGGAAAAGAGATAATGCAAAATGTAGTATTAATGTTAATAACAATGTTCCATCTATTCTAAATTTAGAAAAATTTGGAGTTACCTGAATATTTGGAGTTGCTTTTAAATATCTAAAACACAGACTTTGAATTTTTATACTGAGTTTCCGTGATTATATTTCCCAAAATATAATCACTGAAATTAGTATGCAAATGAAATAATGACGAATTTTTTCTCTGAACTTTAAATGCATGGTATGATCCTACATTAGTTGCATTCAACGTGAAACAATTTCTCTTTTTGTTTTACATTCTTTCAAAAAGGTAATCTTAAGCTTTAATTTAATAAATGCATTGGAAAAATTTCCCTACTGGATTAAAATAAAAAGGGAAAATATATTCATATATCTGGAAATTTAAAAACTTAATACCAATACAGTTTATGTCTTAGCTCTTAGAGGTCCTTTTAGTTAAGATTTTTCTAATCTATATCTGCTAAAGCCAATGGCTAAGGCAGTAATTTTCAAACCTCGTTATACATAGGACTCAACTAGAGATTTTTAGAAATATTGATGCCTGGAATCCACCCTCACCCGTTCTAATATAATTGGTATGTGGTGTGACCTGGGGATCGGGAGATTTAAAAGTTCCACATCTGATTCTCAAGTGCAGGAAAATGTGGGAACCACTGAGCTGAGAGGTGCAGTATTCAAAGTTTGGCAGAGGGGCCATTGGGTGCAAAAGGTGTCTGAGAAAAGGAGGATTTTTTTTTTCTTCTTTTTGTATTTATGGCTCAGAGAGGCTTGAATGAAGCCAGAAAGTCAGAATTACCTGATGAAAGCCAGAATCACAGCTAGGGTGCTTGGTGGAAATGGTGTCAGATCTTGTGATTTAGATTGTCTATAGTGGGGCCAGGAATTTGCATTTAAACAAGCATGTCAGTTGATTCTTTTTTTTAAAAAAAATTAATTAATTATTTATTTTTGGCTGTGTTGGGTCTTTGTTGCTGTGTGCGTGCTTTCTTTAGTTGTGATGAGCAGGGCCTACTCTTTGTTGTGGTGCGCGGGCTTCTCATTGCAGTGGCTTCTCCTGTTATGGAGCACGGGCTCTAGGCGAGCGGGCTCAGTAATTGTGGCTCCAGGGCTCTAGAGCACAGGCTCAGTAGCTGTGGCGCACGGGCTTAGTTGCTCCGCGGCATGTGGGATCTTCCCGGACCAGGGCTCGAACCCGTGTCCCCTGCATTGGCAGGTGGATTCTTAGCTCTGCGCCAGGGAAGTCCCATCTCAGTTGATTCTGACTCAGGTAATCTGCAGGTCAGAGTTTGAGAAACACTATGTGTTGCTTCTTATATTGATTGAAAAAAAGCCAAAATCAAATGGTTGAGATCTCTGGCACACAGAATTGTGTATGTGGAAAACGCTGGCATATGGAGGGATGCCAGATTTTCTGAAATATCAAGTGTCATCACATTTTGTATCTTTTTTTAGAGCTCCATAGGAATCAGACCAAGGCTTTTCTTTTTCTCATTTTAGAAGAAAATTTAACTTGCTGAGCTTTTATGAAAGGGGAATCAGACAAGATACACCAAAGAGAAATAAAAAAAATTTTATTGTAGTAAAATATACACAATACAAATTTCAATGTAGAAATGTTATCATTACATCTTACCCTTCAGTGGGAAATATAGTCTACAGAGACTTACTGTCCTAGAAATATATAATTCTGATGTTTTACATTTAACAAATGACGATGGGAAAATAGTGACAGTCTTTTTATTCCCTGACAGTTGATTTAATTTAGGAAGAATTTCACTAGAAATGTATGGTCCTTCAGAGAATAACACCTAAAGCAGGATAGTTTATATGTCTGTGATTGTTATCTGTGTTGAAAAAAATCATTCAAAAATTATTTTGTGGTCTCTTTACAAGCAAGCAAAAAAATATTGTAAAATATTCAAAACCCCTATATTATACTATTTTGAAATTTTATTTTCAAAGCAGCCTTCAAGTCATTGGTTACATTAATAGTCATCTTATTAACATGTTACTGTTTAGATTTTTTAAAAGTATACATTCTTTGCAATTATTTCTCTTCACATCATTTAAAATTAGAGATATCCAGATGATTCACAGGCAGTATTTAAGATATCCATAGTTTTCATTCACTAAAGTATTTGTATATCAGATTTCCTGTTCTTAGGCCATTTTAACTTTGGTGGTTAAGGGATATGTGCATATTTCATACATTTGAAAATTAAAATTTGCATTTATTGATTCTTGTCAAAATAGTTAAGCTCTTAGAGGAATAGCAGTTGTGACTTGTCTTTTTTTTAGTATTTGAAATCTTCAGCAACTCACTTTTTGTAGATTTTATCTTGTGGCTAATAAACTGCATAATTGTGGCCAAGGCACAATTAACTAATATTTATGAGACTAGGGTGATACATAAGTAAGAGCATCTTTAAAGCCCTAAAATTTTGTGACAGTTTATCTTTTAAAACATATCCATCCTTTCCAAATGATTGCTAAATAGAAAGATTACTACAAATGTGAAACATCTGAAATTGGGTGACCCTTCTTTTACTGCCTTAATATACTTCTGCTATTGTCTTTAGAAGTTTGTTACATATAATTTACTAACATTTCACTGGAAGTGTTTTTCTGATTTAGAAACATTTTACAATGATTAGTGATTAGAATCCCTATTGCATAATACCTCAGTATTTTATTGCTTTAGTCAGCTTTCTAAATACTTGACAAAATGCAATTTAATTTGAGACTTCATGGTTCCTTATGCCATATCCATGCTAAAAAAATTTTAAGGTATTATTTCTGACTGTAGCTTAAGTGGAATATATTGCAAAATTTAAAATTAGATTATGAATGTGTTTTGTTAATCTTATATTCAGGCTAGTGAAAAACTTAGTCACAAAAGCAAGATATTACATTATAAAAGAATGAGAAAACTGAACTAAAGGATTTTACTGGTAGTTCTGATAAACTATTTCTGCTGCAAGCATATATTTTTGTATAAAAGGGGAAGCTGTAAAATTACAAATTTTGAAGGCATTACTGAAAACAGATTTGTTTTCCACATTTAAGACATTTCCATAATAGGAAAACAACGGATGATACAAATAAAACTAAATTTAGAACTAATAAAAGGAAACTCTAGTACAAAATTGGCTTATGAAATTTCCTTCAGAGGGAAGTCATAAAGTAAAACACTTACATTTTTAAGAAATTAATTACTGATTTTGGAGGGAGGGAGTTGTAGAGAGGGGATTGCTATAAATTTTAGCATAAGGAAGTTTTGTCTTTCAAGATGATATAGAGAATGTAAGTCCCTGGCATAGTGTTTTACTGTGCTTCTTTTCCTCACTTATAAACAGAATTTTTCAGTTTGGTCCAAGTTAAAATAAATTTGTGAAATAAAATTTAAAAAAATCTGAACAATGACTTGCTTATTTCAAATTATGTTCTGTAAGTAAAATTCCATTGTAATAAGTCCATAAAATGAATCCTGTTTAAGCTCTATTCATATATGAAAATACAGATGAAGTTTTTCCTTAAGAATTTTTTTTTGGTCTAAGGTAGTAAAGATGGAAAAAAATGAAATGGCTGGATTCTTTTCAAGCGTATTTTTAGAAGAGAAGCAGAGTAGTATAATGGAAAGAATGCTGGATTTAGAGTCAGAAGACTGGTGTTAATTAATTAGGTGTTTCATTAATTATCTTTCTGTCCATGAGTGATAATTTACAAGACTCTGTCTACCTCAAGGAGATGTGAAGATTAAATTCAGTGCGGAACTAACTATATGTGCTAGTTTCTGTAAACTGAACAGAACTTTAGCTGTTTTACAGGCAGTTGCAGAACTATGTGTAACACAGCCTATGTTTTCTATGTCTCTGTCTTCAAAAAGGTATGTGCATACAGAATCAGTTTCCTGATGTTAGCCTGATATTTCCAAAAAGGTAGCACATTAATTTGCACATACTCAATTCTCTTAAGTATTAAATTAATGAATGAGAAGTGGTGGCATTTTTATTTTTTAATTTAATGAGGATAATTCATTTCATTGGGTGAATATTTGCTTATATGCATTCTTTGGATTACTTTATTGCACTGCAAATGTCACTTTTTCCCAACTGATGTTTATTCTTTTTCAGTAGGTATGATACTGAATTATCAAAACAGAGTCTGGTGTTCTTATGTAATGTTTAAGATTTCAGAAATCCTGACACAAATATATGAGGAAGAGTCATGACAGAAATTTTAAACCATTGCATTATTCACTTGCAAGAATATTAATTATGCTTTATATAAGGTTTACAGGAGCATTTGGGTTGCACCAACAGTTCTTAACTGTGGCCTGAACTTAGCAAATTTTGGCCTACATTTCTTTTTTAAAATTAATTAATTAATTAATTAATTTTTGGTTGCGTTGGGTCTTAATTGCTGCGTGTGGGCTTTCTCTAGTTGCAGAGAGTGGGGGCTACTCTTCATCGCGGTGCGTAGGCTTCTCATTGTGGCGGCTTCTCTTGTTGCGGAGCACCGGCTCTAGGTGCACGGGCTTCAGTAGTTGTGGCTTGTGGGCTCTAGAGTGCAGGCTGAGTAGTTGTGGCGCACAGACTTAGTTGCTCTGCGTCATGTGGGATCTTCCCAGACCAGGGCTCAAACCCGTGTCCCCTGCATTGGCAGGTGGATTCTTAACCACTGTGCCACTGGGGAAGTCCCCTGGCCTACATTTCTTAACACAGGTAAGTTTAGGAGCAACGATCAACTATGGTTTGGAAGATGTAAATTGCAGATGTTATGCTGTATTACCTCTGATATAGATTCTGGTCTTTAGGTATACCAGGGTAATTATAAATTTGTCATCTAGAAAAATATACACAGGTAGCATAATAGTATATGATCATTCTGTATTGATGGCCACGCAATCAGTAACTGATTTTCTTGGCTCATGTAATTTCAGAGCTGATTTGGGGACTTAGGATCTGGTAACAGAGGTGGGTCTTATTATATAAGTCCATTGTCAACTGTTTAACAACCTCATGAATTTGTAATTTGTATTTCTACAGGCTAGAAAAACTGAATTGGTATCCAGACATAATTTTTTTTTTTTTTTTAATATTTTGGCTTTACTGCATGGCATCTGAGATCTTATTAGTTCCCAGGGATCGAACCCTCACCCCCTGAAGTGGAAGCTTGGAGACTTAACCACTGGGTCGCCAAGGAATTCCCTATCCAGGCATAATTGAAATGAATATGGGGAGAGTTCTGTTGGTAGCCACTGTTATGGTGATACATTAAACACTTTCCCTGTGGTGGCATTTATGACTTAGGAAATGAATTTTATCTACTTTTATTTATTTTTTTAATTTCAGTGTTTTTTCTTAGAATAGAGAGTCTTCAGCATAGACTGTTTTCTATTTTGTGGTTGGTCTCTATGCTTAGGTGCCTATATATCTGTCTCCATAATAGCAGGACAAGGCTCACAGATGATGGGCTTTGGGAAATAGAGACTTATCTTCAGAGATGTGAAAAGGAAGAGAGTGAACAGGACCAATCATCTTTTCACCAGTAATTGAATATATCATGTTTTTTATACTCTTAGCTTTTGTCTCTACCTGGAATGCTCTCTTTCCTCCTCTGCTTTTGTCAATTTACAAAAAACCAAAATAAACTTCATTTTTTAACTGCAAAAGTAATACGTCTTTCTAAAAAATTAAAAATTATAGAAGTAAATGTAAGTTCTCTTCTTAGCCCTCTCTTTTTGATCTCAGTCTTCTGAGACAACCACTTTTTAACGCATCAGGGTATCACTTTCCCTTTCTCTGTGCATAATATAACAGCATATTGGTGTTTCATTCCCCCCCCCCAACCCTTGCATTAAAAAAAAGATACAGGGACTTCCCTGGCGATCCAGTGGTTAAGACTTAGCTCTCCAATGCAAAGGGTGCAGGTTCGATCTCTGGTCAGGGAGCTAAGATCCCATATGCCTCGTGGGCAAAAAAACCAAAACATAAAAAAAAACCCAGAAGTAATATTGTAATAAATTCAATAAAGACTTTAAAAATGGTCCACTTCAAAAACACTTTAAAAATTAAAAATAAAGCTTACAAGTACTTTTTTTTTTTGTTTTTTGGTACGCGGGCCTCTCACTGTTGTGGCCTCTCCCGCTGCGGAGCATAGGCTCTGGACACGCAGGCTCAGCGGCCGTGGCTCATGGGCCCAGCCGCTCCACGGCATGTGGGATCTTCCCGGACCGGGGCACGAACCGTCCCCTGCATCGGCAGACGGACTCTCAACCACTGCGCCACCAGGGTAGCCCCTTCTTTGTTAACTTTTATATCTCAGTTTATTGGCAATATGGGGACTAAAATCTAGTTTTTATGGTAATGGGGCATAAATGCTTTAAAGATAATTTGTTTTCCTTTCATTTTTATTGACATATTATTGACATACAGCACTGCATAAGTTTCAGATGTACAGCATAATCTCTTGACTTATATATGTTGCAAACTGATTACCACAGTAAGTTTAGTTAACATCCATCACCTTACATAGTTATATAGTATTCATTTCTATGTCTCTTCTCAGTATCTAGCACAGAGCCTATAGCACTTAGTATGTGTTTAGGAAGCTTTAGCAAATGGTTAGTCTGACTCCCAACTGGTAGTTTATATGTAAGGTTTGCTGCCTCCTTTTGTGGGGGAGGGAGAGGGTTGGCTCTTAACTTAATGGTAGTGGTTCTAGTTCAACCCCTTCATTTTACAAACGAGGAATCAGATCTAAAGGAGGGATATCTTATTTGGTTAATGAGATATTTTAATTTCTTTATCACACTCTACTAGGTGTTGTGACATAGCACCTAGTGCTAAACATAGCAAAGCTCCAAACAGGGGGTTATCTGTGGTCAGGGACAAATGTTGATTTCTATAATCTGAGATAGATGGTATGCTTTTCTAAGTTCTTAACAGACCAAGCCTAAGCAATGAGGCTTTTGCCTGATGGTCTTAGCATGTAGCCTTAAGCCAATACAATTCATCCAAATTTCATTTGGCTCCTTCCAAAAGAAGTCTAAGTCTTCTCACACACTAGAAACAAGACTTTTCTAATTGCAGTTGTTCCAGGCACTGGCAGACTCCTGAGAGGTCTGATGTCTTTTCTTCCAGAGAACTCTTGAAACCTGTTCTCTTAGCTACCTTCCCATGAAGTGACCCCACCAAATCTCATTTCATTGTTGCCTTTTCCTGCCTGAAGATATAAGCCCTTATACACACACATCTCTTCTCACTCTTGTTCCCCTGCCTGTTCTTCCCCTGCTTTTTAAAAACTTTCCCACCCTTCTTCTAAGGTTAACATAATCACTTGCATCTTCAAATTCTTTTCTGAATGTTACTTTTATATTTGTTTAAATAACACCTATCTTTCTCTGGAGAGAAGGCCCTCTTTTCTGGAACTTGCACCTGCTTTTACTCTCTACATATCTCAGTGTAGGAAAGGGTAGGAGGGGGTTTCCTTTGTTCCGCTGCAGTGCCTATAAAACCTTCCTGGTAAAATTCCTGTTGTTGAGTCTTGTGTAGTTGCGGGTATACATCTTCTCTTGCTTACTGAAGACGTAGGCTTCTGGCTTACAGACTTCCTTTTTCTGCAAGGTTGTGCCACCATTCCAGATGAAATCAGTGTTTATGTGAACAGAGTACCCAGGGCCCTGGCTTCACACGGTTTCTTCATCTGTAGTGGTCTTTATCTTCACTTGATTCATTTGCTTATTCCCATGAAGCTACTCTGGACCTCACTATTACCTGAAATCAGCTTCACCTTTGAGATCATTAATTTAAACTTCTTGCTCCTGACACTGATCCCTTATGCTTTTACTAAACCCACTCATCAGTGCTTCCAAGATCTGCAGTTCCTTGACACCTCTCTCCACCAAATGCTTCCTTTATAAGCAGGCAAAAATCCATTGTCTGTCACTTCAAAACTCTTGCTAGAATTTTCAGTTTCCTTGCTCTGTTGAATTTCTATCATATGCATCTGGTAAAACCTAGATTTTGGGTCGTTTTGTCTCTGTGGCTTACACAAAAGGTGTTTGTTGAGTACTGATGGAGAAAAATCACAAATTGCCCCGATTAGTGGTACTAGGAGTTCATGGTCTCCAGTCCCTGCAAGAGCTGTCAGGGCTGCAGAGCAATTCTTTTCATTCTCCATAGTTGCTATTTTAAACTTTTTTTTTTTCTTTCTTTAAACTTAAGAAACAAAGTATTCTCCACAGATGGTCTTCCTACTTCATGAGAAAATAGAAGCCATCAGAAGGAGATCCCTTAAATTTCCTGCTACTTGACTCATCAGTTTATCTCCTCTGTACCATTTGTTCTCCCTTTTCCTTCTGTTTCAGAGGATGAGATGTCCATCATTCTGTCTCAGCCTGATTCTCCAGCTGTGCTTTGGATCTCATTCTATCCTTCCTGCTGATTAGCTCTATTTTGTCTTTTAATCTTTCTATTAATTCTGATTCTTTCTCATCTTGCTAAACTTGTCCTAATATCTCACCTAAAACAAAGCAAATAACCAAATTACTTCTAGAAAGAAATCTTAATTCTCTCTGCCTTCTGCCCCCTCCCCAGCAAAACAAAGCCCTAGACTTTTTTTCTGTTCACTCAGTACACTGCAGTCTGTCTTCTCTCATCACTCAGCTAACACTGCTTGCTTCAAGGTCCTGCTGACTTCCTTGTTGCTAAAGCTATCATTTTACTGAATATTCAGAAGTACTTAAAATTTCTAGAATTACTGTCTTCTCTTGGCTTCTGTAATAGTTACTCAGAGCATCTCTAGTTGTTTCTTAGGCTCCTTTGCTGCCTTTTTCCTCTCTGAGTGGGAACCCCTCCCCCCTTTTAATGCATTCTTTGTCTTCTTCTTAAGCTTGTATCAGTTTTAGGACTTTCTTTGTCTTTTGTATGTTGCTGACTTCCCTTTTTCCATATGAAAATTTGTCTCTGAGATTCAGGCTCACACTTCCAGCCACCTACTTAGGCATCTCCACTTGGATACCATAGACACTTCAAGATCAACATATCTCCAGCTATATATTTTTCTCTTTGCTCTTGTATCTTCATTTCCTCTTATCAGGAATCAGTGATTCTTTCCACTGTCCTAGCTTGGATCAAGCCAGAAATCTGGGTAGCTGCATCCTTAATCTCACATTCAGTCAGTCGCCAGATCCTGTCAGTGTTATCTCCTAAAAATCACTCACTTCTCACTGCTACTTTCTTTTTTCAAGTGGTCATGTTTTTTTCTAAATTTTTATGGTATTTTCTCCCTTGGTGTTCTTTCCTCCAGCATTTCTAGCCTTCTTTTTCTATTCTCCAGCCAAACTACTTATTACAAGATGCAAATCTAATCATGTTATTCTCAAATTTAAAGTACTTAAATGACTAACTTCCCATTCATTCAGGGAAAAGTTCAAAATGCTCATTCTTTTTTTTTTTTTAAACATCTTTATTGGAGTATAATTGCTTTACAATGTTGTGTTAGTTTCTGCTGTATAACAAAGTGAATCAGCTATAAGTATACATACGTCCCTATATCCCCTTCCTCTTGTGTCTCCCTCCCACCCTTCCTACCCCACCCCTCTAGGTGGTCACAAAGCACCGAGCTGATCTCCCTGTGCTATGTGGCCGCTTCCCACTAGCTATCTGTTTTACATTTGGTAGTGTATATATGTCCGTGCCACTCTTTCACTTCATCCCAGCTTACCCTTCCCCGTCCCAGTGTCCTTAAGTCCATTCTCTACGTCTGCATCTTTATTCCTCTCCTGCCCCTAGGTTCTTCAGAACCAAAATGCTCATTATTTCTTACAAGATTGTTAATGATCTGACTTCTGCTGACTTCTCCAACCCTATTTCATGTCACTTCTTCCCTTCCTCCCAAATTCTACCCATATTAAATAACTTCATTTGAAACTGCTTCCTTCCCATCTCCAAGGTTTTTTTTCTTTTCTTAAATATGCAGATACCTTTGCTTAGAATAAAAATGCTAACTCCACAAATATTACTGATATGCAGCATGTGGAAATATTGAATGCTTCCACCGCATTGTACTTAGTTTGGTTTGAACTCTGATTCTGTATGGAGAGGACAAATTTATATATACAATGATATTTTTCAGAAAGTGATCTAGTAATGTTAATTATAATGGACAGTTGGTTTATAGAACTCAAAAGAGGATTTCCTTAGAGAAGTGTTCCAGGTAGAGGTTGCTGATGTGAGCTCATACTTCTTGTGAGCATTTCTGTCGTGAGAAGTGTGTATAAAACATGGCTAATGGAAAATGGTAATATAAATGCTGGACATAAAACTTTCTTTAAACTCTAGAAAATAGATCAGTGAGTTCTTAATGATAAGTACTTGAAACTTAGCATGTTGAATAGAGGCTTTTAAAAATCATGTATCATTGAAGTTCTTGTCAGTAGCAATAATAATAATCATGATAATTATAATGAATAATAATAATAGTAATAATAATATTAGCAAGCATGTAGTTTTTGCTATGCAAGACACGTAGTTTTTGCTGTGTACCAGGCACTGTTCTGAAGTGCTTTATTAATTTGTTAGAGTTCTGTTTCATTTTTCCAGTAGCATCAAAATGACATGTTCTTTAAAAATATTGTCTTTCAAAATATGTATAAATTCAGATATGGTTTCAAATATTTCTAAAAAATTATGACCCCTTCTAGGTAGAACAGAGTTAGTTGTCTGCTTTTTGCAAACGTAAGGAAAAAATCTATTACCTGTCTGTATTAAAGTCAAAAAGCCTGAGTAGTATATTATCTATTAGTATAATCTCACCAATTCTTTCAGTAAAGGTCTTACTTATTCTGTAGCTAAAAGATTTAGTAGTCTTTAGATTTAATATTTTACTGAGCACCTTTGTATGATGTCTCATTTGATACAACAATCTGTGCAATATGTGGGCAGATGTTATTCTTCATATTTATCTGAATGACGAGGAAACTGAGGTTTGGAGAGGTCTAAGTAATTTGTTCAAAGAAATGCAGCTAATAAATAGTAGAACTGGAAAAGAGTCTGTCTTTAGAGTTCCAGGATAGTGTTCTTAAGTAAAACTTCAAACTCTTTATAAGAAATCGGTAGCTGTTATTTTTAGACGAGCTGGATAGATATCTTAGAAAAGTAATATTAAATGTTTTAACATTAAGAGGATTTCAAATTTCAGAATATTTTAAAAATCAGTGATTGTTAACTTATTCACCCTAAAATCCCCTTAGGTTCGGGTTGATCTTTTCCAAAAGGGAGTAGTGAGTTTTGTTTGTTTTGGTTTGGGTTTTTTGTTTGTTTCTTTTTGTTTTTTATGTCTGTAAGTGGAGAGAGTATTTAATTCTGTATGATCTATACTTACTGGAGGGCTACAATATGATGGACAGTTCCAGAACAGTAAATTATCTAATAATCACTTTTTATTTATACATCTTTTAAGGGTTTTTGTGGAACACTTGAATATGGATATCTGTGGAATTCTGCAGATTAATAAATCTTAAGATGATGAAGCTGCAACCTGAATCCTGGACTTTCATCTGTCTAGTTTTCTCTTGTTGGCACTGACCTTATTTTCATTGCTGGTGATGAGTAGCATTACCTCCCAAATTGCAAAGAATTACTGTAAGGAGGACTACTGTTGCTCTCTCATACTGGTTTGCTGTCAGACTTCAGGGTAGCTAAGTGGCGTATTTCAATTGAGATAGCCTTAAATTTTCTCTTATAGGTCTGGCTGGGATACACATGAAAATGGTAATGATGTCTTTTAAAATAAAGGAGGTGATGGAAGCTTCAATCTTTTATTTATGTTTGGATAGCAAAATTGGGGAGAGGTGATAATGGTTAAGAAATTACAGTATTTTTACAACTTACTAGTGTTAGTGTAGATATTGTTCACTGACCGTTTGACCAAGTTAGGGAGGAAATGGAATGCATGACTCAGGAAAGAGGAAAGGAGCTCTTCACAACTGTGGTATCCTATAATGATAAAATTAGCAATTAAAAATATATTTTTTTCTACCTCATATAAGGTAATGTTTGAGACATAGTCCAGGTACTTCCTAAGAAGTTATAGTTTATTTGGGAAGGTAAAGCTTATTGTCAAATGGAAAGTCACATGATGAACTGAAGAGCAGTCAATGCAGTAATGTAAAATAGCGCCTTACTTGCTATTTGATCAGCAACAGTGAACACCATAAATTAAGTCACCAGACTTTGGAAATAGTAGAAAAGCATTATGAAGGAAGAGGGACTTGATTTGCATGTTGCAAGATGGTGATGATAACGATGATAACAATGGTGATAGTAAGAATAGCAAACACTTACATACATGTTATACATACATGTTATCTGCAGCAGTTTCATGTGTATTAACTCATTTGGTACCCCTTACAGCTCTGTGAAAAAGATACTGTTATCTACTCGTTCTTGGTGAACAGGACACTGAAGGAAGGAGGGGCTAAATACCTTGTCTAAGGCCACATTGCTTTTAAGTAGGGGAGCTGGGATTCTGCAGTATGGCTCCAGATTCTTTGCTTGGGCTACCCGGCATCTCACACCGTAGGATTGTAATAGACTGGGAGGAATGGGGAGGATAATCTTCCTCTCCTTAATTGGTAGTGGGGACCATGTATAGGCCTTTGGATGGATGTATTTCATTATATCTCTGAATGAAAAATGAGCTCTTATCCAGGCCACAAGCTTTGGTTCTGTGAAGTTTGGTTAAAATCTTTATTTTTCTTCCAAGATAAAGTGTGTTTTCAGTGAGGAAAATTAAATAATTGACACAGCAGATTTTTTTTTTTAATAAAAAAGAAAACACGTTTTAACCTTTTTGAGTGGGATAAATTTTTTCCACCTGTGTCATTTTCATTATACTGTATTAGGATATTTGAGTAAAACTGTCTATTGAGAATAAATGTGTAACTGACTATTTTGCATTTAAAAATTGGTACTCTGTAAATTATTTAGAAAATTAAAAATTTTGAAGAAAGGATTGTTGAAAATTGTTAAAAAACAGTGACATTGGATTAAAACAAATCAAAAGACCTAGTCATACCCTTGTATATGTATGTGTGTGTAAAACTTTATAGGACCACCAAAAAGAGTCCCCTTTCATATAGATGACTAAAAAATATTGGTCAAACATATTATAGAGGTATTGTTGCATAGCAACAAGCATATAGTGAAATGATATTGTTTGGAATATAAACATGGACTTGTTCCATTGTACATGTAATTTTAAATTTAAAAGTATCACATTGTATCGTCAAAACACATAAATTGCTTTAGCTGGGAACTCTCCCCCCTATATTTATTATGAACATTTCTTTTGATAACACTTCCTTCATAAAATTGATAGCCATTTAACAGAGGCAGTATAATATAGTATCAGTATTTAAGGACTCAGGCTCTGGAGTCATATTTGGGTCTATTTTTTGTCTTTGCTGTGTCTCCTTATGAGTTACATAAGCTTCAAACTTAGTTTCGTCTCAGTAAAATGAGGGCTAAGAATAACACGTCTTTTATAAAGTTGTTAAGTTTAAATGAAGTAATCAAAAGCAGATAGTGACATACATGTTGTGAGTCTTCAACAAATGCCAGGTTTGTTTGTTTGTTTATTTATTATTGTGGTAAAAAATGCATAACATACAATCTACCATTTTAACTGTTTCAAAGTGTACATTTCAGTAGTGTTAAGCACATTCGCATTGGTTTGCAACCAAGATCCAGAACTTTTTTCATCTTGCAAAACTGAAACTCCCTACCCTTTAAAAAACAGCTCTGTATTTTCTCCCCTTAGCCCTGGCAACCACCCATCTACTTTCTGTCTCTATAAATTTGACTACTCTAGGTACCTTATCTAAGTAGAATTGTACTTTTTATGTCTGGTTTATTTCACTTAGCATAATGCTCTCAAGGTTCATTCATGTTGTAGCATATGTTAGAATTTCCTTTCTTTTCAAGGCTGAATAATATTCCATTGTATGTATATACCACATTTTGTTCATCCATTCATTTGTAGATGGACACTTGGGTTACTTCCACCTTTCAGTTATTGTGAATAATGCAGCTGTGAACAGGGTTGTAGAAATATCTCTTGGAGACCCTGCTTTCAGTTCTTTTCAGTATATACCCAGAAGTAGAATTGCTGGATTATATGATGATTCTATTTTTAATTTTTTGAGAAACCACCATACTGTTTTCCATAGTGGCCACACCATTTTACATTCCCACCAACAGTGAACAAGGGTTCCAGTTTCTCCACATCCTTGCCAACACTTGTTGTTTTGCGGTTTTTTGATCGTAGCTATCTTAATGAATATGAGGTTCTTCTCTAATTTTTATTTATTTTCTTCTGCTTGTAGGCTTACTTTGTTCTTCTTTCTCTAGTTTTTGTAAGGAAGCTTAAGTTACTGAATTTAGATCTTTTCTTTATCTAAATTTGCATTTACTAGTATAAGTTTCTCTTTAGATACTGCTTTTGCTGCCACCCATGAATTTTGATAAATTGTATTTTTATTTAATGACATCTTATTTTTGAAAGATACTTTTGCTGTAAATAGTATTCTAAGTTGATGGTTTTTTGTTTTGGCTCTTTAGGAATGGTGTTCTGCTGCCTTCTGACTTGCATCATTCCTCTGTTCATAATGTATTGGTCCCCCCCCCAAAAGACTTTTAGTCGATCTGATTATGATATGCTTGCTGTAGTTTTCTTTATGTTTCTTGTTTTTGTCTTGGCTGAGCTTCTTGATCCTGTACAGTTTTTGGTTTTCATCAAATATAGAGAATTTCAGGCCTTTCAAGAACTTCTTCACATATTTTTTTCCCTTCTCTTCTTTTTCCCTCTCTGGCAATTCCAGTTACCTGTATATTAAGGTTACTTCATGTTGACCCACAACTTATTGATAGTCTATTCTTTTTTTATTTGTCTTTTTTTCCCTTCTGTGTCTCATTTTGGTTAATTTCTGTTGCTGTGTCTTCAGGTTCCCTTGTCATTTCTTCTGCAATTTCAAATCTCCTGTTAGTCCTATTCAATGTATTTTTCATTTCACACACGATAGTTTTTACCTCTAGATTTTTGATTTGTGTCCTTTTTATATATTACTTGCCTCTACTTAACATTTTCAGTCTTTCCCAAACCTCTTTTTTATTTATTCTGGTAAAATGGATATAACATGAAGGTTGCAATTCTAACCATTTTCAAGTGTATATACAATTCAGTGGCACTAAGTACATTCACAGTATTGTACAACCATCACCACGGTCTATTTCCAAAACTTTTTCATCACTTGAAACAGAAACCTGTAACCATTAGGCAATAATGACTCCCCATCCCTCCTTACCACCAGCCCCAGGTAACCTCTGTTATAATTTCTGTCTCTGAATCTGCCCACTCTAGATACCTCATGTAAGTGGAATCATACAATATTTGTTTTTTTTTTGTTTGGCTTATTTCACTTATAATGTTTTCAAGGTTTCATCCATGTTGTAGCATCTATTAGTACTTTACTTCTTTTTTATATCCTGTAGCTTCTTGAACACAATGAATACAGCCATCTAACTGTTCTAATGCTCTTGTTTATTATTTATATCATCTGTGTCATTTCCTGATCAGTTTTTAAAAATTTTTATTGGCCTATAGTTAATTTACGATGTTGTGTTAGTTTCAGGTGTACAGCAAAGTGTATCAGTTATACATACACACATATCCACTCTTTTTGAGATTCTTTTCCCATATAGCTCATTACAGAGTATTGAGTTCCCTGTGCTATACAGTAGGTCCTTATTAGTTATCTATTTTATATATAGTAGTGTGTATATGTCAATCCCAGTCTCCCAATTTATCCCTCCCCCCCAATCCCCTGGTAACCATAAGTTTGTTTTCTACGTCTGCAACTCTATTTCTGTTTTGTAGATAAGATCAGTATTAACTGATTTTTTTGACATCTGTTTTTTGAGTTTTATTGATATAATTGACATACATCACTGTTTAAGGTATACAGCATAATGGTTTGACCTACATATCGATATATTGTGAAATGATTACTGCAGTAAGCTTAGTTAAGCAGTTGATTTTTTTGTACTTAGTATGTGTGGAGTTTTCCTGCTCCTTGGCTTTTACATGGTAGCTTTTCACTGTTAGGTATTACTGATTTTACCTTTTTTGTGTGCTCATATTTCTGTGTTATTATAAACGGTCTTGAACTTTGTTCTAGGATGTGGTTGTGTTTCTCGATTCTTTTGTGTCTTGCTTTGTTGTGCAGGTAAAGAACAGTGGTTAATGTAAGGGTAATTTTTCCATGCTACTGAGGCAAAAACTCTTGAGTAATCTACCTCAAGCTCCATGAATTGCAAGGTTTTACACTATGGCTAGTATGACAGGAACTATTTTCTATGCTCTGTCATCTCTCTCCTCTCTGGTAATCTGCCCTTTAAGCTGCCTTGGCCTCCCTGGGTTCTAGCTCTCATCTCCTCAATCCAGGGTGACCACTAGCCTCAGCCTAGGTTCTCTCTCCAGGAATTGGGCATCTGGAAACTGTCTTTAGGTGGTAAGCTGCAGTTGTCTTAGGGCTCACTATTTCTTTCCTCTCAGGGATCGCTGTCCTTAATTTTTATCCCGTGTCTTGAAAATTGTTGTTTCACTATTTTTCTTGGTTGTTTAGGTTGGGAATGGGTAAGTGGATAATTCCAGTCCCTATTACTCCATCTTGGCTAAAAGTGAAGTTTGTAGATATTTTTAACTTAATTCCCTAAATGTTAAATAAAAATCCATTATCAGACTATGGTAAGACCTGTATGAAATAAATTTTATTATATGCCATAATTTATGTAAAGTGTTTATCACAGTGCTGGCACATGGCAGAACTGTTATCCTTATTATCTCATCAAAGGATCTAATGTTGGTGTTTTTCTTTAAATGTTAATTATTTAAGATGAGATCTAATCCAGTTAATTATAACTGCACCATGAGAGAGTGCTATTGAAGGGAGTTGGTGTAGTGGTAAAGAATATTGAGAAAGTAGATAAATTATAGCAGAGACTCCTATTGGCCCAAATATCTATTATATTCTACTTCTGTACTGGGAAAACCCCCAAGATTTACTTGGTTTGAACTGAATGTAATAAAGACTGTATATGTGTACACACAACTATAAACACATAAATGTACATGTTAACATATATATGTGTTAAAATATCTATATGTCAAAAAATATATATATTTTTTAGCAGTTTTTGTTGCAGTGAGTGGCCACACAAGTTGAGGCTTACAAAATGTGAACATAAAGGGGTTTGTGAGTAGCATCTTGGAAGAATCCTTACAGGGAGCTTATGTATCCTTTTCTTGTCATTTGTTTTTAACGGCTCTTGTTGGTGCTTGCTGTCCCACATCATGATGTGGAAGCAGTGTCTTGAGGTTGAGGTAGCAAAGCTGAGAAACCTGGGTTCCTTGATGATCATTGACCCTTAACTGTTTTGAGGCAGACAAGAAGGCACTGAGGGGAGTTTTCTATCGCTTGCAGCTGAACCTAATTTGAACTGATAAATTCCCATCATTTCCTTAATATTGTCAAGGAAATAAGGTGCGTAGAAATGTGTAGCGAAGGGCAGTTTATTTGGTTTTTCAAAAATAAGTTTTAAAAATTAATAGTTACTCTTTGTTAGAGTTCCTTTTATGTACGTGTCTTATGTTTTACAGACATCATTTCATTCCCTTCATGTCTTTTTTGCAACAATCCGGCAGTGTTGTAATATTATCTTTGTTTACTGATGCTATTGAGGTTCAGAGAAGTTATGTAACTTGGTAGTAGTTGCAGAGTTCATATTCCATTTCAAGTCTGTCTGACTCCAAAATCACACTTTTTTCAGTAAGCCATTCCTTTTCTAACACCTTTGTTTTAAATCTTTATTTTTTTTTTTTTATATATATATATATTTTTTTTTTTGGTACGCGGGCCTCTCACTGTTGTGGCCTCTCCCGTTGCAGAGCACAGGCTCCAGACGCGCAGGCTCAGCGGCCATGGCTCACGGGCCCAGCCCCTCCGCGGCACGTGGGATCCTCCCAGACCGGGGCACGAACCCGCGTCCCCTGCGTCGGCAGGCGGACTCCCAACCACTGCGCCACCAGGGAAGCCCCCTTAAATCTTTATTTTTGAGACAACTTCTGGTTGGTAAATTAATCCCTTTACTTAGGGGGTACACTGCACAAGTGACTAATTGTTTTAGGCCACTATTTCTTTGGTTATTAATGAAGAATGAGAAGTTCAACTCCCCTGAATCTGCAGAGTTGAAAACTGCCATAAACCCTAGACTAGAGGTAATTCAACCTTAAGGTTTACATCATAGATGATAATTATTCTGAAGGTCTCAACCTAGCCTTTGCCTTAAGTCATTTAACTATTCTAGTGTTCTTTGTCAATTAAAGATTTAGTTTGAGGCATGGCTAGCCTTAATTTACTGTAGTTAAGATCTGAGGAATATAACTTGACTCTTCTAGTTTATTTGTAGATTCTTAATTTGTTGAGAAATTTTGATGCATTTTTGGTTTTCATTCTCTTGTTTTAGCCCAGTCTTATTGTTCAGTAATGACATGATAGCAGTCACAGGACAAACATCACATCCTAGGAGCGTTAAGAGTGCCAAGAATTACTTAAAATACATGATCACATAAAACATTTACTTCTTAAAGAAATTTAATTTTTGTAATCTGTTATGAAAAATATCTTTAAAGCCTGGGTGTTCTAGAACTCGATTTACTTGGTATCTCTTAAGTGAAATAAAGGCTGATTGCATACCTGAAAGAGAAATTCCCTGGTGGAAGAGACAGATGCCAGAACTATTGAGAATAAGCCCTTGTTTGTATAACCTTTTAGTTTGTTGAGTCTTTACTTTTTTGGAGTACAGGAAATTAAAAAGTATGGAAGAATTTGCCATTCCCAGCTGGTCAGATGTTCGCTATGCTGTAGAAATTCTTTTTTTTTTTTTAACATCTTTATTGGGGTATAATTGCTTTACAATGGTATGTTAGTTTCTGCTTTATAACAAAGTGAATCAGCTGTACATATACATATGTTCCCATATATCTTCCCTCTTGCGTCTCCCTCCCTCCCACTCTCCCCATCCCACCCCTCCAGGCTGTCACAAAGCCCCGAGCTAATATCCCTGTGCCTTGCGGCTGCTTCCCCCTAGCTATCTACCTTACTACGTTTGTTAGTGTGTATATGTCCATGACTCTCTCTCGCCCTGTCAAAACTCACCCTTCCCCCTCCCCATATCCTCAAGTCCGTTCTCCAGTAGGTCTGCGTCTTTATTCCTGTCTTACCCCTAGGTTCTTCATGACATTTTTTCCCCTTAAATTCCATATATATGTGTTATATGCTGTAGAAATTCTTAACGCTACTTTTATTATTTTATAAATCTGGTATAATTTTTCTCTTTAGTAGTTGATGAAGTATGGATGTAAATTTAACAAGGAAAGTTGTTTAAAATTGATAATATTATATATACAAATGTTGTGTAAATGCCATTGCCTCCCTTTCCGCCAGCCTCTGATACTGGATATATGTAGTTTTGTTTTTTCTTCTTTTGTGTTTACAGTACTTATCTACTTTTCTAACTTTTCATGTTTGAGTGCTACCAGTTGAGGGTAGTTGTATTGAGTAGTTATTTTTAAGAGAGCTGCCTTAGAATTGTATCCAAATATGCCTCTGCCCAATATGGTAGCCCCTAGCCACATGTGGCTTAGTTAATTAAATTAATTAAAATAAGTTCAGTCCCTCAGTTGCACTAACCTTATTTCAAGTGCTCAATGGTCACATGTGGCTAGGGGCTACCATATTGGATAGCACAGAAATAGAGCATCTGTTGAGTATCTGAAATGCCGATAATCAGATTGTGACCTAGTGCGATTCTTATTACTTTAGATATAGGTCATTTAATAACGTAATTATTGGTTCTGATTTTTAGCAGAGGTTGTTTAGAAAGGTGAGATCATTCATCTCTACATATAAGCCTTCCTACGTTTTGATGAAAGTTTTCTCCCTATATTTTGAGGAAGTTTTCAGAAGTCATTATATAGTGTTGCCTAGTTAGCAGATAGGACTTTGTTCTTTGTTAAATGCGTTGCCAGAAAAAAATTATGGATACCTTTTTAGGTGTTTATTACATTCCTGATTCTAGGAGTAATATGTGGTTATTATAGAAATTTGGAAATGTAAAGAGTAAAAAATAAAAACTTAGAACCACCCAGAGATAATTACTCTTATTGTGTTTTGGGTTTTTTTTCCCCTTTGCTATTTTTCTGTTTTGCTAATTAAATCTTAAAATTTTTAAAAAACTGTTGAGAATGTACCTCATTGTCATTTTGTTCTTAACATGGTGGCATAAGGATTTCCCTAGATATTGTTAATTTTTTCTTAAACTTTAAAACAAGCGCACCACAATATTGAATATAATTTGGACATAGCGTTCTGTGTAATGGTGCTTTTGTAACACCGATTACAGGGGTATGTCTGTAACTTGAATATAATCATTTTAAGAAAATTTTTACCTTTTATAGTAATTATGTGCTTTAAGTTTTTGTCTTCTAGTAGTGTATAAGCCACTTGAGTTTAAGGACTATGCCTTAATTACCTTAGATCTTATTTGCAATGAGACAGGATATAAAGTTATTTTACTTACATTTGCATTTCCAATTTATAGCAGTTGTACATGGCATATAGTTTACTCATTAATTTTTGATGAATTGAATTTAGATAATTGGACTATCTATTTTTATAGGTTTTGCCTGTGGATGGGAATATGCATGAAATTTTAATAAAAGAATAATTCAGTTTTTAGGACATAGCCCTTGCATTGAAGGACTATAGTCTCATTTGTAATAAACTTTTTTCCCCCGTTGTAGCTCTTGGGGATAGTTTTCGGATATGCCATTTAACGAGATGAATATTTTTTCAAGGACACCCATATTTAAGCATCTTATTTGCCTGGCTTTATCACATGCCGCAATATGGTTTAGCTATTTGAAGAACGTCTTCAGTGGCAAACATGAATCATGGGTGCTGAGACACTGGCCAAATTTAATTATGATATGGCTTTTGTAACTTTTAAAAGTTGATTTCAACAGTGTTCTAATACATGGCAGCATGAAAAGCAAATTTAATAATTGTATAGTTAATATTTTGTTTTCTAAACTTACTGAATTTGATGTCCTGTAAAATGTGGAGGATATGAGACCTTATTTATGGAATATAGCATGTTATATGTTGAAGATTATATTGGTGCCAGCAAATGTAGTCCTAAACCATTCATATGATATTTTAAATGTACTTAACAGTTCTGTGTTTCATTGTATAATAGTGACTAAAAAGCCGGATATGCGAAGTCTGAATCAGTTCCTTTATAGAACATGTAGACAAAGCATATAGGTCAGTCAAAATTAAAATTGGTTAAAAAAAGAGTAGCAAATCAAAACACATTGTGGTAATGTTTTTAATTGCTATGTTAGACTATGAGGAGAGCATTATTGTTACTCTGAAATGCATATTATTGACTGAAGAGTTTTCTCTTATCCATTTAAAAATATAATATGTTTTATTCATTGAGCAGTATACTCTTCACATTTAAATCTACTTCATTTTTTTTTGCAGGGGGAGAAAAATTAATGTTTTATTTCTGTTTACAATGGTATAATTTGTTGAATTGCTATAAGTTATAAATAGCTTATGAGAAAAGAGAAAAAATGTTCCTTATATCGAGAAAATAAAACATTAAAGAACTAGCAAAGTTTTAAACAAAAAGGTCATAAAAATTTTATAATCATCCTCATCAGTTTATTCTGTCCTATTCATTCTTCTTAATAGCTCTGTAGTATTCCATTGGATGTGTTATAAATTATTTATTCATTACCCCAACTAAAGGACTTTTAAGTCATTTTAATTACTTACATCTAAGTATCAAATGATATTCTTAAAATGCATGTTTATATATTTATGCAGGCTCTAGGAAAAGGCTAGAATTTATTTTTTGTTATTTCCCACATTTCAATTAGTGTTACACATTTTTACAATAAGCACAAAGTATAAGTTTATGATTATAATGAAAAGCTTATTTGAGGGAAAAAATGAGGTTATTTTCTCTTGTTATAACGTGCACCAAAATAAATTCCAAATAGACGGGTTGGGGATGAAGGTAAAATATAAAACCATAAACAGCATGAAGCTATATGAAATGCCTATCTGATCTAAGCATAACTGATATGAAAGCAGTCATGAAGACAAAATTGTAGTTTTTATTTGCTGAAAGTGAACACAACTAAAAGAGAAAGTTAAAAGATAACAAACTGGGAAAAACCATATGCCCCAGAAGGTAGATAATGCAATAATATTCTTAATATAAAGAGCTTGTGTAAATTCACCATACAGCCTCAGATACCAATAGAAAAATGTTTCAAAGGTTTTAGGCAATTCACTAAAGGGCATAGTTGTATCTAATCTGTCTATTGAATTCTAAATTTCATCTGTTTTTTTTTTTTTTTTTTTTTTTTGCGGTATGCGGGCCTCTCACTGCTGTGGCCTCTCCTGTTGCGGAGCACAGGCTCCGGACGCGCAGGCTCAGCGGCCATGGCTCACGGGCACAGACGCTCCACAGCATGTGGGATCCTTCTGGACCGGGGCACGAACCCGTGTCCCCTGCATCGGCAGCGGACTCTCAACCACTGCGCCACCAGGGAAGCCCTCATCTGTTTTTAAGTTTTAGAACTTTCATTTGATTATTCAATAAAATTTCAGGTTCTCTGCTGAAATTCTCCATCTTATTATCATGAACATATTAGTAGTGGTGATTTTGAAGTTTGCGTTAAATTTCCGGATCTTTTGTGGGTCTGATTTTAAGAAAAATTTTTTCTAGGTTTTAATGATAGTTTTATGTCTGGTATGATTCCTAATGCTTGACTGACTGCTGGACATTGTATATGATCATCTGCTTAGATGATTTAGGCTCACCGCCTTGTGCCTCCTTCCCTCCTTTCCAATTTTAGTCTCAGTGGTAGGATTGGCTTGCAGCATTAAGTCGGTAGTTGGTGGATGTAGAAATCTCCCTGTTACATTGTGCATGAATTACGTGTTTCTTTCTCTTTTTTATTTTATTTTTAAAAATTAATTAATTAATGGCTGTGTTGGGTCTTCGTTTCTGTGCAAGGGCTTTCTCTAGTTGTGGCAAGCGGGGGCCACTCTTCTTTGCACGCACAGGCTCAGTAATTGTGGCTCACGGGCCCAGTTGCTCCGTGGCATGTGGGATCTTCCCAGACCAGGGCTCGAACCTGTGTCCCCTGCATTGGCAGGCAGATTCTCAACCACTACGCCACCAGGGAAGCCCATCCCGGTCATTTTTAAGAGTCTCAGTTCAGTATACCAGATATTGGAATTTTAGGGGGTTGATATGTAGCAGTTATTCTTAGGCTGAATTCAGAGCCAGTTGAGAGAGGAGTAAATTAGGGAACTAAATGTATTATTGGTAAAATCTAGGATATAGGTTCAGATTTGGGACAGATTAGATTCATTGTCCTGAATAGATTTGGACTCTTCCAACAGATAGATCTCTCTCACAGAGGCAGTCTTCCTTGCTGTGTTTATCACAAAAATGAGGATAGATGAGAATTAGTGTGTATCATTTATATGGGTCAAGATTCTAGTAAATTAAGTAATTTAGTGTAACTTAAAATAATTGTCAATAGCAGTTGTGCTCACTGTGTCTCTTATATACAACCCATGATTCTTGCATCATATATTTTTATAAATTTGGCTATAAAGCATGGATTTATAGTAAGTTGTAATGTTGAACATGCTGAAATATAAAACATTGTTTTGTGTTCTCAAGAATAATTACAAAATGGAATATTTTATGGTATTCATGCTCTCAGTATGATGACCTTTATATAAATCTGGTTATTTGCCTTTTATATTGAGAACTTATCTAGGATTCAGAGACTTTTGAGCCCTCAGAATTCTGTCAGTGTTACATATACTACAATAATGTTGGCAGTTATGAAGTCTGAAGTCTGAACCATATGAGTAAGTACATGAATCTCCCACTTACAATTTGCTTGACTTTTGATCCCAACTCCAACTTTAACCTTAAAAAAAAAATTTTTTTTTTATTGTAAGTAAGACTTTACAGTAATGGCCAGACTCATATTTAGGATTTCCTGAGGGTTGCAGTCAGTGGTAACACAGGTAACGCAAATATAGTTACACTACAATAAAAAATTCCCCAGATTTTGGGATCAGATTACCATGATGTGGACTAAGTTAGAAGGAGAAGTAAAACATGGCAATACTTGTTACAGGGAAATTTACCAGGAAAAGAAAGTATCTTTAGGCCATCTTAGTTTGACTTTTATTGAACTTAATTAGTTCAGCCCATTCATAAAACCCCTCAAAAAATGTTGACACAGCTTTTATATTAAATGATTGGTTTCACACTTAGGAATGTTAAACTACCTTTTTGTGTTTTATGTTCTTTTATTTTTTGTTGTTAACTACTTTTTGGCAGTTGTTGAGGAGAGTGATTGAAATAAGGTTTCTGGGAATAGAACCCTAATTTGTAATACTATTTCTATTTGAAATTAGAATTGGATTTATACATTTGGATTTCATTTACTGTTAGTTTGTAAGATGGTTGGGGGTCATGTGTGTAGCTAATTAATGATTATCAAACCATGTTTATTAATACATATATATGTACATGCGCACATGCGTACAGTTTTGTGTGTATGTGTTTCATTTTTAGAAGTATTGGGTTAGATTCAGATATGTTTGTATTAAGATATTATTGCCTGTCATTTTGGTGACAATTATTCAAGAAAGGAAGATCAGCTGTATTACCTAGTGCCATAGGAGAAAATAGCATTTATAAAGTGAGATGCTACTGATTTGACCACTTTAAATTATATGTAGAAACTGTTAGATCATTTTGCAGCTTTTTGGACTTATACTTTTTTCTTAAATACAAACAATTCAGTATATTTTACTATACTGTAAACTACTTCAGATCATTGTGGTTAGCTTAATTATAGTCTTGGTATCAATAGTTTTTCAAGGAAATATGGCAATAAAATATCAGAGACCTCTACTTACTTACGTCTTGTGGTTCACACCATTGACTTAATATGAATATGAGTTTACCATCATTCTTTTTCCCAAGAGAAAACTTGATTTCTCTATGTATCTGTATTTTTCAATCAAGTCTGATACAGCTAACTCTTGTCTGTCAGCATTTGGATTGTTTATACTGTATGTTGTACATGCTGTTGGTAGATATTTTCTTGCTGTATTAGCTGACTGCAATACTACAGCTTTGTTTCTGATGGAAATAAGTTTGCTCACTAAGCTCTTTAGAGTGGGGACATTATCTCATTCATCTGTGCTATAGACATATTTGGCAAAATGATATCCCAGAACTATCAAATTTAACAGTAGAGTTCTTTTTACCTGTTTTAGTATTCCTTTGCTATGATTGTGAAAGGGAACTTATTTTGTAATTGTATCTTAAGTCCTTTGTGTTCCAAGGACTTTGTGTACTTTCAGTCATTTACTAAATATTTATTTGCAACTACCACGTGCCAAGTCCTGGTTTAGGCCTGGATTAGGCCCTGGGAACGTAACAGTGTACAAAATAGACAGAAATTCCCTGCCATCAGTTTAGATTTTAATGGGCAGCCAGATAATAATAAATAGTTAAGATAATTGTATGTAAGATAGTGATTTATGGTAAAGAGAAAAGAGTAAAACAAGGAGGAAGATATGACTATATAGGGTGTTGATAGTTTAGAAGGTGCCTTTTAAGTAAAAACCTGGTGGATGTAGGAGAGCTGGGCGAAACGTGGATGTGAGCATTCCAGACAGAAGGAAATAGCAGATCCAAAGGCCATGAGTCAGGAACATGCCTTGGTGTGTTTTTTTAAAAAAACACTTTTAATTTGGTAACAATTTCAAACTACAGCAAAGTTAAAAAACACTTCTGTGTACACTTTGCTAGAGACCTCATTCAAATTTTGTTAATTGCGCAAATAATGTCCTTGAGACAAAAAGGATCTGATCCAGGACCATGAATTGCATCCAGCTCTCTTTAATCTCCTTCAGTTTGGAACAGTTCCTCAGTCTCTCTTGATTTTCATTTGTTCACATACTGAAGATTACAAGCCACTCATTTTGTAGACTATCTCGCAATTTGGGTGGTCTAATGTTTCCTGATGACTAGACTCAAGATATGTATTTCTGGCTGCAGTTTCACAGAAGTTATGTTGTTCTCTTCTTAATGAATCCTTTTTGGTGGCATGCAGTTTATCCTATTAGGTAGTGTTAACTTTAGATCACTTGATTAAAGATGATGTCTGTCAAGTTTCTAGCGCCCCCCCACCCAACCCCATAATTAATAAGTATTTTGGGGGGAGATACTTTGAGACTATGTAAATCATGTTTCTATTCCCACTTCAATCCACTAGTTTTAGCATCCATTGATGTTTTTCACCTAAATTAATTTTTACCATGGTGGTTGCCAAAGGGTGATATTCTGATTCAAGTATTCCTTCGACTTTTATTAGTTGGTATTTTACTGTAAGAAAGAGAATTAATTAATATCTTTTTAACTTAAAAAAAATTTTTTTTTGGCTGTACCACACAGCATGTGGGATCTTAGTTCCCTGACCAGAGATCGAACCCATACCCCCTGCTGCGGAAGTGCAAAGTCCCAACTACTGGATGGCCAGGGAATTCCCTTTACTTTTTTAAAAAACTTGTATCTTGAAGTAATTATAAATTCACAGGAAGTTGCAAAAATAGTCCAGAATGGTCCTGTGTACCCTTCACCTAATTTCCTCCAATGTTTATATCTTACATAACTGTAGTACATTAACAAAATGAGGATATTGACATTGATACAATGCATATGTATAGTTCTATGCAGTTTTATCATCTGTGCACCTCCTTACTTTTGGCACAAGGTCATCTTAAAATTTTCCTGTTCTAGTTCTGGAATCAGCTATTTCTCCAAGGAGCCCTAATTTTTTTTTAGTGGAGAAGAGTATTTCAAAACCATGGTCTGGGTGGCAGGTAAGCTCATGGCTGTTGAACTGTCCCTGCACTCAGACCCTTGCAGTGGACAGGCCAAGGAAACATGGGGGTGTCTATGTGTACACCCATATAGATATCTACATATATTTTTATATGCTTTTATATATTGGAAATCACAAATTTACACCAATACCTCCAATTCTAGCCCAACACCCTGTATTCTTTCTAGCTCTTTTTTCCCCCCACATTTGTACCTGTTCTCCCAAAATTAAGAGTTGGTTCCTATTATCGTATAGTTACTAATTTGCTCAGTTCTTTCGTATGCAGCCAGCTCACCACCCCACAGAACTGTGATGTTGCTCAGATGTACCGTCTTGTGAAGGCCCTGGCAGCTGCCGAACTACCTTTCTACTCTGTTGCACTTATTCCTTGTGTAGGGCCCCTGTTGTGATTTTAAAAACCTTTAGAAGGGGCTTCCCTGGTGGCGCAGTGGTTGAGAGTACGCCTGCCGATGCAGGGGACACGGGTTCGTGCCCCGGTCCGGGAAGATCCCACATGCCGCGGAGCGGCTATAGGCCCGTGAGCCATGGCCACTGAGCCTGCGCGTCCGGAGCCTGTGCTCCGCAACGGGAAAGGCGGCAACAGTGAGACGCCCGCGTACTGCCAAAAAAACAAAAAAACCTTTAGAAGGCCAGTGTGGCTGGAGTAGAATGAGTGAGAATGAAACTAATAGGGGATGAGGCTTGAGAGTTAACCAATTAAGTGGGTGAAGTATGATCGTGAAGAGCCTCATAGGTCATAGCAGAGAATCTGCGCTTTACTCCCAATGAAATGGAAGCCTGGTAAGTAGGCTTTTGCAATAATTCATAGGGTGGTGTCTTGAACTAGTGTGATGGTAGTAGGGGTCGTGAAAACTGGTGGAATTCTGAATTCATTTTGAAGGCAATGCTGGCAGGATTTGTAGGTGTTTGGACTTAGGCTCTTGAAAGAAAGAAGTCAAGCGTAAAATGTGGATTGAGAAATAATTAGATTCAAAATGTGGAGGTCATTGATAAGCTTGAGAAAAACTTTTTAGATAGGGTGGTGGCGGTGGTGGTGGTGGTTGGGGGGGATTGATTGGAGTGAGTTTTAAAGAGAATAGGAAGAGAAAGGATGGGGGTGATGGCATAGATTTCTCTTTCAGGGAATTTCTCTATAAAGGCAAAGGGAGAAATAGAATGATAACTGTATGGGAAATAGAGTCAAGAGATTTTGTTTTCTTAAGAGAGGAAGAAATAACAATATGCCAGTGGCAGTAATCAAATAGAGAATAAAAGATGAAGAGATGATAGGTTGGCTGTGGTGGAGGCAGAGGGGAGTAGTTACAGTGTTGTCTGTTAGTAGGCAGGAGGGGATGGGAGATGTAGTGTATAGGTGAGGGATCGGCTGTAACTACGAATATAATGTAATGTAATGTAATTAATATATAACATAATGGCAGAAAAGAAAGAATACATGGGTATAAATGTGGGAATATGAACAGATTTGGTGATGAGAGCTTGTGTAAATTCTCAGTGATGTAAGAAGCCAAGACCTTAGCTGAGAATGAGGTTGGGAGAGGAGATTTTTGAGGTTTGAGAAGAGAGGAGAAAGTGTGAAATCATGCAGGAGAGTGGGAGAGAGAATGGACCAGGGAGGTAGTCTAGGATTGTCAGTCAGCAGAGGGCCACTTGAGCATGGTTGTGTGTTTTTTAAGTCACATTTAGTTCTGGAGGTGCAAGCAAGTACTGAGTAGAGAGAGTTGCATTTAACTGGTGATGTAGTTCTTCCAGGAGAGTATGATTAAGAGGAGCACGAGGGTAAGCACAGGGCAATGATTATGATGATTGACTGGAATACGAATTACGTAAAGAGTAAACATAAGAGTTGAGAGGATGAAGGACAGTGGAAAATGATAGGATCTGGATTGAAGGTCCCTTTTGAGTCAAAAGATTGTTTAAGTATTAGAGTGAGCTAGAAAGATAGGAGGTGGTGGTCAATGAGTAGGATGTTTAAAATTGAGATTATGAGGTGTTACAATTATTGGTAATGATAAGGTTAAGGAGACCACACAAGTGGATTGTCCAGAGTATTAGGATATCTAGGAGTATAATGACATCACCAAGAATTATGACAGGATTAGTGTTAGAGAGTCTGTCAGTTAGCAAGGAACTAAAATCTTCAGAGACTGAGGGTTAGTGACGGAGGGTGGCGGGTGCATAAGAAGGGGCGTGGTGGGTAGCTGATGATGTGTTTCAAAGCTCACAGTTTGCAGAAAGAGGAAGCGTGATCTAAGATTGACCACTAGAAGCAAAGAGAACATTTACCCCACCTGCAAGATCTACCATTTGAGAGGGTTGTAATGTAAGGTAGGTAGTGTCCTCAAGGGAAAAAGTAAGGAAACCTGTTTCCGCTTGAGCAGGAAGGTGAAAGGAATGGTCATAAAGAAGTTCAAGATAATAATTGAATTGCATATCTATGTGAATAATGCTAACATAAATACCTACTTTCTTGCTTTACTAAGTGTAACTTATTTAATCTTAGATAATTGTATCACCAGTGTTTGAGGGCAGACTCTTATCTGTGTAAGGTTTCATGACAGAACCATTAGAGGAATCAAATTGAATGTGAAGAATTCTGTACTTAAGGAATTTACAGCTAATAGATGTGATAAGCACTGTGTAGGAATAACTGTTGTAAGTAGAAAGTGACATGTTCATTGAAGAACATGTAATATGTCAAAGTTCCAAAGATGGGAAATTTTTATCCTGGCATATCAAGGAAGGTTTCATGGAAATAAACTGCATTTGAGCTGGTCTTGAAGCAGAGATAAGATCTGGCAAGTAGAGATGATCACGAAGAACATTTTCTTATGCTTAGCACTCAGTCATGGTACGTGGTTGCCCCTTGACAAATGATTAGTAAGTGTTGAATGTTCTGTGGTGAAAGACTGATATAAGCAAAGTTATGAGGGTAGAAAGATCAGTGTGAAAGGTTGAAGTTTTGTTGGTCTAGGCAGTGCTCTCAAATAGAGATATAATGTGAGTCAAATATAAAATTAAAAATTTTCTGGTAGTCATATTTTAAAAAATAGAAAGGTGGGCTTCCCTGGTGACGAAGTGGTTGAGAGTCCGCCTGACGATGCAGGGGACACGGGTTCGAGCCCCGGTCCGGGAAGGTCCTACATGCCGCGGAGCGGCTGGGCCCATGAGCCATGGCCGCTGAGCCTGCACATCCGGAGCCTGTGCTCCGCAACAGGAAAGGCCACAACAGTGAGAGGCCCGCGTACCGCCAAAAAAAAAAAAAAAAAAAATAGAAAGGTGAAATTAATTTTAATAATGTATTTAACCCAGTATAACCCAAATATTATTTTAACATGTAAAAAATATTTTAAAATATTAATTAGATATTTTACATTCTTATTTTGGTACTAAGTCTTTGAAATCCAGTGTGTATTTTATAGTTACATCATATCTCAATTTGGGCTATCGCATTTCAAGTGCTCAATGGCCACCCCGTAGCCAGTGGCTTCTGTATTGGACAGTACAGATCTAGAACAAATATGAGTGAAGAATAGTAGAACAATGGGAAGTAAGATTGCAGAAGGTTGGTGGGGCCAGATGGCACAGAATTTTGAATGCTAGTTAAGGGTTTCCTTTTCTAAGCATTTGTAAGCTGTTGAATAATTTTAAGGAGGGCATGAAAGGTACAGATTTAAATTTCAAGAAGATTGACTACTTAATAGTAGGCTGGAGATGGGCTGGAGCAGTGGGTGATTAAAGTCAAGGAAACAAGTTAGTAGGTAATAAATAATCAGAATCTGAGCAAAGCATAATGGGGATTGGAGTGGAGAAGGAAGCACCTGTGAGACCTTAGAGGAAGTATCAGCAGTACAGAGGGAATGACTTGATGTAAAGGACAAAGAAAAGGATTTCTGAATCTGACTTACATAAAATGGCACTGCTTATTAGATATAGAGTAGGTAAGATTTGAATGAGAAAATATGAATTGTTTTGGTTATGTTGATGCCAGGATGCTGGCTGAATATTTATTTACCCAACAGTCTTGGGGCATACATTCGCTACTTTAAATATGAAAAATAAAAATGTTTACCTTTAAGGATAATAAAAAATTCATTACGTTTAAGGAATTTGTGATCTTCAAACTATTACTCTTATATTACATCGGTAAAAGAGTTTTAAAATATCTTCAAATAGACATGTCTTATTTATAATTTGTGTACATCTATTAAAATACTGTGTATGTTATAAAATACACATAAAACAGGAGTTCAAAAGAATAAGCTAAATCTGTAAACATATTTTTTAGATATTTATGACACCAGAAAAACTTTTCTCATTAAATTAAATATGGTTAATTGCTTTTAAAAGTTTTGGCTTCATGTTATACAGTGAATTGAAGATCAGGTTTGAAGTTCAGTTTATTTTGCTACTGCGTTTTAAGGACTATCAGGATTTTTTTTTTTAATTTCACAAAGATACATGGATACAAGTGGAAGAAGCACAGTCTATCAGTGGCTGCAGTTATTAACCACAACACTCATTTTTCAGTCCCGTCCACTAGCTATACAACGTTTTTGTGTGGTTGTTGAAATTCGGTTAGTAAATTGCTGTTTTCTCTGGCGAGTACAGTTCTTGAAAGCAAATCAGAAATAATTTATTTTTATATTTTAACATATGGCTGAACATCTTTAACTGGGTCAGAAAATTATGTTTTCAAATTTTAAAAACATGGATGTGAAAGTTAAAAAACAATTTTGATAGGCCAAGCATCTTATTATCTGCAAAATTCACATATGGATGGAAACATTTCCAGACACACCCTTTTTCAAAAATATTCCTTCCATAGCAAGAATTTCTTCTAAAAAGGAAGTTTTTCTTTTTTCATTTGTTGTTAACATATTACCTTTACTGAGACAAAATCTGTTAATTTTTCCCCCAAATGTCTTCCAGCATACTATTAGTAAGTACTCGTTATCATAGGCAAGATCAGATTTGGAACACTTGCCTTTTTATAGAATAGAAGAAAAATGGTACTTCATCTCTAAGTTCAATAGCTTTTTAAAGTTCATTGTGACAAGATAGCTAGAAAACTTTTATGTGAAATTAAAATTTTTTATGGTTGTTCTTCATCTCACTACAAAGAATTGAAAAATTCTGTCACACTTTAACAATCTTATTTTTATAAATTTTACAGTGTTGATATATTATAGCACTTTGTGCTCTTACGGATTTAATTTCTTAGTTGTAAAAGCTGTTCAGTGAATGCATTGCATGTTATATACTATATGTAATGTAGTTCTAGAGGCAGTTTTGTATTTCAGCTAAAGTATCAGCTCTCTCAGTGGTTACTGTTACAGAGGTTTTTCCTTCAAATTTAGTTTTATTAAAGAAGTAATTTACTATTGAGAATACAGTATATTTTCTTCATTACAACAGTATCCAACCATATTTTAACTGATCAGGTTAGAAGAAGTGTGTACTTTCTTCCAATTGTGTAGTAAACCTCTTTTATGGAGTAATTTATTTTGTTGCTTATTACATCAACTTTTTCAATTTTTTTTGTGTGTGCGTTCCAAAGATATTTGGTCTCAAGAAAATGTATTTTAGTTTTTTACCATATTGTTTTTCATACATTTCAGCCATTAGAAAAATCCAGTGTTTCCCAATGATGTCTGAATTAAAAACAAAAAAATAAAAAAAAGAAACCTTTTTTTGATGTTAAAGAAACTAACAAGTTTTATTTTTTTATTTTAATAAAAAATAAAAATAATTTAAAAAAAGAAACCAAACTAAAACACAAGGCTTTCAAACATTTATCATTAAGCTCAATGAAAATTTGTAAAATTCTGGGTAGCACACAGGCATTAAATATTATGCAAATAATTATAGAGATATTTTTCATGTTCCTGTTGTTTAGGTTTTAAATTGTGATGGCTTCAGTCATTAACATGAAATATGAATTTCTGAAAAGCTTTGTGTTCTGCAAAAATCATGCACCATAAATAACACGGCTTATGAGAATAATAGAGTAGGAACAGACTGTGTAAAACCTATACAAATTTTAACCATAACACTAACAAAAACAATAATTCAAATAAAAATAGCAACAAAGTTAAATCTCTGTTGATATTTGTACCCAGCATCACAGACATTTGAATATCTGTAGCCTTAAACCACCCTGAGGCTTGAGCTTTTTTCTTTGAGATTTAGGCCTATGAAGGCCTTTATTTCTATAGCCTTCTTTATCAGGTTTTTGTTTGTTTTTAACAAAGGAAGAATATCTTCTCAGCTTTTTCAACTGCACTTGTAACCTTACTAGATAGCTTAATGTCATGAACAGTGTAGGGGTTTTTGAAGCTACTATTTGTACTTTAGTAAGGCATTTCTGCGTGATTTTTGGCTTTTTTCTTAATGTCATCCTATATTGCTAAGGCTTTCTCTTTAACTTGAGAAAGTTTGCCCATCATTTAAAAACATTAACAAGCTGGAAAAAATCACATATTTTACTTAATATTTGAATTATTCCCTTACTTTCCAGTTACATGTGGGATAATTTGTGTTACAGAAATTCAGATTATAGCAGTACATCATTAATGCTTTTGGATGTAATTCCATATTTCAAATAGGCTTTAGGTAATTTTTAATTTTGGGGGGTGGTGATGTGATTAGCTTGCCATTGATTTTAGCCTCATAGTTTGGGCAATAAGAGCTTATATAAGGAGTAGGTTAAGAGTTAACATTGCCCTTTTGTTTGTTTGTACTAATTGCATTTTGGTATTATCTTAAATCTGTGATTATATACATTACATTCACTTTAAAAATAGCTTTATTGAGGTGTAATTGACATAAAATAAATTGTACATAATGAAATTGTACAGTTTGGTAAGCCTTGGCATATGTCTGCACCCCAAAATGGAATGCTTTTCAATCTGCTTGGTAATCTTTCTACTAGTAAATTTTTAAAAATCTGGGTACATGTAAGCTGTAGTATGTCACAATTCAATGAAAGGTAACAAGAGTGAGATGTTGCTGAAAACCTCTATGTTAAACTTAAAATTTTTTAAGCTTAAATGTGTAAAATTGTAATATTTTCTTCTTGCACCTCAGTGGATCATCTTATACATTCGCATTGAGTACATTTACCCAACTTGGGAGATTTCTGAGGTCCGATGGATATTTGTTGGATACTTGGAAATATGGTACTGAGTACTAGGGTAGAAGTAGATAGAGCTATCAGCCATAGAAGATGGTTCTCAGAATAAAGTTCACGTATGTGTTTGTTTCGCTAACTACTCCCTTGGAGTGTAGGAGAAATTATGGCTATTTGTGAGTTCCAGTTAAGGATGATTTTATGTTCAGTGTTTTTAAGTAATTTTCTTTTAAACCAGTGATACTAACGTGTCTCTAAATTGATTGACAAGAAATTTTTCCTACTTGAAGTACTGTTATTGCCAAAAATTGATCAATAAGCAGAGGAATTTTGTATGAAATGATAGCTGGCAATCGGCGTTTAGAAACTTTAGATTTGCCTAAACTACTAGTTTTCAAATTGTTTTAGCAATGAGACCTTTTCTCTGCCAAATAAAAATTTATAGACTACCAAAATGTAAAGCAGACCAAAATATAGTGCATTAGATTCCCTTACCAAGTCTTGCTCACTTCTTTTATTTGTAGGGAAGTGCACATAGAGTGGACAAAAGAGAGATGGGACAGATATTGAATCTAAAAGGTTTTAAAAGTTTTTCTAATTTTTAGAAGTGTTACTAAAAAAAAAAATTCCCTCAGATGTGTAGAAGAAATACTGCTTCCTGGGTAAGAAGGAGGTACACCTTGCTTCTGTAGTTCTACTGAGAAGAATATTTTGCTTTTTCATTAAAAGTAGGTGGGCCAGGGACTTCCCTTGTAGTGCAGTAGTTAAGAATCTGCCTGCCAGTGCAGGGAACACAGGTTCGAGCCCTGGTCTGGGAAGATCCCACATGCCGCAGAGCAACTAAGCGCATGTGCCACAACTACTGAGCCTGCGCTCTAGAGCCCGCGAGCCACAACTACTGAGCTCGTGTGCCACAACGACTGAAGCTTGTGCGCCTAGAACCCATGCTCCGCCACAAGAGAAGCCCCTGCAAAGAGAAGCCCGCGCACCGCAACAAAGAGTAGCCCCCGCTCGGCGCAACTAGAGAAAACCCGCACGCAGCAACGAAGACCCAACGCAGCCATAAATAGATAGATAGATAGATAGGTGGACCATTGAGTCTGTACAGCTACATAAGTAGTCAGAGGGAGAAAAGAGCATGTGCTTTAAAAACAACCACCAACAACTATTTTTGTTTTGCTGAAATGTTCTTCACTGTTCCTAGTGGTAGTTGTATGGGTAGCAGAAAGAGCTACTTCTGATTACAAGTTTTGCTTTTGTTATGTACCAAAATGGCTCTGTCCCAAAACACTTTTCCATTTCCTAATACATTCCTTTTCCAGTGGGGGTTTTTATGAGAATTAAATGAGAAAGTGATTCTACTCTCTCTGGCACAAAGTAGGGGCTTAATGAATGTGATTTCCTAGTGTGATTTGTGGGTATATATTTTTGCCCTTTAATTTTCCTGTGAACTTGGTTTGTAAAGTACTTGGTTGTGCCTTAAGAAGTTCATTGTTTAGATTTGATTAATATTTGCCTGGAAAACTGAGGATATTATGTTTGTGAGTATAATGGATGTGAAACTGAAATATTTTCGGTGATTGTTTCTATGTGGGATATAAAATGAAAGAGTTAAATCTCTGTAGTTTTAAAAAATATTAGTGAGAACTGTAGTGACATATCAAATAATAGTGACATGTCTAATAATAGGGAAGGACAGTTTTGTGTTTGGAATTCTTTTAATTCCATCTCAGATTCACTCAGCAGTGCACTCTCCTTTACAATTGCCGGATTGGTTTTAAAAATTACAAGAAACCTATTTTTCTTTACTTGGAAGATGGGATACAGAATATAAGGTTGTATGACTCCGCATGACCCCTTCCCTCCCAGCTTCAAACACAAATAAGGATTTAAAAGTGTTTGGAGGATAAGTCTCTGTAATAGCAAACCTTCATTGAAACTTAGCAAACTTGGGGAATTTTAAACTAATTTTTGTCTCATACTTCCTCTCTGATGAAGTAGACAGTATATTAGATAAGATATGTGAAAATGCCTGAGAATAGTGATGGCATACAGATTTTTAAATGTTTTACTGTTTATTTGCCCCGTGACGTTTTTATCTTGTCAGTTAATTGATTGTTGTCCAGTACATCCAAAACAGTTTTAATGATGTGTAACACACACACACACACACACACACAGAGAGAGAGAAAAGTATATATACTATATGTATTGATATATAGCATGAAAGGCTTAAGATCAGTGGGAACTGTATTCTTTGTTCAGAGGTTCCCCTTCCCCACAATTCAGAGTTCAGGTTTTAAGCAAGTTTTTGTTATAATATTCCCTTAACTGTTCTAAATATGAATATTACTCTCTTAGACACCTATTACTTCATTAATGTACCACCTATATTGTTTTGTAGAGAGCTTTAAGAGCTGATTTTACTATAGCTATAGGTAAAGATTCATAAAAGCAAACCAGAAAACAGTTCTTACGCTTTGTTAAATTAGCTACTCAAGCTTATGTGAAGTTAACTTATATCACACAAAATATGTGCAAGACACTTTCACCCATTACTCTTTAATTTCTTATTTTCCTAGATAACTTTTTTTTTCCTTCAAATATTCTCTTTTGATAGGGGACAGGATAAATTTAGTTTGTCATTAATTTGGTTGACAGATCTTAAACTAATGTACTTACAAAGCTATATTATAAAATAAGCATTAAGTATTTTATTTAACTGATATTGATAAATGATAGCAGATTAGTTAATATTACTTAGATTTTTCTAGGTGAAATAGAAAGTTTACTATAAAAAATAATATGGCGTATACATAAGATTCAGAAGGTTTTCTGCATGCATAGAGGTGGCTTTAAAATCTATGTTTTATACGCTAGCGATGGATTTGTTTGGCCCCACTGTTTTTACTTTTGTGTTTGTATTTGGAGTTGTAATAACAGAAGGCGAAAATGTAAATATTACAAATTCATTTACATGACACTTCCTGGTCACTTATCTGTACAGCAGATACACAGAAATATGTTCCCTATTTTGTTGTCTTAACTTTAAAATGTGGATATTGTTCAGTATTCTGTTAGAGGAATAACTTTATTAACTTTAATTTCAGTAATAAAGTATAAATGTATCATAAAATTCTGATTCTGTCACTTATAAAATGTATCGGCTGGGGCAGGTTTTTTAACCTCTCTAAACTTCGGTTTCTGTGCCTACTAAATGTGAGTATAATAATAGTACCTAGTTTATACATTGTTGTGAGCATTAAAATGTTGATTGCTTGAGCTGTGCTCAGCACATGGTACAAAGTAGTGAGGAAAAGTTCCTGTTATTAATAATAAATACTGTATTGACCTGTGTAATTTAGTTATAGTTTTTGGTAGATAGACCGTAAGGTATCACATAACTTGTGGTCAAGTTGAATGCTTGGTATTATTTAGGGTCTATGAATGTGAACTCACAGTAACATCGTTTTTTTTTTTAATTTGGCTGCGCAGTGCGGCTTGCGGGATCTCAGTTCCCCGACCAGGGATTGAACCTGCACCCTCATCAGTGAAAGTGCGGAGTCCTAACCACTGGACCGCCAGGGAATTCCCAGTAACATCTTAAAGGAGGTTTTTGTTTTGTTTTTTAAACGTGCAGCAATTATGGAAAAACAAGTGCTAAGAAAGTGGTGCACGGTGGTTTGGAAACAACAAATTTATGATCTAAATAGCTTTTATAGAAGCCACTGATGACCTCAAAGTGTCTAATGTCTCAGTCTTGATTTCCTTGACTTACCAGTCATACTGATTTTGTGGATCACTCTCTCCCTCTTTGCTACATGCTTCACCTGGCTTCCAAGATACCACAGCAGTCTCGATTTTCTCCCTCCTTTACTGCTTGCTTCTCAGTCTCCTGTACTCCACGGTCTCTTAATAAGTGGTGTATCCCAGGACTCAGTCCTTGGTCCTTTTTTATTTGTCTACACTTACTCCTTTAGTGATCTTATCCAGTTTTATGGCTTTAAATACCACCCATATACTCACAACTCATAACATTATGAAACTTTCAGCTAAAAGATAATTTGCTGCATTTAACAATTGAAATTCCTAGAAGGATGTCTCCATCATTTTGCTTATCACTTTAGACATTACAGGTTGGTGAAGTCTTTCCAACCTCCTTCCTTTTTTTTCTTTTTCTTTTTTTTCCTTGGTGGGTGCATTATATTTGGAGATTTAAAAACAGTTAGATATTTAGAAGCAGTTTATAGTGAGAGTAAAATCAAGTCCAATACTTCATTCCTTCTTGGCAACTAAAGTATAAAAGGCTCTGTGTTCAGGAAAAGTTAGGAAAATAGGCCATTCTGTACATACTTTTTTCCACCGTGACGATTGTAATGGGAAAAATTGGATGTTGGCTTGTACCTGTTTATTCAGAAAGAGAGTAGGATAAATCACTTTTCTCTCTACTGTCCTCTGATGCTAACTTTTTACGTACAGACAACCCAAGTCAGTTCCAGTATTACAGCTGATTCACATATTTTAAGCCAGTGATACTAGAGATGCGGGAGATCTGGTAACTGGGCAAGCTCTGGGGGCTTAGCTTAAGATTTACTTGAAAGCTGTGTCTGCTCTACCTCTTTATGCAGTTTCATATGGAACTTGGGCAATAAGATTTTTTTTTAGTGTCTCTTTTAGGAGCTGGGATTTTCACTCCAGCTACCGTTTTCACTCCAGCTACTGATTACCCCAGTAATCAGTCTGGTTTTCGCCCATTACCACATTTAGGTTCTTTTAATTCTCAATTATTGGCCTTATTGCTTTCTGCCCTGAAATCCAGTAGATCTTTGTGACTTCAGCTCCTACACTGCTTGGCATTTTTCTTTCTCGTTCTTGAATATCTTGTGGTGGCGGTGTGTGTTTTCCCTTTCAGTGGGGCTATGACTTTTAAATGTTCTCCTGTCATCTCTGTGCATTTGAAAGTAGGGAGAGGGACAAATAGTGTTAATTTTCTTCATTGCTTTGAAGTTTTAATTGTAGGCTTTTCTTTAATATAAGTTTTATTCTTTTAAAAGTTTCTTTATCTTAGCTTCATTATCACTTTCTATGAAAAGAATCACAGTGGAAATCACAAGGCACTGAAAAAAACTATCTTAACCTCCTAAGGTTTGTATGAAACTGCTTAACGAGGATGGTCATAGACGTAGGCTTTCATTCAAGTCTTGAGGTAATCCAGCAACTGTAACTCAGTATCAATTTTGTGTACTGAAAATACTAGTATCTTTTAAAAATTCAGAATTTGTTTCTTAAAAATTGGTACTAAATAGAAGAAGTTTCAAATGTAAAAATTTATAAACATAGAACCTCAAGTATAAATATATAAATATGTATTACCCCTACATTATCTTCTGATGTAAATTATTAGCAAATTAAGGTATTAGTATTATTCAAAAATAAATATTACCAGAAAAACTTAATGCACAAATGAAATAGTATGTGATCTTCAAGAAATAGTTTTAAAAAAACAAAATAGTATTATTGTTGAGTTGAGCAACTGTTCAAGTGTTCCAACTGCTGAAAAAGCTCTCTGACTCTACACTAGTGGGGTATATTATGGGAAAATATTTATAAACTTTCCAGATTTTTTCCTGTTTATTTAATCTTTGTGTAACTCTATTTCTCTGTGATAACTTTCAGTTCTTCTAGAATTAGTAAATTAAAAACTCAAGTTACCTTTCTAAGTTTTGCATGTAAATTTCCCCACATTTTCTCCCTACCCAGATCCTCAAAAGTTCTCTTTATTACTGTTTTGTTTTCTGTAATCCTCCAGCTTCCTTCTTTCCCCTTCCAAGCTTCCACTGGTGGTTGAGATGAGGGAGATGAGTTAAGTATATTGAACCTCTAAGATTTAGGTAGTATTTTGCTACATCATTTTCTAATAGCAAGACTTGAGCATGCCAAAGTCACTTAATCTCTCTGAACTTTAGTTTGTTTATTTTTTAAATGAGAATATGTCCTTCTGCCCTCCTCATTTACTTGGGGATGAAACAATATATGCACTAGTGTTTTAAAAATACTGTTTTCTTCACAATCATATCCATTAAGTAATTTGAGACTTGATTTGTTTCTTACTAGTTTTTTTCACTCCCACCAAGTTATATGTATGTACTTTTTCATATTTTGATTATAAATTCAATGCATGCTTGTTGTAGAAAGTCTGGAAAATACAGAAAACTTACAGAAGAAAATAGAAACCTGAACAGTGCATCATCCTGTTTTCATGTTTTTAGGGGAAATTTAGTTTTGAGCCTGAATTTCCTGAGGGTAAGGATAGTTAGTGTCTCACTTATTTTTAGATTTTCTTTTCTTTGTATACACTAGGCACAAAATTAATGCTTGTTGAATGAATGGGAACTAGTCTGGGTATATTTCTTAAAGTCAAAAGCTTGGTAAAATTTTACTGGACATTGGAAGAGAGAAAAAACATCTGACTAGCAAAAATAATAGTGGATGCATATTCTAAAATGACGTTTTTCTCCTGGCTAAAAGTACAATGGAAAACATGATAGGGTCAACCCTAATATTCTCTGGCAGAAGTTAGGAAACTATTTAAAGCTATTGGATATGGTGCCACTGGGGGCAGTTTCATATCAAAGTGGATTAACATTTACTCAGTGAGAACAAAACAATAAAATTTAAAGGCTTTTTATCTTGAATGCTTGAAAATTGTAACAACTTTCTTTTTTCTCTTTTTATTTTTTTGTTAAACAGGATGGCTTAAATTCCTTGGTCCTTGATTTGGATTTCCCTGCTTTGAGGAAAAACAAAAATATAGATAATTTCTTAAATAGATGTAAGTATGTGTAAATTTCATATTTGATCATATGACTCTACTTTTTTTTTTTTTTTTTTTTTTTGCGGTACGCGGGCCTCTCACGGTTGTGGCCTCTCCTGCTGTGGAGCACAGGCTTCGGACGCGCAGGCCCAGCGGCCGTGGCTCACGGGCCCAGCCACTCCGCGGCATGTGGGATCTTCCCGGACCGGGGCACGAACCCGTGTCCCCTGCAGCGGCAGGCGGACTCTCAACCACTGCGCCACCAGGGAAGCCCTGACTCTACTTTTGATAAGAGATTTATGTTTAATTAATATTATTACAGTCCACAAACTTTAACTTATTAAATTTTTTGTTTGCCATTTGATTTATTTAAATACTAATATTCTTTATTTCAAAGCAGAATTGCCAAATCAAAGTATGTAAAGTAGGTAAAGTTCAAGATTTTGATTAAATTAAGATTGCTTAGAATTTCAGGACAGGTCATTTATGGCAGTTCCAAGAGAAGTTTTCAATTAATGTTAACAACTCTAAGACTTAGCTTTACATTATCCAGAAGACTTAGTGAGCTTTATGTTTGTATAAATGTAGACATTTCAGTCTAGTTAATGAAAGATAATGTGATAACAGTTATTGCCATAAACATAGTAACTATTAATATATGCCAGTATTGATGTTGCAATGAAGTTGTAAATGAAGTTGAATTCTGAGAATAAGAAATTCTCAAAATAATTATATACACTTTATGTGAACACAGTATGCTCTTTAATTTGGAATTAATCAGAGACTAGGCTGTTTTCCTAATTAAAAAATCTTATCTATAGTTATCAAATCTACAATATGTGATTACTGTTTTTCAAAGAAGTAATCTACCAATATTGATGATTGAGATTAGCCTTGTGTACTTTCATAGCAGCTTTCCGCAATGATTCAGAGTGTACTCCAGGATTGCCTGGATCATCATAGTTTCAGCTGTCATATAACTTGCCAAGCAACAGAGTCAGAAACAGAATAGTTTAACTGCTACTTTTTGGTAGTCATTAATGTGTTTATATGTGTTAAGCCAGAGAGTTTTGTCCTTTGATGTAAAGTGTATGTGTGTTAGAGTTTTAAATAGCAACATTTAAAAATTGACAGATTTAGCTGGAAACTAAGCCCAGTTTCTTGAAATAAAAATTTGTTTACAAATATGGTGATTATTTTAAAAGGTTGCTTATCAATATGGTGATTGATATTATGGTGATCTTTTTACTGTAGATGAGAAAATTGTGAAAAAGATCAGAGGTCTACAGATGAAGGCAGAAGACTATGATGTTGTAAAAGTTATTGGAAGAGGTGCTTTTGGTGAAGTCCAGCTGGTAAGAAAGAATATGTTTTGTTCTTTTTATTATTTCTTTTAATGACATGGTTTTGTGAAACATTATCAGTGGCCCTTGAGTAAATCTAATTTCTGTGTCCAACCATGCCAGAAAATTAGTTTTATGAGCTTGGTCAAGTCATTCCATCTCTGAGAGCCTCAGTATCTTCATCTATAGAAAGAGATAATTGTGCTATAAATACCAGGTCTTTTCCAGCTCTGAAACACTGGGATCTAGAATAAGGCCAACTTGGCTTCACTCATGATCTGCCTAGCAGTTAATATTCTTCCAGAACTACTGTGTTTTTATTTAGTATGTTCAGATTAATAACATCTCTGCTTAATTAACTGAGATTTATTTAGATATACGAGAAACCCAACAAAGGCATTTTAATAACTGAAAGTAAATATAAAATTTACCTTTGTAGACCAAAGTGGTAGCACTGGAAATACTTCTAGATGTTTTCAAATATTTCAGATATTTTATTTATATTATTATATGAAGAACTATAATGTAATATTCCTATTTTCATCACCCGAATATGAAACTCTTCTTCTTTTTTTTTTCTTCTTATAGTTAAACTATGGAGTCAAATTCTGTTTTTAACTTAATAGTGCTTTATTCTTGATGGAGCACCAAGAAAAACTGACTACGTGCCAGCATGGGTTTCTCTAGGAACAAGTCATGACAGACTAACCTTTTGTCTTTTTCTCTTTCATTCCTTCTTTCTTTGATAGGTTTATTGAACTTGTAGATCAGGATAGTGCAATAGGTGTAATATATATCCGTAAGATATTTGAAAAAGTTTGACATACTTGAGGATGATACGGAGAAGTGTCAACGAATAAGCATATGGATAGGGAGCTTTATAACTACGTTAATAGCTGTATTCTGAGGAGCCTGATGAAGGCATGAATGGTTCCTTGGACAGAGATCCCTAAGGTCAGGTTTTAGGATTCTTTCCTCTCCTATTACACATTTTATTAATGACTTGTATGGAGGCAATGGTGGCATGTTGAATAACTTTGCAAATGAGTTAAAACTGAAGTATGAAGATGAGCCAAAACCCAGAAATCATCAAATGGGGAGGTCATTAGCCAGGTAGAAGAAGTGAAATTTGACCAGAATAATGACCTGTACTTGGGTGTGAAGAACTCAAGGAATAGATTGTTTAACAGTGGTTATGAATTAAAGAACAATTTTCCTGAATGTAAACCAGGCAAAAGTCATTGGTGACGTGGCTACCCAAAATAGTAAAGTTTGGACTGCTGTAATAAATTTCTAAGATAATAGAGATAAGGTTTTCTCTAATTTGAGATGACTGGGCCATACCTGGCATATTTAATCCACTCTAGATGCCCTGTTGCCCTGTTTTAAAAGGGACGAATAATGCTCAGGGACTTGAAATAATGCCATCTGAGGTATGGCTGAAGGAATTGAGATGTTGATTGGGAGTAGATTTGAAGAATGGGCTGCCTTTGAAAGTAATGAGGTTTTGTTTTTGTTTTATTTTTGTTCTTAGTCAGTGAAAGTGCTGAAGCTTCAGCTGGTAGAATGCTCTAGTGGGTAGGGTGGGCGATTAGATTACATGACTGTTGATATGACAGTTTCTATAAGATAGGGAAATTATAAAGTAGTTGAATCCTAGCTCTGCCATGGTCAAACTCAAAAGATCATGGTGAGTTCAGGCAGATTTCTCAGTCTCTCTGAGTTCCAACCTGTAGAATACAGATAATGACAACTATGTTATGGGGGTCGTTATAGGAAACTAAATGAATTAACAAAATAAATAAGCCTGGTTGTAGTGTTCTCTGAGTGTTAACCATTATTATTATTTAGTATTTGATATAGGAGTCATACTATTGTGTGCATGTTTCAAATACAATACATGTATTTGAAACAGGCACATTGTTTCTTCATACTTATTTCATTGTGGTTAGGGAATAAACACTAGAATTTGAAGTTGCATTTTTGGGGGGAAATATGACAGACCTTAACTTGTCATGTTTTTGTGTCAGGGTAGTCATTGTTCTGTGTTAGATTAATTTGATCATTAAAGTTCAATATGTTAAAGGAAAGGAAAACAGAGAAACAGAGGCTTTTATTTTTGTTGTTAATTTCCATCCCGTATTTCATTTTGGCCACAGGATATGCAGAAACAAAGTCATATGTTTTTAAAAATGAAAAACATTTTAACGTTCCACTAATTTGATGACCTGACCTGAGAGCTTGTACATGTTTGTTTTGGCTTTAGTTCTTGGTTGTTACCTTAGGCAGGGACTCTTAAAAGAAGAATGAGATTGAAAAGGGAAAAGCCCAAGTGCTTCTCCCATAGCCTTTTGAAGTTGATTCGTATGTGGAGGATAAGTTAGTTAGGCAGATACATAGGGAACGTTCCATATTTGGCACATCTTTATGATTATTTTTTCTACTCATCTGAAAAAAGTGTTACAGTAGTAGGTGCAAGTGTGTCTTCCCTTGTGAAATGCTTTTTCTGGTCAAGTAAAAATACGTTGTCACAGAGGACCTACCAATCAATTTCCACGAAGAAAATTCTTATTGTAAAAGTATCTTTGGTATGTCACAGCAACGCTACCGCAGTATAAGAGCTAGAGTCCAGACTACCTGCGGTTGAATTTAGACTCTTTTACTGTCTAGCTGTGACTTCAGACAAGTTCCTTAATATCTCTGTGCTTAGTTTCTTATCTGTTAATGAAGATAACAATAGTGTTTATACCTCATGAGATTACTGGAAGAATTAAATGTGACAATATATATAAAGCACTTGGAACAGTGCTTGGAATATATTCAATAATAAGTGTTTAGTAAATGTTAGCAATTAATTGTCAGACATAAAACAGCGCATTTATCTATATCCATCAATGAAATAGTTAATCAGGATCTGTTACGTTCCAGGAGCTGTGCTAGCCTCTAAAGATACAGTAACATAGCCTGTATCTTGCTGAAAGCGGTAGTTTTGTGGAGGAGATGAAGAATTTTACTTTAAACAAGTAAAGTTTTTTCAGATTACAATAAATGCCATGAAGGAAAAGATCTGGGTGCTATGAGAGAGAATAATGGAGGAATGTGCCTTATTCAGACTGGGCAGTTAGGAACGGTCTTGCTGTGAGAAAGTGACATTTGAGTTAAGTTAAAGGAGTTGGCCACATGAAGAAGTGGGCATGGAGTGGGAGTTAAAATACAGAAGGAATACATGTGAAAATGTCAGAGTCAGGAGAGTGACAAGTCATTTAATTTATTTGGGTGTAGATTTCCTCATCAGAAAAGGCATTTCTCCTGGATTGAAAAGTTCTATAATCCCTGGAGGGCAAAATTTGTTCAGCTTGTTGTCTTTTGTCTTTATTTCCCCTATCTACAGAGGAGATGTACATTTATGTTTTTATATCATGAAAGGTCCACAACAATGGATGGTTTTATGTAATATCCCTCTTGTTTTTGGATTCTACTCTTTTGGGATATTTTATCACATCTCATTTTGATGGAACATAATATGAGTCAGTATAGTATATTGATTAAGAGCATGTACTCTGGTGACTTCCATGGTGGTCCAGTAAGACTCTGTGCCTCCACTGCAGGGGTGCAGGTTCCATCCCTGGTCAGGGAACTAACATCCCACATGCTGCGAGGTGTGGCCAAAAAAAAAAAAAAGGTGAATCAAGGATTTTGAAATGAATTTATAAATAAATGTAAAACTGGCTTTAAAAAAAAAAGCATGTACTCTGGAGCTAGACCTCTCAACTACCTAACTTCTTTGTGACTTAGTGTCCTTATTTGTAAAGTGAAGATAATAATAGTTCATTATTCATAGGTTGCTATGAGTATGAAATGAGCTAATATATGGAAAATATCTAGAATAGTATCTGACACGTAGTGAATAGGTAATAAATTGTAGGCTAAAATTGGAGCCTGCTGGAAAAGCAGTTAAGGTCCTTTTAAAGATTCATTTACTAATTTCACATATTGGCTTAACAAAACATGTTTTTATAGTTAAGGTAGTAATGTTCAACTTTTAATAGATATTTTTGCATAAAGTACACTGGTACTGTGGAAAAACAGTCAAAGCCATCTACTTTTGTTTTTGTTCTCTGGTATGCAGATTTCCTGTCATCAAAGGTTTCATTTCTTTATCTTGGAGTGGCACTAATAATAGAACTTTTATAAGAGGTTTTGTGAGGACTAAATTATGTTATACATATGTGGTACTTATCATGGACGTGGCACATTGTAGGTATCAAGTAAATATAAGCTATTGTCACTATTGTCAGTTTCTGTGGATTTATGGCATTAAATGAGTTTTAATTTTGAATAAATAATCAGAAGTCTTGTTCTTACTTTCATATATATTTATGTATGTTAATTTGCTAGGGCTGCCATAGCAAAATACCACAGACTGTGCTTAAACAACAGAAATTTATATCCTTACAGTTCTGAAGGCTAGAAGTTCAAGATCAAGGTGTTAGCATGTTTAGTTTCTTCCAAGGTCTCTCTCCATGGCTTACAGAAGGCCACCTTCTCACTGTGTCCTCACATGGTCTTTCCTCTGTGCATGCACATCCCTGGTGTGTCACTCTGTATGTCCTTCATCACCTCTTCTCATAAGGACTCCAGTCAGGTTGGATTAGCACCATCCCTAACTGCCTCTTTTTAATGTAATCATGTCTTTAAAGGCCCTGTCTCCAAATACAGTCACATTCTGAGGTACTAGAGGTTAGGGCTTCAAAATGTGAATTGTGGGTGAGGGGGACACATGATTCACCCCACTACAGTATGTATGTATGTATGTATGTATGTATGTATGTATGTATGTATGTATTTTGGGATGAATTTTTCAGTGAGGTAACCTTTTGACCATGGTATGCATGCTTACTTTTTTTGTTTATGTTTATTAACTTTTCTTGGACACTAATTTTCTTTGAAAAAGAAAGTTATAAATTCTAGCCTTGCAAATGCCTTCTTAAGGTAAAAATACAGTCTTCCTCTCTATTAGTAGAATATACATTGTTCTTCAGATATTCCTTTGGTTAGTTGATTAGCAAATGTTTATTAAATGTCAAGTATCATTATAAGCATATAAGTATCGTCAACACATTAAACAGGTAAACTACTCAGACAAGGCACCTTTACATCCACGGAGCTTTTGTTTTGAAACTGTTATAGTTTCAGAAAGAAATTGTGGTGTAGGTTCTAAAAGTAAAGTTATAAATTAATCTTCTTAAATGTAATGCATATATGTTAGGAATTACTTATATATGATTCTTTACTCGGGAGAGATGTATAAAAACAAGTTTTCATGGTAACAGTGGAAATATTTTTATTTTGAAGTTATATCTTATTATTTTGGAGTTTGGAAACCTTTAATTGGTTTTGCGATATCGTCTACTCATTCTCCTTAAGAAAATGTGACATTAAATTTTTTCTTGCTGGTTTTATTTAAAGCTCCACAGATTAATATGTGAATGTATTCTCATTCTCAAAGGTCTAAATTACTTAGAATTAGGTAAAATATGAAAATCTCTATCATGTCTTCTCTCGATTCCCATTTTCAAACATAAAGGTAACCAGCCTGTTGGTAATCTTTTAGTGCTTTGATGATTAGAAATATTTGGGGACTGTTGCAAAACTAGTGTCAAATTATTTTCAGTGGATATTTATATTTTATTCTAATTATTTTCATTCTAGGAAAGTTGAAACCTTTCTGTATTGAGTTATAAAAATTGTATCAATGCTAATTTTTCTCCCTTGAAATTAAAAATTATTTTATTTATATATCAAATATGTTCATAGTAGAATAATAAAATAAGCCAACATTATACTTTTTAAAATCACCTGCAGTCCCACTACTGAGAGATAACTACTTCTATTACTTTGATGTATAGCTTTCCAACTTTTCTGTTTCTAAAGATATGTGTAATATATGTATATTAAGGGACCATATTATGTACATGGTTTTACAACCTGTGTTTTATTATGCAGCAGTAAATAGTAACAGTTGTATAACAGTTGTATAACAGTTACAACATGCCAGGCAGGCTGCTAAGCAAGTGGTATATAGTAACCAGTCTTTACAACAGTCTTTCTAGATGGTATAACTGCTGTTATTCCCATTTTACAGATGGGGAAATTCAGGTAGATAAGATAAATGACTTGCGAGAGTTCACACAGCTGCTAAGTGGTTGAACTGAGATTTGAACTTAGGCAGAGGACTCCAGAGTCCATTCTCTTTGCTCTATGGCCATAACCAGTTTTCTGTGCCAATATAGACTTTGTATGTAATTTTATTGGCTACATGGTGTTTCACTATCATCTTAATCAACCTCTTACAAGTAGTCAGTTCTTCTTTCTTGAAACACCATTTTTTCTACACTACTGGCTCTTCCTTCTCAGTTTCCTTAGTGGTTCATTTTCCTCCTGACTTGTAAGTATTGTAGTTCCCAAAGGCTAGGCTCTTATTTTTTTTTATCTGCATTTTCTCCCAAGGCAAGTTCATGCATTCCTCTAACTTTAAATACAATCCATGTGATGTCAAGGCTCAAATTTATAGCTACTGCTCAGAACTTTCTACTTTGCTCACCAAACTCATATTCATGGTAGCTTATTTGACAGCTCCATTAAGCTGTATCACAGACATCTAAAACATGTGAAATTAGAATGCTTGATTCCCTCTCTAACTTTGCTCTTCCTTCCATCTGTTCCTTCTCTTACTTTCCCATCTTAATAAATAAATGACTCTAGCATCAACCCAGTTGATGCTCAAGCCAAAAAATTGGGAGTCATTATTGATTTCTCTTCCCCTCATTTCTTATATTTAATTTTTCAGTAAGTCCTGCTCATAATATTTCTCTAGTCTCTCCACTTTTGGGGGGGGTATTCACTGCCATTGCCTTTCTCCAAGATACCCTTTCATTCCCAGTCAGGTATGAGGGCCTACTTTGTGTCCTGCTTTGTTTTCTACTTCCGCTAACAGTTTCACCATTGTACTATTGATTTTGGATCAGGAAGTGCTGATGGAGAAAATACCAAGACTGGATTTATTAAATCTTCTGCAGATTCATGCTCTCCAAGCTCAGCTGAACCCACATTACTATTTGGCAGACTTTTTCCCCCATACTTCATAGCCTTGTATTTTCACATACCACTCCTACCCCAATAAGGGTATAATAGAATCGACTATGGGGCTTTTCTAACATACATGCTTTGTTTCATTTTGTTTTCTTTATTTCGCCACTTCTCTATAATGAGATACATGAAGGTGGGAAGCATAGATCTATCTAATACAAACTGCTGCCAAGTTGACCCTTCTCAAATATATTCCTTGTATCTTCTTTGCATTTCATGGCTCCCTTGCCTACTAAATGAAGCATGAAGTCTTCGTCCCTGCCTTCTAGGCCCTCTTATTTAAGATATCACTAGTTAATCTTTTTAACCCTTATTTTCCATCATGCTCTCCTTTCTGAGCAGGCTACTTATTTCAGCGCATGCTCTCGTTTACTTGTCTGTTCCTCCAAAAATGTTGTTTCACTCACTCTCAGTGCTTATTTTAAAAGAGAAGTTTCCTGATTCCTTTTGCTTTCCTTCCTACCCTTTGAGTGTGCCCTCTCTCATCTGCATCTTTTAATTATGATCGCTTTATTTAATTTCCCATATTATGCCTTGTGCTGTAGTTTATATGTATACTTCTTTGAATCTTTTTATATTGTAAATTTTTTGAGGGCAGGAACTGTGTCTTTTCAGTACTTTTGGCATTCCCATGAGGAGTTCATACCTGTGTGTCTGAAAATAGTTCACCTGTATCTGGGAAGATGATCTTCTTTAGTCAGGTACACAGTTTAGTAGGAATATCTGTAGAGCAGCAGGGAGAAAGGGGGGAACCCTCACCATGGAGCCATTTGTTAATTCAGTCTTGAACAGTCTTGAACATTGGTGAAGGACGTGTTTGTGCAGCTAGATCATATAAGTGATTGGATTTTTCTTGTCTTTTTATATCCTGTACAGCACAGAACCTGAAATGTAGAAAGTTTTCATTGATGTGAATTGACTGTGATTATTCCTGATCCCTGGGCTCAGGTGCTCCCTGGGGATCCAGAATGCTAAGGGGGTACAGATTCTCAGTGATAGAACTCAAGGCTGATACGAGATGAAGATCTTGTTTTTTGGTTTTTTTGTGTTTTTTTTAAATCTTCTACTGGCTTGCTCTTAATTTAAATGGTTTTAAACTAAGGTTTTAAAGTGGAACCAACCAGAAGGAAAGAGTGTATGGGAAATGATTCTCTAATACTTGTCATGTAAACTCAGATTTTTTAGTCCTTTTTGGAATAAAACAGGCTCCTCGCTGGTTACAAGGTTATTTCTGATTTGTGTAAATTATCTCCCTTCCTCCATGTTTTTGTAATTCCTGTATTCCCCCATTCAATCTTAGCTGCCACAACCAGACCTGGCAGAAAGCAGGAGGACACGCTTTTCTTGTGTCTTTAGTGGAAACCTCAGCAGCACACAATAACAGTTCCAGATCTGTCAAATAGATGCATTGGTTCTTTTTGTAAAAATAATCTATTGTAATTTTTGATATTAAAAATAAATTTTAAAGCCTCAAATGGGGCATTTTGGTTAGAATGATTTTCAAAAGTTTTTGTCCACAAGTGCTCTAGGAGATCTAGGTCCATTTTAGGACTTTTTCAAACATGTCTCTAGCTATACTTAGGAATGTTTCATCTACTTAAAAAAGTTTTTTTTTAAAGAAGTACATATTAGCTATAAAAAGCACAAATAAGCAAATCTAAAAAAATAAAAATCCCTCAGAATTCCATCAGCTGAGATAAAACTGTTAACTGTTTTGACCCTTATTATCTTTTTTTTTCCCCACATACATATAGTCAATCAGCTGGTACTTTTGCATTCATCCACTTTTAAAATTAGAAACTAGGAATATAGCATTCTTTTCTCTAACAAATAGAGACATTGGAAGAGAAGCAATATTTTTGTCCTTTAGGTAATCATGGACTAGTGACATAGGGGAGACACATGTAAAGTTTCATAACAGAATGAACTGAGTTCCATTTGTCTGTGGTGGAATTAGCTAACATTTTCATTGACTGTATTCTGTGTGCTAAGTATTTATATTCATTATCTTGTTTTATCTTTTCAACAATTCTGTGAGATTCTTAAGTAGATGAATTCAGTGAAATTTAGAGAGATTAAGTGAATTGGCCACATAGTACATAAATAGTTAGGACTTTTGCCCAGGTTTGTTGACATCTACATCCATGCTTTTAAGCAGTACTCTCTGCATTGTTGTGATGAATTGCTACTATATCTATTTATCCATCCATATTGAATAAAGGAGAAAGAGCTAGAGAACAAAGGGGAACGTACAGAGATGCTGAGGAAGATTATAATAGAATCATTCAGAAGGAGACATCCTCACAAGGAAGGTCAGTGGAAACCAGCTTTCCTAAAATAACAGTGCTTTACTGCAGTACTTTGTAATACTAGTACTAATGTATTTTAAGGTATGAGGCAGACGTTTGGCATGAATACAACTATTGCCTCTTACTGTTTGTTCTGTAGATAAAGTCAAAGACTACAAGCTGGTGGTTCCTGACTCTTGTGTTATGAGCCTGTGAAGTGTTCTGTTACAGTAGTTTAAATGAAATTCAGGCCTCATTACCTAGAACATCTAACCAAAATTGTCTTCATTTATTAAAAGTTTTACAGATCTCATAGCTATAATTTTGCTGAATTTGTTAAATTGGATAATTCAGCATTGTGCCAACCACTAGGCAGCCTCACAAATGAAAGTTTGTATTGTATTCTGTTCTTAAAGGAGCTTATGAAGCAGACATGTACACAACTAATTTTGATATTAGATTATTGTAAGCATTTTGGAAGCACAGAAAGGGAAACAGTTTTGCATAAAGGATCACTAAGAATAAAGCACCAAGAACAGGTATTTTTCTCATGTTCAGAAAATCATCTTATGCCTGTGTTTTTGTTTATTTGAATGAACGGCTCTTTTCTCTAGGTTTTTTTGGTTAATTCATATATAAAAGATTAAACATAAATAAATGTTTAACTCTTTCCTACTAGCTGACAAATATCTTAGTTTCTGTTCATAGCTGTTCTTTATAGCAGAATTCTTAAAACTCTTGTCATGGTCTGAGTCAAGCATAAATAATATTATGGTATAAATTAATTGGCTTTTACTGTTATATGATTGCTTTTTCTAATGAAGTTAAGATAACACTGAAATCCGATTTATTCTTAGAATAAGAGAACATTTGAAGAATGGCATAAATACAGAAGAGAGAGTACCTTAGCTGTCTCTTTTTAGTAATGTTTTAAACTTTAAAAAAAACCCACAACATTTTATTAAAAGCATTGCTGGAGTGAGCATTTGCTTTGAGATAATTTGCTAAGTAAGAAGCTGGTCTATCTACTGTGGAAGGGATTTCTACTTTTAAGACTAGGGTTCTTCATACTCTAATCCCCCACCCTCCCACCCATGTTTTCATATTGCTTTCCCATATATTTATTTTCAGCATTCTATAAATGGCATAACACCATATAAATCAAAGGAATTGTTTTTCCAGTTTAGTAATTTAATATAGAAGATAGATATAATCTGTGACCCTCATCATAACTTATTTGGCCCTTGGCATATAGGATTCTTTTCATGTAAAGTTACAGTGTATCAAAACACTTTAAATTTCAAAATATTTTAAAATACTTTAAATTTCAAAGTATTTCAAAATAATAAGTGATATAAACCATTGATATAATAACCTTTCTAATTATAATTTGATTAGGCAGTTTTCATCCTGGGCTGTGTTTTCTTTCTATCCATATTGATGTTTTATTTATTTGTTATATAAAGTACTGAGAAGGGATGTTAAAATTTCCAGCTGAAATTAGGATTTGCCTGTTTCTTTCTTTAGTTCTGTCAATTTTTGCTTCATGATTTTTTTTTTTTTTTTTTTTTTTTTTTTTTTTTTTTTGCGGTACGCGGGCCTCTCACTGCTGTGGCCTCTCCCGTTGTGGAGCACAGGCTCCGGACGTGCAGGCTCAGCAGCCATGGCTCACGGCAGGCGGACTCTCAACCACTGCGCCATCAGGGAAGCCCTGCTTCATGAATTTTTAAGCTTATTTATTAGATACAAACATATTTAGAATTTTTAATGCCTTCCTGATGAATTATTACTCCTTTTATCTGAATTATCCTTTTTTTCTCTTTGCCTTGAAGTCTACTTTGTTATTGATATTGCTGTGTCTACTTTCTTATCCTTACTGTTTGCATGGTGTATCTTTTCCTATCTTTTTATTTTTAACCTGTTTGATCTTATATTTAAAATATATGAGGTTAGGGTTTGCTTTTTAATTCTCATAATCTCTGCCTGTGAATTGTGTGTTTAGTCCGTTTATATTTACACGTATTTCAGACTGTTTAAAATTGTCTTGTAGGCCCTTAAGTCTCTATTCATTTTCATTTATTCATTTTTCTCTTCATTCTCTAGATTGGTTTGCGTTCAGGTTCACTGAATGTCCTTCTATCTCCATTCTCTGTTAAGCCCTTCCAAAGAATTTTCCATTTTAGTTATTTTTCAGTTATAGAACTTCCAATTGGTTCTTTTTTTAGTTTCCATTTCTCTGTTGGTATTTACTTCTGTTCACTCATTGAGACTATTTTTTCCTTTTTTTCTTTAACATACTGTCTTTTAGGTCTTTGGACATAGTTATAAGAAATATTTAAAGTATTTGTTAGCTAAATCCAACATCTTTTGGGGATGTTTGCTATTGACTGCTTTTTTCTTGATGATGAGTCACATTTTCCTCTTTGCCTGTCAGGTAATTTTAAAATTATGTACAGGTCCTTTTTGATATGTGATAGAGACTCTGAATTTTGTTATTTTTCTTTGACAAGTGTTGATTTTCATTTTAATAAGATGTCCAGTTACTTGCTGATAACCCTTAACTTTTGGAGCCTTAGTTTTTTACTTTGTAAATATAGATGTGTTTAAAGACCAAGTTGTTTCCCAAGTCCTTTTAAGGACTCCAAACTCTACTCCCCTTTTGATCTTTTAGGGTTTGGTATTACAAGGCTATGTTAGGTAGTGCTAGAGTAGGCCTTGCTTTAGAGCATGGTTCTTTCTCCCAAGATGTCTCACTTCAATGTGCAGGAAATCATCAAGGTTACTCCACTCTTTTTTTGGCTGGAAATTGAATGTGCCTGCAATGCTGTTTAACATCTGGTGTCTCTGTTTTGTTATCAACCCCGTAGCAGTTGCTCTCTGGTATACCTTTGCTATTTCCTCTTTGGATAATCCCTACCTTTGTTGAGCTTACATTCTAATATGGGACTCAGACAATACAAGGAAACAGCATCAAAAAATTGCAAGTTATGGTATCTTCTCAGAAGAAAACCGAGTTCTGGGGTAGAGAACAATGAGTCTGTTTCCCCCATGTCTGCAGTAACTTCCTTCACTGTAGTCTTGAACCCCTCAAAATCGTCCATGAGGGTTGGAATCAACTTCTTCCAAACTCCTGTTAATGTTGATATTTTGACCTCTTCCCTTGAATCACGAATGTCCTTCTGGCATCCAGAGTGGTGAATGCTTTCCAGAAACTTTTTAGTTGGCCTGTACCCAGATCCATCAGGGGAATTGCTGTCTATGGCAGCTATAGCCTTACAAAATGTATTTCTTAAATAATAAGACTTGAGAGTTGAAATGACTCTTTGATCCATGGGCAGCAGAATGCATGTTGTATTACCAAGCATGAAAACAACATTAATATCATCGTACATCTCCATCAGAGCTCTTGGGTGACCAGGTACATTGTTAATGAGAAATAATAATTTGAAAGGAATCTTTTTTCTGAGCATAGGTCTCCCCAGTGGGCTTAAAATATTTAGTAAACTATGTTGGCAACAGATGTGCTGTCATCTAGACTTCATTGTTCCATTTATAAGGCATAGACAGTAGATGGGCATAATTCTTACAGGCCCTAGGATTTTCGGAATGGTAAAGGAACATTGGCTTCAACTTAAAAGTCACCAGCTGCATTAGCTCCTAACATGAGAGTCAGCCTGTACTTTGAAGACAGATACTGACTTCTCCTTTCTAACTATGAAAGTCCTAGATGGCTTCTTCTTCCAGTATAAGGCTATCTCATGTACAGAGAAGATATGTTTAGCGCAGCCACCTTCGTTAATTATCTCAGCTACATCTTTTGGATAACTTGCTGCATCTCCTACATTGGCGCTTGCTGCTTCACCTTGCTCTTTGACATTATGGGGAAAGTTCACGGACAGCCAACTTCTGCTAGCTTCAGACTTCTCTTCTGCAGCTTCCTCACCTTTCTCGGCCTTCATAGAATTGAAGAGAGTTAGAGCCTTGCTCTGGATTAGGCTTTGGCTTATGGGAATGTTGTGGCTGGTTTGATCTTCTATTCAGACCTGAACTTTCTCCATATCAGCAATAAGGCTGTTTTGCATTCTTATCATTTGTGTGTTCACTGGGGTAGCACTTCTAATTTCCTTCAAGAACTTTTTCTTTGCATTCACAACTTGGCTAACTGGCGCAAGAGGCCTAGCTTTCAACCTCTCTTGGCTTTCATCATGCCTTTCTTACTAAGTCTAATCATTTCTAGCTTTTGCTTTAAAATGAGAGATGTGCGAGTCTTCCTTTCATCTGAACACCTACAGGCCATTGTAGGATCATGAATTGGCCTAATTTTGATATTGTTGTGTCTCAGAGAATAAGGAGGCCCAAGATCAGGGAAAGAGACAGGGGAACAGCAGGTCAATGGAGCAGTCAGAGCGCATAAAACATTTATTAAGTTTGCTGTCTTATATGAGCATGGTTTGGGGCACCCCAGAACAGTTACTGATCACAGATCACTGTAACAAATATAATAATGACAATGAAAAAGTCTGAAATATTGTGAGAATTACCAAAATGTGACACAGAGACATGAAGTAAGCAAATGCTATTGGAAAAATGGCACCAACAGACTTGCTCGACACAGTGTTGCCACAAGCATTCAGTTTGTAAAAAATGTAATATCTACAAAGTACAATAAGTCAAAGTGCAATAAAACAAGGTATGGCTGTAAAAAATGTCAGACCAGGTGGTATCAGTGGAGGTAGTTAGAAATGGTTGGATTCTGAAACTGTTTGAAGGTAAGACTGACGTGATTTGCTGATGAGTTTTTATGAGCTATATGAGAAAAAGAGGAGCCAGAGGTTTTTAGCCAGAGCAGTTAGAAGAATGAGGATGCCATTTACTAAAATAGAGAAGACTATAGGAGACATAAATTCAGGGGTGAAGATTTGGAGTTCAGTTTTGGTCATCCTACTAGATATCCAAGTATAAATGTTAGCAGTTATTATTTATTATTAATTATCCAGTAGATGTTAACTTTTATAATCATTCATTAAATATTTATTGGCTCTGTGGTAGAGTTTGCTATGTTATATTCTAGGATTTAAATGATGGTCAAAAATGGACACTGTCCTTGCCTTTATGGAATTAGCAGTCTAATGAAGAAGATAAGAATTGATCAAATAACCATATTATTGGCAGTTTTTCCCTTAAAAAAAATAAGCTTTTAAGTAGGATACCTAGGAAGAAATAAGGATGACTTAGCAAAATCACAAATAACCCTTAATATCTAAATTTATTAGGTTCTTATGGTCAGATCGTGATGGATACATGTATATATCTTACAAGTTTCTCATTTAACAACATCTTAAAATTGGTTAGCTTAATTAACATGAGGGAATGAAGCTTCATGAATTCAGTTTTATTTAGATGAAATGAGGTAGTTATATATTGGATCTGGCATTTAAAGGTATTGTATATTTCATGAAATATTTAGGCTGTGGGGAATTTTCTCCTCTCTTTCATTAAAAATGTTATGTTTTTACTTAGTTAGCTAAGGATCATTTTGTTTTGTAACTAAAGTCTTTAAGAACAGCATTATAGTGTGATCTGTTGTTCACCATTTTCTCATAAAATTAAAGAATTAATTCTTGTGTTTTGAAAAATCAACAGGTTCGTCATAAGGCATCACAGAAAGTTTATGCTATGAAGCTTCTTAGTAAGTTTGAAATGATAAAAAGGTCAGATTCTGCTTTTTTCTGGGAGGAACGAGATATTATGGCCTTTGCCAACAGTCCCTGGGTGGTTCAGGTAAGCATACTAACTTTTATAAGTTTTTTTCCCCTTTTCGTAAGTGCTTATTATTTGTAAGAATTGATTTTGCATGCTGAAAGTCCTATATCTCATTCACGTAATGACAGTGCAGTTATTTTTTAATAAGATCTGATTCATTACACTTGTTTAATCTTCCTAAATAGTATGTTATATAGACATGACATGTAATACTTAATTGTTGTATAAAAGCAAGTATTACTTGCAACTTTCTCTTTTTTAATTCCTTTATAAAGAATTGGATTGATCACCAATATGCCATTGTTCCCCACCTACTCTTTCTCATGATTTACATAATAGGAACAATAATCAGCTTGTCTTGAAGAGGGGGAAAAATTCTACATTAAAGTTTTTGAAAATTCTCATATTACCTATAATGTAACACATTATTGGGATTCCTAATTCAGCCTTTTATTTGACTGTGAAGTAAGGAATTTACTTGGTTACCCAGTAGTACAGGTCACAGAGGAAGGACAGGTTAAATACTTTCTTCTTTCCCTGTATTTACCAGTTTTCAAAATAAGGGATTAGTTTACTTTTATCCTCAAAGGTGACCAATTTTGGGAGAAGTATCAGTTTAAACTCATGGACTTAAAACCTATTTGATGTGTTTCAGTCCTATTCATACTCAAATTGTGACACCTTTAGCAGTGATCATGTTCAGGTTGGCTCTGAGTCCTTTTGACAGAGCCTTAGTTAGTCTTCAATAGCTAGCTTGCCATCTTGATACATAACAGAGTGTTCCAGACCTGTCTTGTACATTTTCTGTCCTTTACATGGAGTTAACCTTGCTTGTAGGTCCATCTTTTGTACATGTGTGAATATTTCTTTAGAATAGATTCCTAGCATTGGAATTGTCAGGACATATGGTGTACACATTGGACATTTTGTTTGATATTGCCAAATTGCCTTGTAAAGAAAGGTTTTTTACAAGTTTATATTACACTCTAATTATCCAGTAGACGTTTTATTTCACAAATTTTTAGCAAATGCTGCATATTGTAATTGTTTTAAATTTTTATTTGTTGCATCCTTGAGAAATAAGATGTTATTGTGTTAAGTTGCATTTTTTTATTATGAGGTTCAGCATATTTCATATGCTTATTAGTAATTTGTATTCCTTCTCTACTGCTTATCCCATTTTCTAATGTGTTATTTAGCTTTTTTAAAATTGGTTTGTTAGAATGTTAATACATTATGGATATTAATCCTTTGTTATATATGTTGGAAATATATTCTCTTGGACTACTACTTGTCTGTTGTTTACTGAGTTTTTAAATTTAGATGTAGTCAAATCTGTAGACTGCATATTTTAATTTTTGCTGGCAACACCATCCCCATCCCTAAGATGGGGAGTTTATAATCCCCAAGATTATAAAAATATTCTCTTACACTTTCTTTAACTTTTTATATTTTTACTTTTTTTGGGGGGATGTTCTAAGTCACTAGGAATTTATTATTTTTATTATGAAGTAGGATTTCTTTTTCCCAAATGAGTAGCCGATTTCCCCAGTGCCATTTGTGGAAAAGCCCATGTTTTCCCCATGAAGTAACTGAAAGGTCCTGTATATCATTCATGTGTATTCATGTATACACATGAATTTCTCTTTTGGACTGTTTGCCATTACTTTGATTTGTTATTGGTTTATACACTAAAATCATTGTTTTAATTTCTGTAGTTTTTCATTTATTTTGGTATCTGGTAGGGCATGTCTCCTCTCATTATTCTCCTTCTATAATAGTTTTTTGGCAGTTCTTAAAATTTTTCTCTATAAAGTTAGAATCAGCCTTTCATTCTGTTAAAAAATACAGTTAAAATTTTGACTTGCATTGCTTTAATTGGTAGGCTTTTTTTGGGGGGGGTTGTTTTTATTATTTTGAACTATTAGGTCTTCCCATAACAATAATAGTATATCTCTTTGTATAGAGATTGATCTTCAGTAAAGCCGTATTACTTTTTTCCCCAAAATAGGATCAGAAGAAACTTATGTATAAGAAAATAATTTTTAAAATATGTAGATATTCAGCATACAGAAAAAAAATAAAATTGGCTCAGTCTTTCAGTGTAGCATTGAATAGTAGAAATTTTTCATCCTTATCTTTTTTTTTTAAACTTCACTGGGTAGAGCTCTGATAGTTAACTATTAAATCTGATGTTTGCTGAAGCTTTCTGGTTAAGACAGTAAAGGATTTGGCCTGCCCATCTGTTCTTAGCTTATCAAATATTTTTTATCAGGAGTAATGTTAAAGTATTTGAAATGTTTCCTTCAGCATCTTTTGAGATGGTTTTCTTGCTTAATCTGTTATTATAGTACACACAAAAAATAAATTTCAGGGTAGTGTAAAATCTAAAGTAAGTGCTATTTGCTGTAATATGATATTTTCAATAGAATACCAAATTTGACTTACTTACATTTTAAGTAATTATCGATCTATTTGCATAAGTGACATATAACCTTTAATTTAATTTAATTTATTTTTAACATAGGCTCTTCTGGTTGGTTTTCATATCATAGTGAGATCACCCTAACAGACACAGTTGAAAAGCACACCACTTTTTTCTGAGCTTTGGTACAGTTTATATAAAGTAGAAACTATTCATTCCATGAGGCTTGTTTGAACTTGCTTGCAAATCTTTCAAGGAAAAATGTCAGTGTATTTAATGATATATTTTTTAATTTTTAAAATTTATCATGATACATTTCAAACATATCCCAAAGAAGAAAGAAAGTATATTGAATCCCCATGTATTGTTCACTCAGCTTCAACAGCAGTCATGGCCAGTCTTGTTTCAGTCACACCAGAAATTGGCAAACTTTTTTTTGTAAAGAGCTAGATAGTAAATATTTTAGGCTTTGTGGCCCAAGAGGCAAAATCAAAGATATTATATAGGTACTTATATAACAAGCAAACAAATTTGTACAAATTTTTTATTGATGAAATTCAAAATATAATAATACAATTGAAAGAATACAGGTCTGTTAGGGAGAAGAATGAAATTATTTTCTGAGGCAATAACAGTTTGCAAAATTGGGGTTCACAATTAGTGTTTCCTATCAAAATCGATTGTAGATGTTCTATTAATACTGATGTATAAAAAGATTTTATGTATTTGTCTTATCAGAAAATATGTTTTCACACAGCTAGTTACTGCTAAATACTATTATCCACCAGCATATGATTTATTTTTTATCAGTAGACTTTATTTTTAAAGACAGTTTTAAAAATTTACAGAAAAATTGAGTAGATAGTAGAGAACTCCCATATACCCCCTGTACCGTTTCCCCTATTATTGACATCTTGCTTTAGTAAGGTACATTGTTACAATGAATGAACCCATATTGATATATTATTAGTAACTAAAGTCCATAATTTATTCAGATTTTTCCTAGTTTTTGCCTAATGTGCTTTTTCTGTTCCAGGATCAACCAGGATAGCATGTTACATTTAGTTATCATATCTTCTTAGGCTCCTCTTGGCTGTGACAGTTTCTGACTTTCCTTGTTTTTGATGACCTTTATAGCTTTGAGAATACTTCTCAGTTTTATTGTAGGCTGTGTATGCTCTGTTACTGGAATTCGATGTTTTCCTCATTATTTAGACCAGGGTTATGGGTTTTTGAGAGAAAAACTACAGAAGTAAAGTGCCATTTTCATCACATCTTATCAAGGGTACATACTAACCTACCATTTGTGACTCTTGGTGTTGACCTTGAGTACGTGGTTTTGATTGAGCATATCTGTCACTTGGAAGGCGTTTATAGAATTCTGTTAAATTCTTCTCTTGATGTTTACCTTTTAGCACTGTCATTCCATGGCAGGTTAATCAATTCCAATTGAAGGTTGGGTAGAAGCTTCTCAGTTGCAAAGTTCAAATGGATTTTTTAATGGATATTTCCTTTGCACTTACATTCATGTCCAAAAAATGCTGTTGGAACTGTGAGACTGTAGTCTGAGATCAGAAAGTATATCCACTGCAAATTTGTGTAGAAATAGAGATCTCATGTATTGTTTTGATTTTGATAGCATGGGAAAGTATATACAGTAGCTTGATGTTAGTTGTCATAAAAATGATTGTGTCATAGAATAAGTTTTACATATAGCGCTGTTTTGCCTTGCCATTTTAGGTCATTTAGGTATTAAGAAACATTATCAAGTTGCAGCTAAAGCTAATTTCCAAAGCTGTTCAGTTCAGTCATAGTGGTTGAGGGTGATTCTTGATCAGACAAATTTCAGTCTCATCTCTGAGCTCAAATAATTGCAGTAGAACCTTACCACTGCTAAGCCATTGAACTGCTGTGTAGCAGGGTTAGTCAGGATATTCAGCTTCTATTTCTGGCAAAAATTCACAGAACTGATGGTGATGGTTAAGTCAACAAGAGCAAATAACACCATCAATACTACTTATTTACTAACACATGAGATTCAAATATATTTTCCACACTGTACCTATTGATCAGTATTACGAAAAATAACCATAGACTTTGAACAGCGTACATTTTCACAAGCTTTGTAAATTTGTCCAACTAAGCCTTTTTCTGTTCCACATATATTTTTACCAGCATCTGTTGTAACACACCTTACCAGGTATTACTTCAGGTTGTACTGAATTAATGTTTGCTCAATTTCTTTTAAAGTATTTTTGTCTGTAGTTGATCCGTGTGGACTGTTCATAGAGGCTAATCCTGTATTCAACTTCAAACTTGGCACCCCTCCAATAAACAGTAACTACTGAATAGTATTAATAATATCTGTTGACTCATCAAGAGTCAAGGAAAAACGCTTGAAATCATTTGTCTTGTTTTAAAATTGGTGATTAATATTGCTCCCAGTATTCTCAACTCTTTGAGCAACTGTTGTTGCTGAAAGATTTCGTCTTAAAGTTGATTTTCTCTAGACGCATTTCTTCAGCTGATGCAAAACCAAGCACAATTTAAGTATTCACCATTGGTAAATAGCTTTTCTTGCTTGTCTAACAAATAAGGCATCTGGAAACTTTCTTTGGTTTCAGTCTTACACACATTTAGCAAATTTTACACACATTTAGCAAATTTTACCATACTTAATTTTAATTTTCTAATTTTGAAGAACTGTTGAAATACTTTTTAATAATACTTATTTTATTGAAACATAGTTGATTTACAATGTTGTGTTAGTTTCTGCTGTACAGCGAAATGATTGAAATACTTTTTGTTCTCTGGCCCAATCTTTTTTTCCCTGCCTTTCTTCTGAGAGATAGCTGCTATCCTAAAATTAATTTATGCCATTCCTGTGTTTAAATTTCTCCCTCCCTCCTTCCCAACTGGATCTTCTACCAACCTTTTAATTTTTCATATGATTGTTGACTGATTCAGGTTTTTTAATTTCTTGAGTTCGTTTATATTTTCTGTGACTCTGTCTTTTTCACTTTTTTGTTGAATGGCATATTTGTAAACTTTTTGGTCTTAATGTGTTTTTCATTTTATTTACAAAATATACCTTTTAGGCTTTCTTTTTAGTTATTTCCTGCTTAAAAATTTTTTTTCTAGCTACTGTTTTCTTTGGGTTTATATTGTTCTTTTCTAGTTTCTTTACCTTCCTGACTTTGTCAGTCCTTATTTTCCAATACAGATATCTCTGTTTGAATATTGGATAATGAGAGGATAAGGAGAGATACCTATAAACTCATTTGAAGTTATGTTTCTCTGAGTTCTGCTTATTTTTTTTAAAAAATGGTTTTATTTGTAACATGCATAGAAAAGTACATAAAAAGCAGCAGAATGATTAATTGCAAAGCAAACACCCATGTATTCACAACTCAGGTCAAAAATAAACATTGCCAGTATGTACTCTGTTAAGTCCCCTTGTGCTCTTTCCCAGTCACTACCTCCATGTGTTCCCCCCAGAATAAACGTTCTTCTGGCTTTATTAGTAATTGTTTCATTGTTTTCTTTCCAGTATACCACCTAAACAAGCACTCAGAAACTATATTTTTCCTGTTTATTGAACTTTATATAAGTGAAACCATTGAATATCTCTTATCCAGGTTACTCCAGTTTATTGGTGAGATTTACTACCTTTTCATAGTTGAATATTCTCTTTTGTGAAATGCCTGTTTAAGTCTCTTGCTCATTTTCCCATTACATTGTCTGTCAATTGATTGAATAAAAAAATTTGTAGGAATTGTTTTTATTTTGGATATAAACCCTGACTAGCTTCTTAGACATGTGGGTTTACAGATTTTACCAAGTTTGAGAAAATTTTGACCATTATTTTCTCAAATATTTTTTCTGTCTCACTTTCCATCCATTTACCCCTCAACCCCTTTCTCAGACTACAGTTACACATATGTAATTTGCTTGATGTTGTCCCATAGGTAACTGATACTGTTTTTTTTCTTTCCTCAGTCTGTTTCTGTTTTTGTTTTTCAGATGTGCTTCATTTTGTATAGTTTTTATGCTATGCTTCAGCAGTCCCCAACCTTTTAGGCACCAGGGACTGGTTTCATGGAAAATAGTTTTTCCACGGATGGGGTGTGGGTGGAGGGGATGGTTCAGGCGGTGCTGCGAGCGACAGGGAGCGGCAGGTGAAGCTTCGCTCACTCACCTGCCTGCCCGCTCACCTCCCGCTATTCGGCCTGGTTCCTAACAGGCCGTGGACTGATAATCAGTCAGTGGCCCGTGGGGGGCAGGGGGACCCCTGCTATGTCTTTAAGTTCACTGATCTTTTTTCTGCAGTGTTCAATCAAACTTTAATCCCATCGCATCTGGCTTTCTTCAGCAAAATTGTTTTGAGATTTATCCGTGATGCGATATATCAGTAGTTCATTTCTTTTTATTGCGTAATGGTATTCCATTGTGTGGATATATGACAGTTTGTTTATCCTGTTCATCTGTTCATAGACATTTGGGTTGTTTCCAGTTTTCGTCTCTTACGAATAATTAAATTGTTTGCGGTCAACTTGTACAATTAAATGATTTTTAGGAAATTTATGGAATTGTGTACCCATCACTAAAACCTGATTTTTAGAATATTTCATCATCCCCAAATGATCAGTTATACCTACTTACAGTCATTTCCCATTCCCCTCCAGTCCCAGGTAACCACAGGTGTGCTTTCTGTCTCCATAATTTGCCTTTTCTGGACATTTCAGAAAAATGGAATCATACAACATGTTGTCTCTTTCCCTTAGTATACTATTTTTGAAGTTCATGCACATTGTAGCATGTCTTATATTTCATTTTTTAGTGCTGAATAGCATAGCGCATTGTATGTGGTTTAATCAACAATGTATTTGGTGTTTGTCCCCAGTTCTTAGCACAAGAGCTTCAGAAGCTCTTGGATTTCCTTAGTGTTAAGAGTGTCTTTGTTATGCTAATGAGACAACTCCTGGTGGCTTTTTGATAACTTTTGGATGAGATGGGGACTGATCATTAGAAAGAATGAGCATGTGATTAGAGGATTGGGACTTTCAGCCTTCCAAACTTTGGGGTACTGGAAGCGGGTTGGAAATTGAGTTTAATCACATGGCCAATGATTTAATTAATCGTGCCTATATAATGAGACCGTAATAAAAGCTGTGGACATTGATACTCAGTGGAGCTTCCTGGTTGGTGAAGACGTTGGTGTACTGGGATGGTGATTCACCCTGATTCCACAAGGAGAAGTTGCAGAAGCTCTGTTCCCTCCCAGACCTCACCTTATGTGTATCCTTTACAGTAAAACTTTGATCATATGTATGGTGCTTTCCTGAATTCTTTGAGTCAACCCAGAGAATTATCGAACCTGAGTGGGTCATGGGAACTCCAGAATTTGAAGTTAGTTGATCAGAAATGCTGGTGGCTTGGGGACTTCCAAAGTACGGAAGCACAGCTGATGTCTGAAGTGAGGGTCTTGTGAAAGACTGGCCTCTTAGCTTGTGGTATGTGATGCTAACTCTAGGTGCTTGGCATCAGAATTGTATACCCAGTTGAGGTGGAAAGAGTATGTGGATATACCCTATTATGTTTGTCCACTTACCATTTGATGGACATTTGAATTGTTTCCACTTTGGGGCTATTATAAATAGTGAATAATGCTGTTGTGAACATTTGCATACAAGTCTTCTGTGGACATACCTCATTTCTTTTGGGTAGGTACCTGGGACTGGAATTCTTAGTTATGTGGGAGATTTATGTTTAACTTTTTAAGAAATTGCCGAACTGTTTCCCAAAGTGGCTGTGCCATTTTACGTTCTTACCAGCATGGATGAGCTCTCAGGTTCTCCATATTCTTGCCAACAGTTGATGTTTTCTGTCGTTTTTATTATGGCCATTCTGGTGGGTATAAAGTGGGATCTCATTGTGGTTTTAATTAGAATTTCCCCAATGACTACCATCTTTTCATGTGCTTATTGACCACTCATATATCTTCTTTGGTGAAATGTCTATTCACATTTTTGCCCTTTAAAAAATTGTTACTTGTCTTATTGTTGAGTTGTAGGAGTCCTTTATGTAGTCTAGGTATTTTATTATATATATCACTTGTTAGTATTTTTTCCAACCTGTGATTTGTCTTTTCATTTTTTAATAGGATTTTTTGAAGCCAGAAAATTCTTATTTTGATCAAATCTTACGTGTCAGTTTTTCATTTTGTCAATTGTGTTTTTGGTGTTAGAAGAAATCGTTGCTTAATCCAAGGTGATAAAAGATTTTTCTCCTATGTTTTTTCATAAGATTTTTCTAGTTTTAACTCTTAAATTTAGTCCTGTGATCTACTTTGAGTTAATTTTTGAGTATGATGTGAAGTAGGGGTCTAAAAATGTTCATATTTTTGTCTTTGAATATCCAATTGTTCAAGCACCATTTATTGAAAAGACTGTTCTTTCACCACTAAATTACTCTGGCACCTTTGTTAAAAAAAAAAACCAAACTCTTGACCTATAGATATACGGGTTATTTCTAGGCTGTCACTTCTGTTCCATCGATCTGTATGTCTGTCCTTATACCATACCAGTACTGTCCTGAAAACATTAGTTTTGTTTTGAATTTTGAAATTGGGAAGTATAAGTGCTCCTGCTTTATTCTGTTGTAAGATAGTTTTGGCTCCTCTGGGTTATTTGCATTTCCATAGAAATTTTATAATCAATTTGTTAATTTCTGGAAAGAAAACTTGCTGGGATATAGAGTTTGCATTGATTCTGTGGATCAATTTGGAGAGAATTGCCATCTTTATACTATTGTCTTTCTATCCAGGAACATGAGTGTCTCTCCATTTGTATACATTTTTCCTTTTATCATTTAGAGTTAATAGCACCACACACACATACACACACACACACACACTTTCTCAATTTGGTAACCAGCCTTATGCCTTTTCGTCCCTTCCTTCCCTGCATCTCACCACCTTCCATTTTAAAATTATTCTGATTTTGGCTTGACTCTCTCAAATAAATATTTAATTTTATGTCAGTAATAAGCTTTTCTGGATTCTTTATTTGTCCCTTTTTCTTATGTCTCTCGTAATTCTCTTACTTGGATTTATTCATTGTGTCAAACTATATCCTTGAACAATTCTTTGAGAAGTGGTTTGTTATCAGATTTCTAAGAATATGAATGATGTAATACATATTTATTTTGCCATCGTATTGATTTTTTTTAAACTGCTGTATTCTAGGATCAAAATTATTTTCCTTCAAAGTTTTGAAGATACAGCTCTGTTTTTTGTATTCTGTGCTGGCTGAGATGTTTGTTGACAATATGATTTACATTTTTGTACATAAGGTACTTTTTGTCTTTGGAAACTTTTAGAATTTTTCTGCTGGATTTCTGAGAGTTTAGCACTGACTGTCTTAGTTTCTCTCTTGTTTCATTTGAGATCTTTCAATCTTAGATTTTTGACTTTATTCATTTCTAGAAGTTTTTGTTTGCTATTTCTTTTTTTCTTTTTCTTCTGGTCTATTTTCTCTCTTCCAGACTGCTTTTAGATGTCAGAGCTTTGCTATCTTTGCTCTGTTTTTCATCTCCGAATCCTTCAGTGTCTTCAGAGAAAGTTACTTTGCTCAGTTTTCAAGCTCTGTAATTTGTTTTTCTCTTATCATCAGTTGTATATTTAATTCCAAAGCTTCAGATTTTTTCCCCATATCATCCTCTTGTTTAATTGATGAGGCTTGTTACTCTTTTGAGGGTATTGATTTTTACATTTTTAAAGCTGTTCTTAGTTTGTCCTATTTTAAGCATTTTCTTGACTGTTAACTTTCTGTTTCTTGAATTGCTTTGCCTCTATTTCATGATACTGATTTTTCTGAAATGTTGATTCTTGGTTTTGTTCTTTTTCCTATCTGTGGAAATCTTTTCTGTTTACATTGGTTGCTTTCAGGAGGGGTGGGACATGTCGTTGGGTGGAATGTACAGATACCTTTCCTTCTGAATTTGTGGTTTCTCTTGTCTCTCCAGGGGATCAGTAGCAACCTAGCTTGGTGTCCTATTTCTCTGGTCCCAGTGCCACTGCTTTAGTCTGAGTGCAAGGTATCACTGCCACTTGCTGTTGATTATGAGCAAGATGATGGGGAAGGGAAGAGAGAAGGCCCAGTTCCAAATGTGGCTACGAATTACTCTTCCCAGTGGTATGGGACTTATTCCCTCTTATATCTACTGAATCTGGCATTTTAGGTTTTTCTAAACCTCTCCTGCTTCCTCAGCTCTCTTCTTTGTGAGTTATGTGCAGTAATTTGTTTTGTTTTCAGAAAGCTGGGCTTTTTTTTTTTATTATCTGTTCTTTTGTCATTCTTTCACCTTTTATGTTCCTCATTCTTAATCTGTTTCTCTTTTAAAATATTTCTATTTAAATAGATTCCTGTATTCTCTGAGAGGGAAAATGATACATTTATGCATATTTTTTTAGTAAGCATGAAGAAGATACCCATATAAAAGCTTTATTTGATAACGGTTTTTCCATTAAAGATGTCCAAATCTAAAATCACAGATTTCCTAAAGTTCAATGCTGTTTTGGTTATACAATAATTTATCTTTTTCAATAGCAGTAATAGCTTTGGGGTTTTGTTCTCTTAATGGTTTTGGTTTTCTTTCTTTCTCTTTCGTTCTTTCATTTCTTTTCTTTTTTTAAATTAAAAAAATTTTTTTTTCCTTCTTGTTTTGTTTTCCAGCTCTTTTGTGCCTTTCAAGATGATAAGTATCTGTACATGGTAATGGAGTACATGCCTGGTGGAGACCTTGTAAACCTTATGAGTAACTATGATGTACCTGAAAAATGGGCCAAATTTTATACTGCTGAAGTTGTTCTTGCTTTGGATGCCATACACTCCATGGGTTTAATTCACAGAGATGTGAAGCCTGACAACATGCTCTTGGATAAACATGGACATCTAAAATTAGCAGATTTTGGCACATGCATGAAGATGGATGAAGTAAGTAACAAGCAAGTAAAAAAAAAAATGGTAGTTTTCTGAGAGACAAAAATAAAGGAACACTTGAAATCTGGACTTCATAGTTTTAAACAAAGATAAATTTAGTTTTGCTAACTGTGTAATGACTCAGACAAGGTAATAAAATATCCAAATCAAAACATTTACTTTACTAATCATTCATATAGTTGTAGAGTACTTTGTAGATTTGGTGAATCCAAGAGAAATAAAAACTCAAATAACTAGTTATCAGATAAATAGTTATCTTCCTCATAGAATCTTGACAAACATTTGCTACCAATCAAAACTAGTTCGTGTGCATATAATGATCTAGTTGAAGAAGTAGGACACAAAATATAAATTAAGGTACATGGGTATTTCTATCATCATTATTATTTCTGTATTTTTCCTTTAATAAAAGAGGTAAGGTAGAAATTTACCAACTCCTACCAACCCCATCTGTATCAACCACATAGAATACACTTGGGGGCAAGTTTATTGTTGAGCTTTTACCTGTTGAACAGTTCGTATTATGATTAATTGATTCAGTAGCATTAACTTCATAGCTAACTATGGTGTTGATTTATTTTTGTTGCGAAATTTATATCCCTTGTCTTTTTTCTCTGTAAGTGTACTGTAATTCCTGGCGGTAATTCCTGGTGGGGAGGGATCATGTTTTATTTCCTATGTATTCTTGTTAATTATCTTGTCAAGATGCTTATTTTGAATTAAGCTGATTTTTCTTTTCTCTTTACTTCTTAACTTATTTATGCCTCCTGTGTGATATTCACTTTTATTGATTGTCCTGCCATCATCAGCGGTCCATAGTCTTCCAAGCTGAGCTCAGATTTTTACCTCCTGTAGAAAGTGCTGCCTGATAACCCTACGCTGACTGATCACTCCCTGTCTTAATTTCCACAATGTTACTTATTTAGAATTTGTGCTGCACTGCACAGGCCACTTTTCTCTACCAGGACTGTATGCCCTGTTTGCCCAGCTAAAACGTAACATCGCTCTGGTTCTTTGGTCTTCTTCATAGAGTATTACTATGTTTGTGTTCTGCATACATTAATGTTTAGTAGGTAGAGTATTTGATTGTACCCAAAGCTCCCTCTTGTGGTGTTTATCATACTACAGTATGAAGTGATTAACAGTGAAAATCATATTTAATGAAAATAAAGCAGAAATAATTTTCTAATAGAACGCTAAACTCTTTAATGTCTCTTATACGTAACGAACGATGTTTACGTGCTGCACATCTATGAGTGTATTCTGATTTTCATTAAATCGGAAACTTGGGAGGGTGCAGAGAAAGCACACCACATGTGTTTAGGATAGGTAAAGGTGGTTAAGGAAAGAAGGTGTAGAGGAACGGAACAGAATATGTGGTTTACAAGATGATTTTATAAGCATGTAAGTGAGTACTAAATTCAGCTATCTAAGTATCTTGTTTCTTTGTAAGGCAAAATAAAAATATGGTATATATAATTTTGTTTACTATTTTTAATTCAGGTACATATGGTTCAGTTAATTATGCTCCTTGGCTCACAGCTTATTGTCATCAGTAGTATACACAAAGGCCCCATCTTGTTTTTTTTTTTAATTATGTTTCCCCCCTTTCAGTTTTTGTCTTATTCTCTTTTCCCCTAATACACAGCCATTGTAATGTGTTTATAAGCTCTTAGAGACTATTAGTATAGTGTACATATGTATAAATAGTATAACGGATTGTCATTTTGTTGTTAACTTTTTTCATGCAACGTTGTTTTATGTCTATTCCTGATATATGTAAAGTAGCTCACTGCTTTTTAGTGTTCCATAGTATCTCTTAATTTTACTTATAATTCCCCCTTGTGTTATTACTGTTTACTTATTATTCCCCCTAAGTCACATCCAGCTCCCTGTTACCAACAGTACCATGTTGAACATTTTCATACATGTCTCGTGTCTGTCTATTCTGACAAGGGTTTCCTCTAAATATAAACCCTAGAAGTGAGAGTACGATCTCAGAGGATACATGAAGTATTACCTGGTCTCCAGAATGGCTGTAAATGTTATAACCTCTTGCTAATAGTGCATGAGAGATCCCGTCTCCCCATATCCTCACTCATCCTTCCTTTTATTCCCTCTCTAAATCTTACCAAATTCCATTGGTGTGCAAAGTAGTATCTTTTAAACTTTTTATTAATCTTAACAGTTGATGTCAAACCTTTCTCCATATACTTCTCAGTCTCCTTTGTGAATTAACCTGTGTTGTGTACTTTTGACCCTTTAAAAATTGGTGGTTTGTTGATGTGCAGGGATTCCTTATATAATCTAGATACTGGTTCAACAGATATCACTAATAATCATCTTCCAGTGTGCTACTCATCTGTATCTTTGTTTGAACAGAAATCCTTAATTATGATGTAGTCAAATATATTTGTTAATATTGAACTTTTAGAATGTTGTTTGTTTTACGCCAAACCCCCATTCCTCCAGTAATATTAATAATGAGAGTAACTATGTAATGTTGAAAAACAAAGGAATTTTTAATTAAAACTATAGTACATAGAATTTATAATTTTGTTATGTTAGTTGTTAATGAGAATAGTGTTATTGCAAGTTTCAGGTTCATCACTTCGTTTGCCTTTGATTATAATTATGGTCTTAGAGCCATTAGAAATGTTCATAGTTTCATTCTTATTCATCTGTATATCTATAGAAGGGATTGACAAACTAGAGCACAGGGCCAAATCTGGCCTGTGGCTTAGTTTTGTATAGTTTCTGTGCTCAAAACGTTTTTTCCATTTTTAAAAACTTGTTTTTAAAAAGAAGATATGCAATAGAAACCCTGTGTATCTCATAAAGCCTAAAATATTTACTGTCTGGCTCTTTATACAAAAAGTTTGCCAACCCTTTATCTGTAATAAAGACAGAGATGCTCGAATTATTTTTTAGCTCTTCTGGCTTCACATAAAACATTATTCCATGGATAAAAGCAAAGTAAAATACAACTATAAAATTATAACCTTATATAAGGACTAAAATTGTTACTATCACTGATAAGAGTAATGCTGTTTCATTAAATTCTGTCATTGATAGATTGCAGGTTACACAGTTTTCTGGGTGTTGTTATCCTTTTTCTCCCTGAAATAAATATCTGGGTGTGAGTGAAAGTCACAGTTAGTATATTTACATCTAGATTATCTCAGTGACAGTCAAGGAGTACTGCTATTTAAAATTACCTGCATTGATCAGATAAGTTGACTATGCCTCCATGCCTGTCATTATGCATTTCATAGCAACCTTTACCTCCTTTTAAGGCACAATTTTGCATTAGTATTTTAAATTACTGAAAATAGTATAAGATTTTATCCATTAATATTCTAGTGTATACCATTGGATTAGATTGAAGCTATAAATTTTTAAAAGCTAACAGGTAAAATGTTAGTGTTCTTAACCCTTCTACAAGTGACATCAGTTTTTAAAATACAGGCATTTCTACTCATGTTTCTGAAAAGCCCTATTTTCTGCAAAATTATACATTTAAAAGGACAGGTTTATGGGAGCAATAGGAATAGACCATTCAAAAGCTATGCAGCTTTGTAACCAGAGCCCAAACGAAAATAATAATTGGTATCCAGGGAGATGATTGGAATAACAGGCAGCTTTGCGCCTGTGTGTGCCGCAAATTGCAGATGGAAATGGAGTTCTGAAGCAACTGGGCTGTCTTCTAGATAGAGCACAAGAAGCAGGACCTTCCACTAGCCAGCAGTCTTACGAGGCAGGGAGGGGACACGCCTCTCTGAGAAAGTAGCCCCTGGTGCAAGTGCTCATTTTTAATTGTTCAAATGGACTGAATATGCTCCAGACTATGTAGTAGTCAAGCTGAAGCTTTCAACGCTTCTGATAATTAAGGATTTCACTTACAGTTTTTCTTTTCCACCCTCACAGGAGGCATTTTTTTTCTTTTCTTTTTATAACTTAAAAAAATTATTTTTAGCTTCGTTGGGTCTTTGTTTCTGCGCAGGCTTTCTCTAGTTGCAGTGAGCAGGGACTACTCTTCTTTGTGCGCGGGCTTCCCATTGCGGTGGCTTCTCTTGTTGCGGAGCACGGGTTCTAGGCGTGCAGGCTTCAGTAGTTGTGGCACAAGGGCTCAGTACTTGTGGCTCGCGGGCTCTAGAGCGCAGGCTCAGTAGTTGTGGTGCACGGGCTTAGTTGCTCCGCAGCATGTGGGATCTTCCCAGACCGCAGCTCGAACCCATGTCTTCTGCGTTGGCAGGCAGATTCTTAACCACTGCACCACCAGGGAAGTCCCAACAGCAGGCATTTTGAATAGTTTCTTAGAGCAACTCCAAGATTTGTGATTGACCCATTTTGTGTTTTCAGTAAATCTCTCGACTTATGATATTTTGTCAGTTATAAAACACTCATGTTTTTAGCAAACACACATTATCTGATCCATTTAAGGTAAAGTACTTTTGAAGAAGCTTTTGAAAATGCATACCTGTTTATGTTGCTCTCCAGCTTGAAACCCTTTAGTAGATTTCTGTCACCTACTGAATAAAGTTCAAACTCCTTAGCTAGTCATATGAAGCCTCTTATGGTGATATGATCCCTGCCTACTTTTTCACCCTCATTCTGTATCATTTGACCTCTTATACCTTGTGGTTCAGAGGTCTTAAATTACATACAGTTCTTTTTATACCATGGTATGTTATGATTCCTGGCCTTCATATATGCTGTTGAATATACTCTGCTTGGCAAATTCCTACTCACACATTGAAAGTCAGTCCAGAGTTTGCTTACCTTGTGAAGGCTTTTTAAGTTGGCTTCTATGTCTTTCCCCAAATGTACCCTTGAGGGAGCATTTCTTTTCTTTTTTCTTCCCTCCCTCCGTCCCTCCCGCCGTCCGTCCCTCCCTCCCTTCCATCTGTTGAACACTTATCTTATATTTTCTCTGTCCCAGGCCTGGAATCAAACACTTCTCCAAGAAGCTCTAATTCCTTTTATTTAAGAATGGTATTTAAAAATCAGTATTTGGGTGCTGGATGTACTCATTGCTCCTGGAGTGTCATTATTTCTAGGCTCTGTCAGTGGATGTGTGTATATTGTATATACCGTGCCTACTAACTCACATGCACACACATGTTCATATTTAATTCTGTACCTGTTTGTATATAAAGTGTATTAAAAATTATGAGTTCATATGATACTTCTGATTCTAGTCCTACACCACAGGGTTCATTCTAGTCTTCCTCCTTTCTGTTTCATGATTACTTCTTTGGATAGTGAGAAAACTGGCTCTCATTATCTACACTACAACTGTTTTCCAAAGTAACCTAGGTCAGTTCTTTAACTCTCTACTCTCTTTGGTGTGGTTATGTTATTAATTTATGAAACAGGTCCATTTCTTTTTTTTACTTTTATTTGCATTTATTTTTTGCAGCATTTATTCCCAGGCCATAAGTTTTTGTTTCTTCAATTTCTTCTGGGATATGTTTTTCTTCTGGGCAACCTCCTCTTCTGGTTTAGGAACAGTCCTTTCTTTTTCAGTAAGGATCATCTCAGTGTGGCAGGGAGAGCTCATGTATGGGTTGATCCAACCATGAGCTCTGTAAGTCCTGCGCCCCATCTTGGGGGCTTTATTCACCTGGATATGCTCAATGACCAGAGAATCTCCATCTAAGCCCTTAAGTTCAGCACTACCCTCTGCATTTTTGAGCATGTACAGTAGAAATTCAGCATTCTTTTTGGGCCACCGACCCTGCGTCCAGCCCCACTGTTTGGCCTGGGGACAACTACCAACTCCACCATTGTAACCACGGAATGGCACACATTGCTTCTTTAAAGTGACGTCCTTCATATACTTGGTGGCTTTTCGGATATGCATACCCTTAATGGCCTGGGCCGTTTCACTAGTGTTCTTAAAGTGAATACGAAGATGTGAACCTCTTGGCTTGCATGATTTTGTGGGGTTTTCTGGGTCAAGTGAATAGCGAACCATTTTTAGAGGTCACCTCAGGCCACTTACTGGAAAAGCCAGGTCCATTTCTTACTGTTTGTATTCTATTTAGAGTTGTCCCACATCTGGTTGATTTTGTTTTTTGGATATGTGAAGCACTCGTCTGGTTTAAGAGTCAGAACTATACAAATTGCATGCTCAGGGAAGGGTCACCCCCTCCTTATCCCACCATCCCATTCCTGTACTTGCTTCTTTCTACCCTTTTCCCACTCACCCCCTGTAGGTAAACCAATCTCTTTAGTTTGTGGTTTAGCCTTCCTGTATTTCTGCATTTTAGGCTTCCTGTATTTCCTACATTTGTAATAGATGTAGATTTTATATTTATATAATTTGAGAACTTCCCCATGAGATAGGTTGTTTTTTTTTTTAAATAAATTTATTTATTTTATTTATTTATTTTTGGCTGCATTGGGTCTTCGTTGCTGCACGTGGGCTTTCTCTAGTTGTGGTGAGCGGGGGCTTCTCTTGTTGCAGAGCACGGACTCTTAGGCACACGGGCTTCAGTAGTTGTGGCTCGCGGGCTCTAGAGCGCAGCCTCAGTAGTTGCGGCGCAAGGGCTTAGCCGCTTCGCGGCATGTGGGATCTTCCCGGACCAGGGCTTGAACCCGTGTCCCCTGCATTGGCAGGCGGACTCCCAACCACTGCACCACCAGGGAAGCCCCCATGAGATAGTTTTTAAATATCTTTCCCAAATGTTTATTTAAAAAAAATTTTAACTCTCAATAGGTGGTTGCCAAAGATGGTGGTTAGAATATTAATTTTCCAAAAACAGAGTACCAGTAACACAGTTTACCTAGTAAAAATTCTTTACTCCTACCAAAGTATTTATTCTACAAGTAATCGGTTATTCAAACTGATCTCCATCTTACCTTTCCCAACTTCATCAGTGTGAAACTTTACATTTAGCTGATTTGGACTTTACTGCATTTCTTCAGTCTGTTTTATATAAAGTCATTCTTGTCCCTTTGTTTTTGCTCTTTTTTCTGTCTAAGCTACCATACCAACCCTCTCTCCTCTGAAGTCTAACTTGTCCGCCAATTCTTTTTTGTATCTTATCCTTTGCTCTCCTTCTTCTGAACCTTTGAGTGCTAAATAATTTTTCTTTTAGTGGCACTTTTGTGTCTGGCCAGGTTTTAGCTCTTAAGTCTCACAAGATTCATTTTTTTGAAGTTAATTTATATGGATACATGTGAAATAAAGAGATTTTATTTACCCTAGTAAGTCTCTATGAATTTTTCCTTCAGTAGAAGTCTAAAATGTAGGATAGTTAATGATAAAAATTAATTTTATACACTGCCTTTTGTAGTCAGGCACTGTCATCTTCATTTTTTATCCTAAGTGATAACCCTTACAGAGTATTACCATCATAATTTGCTCAATTATTTCCAAATGTTTTATTTTATTAATTTATATTCAAACTAAAATGACCTCTATTTGCTGAATACTTGGGAAAATAAAATCATTGAGTTATTTCTGCTGATTTGAGGAAAGAAAAGATTGCTTCTAAAATTAATCTCTCATGTTTAATATACATTTTATTGCATTTAAATAAAAACATTTATATAAATCATGTTTATAAAATACATTGAACTTCCTTTTTCCAAGGTGGTTATAATACTTAGTATTTTGGTAGTTGTATAGCTTCGTTTTAAGGAACGTAGGTGACACACTTTTTAACCAGGCAGGTAAAGGAAATGAAGGGCATTTAAGTTAATCTGTAAAGTCTTTGCATGTTTGTACATAGCTGGAGGTGAACAGGTACTATTTAGGATCACACTACTGTATACTGTCGTGATTTAATCTTGCAGCATATACACAAACATACACAAACACATACATGCTGCAAAATACACACACGTAGATAATATCTACAGTGGTTCTTGTCCTTGTCAAAAAGACATAAGATAGGGATTATCTTACTACCCACTGAAACTAAACACAGAAAAAGGTGTTTTTAATCATTTTGCCAAATATCTTGATACCACAGCTCCACATTTCTAAACATGCAGCTTGGAGGTGTAGCTTTCAAACTATAAAGATCTTTTGATTTAAACATTTGATCTATTTCCCCCCATTTTTTTCTTTGTATAATAAGAACTATTTTTTAATACAATCTCCAAAACTGGGGCCTTTGTAATTTTCATTACTGCAGTTTCTTTGGAAATATCAAAGTTTTCTTTCTCTAATGATTCTTTTCTTTTCCCCGGGTCAGGTGCCTTAAGACCACATTTTGTACTTCTCTTGTAACTCCTTCATGGTGTAAGAAAAAGAAACAAAAGATGTTGATTTGCATGGAATTCCCATGAAGTTAACCACCTTTTTCTTCTTTCATTGATGAAGCCTCCTGTATTTTAGAGTTGGAAAATTATCCCTGATCTCCCATAATCCAGACATTTTTATGCATTTCATAATGCATTTATCCCCTGTCCTCCCAAAGCCATGTCAGCAATGAAGGTTTCTTGGTAGCCATGTGTAGTCACTGTATATTTAATAATAATTAATGAATTAGTTGCGCTTATGTGTGTGTGTGTTCATAGACATTTTATATACATTTTTTCTCTCTCTCTCTCTCTGCACTTTACCCAGACAGGCATGGTGCATTGTGATACAGCAGTTGGAACACCTGATTATATATCACCTGAGGTCCTGAAATCACAAGGGGGTGATGGTTACTATGGGCGAGAATGTGATTGGTGGTCTGTGGGTGTTTTCCTTTTTGAGATGCTGGTGGGTAAGTAAATTGTTCTTTTTTCAAAACCCATCTCATAACACTTTAGTTCTAAGTCAAGAATGTGAGACTATAAAAAAATGAATTGCTTGTGTTCTAGGGAAAAAGTAGTATTTCTGAAAACTGAATTAGTAGTGTCTGATATGACAGATGATTGATTGGAAAATTAAAACCAATCCTCATTCTGGCACAGTAATGGAGTAGAATATGAAAGGAATTGAAAGTCTACTGCTAGGAAATATTCCTCCAATAGACCTTTTGTATTAAGAAAATATTAGAACAAGAAGCAAGTTTATAGTTGCAATGGGCCTTCATTCTAAGATTTTCTTAATCAGGAGTATTTGTTGTAAATATTTAAATTATAAGGCTGGTATTCTAATTATAATAAGGAACTGAAAGTACTCAGTTTATGTAATTAATTTTTGTACACTGTGTTTCTTATATTTATTACTTGTATATATATTTGGTTTGTAGTTCTAGTCAAATAAATCATAAATATAGTTATTGACCATTTGACTATCAAGATAAATATATTTTATAATAATATTTCAGTCTCAGTAAACTCAGAGGCAAATTAAATAATTTCTTTTACTTTGACCAGATCAAAATTTGAAAGATTCAAGTATTTCAAAACTTTTCTTTACATCATAGATTTCATTTTTAAGAGTTCCTATTCCTAAGTACTAGGGTCACAAAAATATCTTCTGGCCAAGGAAGCCAGTGGCTGACTCCCCTGGTTTCAGGTTGAGGGAGATGTAGCAAAATTCTTTAAGAGTCAAATGTGTTAAGGCTAATAGCGTTATATGAAATGACTTTAGAATTGAAAATTTAGTTTTAGAAGTTGGGGAATTTATTTTCTAGAAGATGACTAAAAGAAATTAGTAGTGGAAATCTGTAAAATCTGTATAGTAACTGAGTATGTTTATTGCTAAAAAAAAAATCAGTACGAATTTAAATAACGATTAGTCATGGAACTTTTTTGTGGTTAAAGTGCCTTCTCTTGATGACCATATGTGTATGTGTAGCACTGATCTTGCTATGCGTAGTCTCATGTCCTTCTGTAACCTACTTTGTTTTGGGCCTTTGTTTTTGTAGTGGGTCTCTTTGTACACACTGTATGTTCTCAGGTAGCTATCTATTCTCCCCACCTCTAGGCCCTATCTGATGATTCAATGGGTGTGTCTTGTAATCTTTTGAAAGTAGAATATATTCCATCATTTGCCTAGACTCTCCCAGGGGGTTAAAAAATAATATACTTTGGAGGAAGTCACCAGGGTTTGAAGAGACCATTTAAATTCCTGCTGCTGTTTTCAGCTCTGAGAGCTGAATTTAATGAGTTTGAATGGCACTAATTTGCAGTATTCTGAGCCTGCTCTGGTGCTTGCTCATCAGGTTGGTTGACTGGACTTCAATTAAAGGAGTCTACTGCAGTTAAAAGTTGCACTAGAAAAATCTTGAATTCAAAACTCTCCTCTGCCACCCTTGGAAAGCAAAAACTATCTACCTGAACACTCCTTTTTGGCTGATTTGGGGAAGTCTGATTTGTATTAAGGTGACTTGTGGTTGAGGCATACTGGCAGGGCCTTTAACTCTTGTGGCTTTAGATGAATACTGGCCAAGATGATGCCGTGAACATTTTCTGTCTTTACACTTGCTTCAATGCCTATTTATCACAGTCATCAGTCAGCAGGAACACTGCATTAGGAGGCTGTTTCTGCCGTTTTCAACTCTAGCTGTGTGTCATCTTAGGCAAATCACACGTCATCTGTCTGGGCCTGGCTTCCTCGTATGTAAAACAATAGGGCTGATCTAACTCATAGAGCTGCACTGTCCAGTCTCTCATGATGAAAGTGGTTTACGTCTGCACTGTTTAGTGCGGTAGGCACCTGCCATATCGAGCACTTGAAATATGGCTAGTGTGACTAGGGAACCGAATTTTTCATTTTATTTATTGTAATTAATTTAACTTTAAAGTGCCAATTGTAGCTAGTGACTATTGTATTGTATAACATAAAAGGCTGATTTAACTTAAGCACTAACTGATCTGATCCCACCTAGTAATCTTTTAAATTATCCAGTAAATTGGTTTTTTTTCCCATTATGTATTTAAAAACCCAACAAATTCTACAGTTAGTATTGATTTTATTTTGCTCTTAAAAGTTCATGGTTCATTGGTATGATTATAATTTAAATATATTCTTGGTGTGCGCCTGTTTGTTTTGACTGAGATTCCTGGCCCGTAGACCTTTTCGTTCTTCCATGCATGTGACAAATTTAAACTTAACATGTTTAAATATTAGGTGAAAAATGTTTAATTTGCATTCTCTGTTACACTCTTTTTTTCTTGGAACTTTAGGGGATACTCCATTTTATGCAGATTCACTGGTAGGAACATATAGCAAAATTATGGATCATAAAAACTCACTATGTTTCCCTGAAGATGCAGAAATTTCTAAACATGCGAAGAATCTCATCTGTGCCTTCCTAACAGATAGGTAATACACATTGAATTTCTTTATAGAGAATCCTTTTAACTTCTGGATTTGTAGAAATGAAAGCATACCTAACTCTTATTTACATATAAAATCAATCTTTTTATCCAAATTGCATTTAATTCTGGTTTAGCCTTTTCCTACTGCTAAGCCTGGTGTTGGGTTACCCGTGTCATTTTGTACGTGCAGCCTAATGGTAATCTAACTCTAATCTAACCCTCATGTCTAAAAAGGAAGAAATCAGAACTCGGTAAAATAATGCATTTCAGAGAAATAGAACTTCTGTATTATTCATATTTTATCCTCTAAGGTGATTTAAGCCGTACTGCTCTTGATTGTACAACTTTTGAGAAGAGAACATTTTTGGGCAGATAAATACTCAAAAGTTAATAATCTTAAAAACTATCTGTGTTTGATTTGAGAGTGCCTCCTTCCCAACCGTTTTTAATTTGCATTTGAATATGAGCAAGTCCATCATGGAAATTCTATATTTCTTGAAACAAACTAGATGAACATTGTTGTGAAAACCTGCCTTAAAAAGAGAAGCTAGAAAACTATTTGAAGTTTCTTCCTTGCCCTCTCTATTCTGTTCTTTTCTGGTTTCCCATTTTATATTTGTAATAGGAGTCATCCTATTAAAGGACTAACACATATAAGTGGGTGCTTCCACCTCAGTCCAGACTTACCTCACTAGCCTTATGATTTTAGGAAAATTATTTTACTTGTTGGGGAAGTAATTTTACTCATCCTTAAAATGATGGGATCAGATTAGATGGTAACTAAGAACATTTCTTGCCCTAAGATGCTGTGATTCCTCAGCACACCTTATTGTTGCCTGTTAGCCAGTTGCTGTTAGAACCAGTACTGCAGTGACTATCCTTATACATTTATCTTTGCATGCGTTTTGTAGGATAAAATCTTAAAGGTGGAATTCTAGGAGATACATTTTAAAATTGACCTACTTGAGTTACAAATTTGACCCCCAGAGAAGCCACATCAGGGTATATTTCCATTATTAATAGTTGTTTCCCTCATTCTTGTCAAACTAAGTATTTGAATTATTTTTTTTCATACAAAGAAAGAAAATTATATTTTTCCTCATTAGACAGCTTAATCATTTTTATATGTTTATCAATCATTTGTACAATAAAACTTTGATTGTTAATTACATGATTAATGAATAATAATACATGGTGATAAACTCAAAATAATGTTTGATTTGAGGACTAGATGGAGTTGATGGGAATGACCATAATTTGTGCTGAAGGGTAAAATATAAAGCAGGATACAGCATATGCTAATGAAAGGAGTACCATTCATGAAATATTTGCCGTAGCAATTTATGGGGAGGTGTGGTTGCAGTCTAAGTAATGATTGTAGGTGGAGAAAAGGTAGTTTGAAAAGAATTTAATGCCATCAGTGTGGCTAAGAGCACTTCCTTCTAAACTTTACAGCTTTTTTTGTTTATATTAAACATAGCTCCAGGGACATATAAAAAATGTTTTTTATTTCCATATAGTCTTCACTGAAGACTCAACATGTCAAAAAATGAAATTATTAGTAACATTTTTTTGTATTCAGAATGATAATTTTAATATAAATGTAATATATATTTAACAATTTATATTTTATATAGATGTAGATATATCCAGAGTAAACATGGATAGCTTCAAACGTAATATGTGAGTTCTTTTTAAGAAAGGAGGAGGATTTTTTATAATAACGTTTATTAGAAAGGTTTTAAAAAACTCTTCTATGCCAAAAGTTAAATCTCCATCCATTTTACCCCCTAAAGTTGGTCACGTGGTTTTGGCACATGCAGATGATTTTTTTCATTGAAAATCTCGTACTTTCATTTGACACAAAACAGGTGGAAACATATTTCCCTTTCCATGGCATTTACTATCTAGAGCAATCATATACTATAAAATTAGATTGCTTATTTTTGAGCAACATTTAAGCTGAAGCTTTTAATAAAGATATCTTAAACTCATTTCTGATCCTTATTTTGATCCTTGTTGAGATAAGAGTTAATATTTTTGTATTTATATAATGTTACTCTTTATAATACAATTTTTAACTGCATTGTTTAGGGAGGTACGACTTGGAAGAAATGGGGTAGAAGAAATCAAACAACATCCTTTCTTTAAGAATGATCAATGGAATTGGGATAACATAAGAGAGAGTAAGTCAATAAATTTAAATATTTCCACTTCATCACATTTTAAATCTCATAAATTGATTCCTCTTCTGAATTAATAAACATCTCTGTACACTTAATGCTAACTAATTTTTAAATTGAGAGGTTTCATTTCAATTTGTTCTGAAGCAGTACTTATAACTAAATTAATATTACCTCAGTATCTTAGCAAACTAATATGTCTTTCTTTCCCAGTGCTTTTATGATAAACATAGGTTTCTTAATTTGTTAAGCTAAGTTTTATGGATCTCAGTAATTTTCAGAATTGGGGAAATATAATTCTTTAATTCAGTTGTTTGAATTAATAAATCAGTAATTAGTTACTTATGGAGACCATACTCTGGTGAATACTAGGGTAAGCATAATGATTCATTTAAACTTCATGTATGTTTAACATTAATTCATTTGAAGAGTAAGAAATATTTCTACTTAAAGAATGTAGAAAACTGAAGACTAAAGAACGTATAGGCAAGTTATTGCTGCTTGTAATTTTAACACGTAGAATAATATCATCCTGCTTTCCTTGTTTGATTGATTTATCTATATTTAAAACCAATCTAATATAATAATAAAACATAAAATTTCAGTTCTTTGAAATGATAAAATCTGTTACTAAAATGTTCTATAGTAAATCATAATAATATAGTACTGTTAATGAATCAATATATAATATGTTAATATTTATATAACATATTAATAATATATAATTACTAATATAAAACAAAACAGGGGTCATTTATATAATTTTAAATCAGATATATTATTATTAAATAACTTGTTTCTTTTCTTTTAATAGCGGCAGCTCCTGTGGTACCTGAACTCAGCAGTGACATAGACAGCAGCAATTTTGATGACATTGAAGATGATAAAGGAGATGTAGAAACCTTCCCAATTCCTAAAGCTTTTGTGGGAAATCAGCTGCCTTTTATAGGATTTACCTACTATAGAGAAAATTTGTATGTGATTTGTTCGTTACATTTTTATTGTTTTCAGCATCTAGCTATAAAGAGTTGTCTTACTTCGAGACTGAATTATAGAAGATAAAGTGTTAATTTGTTTTAAACTGAGTTTTTTCATAGAATATTATATGATATTCATTTGCAAATGAATGTAAGGCAATGTTCTGTGTTCTTTGGGGGATATAGAGTAAGACCAAACACCTGCTTTTGAAGGAGCTTGTCAACTAATAAGGGATATAGGAGAATTATATAGTCATAATAAAAGGTAGAATGTGATATTTGCCTTAAGAAACGTACCAAAAAGATATGAGATGGTTCAGAAGAAAAATAAAAGTCACATCTCTTTGGGACGAGGGTAGGGGAAAGTCAGGTAAGACCTCAGGGAAGAGGTAGCATCTTAGCCAAGTCTAAAGTTAAGAAAGGGTTTTGAATGGCTGAGATGTAAGGAGGTTAGGTGAGTATAGTGGGGAGGTGAATAGTGGAAGGAAAAGTTTGGAATGTAAGCATACTTTGGGAGCAGAGTAGTATAGTCCAGTAGGGTTCAAACAGAGGGTATATATATATATATATATATATATATATATATATCACTGTATCATGACCATTTGGAGGATTTAATGAAACTGTGATTTTCTTGCCTGTAATCCCTCCATGTAGTGCAGAGCCTGGCACAAGATCATTCAATACATATTGGTCAACTGGAGTGATTATTGGGTATAAAATTAGAAAATAGACTGGAGTTGGAGTTTAGGGGAAGCATAATGCAACAGATGATTGTTGTGTGCTGTGCTAAGGGACTTTTGACTTTGACAGGCAGTAAAGAGCCACTGAAAACTGTTCAATAGTTGAATGAAGTATTAAAGATGTTTGAGAAACATATATTTGAGAAATTTTTGGTATTTCCATGTGTGTAATGGTTGGGGTGATCAACCATTACAGTTTCCCCAGGACTGAGGGGTTTCCTGGGATGTGGTGTGGGACTTCCATGCTAAAACCAGGAAAATCCCAGGCAAACCAGCATGAATTGTCATCCTGCTAAGGACAGTGTTCTGAAAACTACTGTAATGCTGACTAAATTGAGGATATCAGTGCCAGGAGAAACCCAAGCATGTTTATACACAGTGAGGAAGGACCCAGTTAAGCGAGAAATGAACAGTTAAATAGAAGTGATGATTTGTGTATTAAGACCTGGAGATCAAGAGATGTTATTTTTGAAAAGGAGGAGAGCTGTCTCTTTCCAGAAGATTTCTAGAAAAGAAGAATAAGATAGTTACAGGAACTCAAAATGAGATGAATAGGGAGAAAAATGTAGTGCTATTTAGTGACTCCAGTCTCAACGATGTTAAAGACTAGAACATCCGCTTAAGAGTGAGAGGCAAGCAATATTTATCATTTTAAATGATTGAAAATGTTATACATCTCTAGAGGGGAAAATATTACTTCATTTTAAATATGGTGAAGTGAAAAGAAAGAGAATCTGTAGTTGGAATTTAATTCTGAGAATAACTTGGTATTAGAAAATGAGTTAAAATGACACGCAAAAGAATTTATTTCCTGCCTTTCTTTCTAGGTTATTAAGTGACTCTCCATCTTGTAAAGAAAATGATTCGATACAATCAAGGAAAAATGAAGTATGTATAAATTTTTACTACTCTACATGTGTTCAAATATTTTAGTAATATCCCTGTATTTTTAAAGTTCACTTGATGCTACTTTTAGATGGCATTCCTTCTTGCAATCCAGTTCAGCATAACATTGAAATGATTCATTTATTTGACAAGTATCACTGTGTGAGATCCAATGGCGAGTGAAAAAATGACTTGTACATGGCTTTAGGCATAGTTTTAGTAGCAAAAGTGATAGAGTAGGTTTACAAACAGCTGTATTTTCTACCAGTTAGAAAATTTTATGATCTTAGTACTATAAAAGAGTACAGATAATAAGCTATAAGGATATAGAAATAGTAGATGATTTAAATTTTGACTATTTAGCAATGAATTCATATAAAGGATAATTTTATCAAAATGTTACAATATTTTGTGACCTCTATACAAAGCTAAATCATGAACACACACATAAATGAGGATGCTAAACATTTTTCTCTTCAAAACCTAAAAAAATTAGTTAGGTAATTTTGGTATGATTTGTGTTTTAGGAATTTTACAAAGCATAACAAGCACTTTAATGTTTTTGTTTTGTTTTAAATAGGAGAGTCAAGAGGTATGTTGATGTCAAATATGTTGAAAAACAGGAAAATCTCATCACTCTAGCGATGTTTTGTTATAATCACATTCCACCTAGCATTTGGAGTACTACACCTACCCAAGAGAGAAGTTCTCAACCTTTTTTCTACCAAGTATTCTTTTTATTATTGCTCCTATGGATCTGTTGTTTAAAATATATATTGTATAATTTTCTTGTTTTTATTTATTAAGGATATATAAGTAGCAGTAAGAACTTTTGATTGGCATGTGATAACTAGTGTGATCGAATTATACTAATGTAGTAGCAGCCAAAAGCTGTTAAACTTGACTAGTTCATTGGCCTGTATTTTCTTACTAGGGAAGTATAGAGTTTTGCTTAAGGTATATGAAATATTTAAGAAATCATGGAGAACCTAATCACTAGAAAGAATAGTGGAAAGAACATTGGCCATGGAATCTAATAGATCAGGATCTTTTGGGCACTGCCACTTAGTAGCTATGCTATCTTGGCCCAGCTGTTCACCTTTTTTGGATTTCAGTTTCTTTATTGAATAGATATAATACTACCCATCTTTTTAGGGGTTTTGTTAGGATTAATGAGACAATATCTGTAAAGTGCCTGTCACTGTACCTAAAACACAAAAGGAACTTGAAAAGTTAAATCCTTTATAAAGGCAGTAAGGCTCCCAAAATGCAATATTTAATGCTTTCTGTAGTTTTAGTTTGTTTAAAGCCCGACATATCTGGCCTTATAGCAAGATGACTTGTAATTAATTAGTTGTCATTTATCCAAAAGAGTTATTGTTGACAACTTTTCACAGTATTTTGCCTGGCACAGTGTAGGAAGATAAAAAGAAGAGCTTTTATATATCTTTTTTTGAGAGAAAATTGGTATGTTAACATTACATAAGTTTCAGGTATACAGCATTATGATTCTCCTTCTGTATTCATTGCAAAGTGATCATTATCAAAAGTCTAGTAATCATCCATCACCATACACTTGACCCCATTCACTCATTTCATCCAGCCCTAACCACCTTTTCCTCTGGTAATGACCAATCTGTTCCCTGTCTTTGAGTTTGTCTTTGTTTTATTTTCTTTCCTTTTCTGTGTGTGTGTGCGTCTGTTTCCGCATATGGTTTTTGTCTTTCACTTTCTGACTTATTTCTAATACCCTCAAGGTTCATCCATGTTGCAAATGGCAAGATTTCACTTTTTTAGGGCTGAGTAGTAGTTTCCACTGTGTATAATATACCACATCTTCTTTATTCATTCATCCACTAGTGAGTGTTCAGGTTGTTTCCATAAGCTTGGGTGCATATATCTTTTTGAATTAGTGTTTTCATATTCTTCAGATAAATACTCAGAAGTGGAATAGCTGGATTGTATGGTAGTTCTATCCTTATCTTTTGAAGACTCTCCATACTGTTCTCCATAGTGGCTGTACCAATTGACATCCCCACCAACACTGCACCAGGGTTCCCTTTTCTCCACATGCTCTCCAATATTTGTTATTTTTGTCTTTTTGATGATAGCCATTCTGACAGGTGTGAGGTGATATCTCATTATGGTTTTCATTTGCATTTCCCTAATAATTAGTCATGTTGAACATCTTTTCATAGGTCTCTTGGCTATCTGCATGTCTTCTTTGGAAAAATGGGAAGAGCTTTTATTATTTTTAAGAAAAGTAATATATTTTTGAGCGTGTTCAGTCAAATATTCCAAATATTTGTTTCAGATGTAGACCTTTTATCTTTATAAGCACAAATGGTGACAGTATTTTCGAATAAATAATCTACAAAATGATGGAGGGTATCAAATGATATCCTTTGTTCATAATGAATGAGAAACTTGGTGTCATAGAAGAATTCTGCCAAGATCGGAGCTTTTTATTCTTATGTTTACATAGTGCGTTCGTACATACATGTGTACTGTAATAGAAAGCAAGAGATGGAGGATTTTTTCTCTCTGTCAATAAAAATCACATTAAGAATGTACAAAAACTGTACCTATATTAAGTTGAAAGAAAAGAGATTATCATTGTTTTCTTTAAGCCGCTCACCTTTTAAATATGATCAGACTTTATAATTATAGTTTCTTATTTTCTGACAGATTCAGAAAAAACTATACACATTAGAAGAACACCTTAGCAGTGAGATACAAGCCAAAGAGGAACTAGAGCAGAAGTGCAAGTATGTTTTGTAGATAATTGTTATATTTTAAAATGTAAGTTTAAACATTTTACTAAAAAAGAGCTAAAAAGTAATTATATGATAATTTTATAATTTATGGTAAATGTTTTTATTGTAAACTAGGAGAGAATTACTTACTGTTGCCTTTGAAATTCTTTAGATCTGTTAATACTCGCCTAGAGAAAGTAGCAAAGGAGCTAGAAGAAGAGGTAAAGTCGCTCTGTGCTTTTATTAACATTTTTGTTCATAAAAAGTTTTGATGCCTGACTTATCTACAGAGTTCTTTTAGTACCATATTAATACATACCTTGTTATATAGTAAAATCTACCTTGTAGTATTGGTGGACAGGACTCTCAGATTATAGGGTAACCATGATAATAGGCAAATGAGTTAATTTAGTATGTGTAGATATTTCAAGTAAAAAGAAAATTGCACTCATATTACTTACGTGACTTAAAAATAGAAATTGACAATTGTTTCTTTTTTTATTCAGACCCATAGTTTGTATTAAGTAAAGATGGTTCAGTGGTGATGGAATGTTACAGAAATTTTGACTTTCAATAGTAAACAAAGCACTTATGGTCTTGATTATTTAAGAATAGTGTGCTATTTAAAAAATATGGAAAACATTGTAGTTTTAACAAAAGGGCAGTTAATAGCTTTTTTAAAGGTCTTTTTTATTTGCTTGATGTAACTGAAATATTTTTTGTTTTCGTTTGATTTTTATACATACTTTCCTTTGATAATAACTTCAAGCATTATTTCAGATTACCTTAAGGAAAAATGTGGAATCAGCATTAAGGCAATTAGAAAGAGAAAAGGCGCTTCTTCAGCACAAAAATGCAGAATATCAGCGGAAAGCTGATCAAGAAGCAGACAAGAAGCGAAATTTGGAGAATGATGGTTTGTGGTGTAGAATATTAAATACTAAGAGAAAATGTTTGTGTGTATGTGTGTGTTGTGTTGAAGCTTACCGCTAAAATGCTTTTCATCACAGTTAACAGTTTAAAAGATCAACTTGAAGATTTGAAAAAAAGAAATCAGAACTCTCAAATATCCACTGAGAAAGTGAATCAACTCCAGAGACAAGTAGGTTGATCCCAGTTTATAAGGATATTGAATTTTATTTATGACTATCTGTTAACATTTGTTTTAATTGGCAGTGTGACGAAGAGGAAGTCACTAGGAAGATATTTTTTAGGTTTTTGTTTATTTTAAATAGTAAAGGGGTAATAATTGAAGGTATTTTCATCATATATACCTGTGTTTATTTGTTTGTTGTTTCTTTGGTTTTGAATGGAATAACAGCTGGATGAAACCAATGCTTTGCTGCGAACAGAATCTGATACTGCAGCCCGGTTAAGGAAAACCCAGGCAGAAAGTTCAAAACAGATTCAACAGCTGGAATCTAACAATAGAGATCTGCAAGATAAAAATTGCCTGCTGGAGACTGCCAAGTTAAAACTTGAAAAGGAATTTATCAATCTTCAGTCAGTTCTAGAATCTGAAAGGAGGGACCGAACCCATGGATCAGAGATTATTAATGATTTACAAGGTATTAAAGTAGATATTGTACTTGAGTTCATCTTAATGATTTGTGTTTTGGAAATAACCTTAGATGATGGATAATGTGCTGGAATAGCACATGTCTGAATATAACACTCTGTTATGTAAGGTTAGCATATTAGAAATACATTGTTACAAAATTTTATGGATGAAAGATTTACTTTCAAATATATGAAGTATTTTTAGTAACAAACCACTTCTAAAGGTGGCAGATTGGATTCCAGTCGAATTAACTCTAAAGCACTACACCAACAATTATAAAAGTTCTGCTAATAACAACTTTAAAGAATGAGGTGAATTCCAGATGTGTTACTCTAAGTTTAATATGTATGCCATATGAGTTTATTGTTTTTAAAAATGTTTCAATTTTAGGTAGAATATCTGGCCTAGAAGAAGATTTAAAGAATGGCAAAATCTTATTAGCAAAAGTAGAGATTGAGAAGAGACAACTACAGGAGAGATTTACTGATTTGGAAAAGGTAAAACATGTTAAGTTTTACGTTTGTGTAAGTAAATGACTAGACAGTTTCGGGTTGAAAAACTTATTTTAAAATAAGGAAAATTAGTAACTGAAATATTTCCAACACTCATGTACTTTCTTATATTCACACTTGGTTATGTAGATTAGGGATGTGTATTTTAAGGCATACCATAACACTACAAGCAGCCCTTAGATGTTAGATGCTTATGAAGGGAGAGTCTCTTGGGGTGTATAATGAGGATGCTTCTTCCTGGGCATCCAAGGAAAATGCAAATTTTGACTTACAATATATCTTTTTTAAAAAAAAATAAATTTATTTATTTATTTTTGGCTGCATTGGGTCTTTGTTGCTGCATGCGGGGGGCTACTCTTCGTTGTGGTGAGCGGGCTTCTCATTGCAGTGGCTTCTCTTGTTGTGAAGCACAGGCTCTAGGCACGCTTGCTTCAGTAGTCGTGGCTCATGGGCTCTAGAGCGCAGGCTCAGTAGTTGTGGCTCGTGGGCTTAGTTGCTCTGCGGCATGTGGGATCCTCCTAGACCAGGGATTGAACCCGTGTCCCCTGCATTGGCAGGTGGATTCTTAACCGCTGTGCCACCAGGGAAGCCCATCTTACAATATGTCTTTAAAATGACATAAAGTTATTGTGACTTTTCATTTAGAAGTTTACCAAAAAGTACTATAAACCAGGGATAATTTTTAGGCTCTGTGCAGTTAATATTTTATTTTCATTCACTTAAGTATTTAATGTATCATATGTGGTGGAAATATCAGGATGCAGTTCTTCCCCTTAACAATCTCACAGTCTAATGGGTAATTTCTAAAGTAATAATAAAGTACACAGATAATTCTAATGCAGTGTGGTAAGTAGAATGATAGAGGTATGGGCAGGGTATATTGGGTGCACAGAATGAATCCCTAATCTGACAGGGCAGGATTGGTTGACAGGGTAAAGTTGGGGAGGACAGCATGGGCATAAGGCACAGAGGATAGAAAGTAAAAAAGTCATAGTCAGTTTATTTAAATGCAAATGATTCAGTATTTCTGGAGTAAAGAGCAGGGGTCAACAAATTTTAATCTTTTAAGAGAAAGACAGTAAATACTTTAGACTTTGCAGGCCATATGGTCTCTGCTGCAGTAAAGGGAATGGGCATGGCTATGATCTAATGAAATTTTACAAAAATAGACGTCAGGCTAAAACTGGCCTGAAAACCTAATGTTAAAGTGTGATAAATTCACTGGCCTGAGTGAGGCTACAGAGCCAGGCATGAGCCAGGCCATGCAAGATGTTGAATACTCTGTTAACAACACTTAGTTGCTCTAAGTAATGGACTAGCCACTGAAGTGGATGATTTTATTAGAGGAACATTTAAGATAGATCATTGTACCATGTGGAAACTAGGTTTGAGGAGGACATGATGACGTAGGTAGATTAGTCAGAGGCTTTTTCAGTAACCTAGATAATGGAGACTTAACTAGTACAGTAGTTCAAAGGATGGAAAATAAGGATGAATCTGAGAAATATTTGGAGGAGGAATATTTGGGAACACTTAGTGATTGATTAGATATGGCGTGTGAATAGTACTCAAGAACGAGTTCTGGGTTCCTAGTTTGTGACGAAATCTATAGTGGTACCATTAATTAATAAAGAATAAAGGAAAAATAGCTGTTTTAGAGGAGACAGTGATAAATCAATTTTAGTCCTAAGTTGAGGTGCCTGTGAGACAGCCAAACTAGGATGTCTACAAAGAAGTAAGCTATGGTAGTAGCAGCTAGAAATATTTGAGAGTCATCAATACAGAAGTAACTCAAACCATGTGACTGGAAGAGCCCATCTGCAAAGAGATTGCTTAGAGCATTGGTTTTTCAGAGCAGAGTAAATTAGTCTGTTGGTGGATTGTGTAGTTTGAAAAAAATCATTTTTATTCTTGAAAAACAAAAGAAATACCTATATTTACGATATAAATTGTAGAAAACAAAGAATTAGAAAATCTTTTGAGGATATATCGAAAATAGACTGACTTCTATTAAAGATTCTCAACTTAAAACAAGTCCCCTAGGTGGAAAATAAGGGTGAATAGTAGAGGATCCTGAGATTTCTTTTTTTTTTTTTTTTTTTTTTTTTTTTTAGATATAGCAAAGGGAAACATTAGGTATGTTTTAAAAGTTTGAGAAGTAATAATATAGGAAGAGGAGAAGCATTATGGCTAAAGAACACTACTCCAGAGAACACCCAACATTTAAGGGGCAGCTGGGAGAAAACTTCACATGCAACAGAAAAGATGAGAGCAGGATGGGGAGAGCCAAGTGAGTTCAGTGTCAGGTATGTCAAGGAAATAGTTTCAAGGGCAACAGTGAGTTCAAATGAAATAAAGACTATAAATGTCTGTTGAATTTGATACTGAGATATCATTTGTCACTTTATTGAGCTCAAGCAATCTCAATGAAGATCTCAAAACAGTAGAGTGGAGATGTGGGAGATGGGTACAGAGGGAAGTGAACAGGTAGAGTGCATAGATTACTTTTACAAGAAGTTTGAAGATCAGAGGGAACATGTTGAACATTATTAGTAAGCCTGTAAAAAAAAGACTCTGCGTTTTTGAAATTGCAAGCCAGTCTTTTTTGTTGATAGCTGCCATTTAAAATCTTTAATAGGAGAAGAACAACATGGAAATAGATATGACATACCAACTAAAAGTTATACAGCAGAGCCTAGAACAAGAAGAGGCTGAACATAAGGCTACAAAAGCACGGCTGGCAGATAAAAATAAGATTTATGAATCCATTGAAGAAGCTAAATCAGAAGCCATGAAAGGTACGCATTTTCATAAGAGGGTTTTCAGCAGCATTTTACGGAATTGATTCTGTATTCAACTCTGATTTTGAAAAATATTTTAAAAAGTATTAGGAAAGCTTTGCATATATGTTTTTCCTTGAAGGCAGCATCCATTTCTAAGGTAGTAAGCCCCCAACACAGAATTACTCAACCGAATTTCTAGATCAGAGAGAAATTAATAGTTCAGTGCTATCAACAGTGACAGGCATACAGAGTGCAAAGCTCTAGATACATCTGTTCAGATTTGGGGGATATGCTCTTTTTATAATATTTAGTTTGACATTTCACCAGCTTGTGTTACAAAAGTCTTGCGAGTTTATAGAATATAAGTTCACTGAATATTTTGAAATCTGGCATGATAAATATACTAGCTAGATTTGGTCAAAGTCACACAATACTAATGAGTAGAGGGTAAGATAACAAAGTGAACTTTTCCACAAACCAAGCCCGTATCTTGGAATTAATTGTCTTTTAGATAATTTCTTGTTTTCCAAACTGACTGTTCATATATGATGGATTTGAAATTCCAAAGGAAATCAGTAAAGTATTCTTGTCAAAGATTTATAAAACTCTTAAACAGAAATTTCACTTCATATTAAAGCATAACATTTATTAATAACTTAGCAAAAAATAGTCTTTAAATTATTGAATGTAATTAAAATTGGAGATTTTTTTTTTTAACAGTTTGGTTTAAGGCATTGATTCTAGATGATATAAAATGAAATGAGTGCTTTATTTAGAAATATCTAACAAGAAAGTTAGTGCGCCATGTTTCCCTGTCCATGGCCTAAAAGACAAAGTTGAATTTCTTTTGAGGTCATAATTTAGATGCAATAAAATGCAAACATTTTTCACATTTGTAATACATACATATAATCACTACCCAAAACAAGATACAGAATCTTTATTTTCGTCACCTCAGTGAGCTCACTCATGCCTCTTTCTATTCTCTGTGCCCACATTAGGGTGATTAGTTTTTAAAATGAGTACATTTGTTTATAGATTATTCTCTGAAGTGTTGAAAATAAACCAATTTAGCCTGTAACTCATTTTTTAAAATTCCTTTTTACAGCTGTAACATAAGGTACAGATGACTTTCATATTTTGTATGAATATACAAAACTTAAATTTTATCGATGGTACATCTGGTATAAAGCCTTTGGTCTTTTCCAATTCATGTCATTGCATTGCATTCTTTGTTTAAGAATATGGCTTAGCAATGAATTACTAGTTATGTGACTTTCTCTAGTTACTTATCCTTTTTGTGCCTTGTTTCCTGTAAAGGGACAATTACTGTATTAGGTTGTTGTGAAAACCAAGTATAATGATACCTGAAAAGTGCTTAGAAATGCTAGCTATTTTTAGTAGTTTGTGAAAAATGGTTTCATTTTTCTACACTTTTGAAGACAGTTCATTAAAAACTGAAAATTCATAAGGTTTAATTTTTACCCAGTATAACTCTAATAAATGATAATTAGAGGTTGAACATTAGGTATGAAGGAGCAGAAGAATCTATTGAATTTGAACAGATTTTCTAATCAGTGCATCAGTAATCCTTTACATGTAATAACTTGCAGTTACTATGAAATCACTTGATTAGACATAAACTTTGTCTGCGACTGAAAAAACGTCTTTAGAAGTCTTTTCTGATTAATAAAACAAATTAAAAGTTTGTTGTAAATCATTTAGAAAATGGAGGAAAATAAAAAGTAAAGATTAACCAGAATGCTACTAAATCAGGATGATATTTTGTATATTTTCTCAATTTTCTCTACTGCTTTGTTTTTTTCCTTTTAAAAAATATTGTGAACATTTTCTTAGGTCATTGAAAATTCTCCTGTGTGAGCACTTATCAAGTGCTTGCCATGTGCCAGGCAGCATTTAAGTACTACACATATGCTTATGCAAAATCTTTGCAAAATCCCTATGGGTGTAGGTGCTATTGTCACCATTCTAGAGATAAGGAAACTGAGCCTCAGAGAGGTTAATTAAGTTGGCTAGTCAAATAATTAGGAAGTGTCAGAACCAGGATTTAAACTCAGGAAGTTTGGTTCTGGAGTCCTGTCCTCTGCCAACTCCCTGAAACATAATTTTCATCTTCTGCATAGTAATATGCTAATATAGAAAGAGCCATTGAGGTCATAGGGTCTGCCTCTATAATGATTAGGGTCTTGCTTAATGTTTTTAGGCAAGAAGAGTAACACTGAGAAGCACAGAGTAGCAGAAAAATAAATCTTTATTTAAAAAGATGTACATGTCTTTTAGAAACATTAAGTAAAGGCAGAATTATTTTGCTTTCATTAAAATGGATGTAATATTGTGGAGTGTGGTAGAATTTTATACCCTGCAAATGAAACACCTAATTTTCAAGCATGAAATTGTTGACATTTCAATTATATTAAGAGGAGAGATGAAAATATTAAATTGGAAATTTAAAAAATTATTAAGGCAGCATCATTTACTGTAATTTTTATTAGCACTGTGTCATGTATTTGATATGCTTCTTTTGTTTGATTCATGATTATGTCCATTTTTCTGGCAATAGAAATGGAGAAAAAGCTCTTGGAGGAAAGAACTTTAAAACAGAAAGTAGAGAACTTGTTGCTGGAGGCTGAGAAAAGATGCTCTATATTAGACTGTGACCTCAAACAGTCACAGCAGAAAATAAACGAACTCCTCAAACAGAAAGATGTGCTAAATGAGGATGTAAGTGTGAAGTTTACTAATAAATAATAGTAAACGATTTAATGAATTAATAGTAAACTAGGTTTATTTATAAAGGTTCAGTGATGGTTTTATAATTTAAAATTTTTTCTTGTAAAATAATATTCCATAATCTTTCAATTTTACCGAATTTGGATGATATACTAAATGAATCATGATTAAAACTTTTTTAAAGACCACATTTTATTTTAAAAATATGTCATTATGGAAAATCCAAGAAATATTTTATTTTGAAGTGAATTAACTGTTTAAGGGGAAAAATCTATTTTACATCATCATATTTACTGCCAGCTTCATTGATAAGAAAGTCAAAATAATTTACTTACATACCAATAACACTGTTTTTTAGGTTAGAAACTTGACATTAAAAATAGAGCAGGAAACTCAGAAGCGCTGCCTTACACAAAATGACTTGAAGATGCAAACACAGCAAGTTAACACACTAAAAATGTCAGAAAAGCAGTTGAAACAAGAGAATAATCATCTCCTAGAAATGAAAATGAGCTTGGAAAAACAGAATGCTGAACTTCGAAAGTAAGTTAATTGTTTGAGACAAAATTTATTAATATGCACAACTATCCACATGTAAATTATCTTAATTTTGATTTATCTTGGGATTTTCTTTTGACCCTTTTATTTTCTTGACCACATTTTCTCTTTCTTTCTGTTTTGAGTAATGTGTTAAGTGCCACTGTTGTCCTTCAAAAAGATTTTATTTGCTTCCCTGACAGTTTTTTTTACTACTGCCACCTTATGATATAATATATAGAGTGTTGGTGTTGAAGAAGAAGAAAGTGTCTGGGATTTGTACTCCGTGTTCTTAGTATTTTTCCTCAGGACTGTCCCTCAAGCATAAGTGCTTTTTGTTTGTTTCTTTAGTTTCTGGGACTTGGAAATGTTTGACTGTTAAGCAAACAGCATATAAATTTTTAAATCAGTTTTTAGGATACACTCTAGTGCTATATTTAATTTACTTAGAAAATAGAAAACATTGGTAAAATACTTTTAAAGTATACAGTAATATACTGTTAAAATTTACCCCATTCAGTCATTAGTAGTATAATTAGTTCTTCCCAATCATGACCAAAGGTCATATTGGATTCCAGTTATTTTTTTTTTTTTTTTTTTGGATTCCAGTTATTTGATAGGAGGCAGAGTGAAAAGAAAATAAGCTTTGGAGCCAGACAGATCAAGGTGTGAATCCCATTTCCGCTACTTACTAGCTGATCAACTTTGGGCAAAATATTTTAACCTCTCTGAATCTTTTGTCACACCTACAAAAGGGGGGCAGTAATAGCTTCCTTGTTAGGGATCTTGTAAAGCAGGGGTCCCCAGCCCCCAGGCCACGCACTGGTACCGGTCCGCAGCCTGTTAGGAACCAGGCCGCACAGCAGGAGGTGAGCGGCAGGAGCGAGTGAGCGAAGCTTCGTCTGCCACTGCCCATCGCCCCCCATCGCTGGCATTACCGCCTGAACCATCCCCCCACCCCACCCTGGTCCGTGGAAAAATTGTCTTCCACGAAACCAGTTCCTGGTGGCAAAAAGGTTGGGGACCACTGTTGTAAAGGATAACAATGACTTATTTACAGCATCTAGCACACAGTAAATGGTAGGGACCATTATTACTACAACTGTTACTGTTACTATTACTAGTATGTCTACTATAGGACTGTTACTTTGTTCCTATCACTTTTGCTAATTGCCTGCTTTTTACATACCTGTGACAGGTCAGCAAGATTGACACTACTTAGGAAAGGATGGTCAAATATTCAAATATTGACACTTCCTAGGAAAGGATGGTCAAAAAGAGTTTGTTCTTTTTGCTGATCTATTTCCTAGGTAAACCTAGATTCTTAAACTTCATGAGATTTTAACTTTTAAAAATTGAAACTAGAAACTTGAACAGTAGTCAGGCATCTTTGTCCAATATTTTTTTGTTCTTTGTTTTTTTCCTTTGTGTGTTAGCTTTATTCTTCCCTCTCATTTTTTTTTATTTAACAGAAAACTTGGTCCTTCAAGAAGGACAAACTCTAGAGATATGTCTTATAGCTTCATTTATGTGGAGCGACCCTGATTTGACTTTTCTGGATCTCTTAAGTCCTGAGATGGAACTCATTTGCCTGGCTTTGGTCAAGAGCCTAAACTGTGGATCCTCAGTTCTAGGGAACATAGTCTTTAAAACTATTTGACTGCACAGCTATTCTCCATAGTATTTATTCTAACAGCAATGTTTATATGACTACAAAGGCTAGTTAAATATCTAGATTGTGTTTCTTCTCCTGTTCTAATTACTCTTTGTTTATACCTAATTTATGATACTTAGTATATATGCCTATTATTTTCTTCATAAGTGCACTTGGATCTATTGTTTCTTAATCCCTCAGTTCCTAACCCCTCCTGGCCAAAGATACCCACATCTGCTGTCTTAATCACCTAACAGAGTATAAATTCATTGAATGGCAAAAAAAAAAACTTATATTTTGCTATCTCCAACCCTTGATTAATTTCTTGCACATAAGACATTGTCAGTAAGTGTTGCATGAATGAATGCATATCTATCATGTGTAAGGCACTGATAACCACTATGGGAGATTCAAAGATGAGTCAGATGTATTTCCTACCCTTAAGCTTACTAGTGTTTTATCAGAAGGTATTCCTTAGGAAGAGGTAAGGCAAGTACATAAATAATTGGAATACAAAGTTAAATATATATATATATGCAATGAGAATTTACATATGAAGTGCTGTGTAGCCTTGCACTTGAAAATGGCCAACATAGACTTCTTTTCTTCCTTCCAAGATTCCAGTAAAACTCCAGTAGAGGAATTTTTTTAATGTGTAAACCCACATCATGTCATTCCAGTGGATTGGAGGACAGGAAATTACTTTAGTTAATGAGATAGTGGCAGGTGGGTGGAAACCTTCTGCCTAATGAAGTAGAGCAGCAGAAGCAACAGCCAGGAGTATATATGAAGTGGGATATAGGTGAAGAAGAAAAATGTTTCATTATTCAAAGCAAATACCTTGGAGGGCTGGAGTAAGATGTGATGTTATAAACGGAGCGATCTGCTGATCATGCTCTGCCACTACCCCTTGCAGAAATGTCTGTGTCAGTCACTGCCACCGCCAGGGCTCCTACAGAGCATTCCCTCTGACGAAATGGGGCATACCCTCTGTGGATAATTACAACAGCTAGTATGGGGTCAGCAGCTCAGAGAAAAGCCTTTCTCATTCTGGCATTTAGTGGTCTTCCTGTTTATGACTGACTTCCTAAGCCTCTCATTTTAAACTGAAGTTTGCTATTTAGAAAACCCCTCCCCTGTACCCAGAGATTAAAATTTCCGATGCCTCCTGGTTACTCATCACTAGGCATTTGAGGAAAGCCTGGGGTTGGGGAGAGGTTAGGGATGGTAAGAGCTAAATTCTCACATCTGGCAGCAGGGAATTGGTAAATAATTAAAATGTATGTCAAGAAATAAGCTGAGATGTGGCAGTAACCACCAAAAGAACAATACATAGAAATGAAACAAAGTGATTTTCTCTAGGGGAATGGGGTTAGCCCATGGATGGATATGGATAGGAGACTTAGAATTTTTTCTGTGCTAGTCTGTACTATCTAATTGTAACCATGTGCATATTATGTGGTTACTTTCTGAAAAATATTTTTTCTTAAATACCTAATGAATGTTGAGCTTTAAAGGTTACATATAATGAATGGTAGCTCTTCAAGAAGATCATGATATTAAAATTACACTGGGGTTTGCTGCCCGCGGGCTTAGCTGGTGATGATGATTTTAAATTTTTAAAACTTGTTCTTTCATATGTTATTAATTAGTATCTTTCACATTTTCCGCTCAGAGAAATAAAAATCATGATTCTTTAATAATATACTCATCAATAATAAAATAGAGAATTTACACAATTAAGTGACATTGAGTGATAATTTCCTTTTTACCCAGAAGTTGAAGGGCCAAGTAAGTAAACAAAGTGACCAAATTATATTAAATGCAAATAAGGATGAAAGTCTTAAGTAATATTAAATTGAAGATGGTGTGATTAAATCATTTAATCTCTCTGAGTTTTTTCTTGCTATCTACATTTTTATTTTATTTTTTTGGCCCTGCAGCATGTGGGATCTTAGTTCCCCAACCAGTGATCAAACCCATGGCTCCTGCAGTGGGAGCGTGGAGTCTTAACCACTGGACCGCCGGGGAAGTCCAGCTGTATACATACATTTTTTAAATGTCTAAGTGGTAGTAAAATATTTTCTCACTATAAAATATTCAGAACTATATTAAAAGATAAAGAGAAAACAATATAAAGTCTCCTTTATGAATGCAGACATAGTTAATCTCTACAGAGGTAATATATCTTAACAGTCTGTTATTTGAAAAATCCTTCCACACCCTTTTCTGTGCCTGTACCTGTACATGTATACCATATTTATAGGGTTGAGTTTTTTGTAGATTTTATTTTGTGTTTTTTTAATTGTATCATATGTTGTGTTGTTCTCCAACTTTATTTTTTTCCCCTTAGCTTTGACTTGGAATAACTGTAATATATATATTTTGTTAATAAGCCTAGACTTTTATTTCAACCCAACCTCTTAAATGCATTGTTAGGCTCATTTTTTATTTAATTTTTTTCTTTATTGAAGATTAAAATATGTACAGAAAAAGTAAACAAATGGTAAGTGTAGAACTCAGTAATTTTTACAAAGTGTTCAAATCTGTGCAGTTACCATTTACATTTAGATATAAAAACCTATACTCTTTACCTCTTTGCAGGCTCCCTCCCAGTCATTTCTTCACTCATTCTAAGATAATCAATTTTCAGGTGCTCTTTTAATTCTGCTACTTGGTTGGCGTAAGTGGCTGATGACAAATGCATGCCTGAGAATATGTAATTTAGTGTTATTGGTTTAATATAGCACTGTTTGGTCTCAGAATCCCTTTATACTCTTAAAATTTTTTGAGGACCCCAAAGAGTTATTGTTCATGTGAGTTATATCTAAAGTTATTTTTTGTGTTAGAAATTGAAGCTGAGAAAATTTTAAAACACAGGAGCATACAAGCACACATTCCATTAGCTGTTGGAGTGATGAAATCATCATATGTCATACAACCTCGAGAAAAGCCCATATACACTGAGATAATTAAAGCTTTAAAAATAGCAATGATTCTTAGTATTATGAAAATAATTTTACCTCATGAATTCTCTGAAAGGGTCTCAGTACTCCCACGGGTTTCCTAGACCACATTTTAAGAGTTGCTGGCGTAATATGTGTCTAACTTATTTAAACCTTTGATTCAATGTCCCCACAGAGAACGTCAAGATGCAGATGGGCAAATGAAAGAGCTCCAAGATCAGCTTGAGGCAGAGCAGTATTTCTCCGTAAGTTCCAGATGTGTTACTTTGAAAATTCTTGTATTTGTAGAATTTGTAAAACATTTTTGCTGCAAAACCAGGAGACTGATCTTGTCTTTAGAATAGATTCTTATAGCAAACCCCAGACAGAATTTTGTATGAATGTTTTGTACCACACACATACAAAAGGAACACCTGGGCAAGAGACTGTAGATAGTTTAACAGAAATCCATTGTCATTGCTAAAAACATGGTTCTAAGCACATACTCATACCCTATGAAGTTGATTAATAAAAGCATTGATTTTTGAGGAAGAATATATTTTCATAATGAAAGAAAGAAAATTGTCATTTTAACATTTGTACTTTTTTGAGATCAGTTTTAAAATATGAAGTAGTAACTGTCACCTCTGTTTCACTGATTTTAAGCCAACAAAATTTTCTTGTCTAAATCAGTAATTTTTTTTTTGCCTCTTCATCCTATCAATCTGTGTCATTTAATGAGAAATCTCACTGTGATATCCAGTTGAAAATCACGCTTCTAAATTATTAGCTGAATTTTTATCAGTTAATTGGTTGATTACCAGAAAATAGAAAAGCTCTTTAAACTATTAATTTGCTCATGGGCTCAACATTACTGTTTTATGAGCATATTTGTATGTGCTCAACTGGACTTTTTGTCTGGATAGCTTTTGAATATAGAAATAATATTCATCATGATGATGATACATATTTCTATTATATTTTGCTATTTAGACCCTCTATAAAACACAGGTTAGGGAACTTAAAGAAGAATGTGAAGAAAAGACCAAACTTTGTAAAGAATTACAGCAGAAGAAACAGGAATTACAGGATGAAAGGTAAGGATAAGATCCTTGTCTCTTTTGTTCATAGCCATGAACCCCACTCCTAGAACAGTGCCTGCTATACTCCAAATAAAACTTTGTTGATGAAGTGAATTAGACAAAAATTTGACTTTGTAGTAAAAAATTGAACATTAAAATTTTATCCCTCTAAAATGTAGGGACTCCTTGGCTGCTCAACTGGAGATTACCTTAACCAAAGCAGATTCTGAGCAACTGGCTCGCTCGATTGCTGAAGAACAATATTCTGATTTGGAAAAAGAGAAAATCATGAAAGAGCTGGAGATCAAAGAGATGATGGCTAGACACAAACAGGAACTCACTGAAAAAGATGCTACAATTGCGTCTGTAAGTAAAATGCTTGGTTCTTTTTTGGTTCTAATTAAATTACTGTATCATAAATCTTCCTTAGAAATACTAAGAAAGTAACATAGATCTAAAATGAAAAAGTGTATATGCTGGCTACAAAATATTTGACCTAGTGAACCATCAGCTTCTCAGTGTTTGGCAGAGAGAGGCTCAAAAGAAAACTACTTCCAATGGCTTCACCTGTTGGTAAATTCAGAGTTAAAGGACTAAAGTGAAAGGGAAATACCAAAAAGAAAACAGTTTTTTTTTTCTTGTTAAACCAGTCTTAGTTTAAAAGAACCTTAAAACTAATCATGAAGTTTAATCATGAAGATAGTCATATGTAGGTTGGAAAAAATTGCAAGAAAAATTTCAAATAGAAGTAAAATATCAAGTGGTTGAGTTTGCCTTATCAATTATCCAGACCTATTAAAATGCTACAGTTATTTAAAAGTTTGGCACTAGAACAGGGATATTTAATCCTGTTCAGTGGAAATGAGTAGGGGGGCCGGAAATAGATTCATCATACACATACAGGAGCTTGGCATACGGTATCAGTGGCAGTATACAAATCAATGGGAAAGGATACAAATTTAATAAATGGTTTTGGAATAACTATATTTTTATGTGGAAAGGAATAAAATTAGTTTCTTGTTATCATTTACCATATACAGTGGTAAATTCTAGCTATCTTAAGAACTTTAAATATGAAAAATAATAATTTTTAAATATTAGAATGGAATCCAAAATTTACTTATACCAGAAGATAGCAAATAAATGACAGGGAAAAGATATTTGTAATGTATTTATTGAACAGGGGGTTAGTATCTAGAATATAAGTGGAACTCCTACAATTCAATACGAAAAAGTTAAATAATCCAAAGGAAAAATTGGCCAAAAGAGAAAACCTAGAAATATGAGCAGATGTTTACTCATACAATCCAGAGAAAGTCCATAATAAGGTAAATGTGCGAGAGAAATTCGGACACAATACTCCTAGCAGCATAGATGTTTGTAATAGCAAAAAATTCAAATGTTATATTAATAGATGAATGAATGGATAAATGAAACGTGGTAGAAGACAGAACTACTATATCAGTTAAAATGAATTAAGTAGGTCTTTATATATATCAACAATTTAAATCTTAATATAATGTTGAGTGAAAGCAGTTACAGAAAAATATATGCAGTATGATGCTATTTGTGGACAGTTTAGAATCACATAAAACCGCATTATATTATTTCACGTATATGTAATAAAAGTATACAATCATGGTTGGGAAGGATGAACATATAATTCACAATAAAATATCCTTCAGGAAGGAAGAAGGGGAATAGGATTTGAAGTGAATACCAAAGAATGTCAACTTCTTTAGTAAAATTTTATTTTCTGTTTCAAAGCAATGTTTGGTAAGAAATTAAATTATGGTTTTAAAATTTATTCTGCATGATGGAATGCAGAGCTTTGTTATAGTATTTGCTTTTTTTAGTTTACTAAATTGTTTTTCATTTAAAATACTGCTAAGGATTTTTGAAAGAGGGCAATTTTTTGGCTTCCTGGGGTGCATATGAAGTCGGTGTGGTTAGCAAAATTTTCATCAAGGGTGAAGTTTGGTAAGGTAGGACAAAGGCAAGAAGTGTAGAGATAGTTGTACTTAGAAAAACAAGAGTTTTAGCAACATTCTAGGATATTTTCATTTTGAAGTACTGCTTTAACACTTAACATTTTGTAAATTAAGATATGATTTTTGTTCTACTTTCATTTCTTAGCTCGAAGAAACTAATAGGACACTGACTAGTGATGTTGCCAATCTTGCAAATGAGAAAGAAGAATTAAATAACAAATGGAAAGATGCCCAAGAGCGTATGTACTAATAAGAACAACGTTTATTTTCAATATGCCTAATGCTTGTCAGTTGCTGAATTATCAGCATAAATTTTACATTTTTCTGTTTCAGAACTTTCACGGTTGAAGGATGAAGAGATAAGTGCTGCAGCTATTAAAGCACAGTTTGAGAAGCAACTGTTAACAGAGAGAACACTCAAAACTCAAGTGTGTATAATATGCTCTAAATATGATTTTGAAATTTTTCTTAGTTTACCTTTTTTACATTTTACTTCTAACATTACAGATTGGCTGTAGCAGTCATTGCTTGTATCAGTATTTGTGAACAGTCAGGATTATGTGATTTTTACCAGGTTGGGAGAAGCTAGATTTGATTAACATTGTTGAGTTCAGTGTTCATTAAAGTTTTTCTTAATTTTTCCATATGGAATCACAATCCATCCTAATTTTTTATTGTAATCTGATAAATTTTTCTGCTTTTAAGAAACGGTAGAGAATGACCATTTGCTGACAGCCTAAAAAAGGGTCACTCTGAAAAGACCTCGTGATTGTTAACTGCTCTTTCCTCAGCTCTCGTGATCGTATATACAGCATGGATACTTGTGGGGCCCAAGACGCTCTGCTCTGTGGTTGGACACATGTTGTGTTTTATTAGTGTGATGCCAGTGCAAAACTCTCTTCCAGGATAAAAGAAGATCTGCCTCGTAAAAGTCTGTCTTGGAACTAAAAACCCAAAGTGGTAGAAGGTGACATTAGAGTGAACCTATGAACATTTAAAATTACAGTTCTCAAAAAATACGAGAGTGAAAAAGTAATAGAGTATTGGTTGGAAAAGGATGACGAGTCATGAAGAGGGTGTATTCTTAAATATAGAAAGTGTTTCTTTGTGGCCCTGTGTGTAGGGAAGGTTTTGTAACTTGCTGTTGGTGAATGACCAAGAAATCATCAACATAATTTATTTTATTTATTTACATACTTATCTTTATGTTTTTAAGGCTGTGAATAAGTTGGCCGAGATCATGAATCGGAAAGAACCTGTCAAGCGTGGTAGTGACACAGATGTGCGGAGAAAAGAAAAGGAGAATAGAAAGCTACATATGGAGCTTAAATCTGAACGTGAAAAACTGACTCAGCAGATGATCAAGTATCAGAAAGAACTGAATGAAATGCAGGCTGTAAGAATACTTTTTGAAGACTTCTTTTTAAGAAGTAGAATTATTTTCATGTCTATATATTTTATAGCTTATGGAGCATTTCTATTAATAATTACAGTAGTCACCCCTTATGCAAGGGAGATATGTTCCAGGACCTCCAGTGGGTACCTGAAACCACAGATAGTACTGAACTCTATACGTATTATATTTTTTCCTATACTATAAGGGGGTGGGTAGCATATACAGTGTGAATAAGCTGGACAAAGGGATGATTAACATCCCAGGCAAGCAGAGCCAAGCAATGAGAGATTTCATCACACTACTCAGAAATGGCATGTAATTTAAAATTTATGAATTGTTTATTTGCAGAATTTTCCATTTAATATTTTCAGACTGCAGTTGACCTTGTATAACTGAAACCACAGAAAGTGAAACCTTGGACTAGGAGAGACTACTGTATTATTGAACTAGGAAGCAAAATTATAAGATGTATAACATCCGGTTAATTTAACATAATTTAATTTCTTGTAGCAAATAGCTGAAGAGAGTCAGATTCGAATTGAACTACAGATGACACTGGACAGTAAAGACAGTGACATTGAGCAGTTGCGGTCCCAGCTCCAGGCCTTGCATATTGGCCTGGATAGTTCCAGTATAGGCAGTGGACCAGGGGATGCCGAAGCAGATGATGGGTTTCCAGGTACAGATTTGTTTCCAGTCCTTATGTTTACCTTTGTCTTAAATTAAATCAATTGATTGTTTTAAGACATTGACTGACTTTGCTCTTGAGGAAAAATATTTGTCATTTCTTTAAGGGAAAACCTACTCCTTAGAGTGGAGGTTCCAATGACAATTTAAATTGTTTTATTTATTTATTTTTCACAAAATTTTTTATTAAAAAATACAAATGTAAATTTCACATATTTAGTTATTTAAATTAACTCTTTATATATTGTACATAGCTCTCTTTTAAAGCTTTCATTTTATTTTTTCTTAACTTCTTTCTGCATTCTTACTTCCTTTTATGTTGGGTGTTCAGTTCATATCACTCAGTCACACACTATGGAATCCATGTCATTCACCTACCAACGTTCCTCTACTTCTCTCAATATTGCCACTAAGCCTTCCAGTTCTCATATGCTTCTTGACTCTGATTCTGACTCAGAAGAAGAATCTGTGCCTTACTTACCTATTTCATCGGAACCTAATGGTACAGGTGATATCCTGAAAGTCTTTCGCCTCTGGGTTTTTTTTCCACTACCCATAATTTTAGTCCTTTTGAAAAACTGTTGTAACATTAACTAATATTCACTAACTCTAACAAGTTGCTCAGTTAACAAGTCTCAGTTAAAAAGAAACTGCTGCATGAACAAAGAATTCGTTTTTTAAAGTATTTTCACATGGCATTGCTATTACAATTGATAGATTTATTTTTTCAGCTTACAAGAAATGGAGCAGTACTTTATATCATTTAAGAACATACGGCTTCACTGTCTGTTTCTTCCATTTTTAACCAAGAAGAAATTCTTTCTGAAGTTTCATATCAAGAATGACAGTACAGAAAAAGCACGTGTAGACTGTTTTAGAGGATGTGTTTAGGTTTTCCTTGCGTCATCATTGTGCTGGGCCTTAAAAAAAGCATAAGACAATTTGACCTGATCCTTGTGCTGAAAAGATTTATAGTTTAAGTGAAGAAACCAGATGGAAAACCCATAAACTGTTAGGTTTAACACAAAGTTAGTGTGAGTACAAAAAACGTTTAAAGTAAATGCCACAGGAAACTAGTGTATAAGCAGTTGAATGTAAAGTAAAATTTAATCTGTTAGTTGAATTCAAAGTAAACTAGCTATATTTATTTACATTGTCGTCACATTTCCCAGGTATATATCAGTATAAATCATAGGCGATTATACTGAAGTTGTTTCAGATCTCAGCAATAAAATTTCAGTCTTAACGATATTGTTAGAGGTCATCTGATTAGTCCCTTGAATTGGCATAGGACCATGTCCAGACAGTTGAGAATATGGCTGTTTATAATGACAGCATTTCTGTTCATGGAGTCTGGAAGGTTATTGATGTGAGAGAGAGAGTATAAGCCTTGAAATCAGAGACGTGTCCCCGTGTGACCTTCTGTGGGGTTGTTGTGAGGGTTAAAGAAGAGTTATGTAAAGTGTCTAGCACAGTTCAGACACAGAGTGTTGTTAAGTGATAGGCACTTTTATTATTAGCGTAACCTCCAAAAATGCTTATTTCACTTATTTATTTCACTAAAATAATAAACTGATCAAATACCATTAGAACAAATTCTAAGGGTTCAAAGAGTTTCCTTGGTTGAACTAGAACCTTATTGATTTTAATATTTTGGAATTTGGGAATCTTTTGGTTTATTGCTGCTTATGAGCCATATTTGATCTGTAATTTACACAATTTTATTTCATTTTATTATAGCCATTCTAAAAGTCCATTTTCTCTGAACACGTAATTACTCACTTAAAATGTTTTCTCTTCAAAGAAGATGTGCACTATACCTGTAATTAGGCCTTCTTCCAAAGGAAAAATAGAGGATTCTAATACAGGTGTACTGGTGAGAATAGAGAGCTGCTTTTCATTTTTGCAACTTTTCTGCGGAACTTTGCAAATGCATGAATTTATTAACAGGGCATTTGACGTTATAAACTACAGGATATGTATTTCCAGTGTGATATAACCTGGATTTTGTTTTGCATTATATAACTTGCTTATACTGATCCTGCATTATTATTATATTTTAGATGATGTATAATGATAAATTCTGAACGGCATATTTGATTTGTGACTTTCATATTAAAAGTTTATTAAATTCCTCATTTTCTTAAGAGACTTGTTGTATTTATTCTCATATCTTGTGCTTATTTATAGAATCAAGACTAGAAGGATGGCTTTCATTGCCTGTGCGAAACAACACTAAGAAGTTTGGATGGGTTAAAAAGGTATTTGAAAATGGTTCTTTGGTTTTGCTTTTAGTTTAGCTACAGCCATTTCACTTTTGTAGTTGTAAGATATATATAACTAGAACTTTTAGACACATAAAACTTGTTTGCACTTTCTGATTTGGAATAATATAATTTTATGTATCTTATGTACGTAAGATACTTTATGTAGTGATAAAAAAAACCTTTTCATCACTACCATGTTGTTAATAATAAAATAGTTTTTGGTGTCAGGAAAATAGAAGCCTGTTGACCTTGGTGCTTTTGTTGTTTCAGTGGGAAAACAACTCTGGATATGACAGAAAGTCCCATTTGTTTCTTTTCCTCTGGTACTATGATTATCGATATTACGTTCATTTTTGATAGTGTCCTATTAGCCTTAGGCTGCTACAAAAAAATGCCACAGACTGAGTAGCTTGTCAACAACAGAAATTAATTTCTCATGGTTCTGAAGGCTGGAAGTTCAGATCAAGGTGCCAGCCAGCATGGCTGGGTTCTGGTGAAGGTCCTCTTCCAGGCTACAGACTTCTTGCTCTGTCCTCATGGTGGAAGGTGTAGGAATTTCTCTGGAACCCCTTTTATAACAGCACTAATCCCATTCATGAGGGCTCTGGTGTCATGACCTAATCAACTTCCAAAGACCCCTCTTCCTAATACCATCCCATTAGGTGTTAGGATTTAACATATGAATTTGGGGGAATATAAACATCCAAACCATAGCAATAAGGTTACTTATGCTATTGGATCTTGAAGCGAAATCAGTCCAAAAAATATTTGAATTTATTCCCCCCTGCCCCCCCAATTTGCTTGTTTAAAGTGTATACAAACAAATTTATTGTTATTTTGAGGAAGACTTTTTTAAGGATACATTAAGATAACTTTTTAGATATTTAATTTATATTTTCTGTAATTTTTATTGCTAATTTAGAATTTATTCTCAAAGAAAAATAAATAAGATATATTAACTTTAATCATTAATTCCTTTCCTCTTTCTTTTTAACAGTATGTGATTGTAAGCAGTAAGAAGATCCTTTTCTATGACAGTGAACAGGATAAAGAACAATCTAATCCTTACATGGTTTTAGATATAGAGTAAGTATTTTTATTAGAATATTTGGGAACTTTATCTTTTAAAGTTTAAGAGTAACGTGACCTTTTCGTCAAGTTAGTGTAATTTATTAGTCATATAGTACAATGTATATAGTCATATAGTACAGCTGCTAGCATACTGTTACATTTTCTTATTTTGCTTCATACAGATGAAAGTCTGGGATATAGAGTTGGCTAAAACATCTTTATTTCATGGGTCTTTAATATGTTGTTTTCTGAAACTAATTAGAAAATTTCTGACTTACTGGAAATTTCTCAAAATGCAAGGAGTGATTGAATTTATAGAGCAGGATATTCTCTGACCTTCTAACAAGGGTCAAAGTAGTCAGTTTTAATTTCTGACTTAAGTATAGGATAACTAAAATAATTGGATCCTTTGGTAATACTTAACTCCTTTATTAAAAATCTTTTATAGTAAGTTATTTCATGTCCGACCAGTTACACAGACAGATGTATATAGAGCAGATGCTAAAGAAATTCCAAGGATATTCCAGGTAAACCGTTTTATTTTGTGGTTTGTTTGTTTTGTTTTTTTCACCTTTATACATTCTCAGCATGACATGATATAACAAATTTCTTTATTCTTGGGGCTTTTTCAGATTATCTTTCAATTTTAGTCCCATTTAAAGGTGGTTTGTTCCTTTGTGACTTTCATGCTTATGCTATTTAGATACATCTTAATTCTTCTCTCCATTTTACTTGTTAAACTCTGTAGTGTGTTTATATCACATTTCCAGCCTTTGCTATATCCTTTTGTTCAAAGTTGGTTATGATATTTTTTGAGCATGAATGTTCTCCTGTTTTTAGTTTTATGCTCAGCTCTCTAGAAAGTTAAAAAAGTTGCTTGTGAAGTTAAATTTTGCCCCAGGAGCCCTTGTACTTCCAATTTAAGGTGAAGACAAATTCTCCCCTTTATTACTTCCATTTTAAAATTAGTCAAACCAACAATTACCGAGTTCCTTCCATGTAAAAGCCGTTGTGCTTGGTGTACTGTGGGAAAGTTGGCTGCTTACTTTCTGAATGCTTAGAATGTTTATTTGGAGTATATTATACATCCTTTCCTCTTTTCCTTTCTTCCTCAACTCTCCAAATACAAATCTTTTCAATTAAAGCTATATTTGCAGTTATCACCAAGTTGTCTGTTTTGAGAATCACAGAGCCTCAATTCATATAATTGCCACATCTCTTCAGGTGTTTTGAACATTCCCTCCCAGAAAAACTTTCTAACACTAATCAAGTGCAGATTTACCTTTTGCTAGCCTATTCTGATAAAATTGCTGAAACATAGGAAGATGACATGGAGAAAATAAGGAGGCATCATTTGAACAGGATTGATTCTTTTGAAATGTGAACCAAAGTGACTGGCTACTGACTTTTCTCATCTGAGCTCTTGATTTGAACCTAGTAACATTAGAACATCAAATGCATTTTCTTCTCACTGAATAGTTTAGGCTAATTTTATTTACAAACGATAAAATCATTATTACATAAAAAATAACCTATGTTTGAAGATCATTCATTGTTCTTTTTGGTGTTTATAGATCCTGTATGCCAATGAAGGGGAAAGTAAGAAGGAACAAGAATTTCCAGTGGAGCCGGTGGGAGAAAAATCAAATTATATTTGCCACAAGGGACATGAATTTATTCCTACTCTGTATCATTTCCCAACCAATTGTGAGGCATGTATGAAGCCATTGTGGCATATGTTTAAACCTCCTCCTGCTTTAGAGTGCCGTCGCTGTCACATTAAATGTCATAAAGATCACATGGATAAAAAGGAGGAAATTATAGCACCTTGCAAAGGTAAATAGTACATTTCTTGCTCCATCAATATTATTTATGTTCAGATCATTTTAAACATATTAATCTTTTTCAAATATTTCTTTATAGTGTACTATGATATTTCATCGGCAAAGAATCTATTGTTATTAGCAAATTCTACAGAAGAGCAGCAGAAGTGGGTTAGTCGGTTAGTGAAAAAGATACCTAAAAAGCCTCCAGCTCCAGACCCTTTTGCACGGTCATCTCCTAGAACTTCAATGAAAATACAACAAAACCAGTCTATTAGGCGGCCAAGTCGACAGCTTGCCCCAAACAAACCAAGGTAATAAATTAAAATGTGGTAAAACTTAAAGTGTTTAAAAAAATATTTTGCTGTTTATATTCAAATTACAAACTTTCCTAATTGCAGTTTTTCTTTGGTATTTTCATGATCTGTGGAATACCAAATGTTTGAAACTATTTCATTGTGCATGTATCATTCATTTATTCAGCTGGATGTAATAAATTTACTTACTGAATCACACACTTATATGAAATTCAACCAAAAATAATATGAAGGGCTCATTTTTGTCAGGTATATGTATTGGGTTGGCCAAAAAGTTCATTCGGGTTTTCCCATAAGAACGAACTTTTTGGCCAACCCAATACATAATCACAATATTTTAGGATTTTATAAGCACATTGACTTAATTTATTGATTTAGTAGACAGGATACACACACAGACCTTTAAGTGTCAGGCACACACATTGTTTTTATTATTGCAAACCTCTTAAACCTCCTATGTTAGAGACTTGTTGGGGCAGGACTGAAATCTTAAATCAAATCTATAAGTTTAAAATAATAACTTGTCTCAGATTTAAAGAGCAATGCAGATCAGCTTTAAAAATGCAAATATTACTAATGAATATAGCGGGCATTTTTTATAATTGAGGTGGAGTTGGGAATATGGAGTAAGGATAGAGATTATTATTGCACAAAAACATTTTGATGGAGCCATTTTCATATAGCTGCATTATAGTAACTTTTGATTCAGAATAACCATTTCTTGACTTACTAGCTAATGCAGTATTTATAAATAAATACTGCTATCCATTGAAATGAACATTTGGTTAGCTAAAGGATAAAGTATATACTTAGATCATGTATCTGATTTCAAGTGTCCTTTTTCTTCCCTAACACAGGACCTTCAGTATATGAATAATGATGTATATTGGCTGTATTATGAGAAATATTTTCATTCTAGCCACAACATCGTGTATGAAACTGTTCTTGAAACTAATATCTCAAGGAAATAATTTAGAATGACAAAGGTAGAATTAGTGTTTCAGCAGTGAAAATGTTGAATTTTTGTGTGAGCTATGATAAAACTAAACATTGTAGAATTAGCGATTATATGATAGTAATTGACCTGCAGAAACTCAAAGAATTCAGAGACACTGAAGGTCATTCCATGTACCCTGTACAAAACATCTAAAAATTAAATTTCTGTTATTAATATTGTAGAACCATTAATGCATAAATGCCAGGCTATTTTAATACCTGACAATATATAGTGCTTTACAGCTTCCAATGTGCTTCCATATGTTGGGTTGGCCAAAAAGTTCGTTTGGGTTTTTCCGTAAGATGTTATGGGAGAACCCGAACGAACTTTTTGGCCAATCCAATATATTCTCTTTTAACTTTCTATATATTCTTTCATTTGATCTTTAAAATACTCATGGAGTAGAATAGGTATTACTCTTTTTCTTTTTGAGACTCCAGAAAGGAAGATAATTTGTTAGATTCAAGACTATAAGAGCTATAGTTTTTTTAGTATATTTTATTCTTTTGTGCTGTTTGACAAGTTAATGATTTCACTACATGTGTTAAGACAGTTTACGAAGCAGTTTTCAGACCAAGTGAGGCATGTTTTCAATTACGTAAGTTTTCATGCTCGCTGACTTATAATTTTCTTGCCCCCCAGTTCAGCATTATGATTTATTTGAAAGCACATTTACTTTTGATTTTTGTTACTTTTTTTTTAGTTCTGGCCCTGCCCTTCGAATCATTCTTCACTGATTTTTTTTTAATACATTTTGCATAGCAACAGTAAGTAATAGGGATTTCTTTCTCTCACAACTATGCATGTAGATAAAACTAATACCAAAACTGACTGTAAAATGTACAGGGATTTTTTTTTGGAATTTTAAAATCTAATACGCTCTTTAAAATTTTTAATGTAAAGATGGGCAAATTTAAAATACAGTTTTGCATTTTATTATGCCTCTGCAACATTATTTCCATTGCTTTTAACATCTGTACCTCCATTGCTTCATTAACTCACAAAATTGTATCTGTGTCTGTCCTTAGGTGAATAACCCTACCTTTTGCATTCCATTTTGGGTGTCACATTTTACGAGTAGCATACACAAATTGGAAGGTATACAGAAGAGAATTACTGAGGGAGTAGTGGGTCATTTGAAGGTGTTACATACACATGTAGCAAGTGAAGGAACTAAGGATACTTTAGTCTTCTGAGGAAGTGTTTTGAAAGGATGGGTGATCATAAATAACAATAAAGATTTAAAGGATTTTTCCTTGGAAGAACTAAGCAGAGAGGCATATTTTTCAGTCAGCTGGGAAGAACTATCAAGCAGTCAGATTTGCAAAATTGAAAGAATTGTCTTGCTGTAGAATAGTGAGTGCCCTGTCGCCACAGGTGTGCACCTGATTTAGATGACTGCTTGGCAGAACTGTGAGGGAGCAGCGCTCCTTGATCTGTCCTGTGTATGCAGTCTGATGTCGCGTAGCATGGCTCTTGGGGAGTCAAGCATTGGACTGGATGGTCTGCAGTACCCTACTAATTTATAACTTATTCCTATGGAAGAATGGGTAGAGCGTTAAACGATTATCCAAGAAAACCTAGGAACAGACTTTCTGGTGTGTATCACCAGTAATTTAATATCTAGCTCTTCATTTGTGTTTATTTAATATTAGTCCTAGCACTAGTCAGTCTAGCTTTAGTTGAACTAACTCACATGCTGTCTTTCTTAAAACAAATGTTTGGCTTCATTAGACATCATCAAATATATATATTTCTATACACACTAAAACATAGTACCCATAAATATTCATCTAATCTTTTTTTTTATTCCTTTGTTAACAACTGCATCATTATATTTTTTTCCTTTGGCTTCTGTGACATTCTTTGTTCTGATTCTCCTTTTACCTCTCTTTGCAGCACTTCCCTTTTTCTGTAGTGAAGTGCTTTAAAGTAATAAGTGTTAGCTACTATTATTATATAAAATAACATAATTTTATCATATAAAATAATTTTCGAGGGCATATTATAATATGCTAGGTACTCTTCTCAGAGCTTTAACTGTACTAATTCATCCTCATAACCACCCTGTGATTTAGCTATTTATCTCTGTATTTTACAGATGAGGAAACTAAGGCAGAGAAACATTGTGTGCCCAAGGTCACACAGCTAATAAGTAGCAGAGCCATGAGTTTAGATCCAGATAGTCTAGTTCCAGATCCTGCATTCTCAACTGTAATACTTCACTGCCTCACAGTGATTCAAGTAGACTTGAATTAATTGACATTTTATAAAGCAATGTATAGAAATGCTATTCTAGAAGAATGTTTCCTCGGTAATTTTGAATTAAAAATACTATGCTGGAAAAGTAAGAAATTTGTGAATAAAATGCCAACTTTTGATGAAGACAGTTTGGAGAGATCCTAATTTGTTCCAGTGCAAGACACAAAATACTGGTCCCTGCTGAGGGCATTTATCTTTAATTATCTTTTTCTTTAAAGATTTTTTAAAAATTATTTAAGCCACATAGAAAAGTATAAAGCAAAAATGCAACCAATACTAGTTTATTCAGTTTTAAGAAATAAAGCATTGCCAATACAGTTAAAACTTAAGGGTGGGGGGAGCTATTATTTTATCATTATCTCATCTGTTTTTTTCAGTTCTAAATATTAGAACATTAATAGACTAATTGGGGAAAAAAATAGTAAAGTTATATACAACTTGAAGTGTCAAAAATAAACCCATAAATGAAGTAGAAGAAAATAGGGGAATATGTATCTGATCTTGGATTAGAGAAGAACTTCCTAATAATAAAAGCAAAGAAAGAGAAAAAGATTGACTAACCAAAAATTAAAGCCTTGTAGATTTAAAAACACCACATATTTTACAATACATCTGTGAAAGATGGGTTAGTATCTTTGTGCATGGAGTACTTATATAAGTCATTTAGAAAAAGGGAATTGACTCTTCCCAATATAAAAATTAGTGAGGAACATATAGGCATTACCATGAATATGAAAAAGTGATCAACCTGATTACTAAGCAAAGAAATTAAAACTATATTGTAAAAATATTCTCACCTGCCAAAGTGGTAAGGATTAAGAAACTTAGTATTGGTGAGATGTAAAGAAACAAGCCCAATCATGTGCTGCTAAGTAGAACTCAAAACTAAATGCTAGTAGAACTGAAACCTAAACCCCTTCTGAAGCAGTCTTTGGCAATAAGTTTTACAGGCCTGAAGTGTATACCCATTGATCAATTAATGGAGGAGCATAGACAATCAAACAGATAATTACAGTACTGTTTAACATGTTGTTTATTATGGAGGCATGAGCAGGTGTTATGGGAGAACAAAGGAAAGCACAGAGAATTCTGCCATTAAAACATCAAGAACGGTCTCAAAAATAATGGCGGATCAGTGATTTCCCAGGCAAAGAAATAAGGTAAAAGACAGCTTTAGGCAAAATGTTATGTGTAGAGGCACTAGTTGTCAGAATTACCTATGTGTTTGTAATGTTGTCTTGGGTTAGGGTGGGGAGAGGGTAATAACAGGAAACAGTAGAAGATGACACTGGAGAGAAAGCTCTGAGCCAGATTGAAAAGGACCATGTTCACTATGCTATAGGAGTTTTGATTTTATTCTGATAGAAGGCTTTCAACAAGAGATTAGTATGTTTTGACTTAATGAGATCCTGAACTAAAGTATTGACAGTGAAAATGGAGAGAAGAAACCAAGTTAAGGAAAGATTCTTTTTTGTGTGTGTGTGTGTGGGGGGAACTATAATGCTTTTATTACCAGAATGTATGAAACACTGATCCTTTTATAATTCTGCAATACAGCCTCAGATGCCCATAGTTTCAAAACAACTCGTCTTTTAAATTTCCATAACATCCATTTAGAGTAAATGATTTTGTTGCTGTTCACAGTAGAAGACAGTCTTTAGCTTTGATGGTTCAGACCTAATTAAACAGAAATGGCTGACTTTGGGCCTAAGATAATAAATGTGGTATAGAGAGAAGAGCACAGAACCCTACCAATACATATAAACCATACTCCATTCAAATAGTCCTGGGACCTCACTGAATGGACTTTCAAATAAGTAATTAAGCCTCCAATTAAAAAACATTTTAAAATGTACTATCTGATAAACTTAAAATACAAAAAATGCAGTATCACCAATTATGTGCATTTTCTAGGATTCATTTTAAAATTCAGGCTAATGTTTAACAATAGTATTTCAATTATGGCATTTGAGAAAGGTTATACTTCTGGGGAAAGATCACATAAACATGCTTTTTGGGAGAAGATATGTTTGGAAAACAGTAATGGATAATTAATATTGCTTTAACATTTCTAAAATCACATAAAAATGATCATCTTTGATTGCCATTTCAGTGAGTTTCAATACAGGGTATGTTACTGTCCACTTACTAGTAACCAAAGCACACATAGAACAGACTTGTAAAAAATACTCAGAATCAATTCTTTTCATGAGCTAAACATTTCTGAGACTTTAAGATTCATGTTTGAACATGCAGTACTGCAATGTTGGCTACATAAAATAAAATAAATAGAAGATCTTTTTCAGAGGAGGCTCAATAATCAGAGGCTGTATTGCATTTAAGGATTTAACACTGGCTGTATACAGAAGGGAAAGCATTTCACTTAGAAATATACTTCACATTACTGAAGCTCTCTTTAATATCGCAACATATAGCAGCTTACCATTCTGACACTTAAAAATCAACAGGAATAGTGCTACTCTTTTATCCTTTGGTTCCCAGTGACAAATAATGCAGTAATAACACCTCTGGTCTTCAGTTCCTCTCGAATGACATTTATTAACAAAGAGAAACCCGATGCTTTAGCTGAAATTTGGCAGCCCAAGAAGTGTACCAACTGCTCCAGAATACCCCTCATGCTCTAGAAACAATGCTTTCAGTTGACCTTTTGACAGTAATCCAGTGCATATGCCAAGAGTTTTATCGAGAGAGCAGCGACACATAAAGTTTCCAACAAAGACAACTGTTTATCTTCTCATTAACAGCCCACATTCGTGCCACAGAACCAATGTTGTTGGTGATAGTAACTAACGTAGCTCTTGCTAGATGCTGTTTACTAACATATTCTTGCTTCTGCTTGTAAATCATATTCCCAAAACTAGATGCTACAGCCCAACCAGGCAGACCAAGTCTTTCATATCTCCTCTGTAAATATCACGGACCAGCTTGTCAGCTTGGGTGCTGTCACCTTTGGATGCCATTTCAAGAGCCTCTTCAAAACTTTCACAGCCAGTCAATAAACTACATAGACCCAGAAAGGTCTATGTCCCAGTTGCTTGTTCATAGTTGTCTTTGGAATGGACTGCTAAAATACTGACTGGAAACCAGTGTTTACTCCCAGCAGTGGATAGGGATCGGCCAGGTTGAAAGGCATCTTTTGGCATCTCTCAGGTTCTGAGGCATTAGCAAAATAATAGCACCCTGCTTGTCCACTGAAACTGACAGAATCTGTCTACAGCAAGCCCTTTACAAGGCAGTCAGGTTCATCCAGTTTGTGCAGGTGGGGGTTTCCAACTGTGTGAAAATCGTTTTCAGACTTCTCAGCACCACCTCCTGTAGCACATAGCACCGTGTGTAATGTTGAGAAGTTTTTATCTCTTCCCCTTTGCATAAAAGTAGGCAGGTCCTGGGTCGGAAATCTGATAAAGTGCAAGTTCCCTCTCCAGCCAAAAAGTGTTAAATCTTTCAGTTCAAGGTGTACATCCTGAATACCAGTGGATCCATAGGCTACATTAGAAGTCACGTATTTCCGGATACTTTTTAAGCTCTCAACTTCTTCTTCTTCTTCCTCTGATGTGATATCGATAGGTTCAAAATATGAGCCCTTTACCAGAGTTCCCCCGATGTCCATGCCACACTATGGGAAAGAGGGTTTCTTGGCTTCCTTGATCTTCATGGCGTCGGCCCGAGGGACGAGAGGCGGCCTCGGTCCGGAGCGCAGAGGGCTGTGGCGGCGACTCCCGGCGGTGGCTGGGCCGCTTCCGGCCCGAGCGCCTGAGACGAGGCCCCGGCCCAGGGGGCGGACCCCCACCCCCACCCCCACCCCCACCGCCACGAGGGGCGGCTGGTACCGAGCGAGCAGCGGAAACCGCAGGCCTCGCCGCTCCGGGGCCCCTGCCGCCCCAAACAAAAGGCCCCGGGCCCGCCGCCGCCGCCGCCGCCCTCTAAAGAAAGATTCTTAAGTTGAAATGACAAGAATTAGATGACTGAGTGGGAGGGGAGGAGGGAGAGGTTTTAAGGAAGTCTGGTCGTGCATTACACTGATAGCCTAGTGATGAGACTTAAAATTTGAAGATTGTGACATGGGCACACGCTTCACACATTCTTCAAAGGTTTTGGAAGGATATGAAATGCAGATTTTTCATAAAGTATGCTAAAGCGGTGGCTTGGATACCCAGGAGGGCTTACTGATCTCAGTCTCCCAAGTAGTAGTTGAAACCATAGCTAAAAGTTACTTTACATGTAAGCCTAAAAAAATTAGTATGAGTGTATGCTAGGCTGCGATATATTTTAAGTGAATAAATAACTATATCTAAGTTTGTGTGCTTATTAATCAAGTATTCTGCATTTAGCACATATTGGAGTAATTTGAGTCGGGTAATCATCCATCAACCTACTCTGTCAATGATTCTCAAAGTCAAGGAGCTGCATCAGAATTCATCTCAGAATTCATCTTAAAATGCAAATACTTCCCCCACCCCCAATTTAATTATATCAGGATCTCTTGAGATGAAGCCTGGTAATATGCGTTATACATAGCTCTGGATAAATCATACACACTAAAGTTTAAGAACCACTGACATAGTGACCATAGATGGGTCCTTGGCACAAATGTATTCATGAACGTCACAGTTATAAACAATGAGAAAGTTACTCCTATTTTTAAAAATAAAAATGATTGCACTATTAGATGGTTGGGTTGGGTTGGAAAGAAAAGACCACATATACCCCTGTTCTAAGTCCAGTTTATTTGGCCAAGATAAGTTGCTAATGCTGCTTATCTACCTGTGTTTTTCCCTTTATGTGTAGTTTTTTTATGGAAGGCTTAACTTTTGGTGACCCGTTGAAAAAGTAGGGTCCTGCTGGAATTGAGAAAGCTACATTCTTAATATTACTCACCTTTCATACTAGGGCTTATGGTACAATTCTGCAAAAATGTGAGCTAACTGGGCACTTTTGTGAAGGGAACATTGACACATACTGAGCTTTCAGTTCTTAAATCAAACTGGGCATCAGGGTGGTTACGTCTTCATGTGGGCCCAGTGGAAAGAAGATTGTGTCTTACCCCTAAATATTATCTCTGTCCTCAGTTCTCTGGTAGCTTGGAAAGCATACTTGGTCAACATGATTATATGCATTTGCATGTAAAGAGAAAGAAGATTTCCCTGCGTGCTTCCATCTTAATTTTAATCATGTTGTTATCAATGAAGGGAAAGTTAAAATGTTTACAGCACAAAGTGTGATTTTTTGATCATAGCATATTAAACTGTTGTTTCTAAAGAGTGTTAGAGTATAAATTTGCAAACCTCCTATTGCAGATTGCTTGATTTGGCATTTAAAGACTGGGATTGGTCATTTGATGATGTTGATGGTGGTGATGATGATGACGATGTTTTTGATTTCTGAAGAAGTAAATGGGTAAATCAAAAAATGAGAAATGAGTTGTTTTAGTATTTCCAAGTAGTGCATGTGGTTTGCACTTTGGGTTTTCATTATTTTTGACCAGTTTGAAATTTTATTAAGTTGTTTTTGACAGTACTTATTTGAAAAGTAGTTTTCAGACAAGTTTCTAACTGAAATTTCCATGTTAAGTATAAAAGTGAAATGCTATGTTCAGATTCTTTATTGGCTATATATTTTCAATGCAGTTGGAATTGTAATTTTTTATCTTAGGAATGAAACATGTAGAAATAACAAATGGAGCTAATTCTGTTACTTTCTGTTCATTCCAAAGAAGCCATATGCAGAGAAGTAAAATTTACAGTGTTTTTAAGTTCCTACAACTGTATTAGTTTGTGAACATAGCATGGGATTCCTTTCTCCCTCCACCCCTCTCTCCTTCCCTCCTCTTTCCTTCTTTCTAACTTGCAAGAATTGAAACCATAAAAACTTCGTAAGTCTAATAAATGCTGTGAACTAGCTGTTTCTGATTTGGCTTTTTTTGTGATGTGAAATGTTTACTTTTTGAAAGTTTAATGTTACTCTTGCTGAGGAATGCTAATGGTATGCTGTGAAAGCTCTTGTGCTTTTAGAAAATGTGGTTTGGTTAATAGCGGCTAACAGGTTTGAATGAAAATTGAAACTCGTGCGTTAAACCTTTTATATGGAATGAATTTAAAAGAAGTAATGTCTATCTTAACCTAAGCAACATGTTGTAAAATACATACTTAAATCACACATTATTGGGATCTGTTTATAACCAGGATTTACAGAGTAATTTTTACATATATTTACTATAACATGTTTGTTCCCATTTCATAGATGTAAAAGATGTGGCATAGGGTCAAACAGTCAAGTAGAACCTGGTCCATAAGTGCACTCTTCTTTCAGCTACATGAGGCAGCTAACAGTTAAACCCCAAGTCAAACTTGACATTCACTTGAATTATTCAGTGACATAGTGTCTCACCCTAATATTCAGTTAACCATATTAAAACTTGTGTGTCATGTTTGTGGCCAGTGTGAGAAAATATGAGGAAGAATATAATTGCATGTACCTAAAAATAAGAAAAGTAATACAGTAAATATGTTTTATGCATGATTCAGGTGTTAAAAGTATAGTAGTTGGAAGACTATATAGTTTGATGTAAATGGAATGCCTTTTCAAAGAACTGATAACAATCTCTTAAATTATTTCACTGTATCAACTAACTTTACTTTCCTTTTCTTTCCAGCTAACTGCCTTCTATGAATGCAGTCATTATTCAAGGTGATCATATTCTTACAGTTGAAACAAGACTGAAATATGATGGCCCAAAATTTATTAAAAAGCTATATTTTCCTGAGAGACCGATACACACATATATGTTCCCTTTATTCCTGCAATATAAATTCTAAATGTTGGATAGATTTTTCTGGGCTCCTTTGGAGCAACAAGTTGAACCAACAGTGATTGGTTAATAGAGTAAGAATATCACGTGCAACTCTTCCAAACTTGTTCCATAAAACTCTCTTAGCATCACTCACACTACATGGGATAGAAGGATTGAGAAGAGTTAAACCATCTTTTCAGCTTCAGCAGAGAGATTTCACCAGCACATTTGCCAGAAGAATCTGGGAATGGATTCCACTACAGTGATATAGACTGCATCTTTAAGAAGTGACCATTATACTGTGTGTGTGTGTGTATGTGTGTGTGTATGTATGTATATATACACATGCGCGCGCGCACACACACACACACACACACATCCATATAGTACTGTAATACTGCAAGAGGGTTTTTTTTAACTTCCCACTTTATTTTTTTATAAACATTAATCAGATATCATTACTTACTGCAGTTGCAACTATGCATTTGTATAAAGCCATAATGTTGGAGTTTATATCACTCATTTGTGTGTACCTGATGGAAACTGCATGTTCATGTTTAAGCAATTACTGTAACAAGTTTGAAGTTAATTATATCAGTTTCCTAATGCTTCATAATAGGCAACTTTACCCATGTTGAATGCCTTAATTTAATTTTCAAAATCTCCACCCTTTTCTGTATTTAAAAAAAAAAAAAAAAAAGAACAAGTGTTTACCAGCGCTTAGGATGCAAATTTGCTTTGCAGAAGAAAAATAGTGCACTATTTTTACACATAATAGTTATCAATGTCAGCCTATTTTGATTGTATAAGAGAATTTTTTTTTAAGTATTGGTGATAGAAACAGTAATGGATAGTATTGGAACTAATATATCTTTTATGTATATCTATTATTCATCCAACCCTTTTTACAGACCTCAGTATTAGTGTGTGACTATGAAATGTTTTCTTTTAATTTCCTGGCTACCCTAGGTATGTTTTTATTTCTGATAAAGATATTTGTGACTATTTTTACATTTTCACACTCAAGTTTCAAAAATTATCTCAAATACAAAGAAAACTAAGACATACTGTAGATATATTTTAAATATTTAAATGTGATTCCTTAAACACACAACTGTGTATGGCAATATTTCAGTATTGGGTTAAGAAAACTGGTGACTAGGAAGAAGTTGCCTCAAAGGCACTTAACTTTATTTTTATTTTTTTAAATGCTGTTAAAGTTAACAGTTTATGCAGGACTATTCCTGCTTTATTTCTCATTATCCCAGAAAAGTGTATGTTTTATACTGCTACAGTGTACATCAGTAAGAATCAAGTTAAAAAAAATTACGTAGTCTTTTATCAGTCTTTCTTTATATACATACACGTACACAGAGTTTGGTGTGATATTGAAATACATCATCTAATATTTCTATGAAGGAAGTAGACATTTTTCATTGATTCCTTCTGGGGTCAGTGTAGGGTGTTTAAAGAGTTAGATCCCCAGTTATAGATACTATTGTGGAAATTGAAGAGTGGCCTTTGGCTACTGATGTATTGAAACTGAATCTTGTTATTACATTATCCAGGCTGCACTCTTTCATGCTGTCTGTGCTAAAACTAGACATGCATGCCATTTCCCTTGCAGGTATGTTCTGGTTTGGGGGCACAGCTCTTTTATTTTTTTTTTTTAAGTAAGATTAAAAAATGAAAAATATATAAAATTTATATAGAATAAATATTTCCATTCATTAGACTTGTTAAAAGGAGACTGAATTAATATTTTATATAAAGATTTTGTTACACTATGGGAGGCTCTATCATATTATTCTGAATTGGAGAGTATATATATATATATATTTTTAATAAACTTTATTAAGGTGAAATAATTTGAAGTTTACACGAGTAATTGAAATATTTGAGTAAAAATGGCAAAAGTTTAAATTTTGAATGCTGTATATATTAAAGAATATGGAGAATCATGGTGTGATGCAACTATATGAGGAAAATTAATGTGAAGTTTTTTTGGGGGGAAAAAGATATCCTAAGGAGCGAAAAAAATCTCTCCATGAAGATTCTTCACATTATATGGTTTGACATAAGGATTTATAAGGTTGTTTGTTCAACTAATGGAAATGTGCTTAATAAAAAATTCTGACCTTGGGTAAGAATTTGCTTTATACCCTGTTGCTGGTTTCATGTACATACATGAGTGCATACACCCATCCAAATGCTCTCTTCCCAACACTCATTAAATATATGACATTGACTTGGTTTAACAGCCTGATTTTGTGCCAGCTTCTCTTTTTCTTGAGGCTCCAAAACTTCCAAGATAAATTTAAGACCAAAAGTTGCTTATTTTGTCACACCTTGATTTCTCCTAGAGCCATAAATACCTCCTTTTGAGAACTAAGAAGTAGTGAATACTGGGATTTTCTTAGTTGGATTTTTTTACTTTTGTGGGAATAGTGAGACAAAGTAGAAGGAACACTGATGCCAGGATTACTGTTGAGGATTACTGTATAGCACATTTTTGAAAAGTATTAATTAAACAAATGCTATCTAGAAGCAACATTTAAAAAAATCTGTCTGAAAGTTTAAAATGCTCTGGAGCTAACTAAAGGATAAGTATACCAATAAATCTAAAATAAAGGTTAGTGTTTTTTAAACTATGCTAGAGTTAACACCATTCTGGCTCTGAAGGAGCTCCTTTATCCCAGTTTACGTGCAGATCCTCAAGAAGAAACACTCTAGGTTGCCAGACCACAATTTAAGAAGTTATGCTGCTGCTGTTCATCTATTCTTACAGGATCTGGGTGGTAAAATAGAGAAACTTGGACGCTATATTACCTTAGTGAAACATACTTTAAATAACATGTTTTAAAAATCCGATGATAACAAGTCACTTCTGAGTTTCTCGGTCTCTGTTGACACTGCTACTGACTCACCGCTCCTCCCCTGGGATAAGATGTCAGTTTCCCTATATTGTGAAGATACCGTAGCTGGTCTGTAAAGCACTTTGAAGATAAGCACTGTGTGACAGTGCTGAATATTACGCTTGGGGGGCCTCTCCTTGATTCCCTTCCCCATAATAGTTTTGTTTGGAATTGTAATAAGTTATGAACTGCATGGTTTAGATAATCATAAATATTGGATCAGCTGTCCCCTTGAACAAAAATGATACCCCTGATATTTTTTAATTTTGTTGCATCTTTGTAGTAATGTAATTGTATTTTATGCCTGCTTTTTATATTAAAAAATTAAATAAAAGAAATTAAGACATAAGCATTTTCATACTTTTCCTGTGAAATAGTCCTAGAATGCTGCAACCTTCTAAAATCTACCCCCCAAAATTACCTGCCCTGAAAGATGGGTATAGCAAAGAAGTCTCAACTAAGGTTACCGACTTGGGTATCTTCAGCCCTATCACTTAATCCATGGAGAATACAAAATCGAATTTCAACTAGGCGTTTTTGTCTGATTTCATGTCAGTAGTTTAAGGGGCATGCAAACTTGAGAATCTCATTTGAGTGTGGATAAAAGAGGCAGGGAGCCTGTTCTCTTAGGAATGCTGTGCTGACAGGTGGTTTTCTAGAAAGCACTTTTTTGGGTCTTTTCTAGGATACTTGCTAACCATCTGATCTGGCACAGGCTATGCAGTCTGGGCTTCAGTGTTTTCATCTGTAACATGGAGATTGTTCACTTACAGGGTTGTTGCGGGATTAAGTATGATGATGTGTGTAGAATATCAGGTAGCTCTAATGTTTGTTCCTTTCCCCCCCAAAGGGGAGAAATGGAGAACTCTTCACCTAGGATAGTATATTTTCTTTAAGGAGTTGCTTTAAGCATTGATAAAGTATATCTAAATAAAATATGTTGGACTAAAAATCACATAATTTATACTAATGGTCAGATTATAACTGCATATGAGAAAAGACTCATTTGGATTTTCTTAAATGATAACTATGATTTTTTAAACTACAGAGTGATTTATTATTTACTTTTAGATGCCACGTTTCTCTTCCTGCTGGTCCCAAGCAGTAGTTCTAAAAGGATTAACCACAGTTTATATTTTTTAAAACTGCACTTTACATAACCTAAACCTAATCACGTTTAAACAATTGAGTTTTAAGACTCAGAAGAGTTCAAAATAAAGTTTATTTTACATAGGAAACAAACATTTTCTAGTAAGCATCATTTACTTACTGCATATAATAGAATGATGCCCTTCAATTATTAGGGGAAAGAGAGTTCTTAAAATGTTAGAGTTGATAAGCTTTTACAGGAAAACACAGTGTCCAGTAATCTTAGCATTACGTTCAGAGTATGACACTACAGTGAGAATAAAATCCATAAGAACTTGGTAGACCCCAGCAATACCCTGCACTGCATATACTTCCAACAGGCAAAACCTGGTCGAGGTCAGGTGTATTTTGTACCAGATTCCAGTAGTGGTGTGGTGTAGGTGTGATCCTTTTAAAGACGGCAGCATTGTGCTTGAATCAAAGTATATTGGGATTGCCTCTTCATGAGTAGAGACTGCAGGTACCTTTTGTTACGAATTACTTGAAGGCACAGTGTGAAGTTACTGTGGATTACTTTGGTATATGAATTCAAGCCAGTTAAATTTTTGCTTGCCTTCGTATCCTTGCTGTAACCTAAGGAGGTATTATACAGTAGTATGATACAATAAGGCCATCCTGTTATGTCTATATTACAATTAAACATTAGTCCCAGAAAGTGAACTCTGGTAATTTACTACAATTCCGCTTGAGCAAAATCCCACTCCATTCATGTTTGTGTTGTGGAGAGGATTTATTTTTTAAAAGATTGTGAAAGCTGAGAAGTAGATGTAGTTAGCTCTTCGGAGGGAACTTAATCATGACTTTAAGAATAAGGGTCAACGCTGTCTCCTCAAAATGGGCTTCTTGGGAGGCTTCCTTCAATCAGCAGCCTTCTCAGAACTGCAGATGTCTGAGCCCTACCTTAACCTAATGAAGTGGGGACAGGGATTTTAAAAATCGATGTTTTTAAACAAGCGTTTAAGCGGGCTCTTCCAAGTCTAAAATACCTTTGGCACGGTTGGCTAAATTTATAAAAGACCTGGTTTAGCAATGAGCTTTTTTTCCCCTCTGGTACAGTTATTCAAAATCCACTCTGTATGTGGGAATAATATATCCATCATTCAGACTTCACGTCGGTCTTCTGGTAGTGAAGTATTGTAGCTGCTACCCATGTATTTAAGGCCAGCATGATCACAAAACGTATGAGAACTGAAATCAGTCAAAAAGAAGAAGTATGTGTTAAAAAATACTGTTTTCACATAAAACAAAATCACCTTCTCTAAGGAGAAGCCCACCCCCCGCCCCCCAAATGAAACAGAACTATGGGTCATGTGGACTTTTGAACAACTTTGGTTCCAAATATTTCTGGAAAAGAGATCTTCCTATCATGACTACCTTTGGTCACTTGGCCTGATTTCATGAATAATTTCATCCTAAATGCTTAATTTGGAGGAATCTGACTCTGGTTGTTGAATATTACAACTTTTTAAAACCCCATTACTCATTTTCTAAGTCTTGAGGGTGATGGTGTCTCAGAACATTCCATGTTAATTAAGCAAAGGTGGTACACCGCACTCAGTTAAGGTAATTGTGAAAAACTAGCCCAAACGTCAAAGCATGTTTTGTATTGAGGTAACCATGAAAATGTGGCTCTTTGTTAAAAAGAGAAAAATAACCTTCGTGACTTGACAAACACTCTCCTGATAAATAAGGTTTATGAGGTTTAATGTATCTTTGGGGCTGTAAGACACTTAAGATAGCTGAACTGTTTTTAAAAGATTATTCTCAGATCTACTGATCGCTTTCAGGAACAGCTGTCCCCTTAGATACAGAACAAATCACAGTTAACATGAGGTTTGTTTTGTTGCTTAATTATGGTTCGACTCTCCTTTCCAAGCAGAGAATTCTTGAAGTCCTGTAGGGAAGACTCAGGTCTCTTTTCCCTTCCCCACTTGACCCAAGTTCATGCTTTGGCCAGAACACTTTTACTCCTTCTCTCAGAGCTGATGGAAAGTATTTGAACCAAAGATAAAAGCCTCCGGGAAGGGACTAGCAAATGCACCCTGCTGTTCCGTAGTGATGTTTCTCAGACGATGATTAGCTTATTTAAAAGGTCTACACGCCAGGGACATATTTCTAGTCTCCATAGAATGGGTGACACCACCTGTTTTAATCATTTTCCAAAACTGTATATGCTTAATTTGGGAGTTGAAAACTCAACCTAAGGAATTAATGAAATTCTCTTTAGGTTAACCCAGGTATATTTTATTTCCTCCTCCATCACAGTATTCCTTTAAAAATAACAGAACAAGAACATGGAGTCGAATGATTACGTCACTGCCTTTCCTGCTGCCTGTGGGCAATTCTCTGAGGCTCTGGACCATCTGGCCACCACCACCTCCTTCCCTCGCATTAGACTCGCCCCCATGCTCTCCCGCCAGCCCCACTGGTGCTCCCTCCATCCTCTTTGCTCATGACCTCCACACATGCTGCTCCTGGTAGCAGTCTCGTCCCTCCTCCCGATCTCTCTCTTCAAATTAATCTCCCCGGCTCCCTCCAACTAGCTCAGGTTCCCATGTTCGGTGCTCATCCTGTCCTACTCTTTCAAAAAATGTTTCACAGTATTTTTCAATAGTTAATTGTGTGATGACTTCACTTCATTTCCACTGCTGGTGTGGAAGCTTCACGAAGATAGGAATCTACTATCTTGTGCATATTCTATCCCAGGTACAGCAAGCAGATGCTTAATACCATACACGGTGACTGATGAGGACCAAGAGTGTATCGTCGCTGGCCTCTAGTGGGGCCAACTGGCTCCGTTAAACCCTAAGACAGTTTACAAGTGAAGGAGGCACAGAGGGCGTAAAATTCAAAAAGCAAGTGGGCAGAAAAATATTTTGCTTACTTGTCAGATCACTGGTGGTCATTAAAGTTGTCATTATTCTTGCTGTAAAAGCAAAATTTCAGCAATAAATAACTTCTCAGACATTCTGGTATTCAGCTAATATCTTTCCGTTTGAAATGCAGGAATATATGCTAACTGTTCTTGAAAGATCTGGGTAGAAGAGAACCCTGGATGGAGAAAATGGGCCTTTAAGATATAGACGAAACATGAAGTATAATTCAAATATCTAAAACTAGTAAATTAATTAATGTAATAGCTCCGAACTTTTTAAATGTTCCTACCTAAATATAGCATGTATTCATTTTAGGTAGTTCCTGCAAGAATCCAAATGAGCAGTGGAAATTCTAAAGTTGAGACCAAGCACTATGGCTCCAGAAAAACTCCACTGCTGCAAATTATATTCACTCGCAAAAGCCAATGTGTGATTCTCGTCTCTCGAATCTGTTACATCGTAAACATTCACATTTTGGAAACAAGCTAGTGGATTCAATATAACCAAACTCATGTTGCTTTTCAAACAACAAGAGAGGACTGTTAATATTAGGCCAGACTTTTGGAGAAAAGTGCTTTCACTTTTTTTTAGCAACTGGCAGAAAATGGAGAGTGGTGTGCATTAAATCAGCCTTGTAAATATGGATACACTGGGAGGGTCTATCTGAATAGTTACTTGCGAAGGATTTAAGCTCAAGGGTCTATGACGTAACGCACTCCTCTGGGTAGACACCCCACACTGACAAAGGACACCCCACCAATTAGAGGCTTGTTCTTACCCGCACAGGTATATGAAGCAAGGCTCCAGGTGGCGGCACTCACGGCTCCCGAGTCCCTGCTTTTCCACAGGTACTGGAGCTGTGCAAACTTACTGGCTGCACTGATGAAAGTACATAAATTCTGTTTGAAGATAAAACAGGAGAAAGTTAGGAGTTCCTTACTTTCACCAGAAACTAGATACCGAAAGAGCACCAGATACTTAAAGCATTCTTTTTTTTTTCTGGCTGCGTCGTGTGGCTTGCGGAAAAGTGCTGAGTCCTAACCACTGGACCACCAGGGAATTCCCTGAAATCGCTTCTGAAGCCAAATTCTCATGTCAAGTAATAACCAACTTGTACAAGGACAAAACCCATGTTTCGTGATGAAGAATGGACGCAGCAGTGGGACATTTATGTATAACCCACCAATTCCACTGCTTAGTGAGCAACTGATGGGCAGCAGGTAATTGGAAGCTGAGAGTAGGAAAGAATCTGCAATGGCTACAAAGGCTTATCTGTCCCCACCTGCCAATAACAAATAGATGTATAGATATTATGGTGTTTTTAGAGCCTGGGGGGAACCATGCTGCTTTGCACTGACAGACTCAGAAACTCAAAGCAGCAAGCTGGAGCGCATGGGCTCTGGGTTTCTGGCTGTTCTGATGAGCCACGTGGTGAGGCTCCTGCCCTCTGCTCCCCAGCAAGGTAAGAGTATAGCACCCTCCACCCTAAGCCGGGCCCAGGCTGCCGTTCACCAGGCTTTACATCAGCTGAAACACCCCGTCAGCTGGTTTCCCGTCTTTAGAATCATGAAGTGGTCTTGTTTGGGGGCATAACCAAGGCCTGCACAACCTTATGATACACATTCAAATGCAGATTGTTAGGTTTTCCCGTAACACAGAGTCTAGTAGAGAACAGGACGGGAAAGGTGAAGGGTGCTCAGACTGTTGCACCGGTCATTTTTTTTTTTTTTTTGCGGTACGCGGGCCTCTCACTGCTGTGGCCTCTCCCGTTGTGGAGCACAGGCTCCGGACGCGCAGGCTCAGCGGCCATGGCTCACGGGCCCAGCCGCTCCGCGGCATGTGGGATCTTCCCGGACCGGGGCACGAACCCGTGTCCCCTGCACCGGCAGGCGGACTCTCAACCACTGCGCCACCAGGGAAGCCCACGCCGGTCATTTTTAAGTACTTTAATCAGATCTTTGTGAATGAACTAAGAGGAGGTGATTTATCAATTTATCTAACCACGAAAGTACAATGTAGGACTTCTGTGGAAACCATCTGTCGGTCCGAATTGGGACTCGCTCTTGAAAGCCATAGAACTGTAAACCTTCTATAACTTGGGTTTTTCATGAATTCAAACAGCTTCCCTCCCCTACAGGATCCTAGGGTTTGCTGCCCCGCGGGAGCTCTGAAACCCAAGCTCTTTCTCCTCTCTGGGGCTCCAGGACCCTCAAGACAGCCACCCTGTCCCGAGGCCCCAGTGGCTGCTGTCGAGTTGGCACCCAGGAAACACGTGTTGTGGACAGTCCCTGCTTGACAAGGGAAAAAGGAACTACAGTTTATGAACGATTAGAGCATCACCGTGTGGTCAGAATAGAGCATTCGCTGAGAAGGGAACAGAAGAAACAGAAAAACCCGAAGCCTTTGGACCTGATTCCTGACGAGCCTATAGCAGCATATTCCCGGAATGATGTTCCTGGGGGTGAAGGAACATCACCCCCCAAACAACCAGATCTGCACCCACGTGACCACAGTGGCAGCTCCGAAGAGCCTAGAGATGACCTATTTGTAGGGCGGCCAGATTTAGCAAACATACAGGACTCCCAGTTAAATTTGAATTTCAAATCAACGACAAATAATTTTTTAGCACAAGTTTGTCCCATGTAATATTTGGGACATAATTATACTAAAAAATTATTCGCTGTCAGTGTGGTAACCCTACTAATCGGCTTTCCCTATGTCATAAGGTTGAGAGCCAAGTCCACTTTCCAACCAGATGTTGGAGGGAGAATGGGTGGAAGTTCAGGAGTCTGGGTGTGGCAGGCAGTGACCACCGATTAGTTCTGCTTCTTTTCCCATTGGGTGGAAAAGTTCACGTCAGCCACCATTTGGTCAAATGCTTCCTGACCCGCGGCCAGAATCCTATTCTCACAGCAGGGAATTTTTGGCCCTTAACCAAGCAAGGAAAAAGAGTATAGGGCTTACCCTTTTCCAAGGAAGAAAAAAAAAAGTGCGGGGGAGAAGTTAGAAAAATAATGAGTACGTGGCCCATATGTAATTATTTACCTGATAATAACCTGAAACTCTTTATAATGCTCAGTTCTTCATTCTACTACTACCTACCCAATTCCAATCCGGTTCTCTAGGGCCCCAAAAAAAGGGAAGTAAAACAATTGTGCCGTACATTTAAGTGAGAATAATGTTCTTAATATTTGGATAGCACTGGGCTTCCATCCCACCATCCTTTGGAACAGCTGAAAAATGAGCAGGTTGAACATTTGATCTATAAAGTTTTTTGCAGGGCAGGTGGCATGGAGAGAAGAGGTAGACAGACTGCTGTGAACACACTTTCTTCTCCATGGGCGATTTACTCACCATGGCCAGATCTATGATCCACTTCTGCAGGGTGAGGATGAACCAAGCAGACACACAGCTTACCATGTGCTAAGGGACACAGCAGTGGCTTGGCCGGCAGCTCCACTCCCCTCCCAACCCCGTGCGTGTGGAAACAAACCGAGACCAGAGAGGTTACACACCTAAGCTAAGTGTGGAACTGGGAACAGCTCTGCTAGACCTCGTCAGATTCGGAAAAGACAAAAATGATCCAAGTGAACACCTTCTAGGAGCTCAAAAGCACAGAAGCAGATTCTGGAAGAAAATTACAAAGAACCTTGTGTTCTCGGACCGATCCTAGGGCTGGGAACGTCCCTGATGATTTTAACCGCCAGTTTAACTCCTGACCATGCAGACCTCTCCAACGTAATGTCAACAGTGAAGCACTTAGGTTCAAATGATAAAGCACGTGTCTTCTGCAAAACTGGTGTCGCGTGAAGCTGTTTGCCGATTTCCTCTTTCCCACTAACTCCAGTGTAAAAATGACACGGCTGGGGTGAGCGACGCTAGGAGATGGGAGGAATGATACCAGCTTTTCATCAAGCTCTTTGATGCTGCAGGAAGACAGCCCGGCTAGAGAAGCAGAAGCAAACACAGGGGGGTGGTGGCCAGGCCAGGGAGGGGACAGCCAGGAGCCTCTGCTGTGGGCTTGGGCAAGTCATTTTCCTTCTCTGGGCCTTGGTTTGCTTATCTGCAAAATTGACTTAACATTCCTTGCCCTATCTACCTTCTCATGGCTTTGTGGCACATCGTAGGGACCCAACAGGCAGCTGTGATGATGATTAATAACATTATTTAAATGAAGAGATTGAAATAGACAATGCCCTGTGCTCAAAGTCAGTAGAACTAGATACTAGTCAACACCAGAAAGGCAGCCTGAATCCAGGTGAATGGAATCTTGCTTTTGAACACTAATTCAAGTCTTAAACTAATGTTGGCCAATTCTGCCCCACCGCACCTCGTTCCATTCATTCCAACTATACATTTTACAAAACTTCCGCAGTAGTAGCAGCAACTGAGATCCTAGAGGTGACTCATTTGTAGGGTGGCCAGATTGAGCAAATAAAAATACAGGACACCAAGTTAAATTTGAATTTCAGGTCAACAACAAATACTTTTTTAGCACAAGTATGTCCTGTGTAATATCTGGGACATACTATTACTTTAAAAAAAAATGCATTGTTAATATGGCTGCCCTGCTTATCGGCTCTCCGTAAGTCACAACTGGCAGAAGGAGGTCATAAAACATCTTGCCGATACTACAGAGTTGCCATCAGTACCCAAGTTTTCTAATCTACAGCCTCACCATTTGCACAAAGATAAGCTGTTGCATTTTATTTAAAAAGTAAATCACACCATGCTTTTCATTTCTTCAAAGTACTCTGTTTTCAAAAACCTTTAACCAGCTGGGGCTGACCTTGAAGTGTTGAGGGGCAGTAGAGCCACACGATCCCTCTTTTTTGCAGAGGGAAACTGAGTCAGGGGGCTTACAACTCCATTGAACAGCAGAGGGTCAGGACTCAGTCCGCACCCAGCTTCCCTCTGCAGACAGGCTTTTAGCACGAGAGCTGCCACGACCCTGCCGCCTCCTCAGCTTGTCCTGAGCTTCTGGTATTTTCGTTCCGGAAACAACCCTAAAAGGTAGGCATTATGATCCGTCTTCACAGACGGGGCAACTGCAGCTTAGAGGCCAGTGCCCAAGGCCACTCCGACGGCAGTGGCACTGGGAGTTCCCACCACTCCACGCCCGCCTCCTCACATGCTCAGTGCAGACGGGGCCTGGCTGTCCCCTCCCTCTTTCCTCCACCCTGAAGACATATAAATAAACAGCTCAGATCATTTCACAGATGTGGCAGGATTAACTGACTGCCATTTAAAAGGCTTTCTTGGCCTTTGAAGGAGAGTGAAGTTCAACAAGAGAATAAAAGAGTTTTTATAAGGAGAGTGAGATGGAAGGCTGGCCCTCGTTCACAGGAGACGCTGAGTGATGTGAGCAGGGATAGGTCTGTGTCACTGACCAGAATCCACGGAGACCTTCCTAACGTCTTGACTTTGAACCGGCCATCAGGAGCCCAGACCCACCAACAGGCAGTAAGAAGCCAAGACGACCAAGTGTGTTAGCGGCAGCGTGTTACATGCCAGACATGCTCGTTATTACGTGGGGACATTGCGGGGGAAGGAAGAAATATCTCCCTTTCCCTAAAGAATACATTTGGACAATGTCGCTCTTAGCAGGAGTGCTTCTGCAGCTCAGCAGTGAGGTACTAAGTCTACCTGGTGGGTCAGGGCACCATGGGGCTCCCTGGTCTCAGAGGGGTGCCCCTGGGCAGGGACTGTTCTAGAGCATCTCTAGGCTGTGGAGATATTTGCTCAAGTGGAATCTCGCATTGGGGATTTTTTTTTTTTTTTTAGTTACACCAAAAGAATACATATCTGGTAAAGGACCCTGCTTAATAACATCCTGTTAGCAAGGAACACCCCCAGTTCCATCTCGGATTCGCAGATGCTGAAAGGATACAGGACGATGTATGGTGCTGCCTGTTTCACATCCCCCTTGAAATGGAAGACACACAGCAGGAGGATGAGATCTGGAAAAGAAAGGCTCCGAGTGAGAAGAAGGAGGGGCCCCGAGGGCCGAGGCTGGGCGCAGGGGGGTCGCTTACCTTGTGCGACGAGGATGGGGTACTCCAGGTAGGTTAGCAGTGGGTACTCGTAGTAACACTGGTACCGGAGAAAGACCAGGAACCTGGGGAGAGGGAGGGTGCATCTGAGCTCGGACCAACCTGACCCACAGCTGGGAGGCCTGGCCGCCACCCAGGAGCACAGGTTCATTTGCAAAACCCTAGAACTGGTGGCGGGAGTCTGCAAATGTCAAGGAGAGAGGTACAGGTTAAGAAGGATGAAGTATCAATTTTTAATCATCTCCCCGATTTCTGAAGCTGGGCACTGGTGTCTGTCAAGTCCCTTGGATGGTCAGTTACAGACAAATTTTATGAATTTTACAGAACCACTGACCAGGATGAGGAGAGACAGGGCTTTCTGGACCCGGGCCTGCCTGTCTCTAAGGCTGGGCTCTTTCGAGGCCCCAGGCAGATCCCTCAGAAGGTCACAGGCAAGAAGCCACACAGGCCGAGAAAGATATCTGAGGGGGGCTGAGAGCCATCCCTGGGTGGGGTTCCTGGGCAGGGCTTCTAAGTGACTGAGCACGTAGGGCCCAGCAGCGAGCTGGGGAGGCCATGTTTTGAAGACGAAGGACATCCCTAGATGAGTCTGGTGGCCTCCCAGAGTGCTGCCCAGGCTGGCGGTGGGGACGGAAGGGACAACTCTTCAGTTCCTCAAGAAAATTCGAGCACTGGAGAGGCTTCGGCTTGGAGGGGTGGGAGACACAGACCCCAGAGTCCCATTCCTCTCAGAAGAAGAGGCCCCAGCTTCCTGCCTCCCCAGCTCACACCCTGGCCAGCCGACTCCCTCAGAACCTAAACGCCCTCACTGTCCCCTCAGGGCCTGTCTCCATCCCCGCGCTCGGGCTGTGAGGACCCCTCAGGCCCCCTGCTCCCCCAGGGTGAGCCAGAACCTCCACAGACCACGTGGACTTAATGGCTCACACCTTCCAAGCCAGGACGTGGTGTTAACAAAGCCCCATGCCCTCACCCAGGCGGCGCTCTGGGTGACCCCAGGCAGCGCTTGCCCCTCCACCGCCTGCTGAGCCACCCTCCCGAGGCTGCCAGGCCTGGTCCAGGCCTGGTCCCCCAGGCAACACCTGCTGAGTGTGGAGCCGTAAGTGGAGCGCAGACTCCAGGGCTAGGGTGCTGGGCTCACAATCCCCGTCTGTTACTTACCTCTGGGGCCTCAGCTTCCGCATCTGTGAAATGGGGACAACACGCTCTGTATCTGCACACACGGATGCTTTAAACATGTTACCTAAGGTCATGTCTTCTGCCTCTTTCTCTGGCCTCACTCCTTCCAGTCCAGCCTCCAGGCTTCTGATCACAAGCCCCCTGCCTGGAGGGCCCCTTTCTCTACATGGCTACCTCCTCTCCTGCCTGAGGACACCAAGGTGGCTACCCTCCTGGGGTACAGATCAGGGCCTCCCCCGCCCCAAATGGGGAACTTCTCCTCCCAGTAATTATCTGTTTTCCTCAGAGAACTGGGGTGGGTGGCTCTGAGGCAGGATGTGCTTCCCCAAGGGGCCTGTGGCTCAAACACATCCTACGTTTGGCCCCTCAGATGGGGGTGTCCCGGGTGGGACCCCGCAGGTCCAAGGGTGGCCCCTCACCCCTTGGGCCCTGGAGGTCTCCTGTTTCTCCCTCTCTCCCCACTGCCTTCCTTCTGTCCCAGGAAACCGGGATCCACTGCCCCTCCGAGGACTGCTTCTGCTGAGGACCGGCCCTCAGAACCGCCGGAGGGTAACTGGGGTCCCCAGGCTGGCGAGCAGCAGAAGGGAGGGGGCCCGGCCTTGCAGGGAGCTAGACTGCTGGGTTCATGTCTTCCCCACCAAGTCTCACAACTCTGCTTTTCACCGTTCAGGTCTTTATTATTATTATTACTTTGCTTATTTAAAAGAGTACTTTTAAATTGTTTTTAAATTGAGGTATATTTGACATACAAGATTATATTAGTTTCAGGTGTACAACATAATGTTTCAATATTTGTACATATTGTGAACTGATCACCACAATAAGTCTAGTTAACATCTGTCACGTTCAGGGTTTTAAATACTGGATCAGGGCACCCATCCCCGATTCTGATAGAAAAACCGGGCCTTGGAGCAGTCTCGGCTCCCGCTTTTCAAGCGCCAGTTAAAGCCCAAGTCCAGGTCAAGTCCTCCTCTCCCTCCAAAAAGCTCTCCGTTCTCTGACACCCCGCGCCCCCCCGCACCCAAAGGTGTAACTTTTTTTTTTTTTTTTTGGCGGTTCGCGGGCCTCTCACTGTTGTGGCCTCTCCCGCTGCGGAGCACAGGCTCCGGACGCGCAGGCTCAGCCGCTATGCCCAGCTGCTCCTCGGCATGTGGGATCTTCCCGGACCGGGGCACGAAGCCGTGTCCCCTGCATCGGCAGGCGGACTCTCAACCACTGCGCCACCAGGGAAGCCCCGAAAGTGTAACTTTTAAAAGCCAGAGGGTCCAACCTCTCATTTTACAAGCGAGGAAACCGAGACCCACGAACGGAGGCGGGGATGGTGGGGGGTGGCTTTAGGGAGGATGCAGATGAGAGAGCCTCGACGTGCAAACGGCCTTGCTCAAAGCTGGATGGTTAGTTTTGGCACTAATGGGCGGAGTGATGATTTCCTTGAGTGTCGGTTTTCTCATCTGTAAAATGGGCGTGCGCCGTCTTTCGTTACCGCGCAAGGCTGGGGGAAGCAGCAAATTCGGAGGGGAAGTGAGAGGCCCGCGCTTTCGGCTCCGCTTCCCCCGCCCCGACTGTATTAGAGTCGAGGGTCTCCCGGGCTCCCGTCGGCTCCAGATCGCCCCGGCCTTACCCAGCCAGCTCCAGAAGTAAGCTCGGGAGGCTGATGCCCCGCGCGCTGCGCGCCCCCAGCACGGCGAAGATCTGCGGCAGCTTGAGCGTCGCGCACACGCCCAGCACGCTCCAGTTGCAGAACCACAGCAGCCGCGTCTCCATGGCGCCGGCGAGGCTGGGACTCCGAGACTCAGAGGATCCGGCCGCCGCGCGAAGGGGAGCCGCTCAGCACTCGGCCGCCGGGCTCGCCCGGTCCTTCCGCCTTCCCTTGTCCCCTCTCCGGGCCGCTCAGTCGGGGTCCGCCCCTCCGCCCCCATCCCCGCCCAGAACCCCGCCCAGGGCCCATTCTCCCGCCCTTTTGTCTGCGCGGCGCCGGTCTCGCCCCTAAGCCTCCCCAGGTCCGCCCCGTCCCCGCAGTCGCTCCGCCCTCCCCGCTAGCCCGGCCCATCCCCGGGAGCGCTCCGCCTGGAGCCGCCCCTCTCGGGTCCAGACGGCCGGGGTCCGCTCCTCTTCCCTCCCAGTCGTCTGTCCCCCACCTCTCCCCGACCCCTCCCCAGGCCCTCTCCCTCCGCCCCGGGGTCCGCCTCTTGCCCAAGGGGCAGGTCAACGCTGGCCTTTGCGTGATCTGACCGCTGCTGATTCACTTTTCAGTGTTAAACCAACTCGTGCAGTTCTGAGCCTGCGGGCGACGTCTCTCGCTTTCCCACGGGTTGGATGGGCAGAAATTGAACGGCAGGAGGGCAAAGGGGCACCCCTCACGGGGGAATGGGCCATTTTGTTGGGATTTTTCACTCCTGAAAAGTGTTTTTCTCACTAAGCATTTCAGAGGTAAAAACTTAAAACGACCCAACTTAGTTTCCGTGCGTCCTCCTCGATTTACATACGGAGAAACAGTCCTTGCGGGGCCGCGCTTTCCTCCAGCCGAGAGTGGGGACGTGTCCTCCCCAAGGGCAGGAGGCTTCCTTCCTGAGGACTTGGTCCTTAACCCTGAACACTCCCCTCCAGAGACTTGCACTTGAGAGTGAATTTTTTTCTTAAGGAGGTAAAAATAGATTTCTATTGACAAAAGAAGGTAACAGACTGAGGGGCTGGGGGTGCATTTTCAGGCTCAAAATGGTATAGGTACTGAGTCAAGGTTACAACGAAACAGAAAAGTCACAAAAATACAATGCCAGAAACCACTGTAAAGAAAAACATGCTGCCTGCTCTTCCAGTTCTATAGGATCAAGCCCGTTAGCCACTGCACTTGCCCACCACCAGTGTGCCCTGAGGGGAATTCAGGGTGGAGAAAACCAGGAAGCATTCTGTGCGTTGGATTTACTGACCTTTTAGCTACTTAAGATGCATATTTAAGGAAAAACGTCTAATGACCCCAGATTCTTGCATCTTCTGAGAAAAGCCCTAAGATCATTAACTTCAGATGTCTGTTCTTTGTGTGTAGCAGTAATCTTTTGATGCTTGACTACATGTTTTTCCCAGCAAAAAAGTTCATATATATCCTGGCTCTCCCTTATCTCTTCTGAGCAGTTCCTTAGAGCTATCTGAGAAGCTGTCTCCCAGGCTATGGCCCTCAATAAGGTCTCCAAATAAAACTTTACTCACGACTCTTTTTGAATAATCGTTTTCTCAGAATATATGCCCAGTAGTGGGACTGCTGTGTCATATGGTAATCCAATTTTTAGTTTTTTAAGGAACCTCCATACTGTTCTCCATAGTGGTTGTATCATTTTGCATTCCCACCAACAGTGCAGGAGGCTTCCCTTTTCACCACACCCTCTCCAGCACTTATTGTTTCTAGATTTTTCGATAATGGCCATTCTGACCGGTGTGAGGTGATACCTCATTGTAGTTTTGATTTGCATTTCTCTAACGATTAGTGATGTTGAGCATCTTTTCATGTGCCTCTTGGCCATCTGTATGTCCTCTTTGGTGAAATGTCTATTTAGGTCTTCTGCCTATTTTGGGATTGGGTTGTTTGTTTTTTTGATATTGAGATGAACCTAGTGGCAGGGCGGGAATAAAGACATAGACATAGAGAATGGACTTGAGGACATGGGGAGGGGGAAGGGTAAGCTGGGACGAAGTGAGAGAGTGGCATGGACATATGTACCCTACCAAATGTAAAATAGATAGCTAGTAGGAAGCAGGCGCATAGCACAGGGAGATCAACTAGTGCTTGGGAGGGAGATGCAAGAGGGAGGGGATATGGGGATGTATGTATGCATGTGGCTGATTCACTTTGTTGTACAACAGAAACTAACACAGTATTGTGAAGCAATTAGACTCCAATAAAGATCTATTTAAAAAAATAAAATCATTTCAAAAACCAAGAAAAAAAACTTAACTCACAACTTTTACCATGTGTGTTTTTCTTTCAGTGGACACCATGATTGCGGTTTTGTGCTGTGAACCTCAGCAGGGCATTTGAGGCTTTCCCTCTGTCTGCCCCACCTTCCGTCCATCCCTGATGCTCCAGCCCGCACTTGGCCGTCATCGCCACCCGCTGGGAAAACCCAAAAGGTACTGAGTTCTTTCTCCATGTCTAAGGGAGAAATGGGATGCATAGAAAGAAATCTTTCAGAGGAAAACAAAGAGTGTGTGTGTCGGTGGGTCTAGTCCTTGTCTTCTAGAGACCTTGAAATATTTACAGATGAAATAATATGTCTGGAACTTGCTTCAAAGTATCGGGGTTTTGCGTGGTAGGGTGGGGATGTAGATGAAACGAGAAGAGCCATGAGCTGATAATTTTTGAAGTTGGTGATGGGTATATGGGGGATTATTATACGACACTCTCTACTTCTGCATAGGTTTAATACGTTCCATATTAAAAAGTTTAAAAACAAAAGAGAGGATGTGCACGAAGTGCTGTGACTCTGAATGTGTGGATTCTGAGCTCCAGAAAGTTGAAGGAGCCCGAGTTCCGGGACTAGATCTAGTCCTGGTGTTACCGATCTGGGTTCTGGAACTCTTGAAGCAATAGAAATCAATAAGAAGCCAGACGAGAAATTCAGGCGGGGCTTTACTGGGACACGGGTCCCAGCAGGTTGGTGGGTCGAACCGGAAGGGTGGCTTAGGTGGTGTGCCCACCCCCTTGGCGGTGCTGTGTGCAGGGGTCATGCGTGAAACCCTGCTTTTGCCCCCAGCACCTCAGAAGTGGCAGTTGAATTTTGGCCTTTTTGTATCTTATTGTTCATACCCTGCCCCAACTGCACGAGTATGCAGTTGGTTTTGGTCCCTTAAAGTGCCTTTGTATTTTGTTGCTCAAGGAGACGTTTGTCCAGCTGCAAGCTCTCCAGTAAAGGGTCCCAGGTCCCAGCCTGTCTCACTGGGACTAGACGTGCCTATTGCTCTTGAGATGACATGGCTTTTGCCCTCTCAGGACACTCGTGTGTGTGTGTGCGTGTGTGTGCGTGTGTGTGTGTGTGTGTGTGTGTGTGTGTTTGTGCGTATTATATTTGTCTGCTTGGGCTGCCTTAACAAAATACCACAGACTGGGTGAGTTAAACAACAGGGATTTATTTTCTCACATTTCTGGAGGCTGGAAGTCCAAGGTCAAGGTGCCAGCAGGATGGGTTTCTGATGAGACCTATCTCCTCGGCTGTGGATGGCTGTCTTCTCACTGTGGCCTCACGTGGCCTTTCCTCCGTGTGTACAGCCCTGGTGTCTCTCTCTCTTCTTATGAGGACACCAATCCTATTGGATTAGGGCTCCACACTTATGGCCTCACTTAACCTTAATTACTTCTTTAAAGGCCTTGTCTCCAAATTTTATCACATTGTGGGTTAAGGCTTCAACCTGTGAGTTTTGGGGGAACACAATTCAGTCCATAATAGACATATATATATATATATTCATATGCACTCTGTACACACCCACACACCCACATACATTTATATATATATAAAATGCACACCGAGCTGAGAAGCAGTGGCTGGAGCACCGAGGATGGTGACTGCCTTCCCTGTAGGACTCCATCGTAAACATTGATTACTTGGCCAAACTTCTGCTACGTGCGTAATGGACCCAGTGACTTCAAAATGCCACTCCCTGACATCCATTTATTTTTCGAATTTTTGAATTTTATTTTATTTTTTATACAGCAGGTTCTTATTAGCTATCCATTTTATACATATTAGTGTCTACATGTCAATCCCAATCTCCCAGTTCATCCCTCCACCAGCTTCCCGCACTTTCCCCCCTTGGTGTCCATACATTTGTTCTCTACATCTGTGTCTCTGTATTACTCAGCCATAAAAAGGAACGAAATTGGGTCATTTGTAGAGACGTGGATGGATCTAGAGACTGTCATAAAGAGTGAAGTAAGTCACAAAGAGAAAAACAAATATCGTATATTAACGCATACACACATAACGCATATATGTGTTATTAACGCATAACGCATATATGTGGAACCTAGAAAAATGGTCCAGATGGACCGGTTTGCAGGCCTGACATCCATTTAAAGTGCAGCTCATCTTCAAAGACAGCCAAGTGACTCAGGGCAGCAGCGGCTTCCTTACAGTTGGCTGCATGGAAGATCCTGTCGCACCATCTTATAAAAACCAAGTAACCTTGAGAGCAGCCCACCCCGCTCTCACCACAGCCTTTGGGAACGAAAGAGTCAACATCACTCTTCTTCGAGTCACAGATTTGCGTGCCTGGGAGCTCACTCTCTGTAGCAAATTCAAAATGAGTCCCATGAGCCACCCAGACAGAGTCCCGGGAGATGACAGAATGTTCTGGAACTTTGAGGGGTCCAGAAGGGGTCTCTGCCAAGAAGAGTGTGTCAATGAGGGTTTGACTACAGACTACAGACTCTTCCTCCTCAGGCAGCTAATCATGATTTCGAGGTGCTAAGTGGAGTGCGGGATCACTGGAAGGACGAGGAGCAGGTAGGAGGAAGAGTCTCTCAGGAACAGCTTCCAGAACCTTCTCCCACCCTTCCCCTTTGGGAACCATAAGTTTGTTTTCTATGTCTGTGAGTCTGTCTCTGTTTTGTAAATAAGTTCATTTGTACTATTTTTTAGATTCCACATATAAGTGATATCATATACTATTTGTCTTTGTCTGACTTAATTCACTTAGTATGATCATCTCTAGGTCCATCCATGTTGCTGCAAATGGCATTATTTCATTCTTTTTTATGGCCAAGTAGTATTCCATCACATATATATATGCATGCAACATCTCCTTTATCCATTCATCTGCTGACGGACACTTAGGTTCCTTCTATGTGTTGGCTATTATAAATAGTGCTGCTATGAACACTGGGGTGCATTTATCTTTTTGAATTAGAGTTTTCATCTTTTCCAGATATATGCCCAGGAGTAGGGCTGCTGGATCATATAGCAACTCTATTTTTAGTTTTTTTAAGGAACCACCATACTGTTTTCTACAGAGGCTGCACCAATTTACATTCCTACCAAGTGCAGGAGGGTTCCCTTTTCTCCACACCCTCTCCAGCATTTATTATTTGTAGACCTTTTGATGATGACTATTCTGACCTGTGTGAGGTGACACCTCATTGTAGTTTTGGTTTGCATTTCTCTAATAATTAGCAATGTTGAGCATCTTTTCATGTGCTTTTTGGCCATCTGTATGTCTACTTTGGAGAAATGTCTAGTTAGGTCTTCTGTCCCTTTTTTTGATTGGGTTGTTTGCTGTTTTGATATTGAGTTGTATGAGCTGTTTGTACATTTTGGAAATTAAGCCCTTGTCAGTTGCATCATTTGGAAATATTTTCTCCCAATCAGAAGGCTGTCTTGTCGTTTTGTTTATTGTTTCCTTTGCCGTGCAAAAGCTTATAAATTTGATTAGGTCCCATTTGTTTATTTGGAAGCAAAGAGCTTTCTTACAAGCATCAGAAGCTTACCAACAGCAGCAGTGACAGCTATAGATGTGCCTAGAATCTGCTGAGTGCCTACTGTGTGCCAGGTGTTTGACTTTCGTTAAGTTGTTCCACTTACCTGTTGAAGCAAGGAGGCTGTTCCCATTTTGAGATGGTCCTGGCTGGGAGTTCCCAGTCCTGCCACACGGCTGTGGCCCCTTCTTCTCCTTCCCTCCCCCCGCCCCGCACCGTCTTGGACTCTGTTTATCTTGTTGCCCCAGGACCAGCCGTAGGGCCCAGCCCACCCCTGCTGTTCTGGGAGAGCTGGCTGCCCGAGGGATGTCTCTGAAACCCGGGACGTGGGGTATAGGACTTGGGTGTCGCATAAACCTCTGCTGTCCTCCCAGCATGGCCCTTACAGGCTGTATGATCTTGGGCAAGCCCTTGACTCTCCTTGGCCTCAGTTTCTTCATTTTAAAATGGGGGTAACCATACCCACCTCATAAGGTTATTGAGAGATACACAGTTGGTGCTCAAAATATGGTAGTTCCCTACCACGTGCAAACTAGCAAAACGTTTTGGGGATTTGTGGGCACTGGCCTTGCTCCTGAAGAAGTGGGGGAGAGTGGCCCGAGGTGGAGTCAGGTGTGGGCCCTGTAGGAAGGTGTGCAGGTCCCAGCCCCCACGTCCCAGCTGGGACATCGCGCTAGCATGATGGCTGATCTCCAGGGCTTCTCTGTATCCTAAGGAAGGTGGGGAGTGCTAGGATCGGCGGGGGGGGGGGGGGGGTTCTTCAGTGCACACCCACTGGGATATCTCTGCAGCCCATAATAAGTGTCCTCATCTGAAAGAAACGCTGCCTCTTCCCCTCTACACGGTTACATGGACACAGCCTGTCACATGAACCTGACCCCATTCCCAGGGCCACAGCTGACTGGAGCAGGGCAGCTCCCTGACTGAAGTAGGTCTGGAAATACCTTCCCAGGGACCTTGGCATCAAGCACTGACTGACTGTCCCATTCGGGACCACTGTCCCAGTGGTCTGTTCTCACCCTGGCTCTTCAATAGGGAAGCCGTCAACTCAGGGGCCATTGGTCATGGCCATTCCCCTCACCTCGCTTTTATTTGAAGATCCCCAAACCCGTAGAAAGGTTACAAGAATAGTTCAATGAACACCTATGTGCTCTTCACTGAAGTTTATCAATTGCTAAAATTTTTATCCACCTTTGCTTTACCTGTCTTTCGACTTACCCACCACCCACGTTTGGTTGTCGTTCAACCGCATTCGAGTTAGTAACAGACATCACGTAGCTTTACCCGTAAATACTTCAGCATACATCTTGCAGGAACGAGGGTGTTCTTCTACCTAACCCAGGTATAATTATCACCCTGTGCAAACTGAACACTGATACGGTGCTATTATCTAATACTTAGCTCGTGTTATCTGATAGTCTCAAAGTGTCCTTTAGAGCTGGTCACAACCTCTGGATCACGTCCTCAGTTGTCCTTTGTCTTTTATGACATTGATGTCTCGAGGGGAACCTGGTGTTTCCTCAGTCGCCCTCAGGTTGTACAAGGTGTCTGGGAGCTCTCCCTGGGCGAGTCTCCGCCCCTGTGGGTCCCACCAGGAGACCCATGATGTCAGCAGCCTAGGATGGGGAGGTTACATTTAATAGGTATTTGGTTAAGGTGGAATCTCCCAGATTTCACCACCTGCCGCTCCCTAAGACTCTCTGACCCAGTGGTTACAGCGTCTTTTATGGATTCTTGCTTAAATCAATTAGTTATAAAATGGTAATTTTCTGTTTATATCATTTCTTCTGTATTCTTCAGTTGAGAAGAGCTTTTCTTCCTCTACTTAACATTTTAAAAATTATTGGGATGAACTTGTTGATGCTTTATTAGTAGCATTGTTCTCGGGTGGGATTTGTGGGCACTGGCTTTAGCTCTCACAGGTGCAGTCAGGGATGAACGTCATTTAGATGCTCAGATTATCCCAAATTTAGCCCGTGGGAGCCCATTCAGGTGGGCACTTATGTCCCTTTGACATTTCTTCCCGCTGTTTTGAACACTCCCTTACTTTCCGGCACAGGAAGGCGCCCTGGGCTGGTGTTCCCTGAACAGTGGTCATTTTTTAATCACATGGAAGCAGGGATATTGGTTTGGCCATGGAGAGGAGGGTGAGGCAGGCGTGCTCAGAGAAGCAGTGATAAAAATGGACGAAAGAAGCCTCGGGCTTCGCGATGGCTCATCAGCCCCGATTCCAGTCCTTCCTAGAACGTGCTGCTTCCTAGCCCCTGGGTTCTGAGATGCCCCCATTTACCTGCTGATAAAGCCCCTTCTTGCCTTGGCTGGAGCTGACCCTGCAGGCTTGGTGCATCCAGCCTCCTTTGCTCTGGCCCAAACGAGGCATGAGGCTGGCGTCGGGGCCACAGACAGACATCAGACTGCACCTGGTGTCTAAGCTCCCACAGGCTGAGAGGTCCAGGGTCCCCAGCCCCAGGGTGGGGTCAGGCATAAGCTGGAGCAGAAACAGGAGCAGGTGCTTGGCTCTAGAAGGGCTCGTCCAAGTCTGGACAGACCAGGTCTGGGATCCTTTCAGTCCAAGGACTTTGCATGCAGCCGGAGACCCAGGGCTCTATTTCAGATGTTGTTTTAAGTGTCTTACAGAAAACTCTTGTCCAAAGCTTGTGGAATCAGTCAGGTGTTTGCCCTCTGACCCTCCTGCTGGGGGTGAAGTATGCTTTCTTGCCCTAGTGAGGCTGGGGCTGGCCACGTGACTTCTTTGGCCAATAAACGTTACCGGATGGGGTGTACGGAAGCCTTGCCTGGTCTGGCTCTTGGGCTGTAGTGACGTGCCATGAGAAGCGCATGCCCAGGAAGCTGTTGGTCCAAGAGCACGAGAGACATGTGCACAGACGTGAACTCAGTCCGAAGCTTGGAGCCAAGTCTGGCTGAGCCCCAGCTCCATGTGGACCTTTGAGCAAGAAATGGGCTGGTGTGTCCCACTGCATGACTGTACCAACTCTCTAAAAGAGCCCCCAAAGCTGTGTGATTCAGCGCTCACCGAATGCTCAGAGCACGGAGCCCTGAGCTGGGGATGTCCTAGGAATCTGTCTCCCCTCCCCCGTCCTGGAGAGGAGATGGCTGAGATGGGATCCCAACTCTTTGCAAGCTGTGGGACCCAGACCAGACTGAATGAAGTCTTTGGCTTAGTTTCCAAATGTCTCAGATGGTGACAATAATACTTAGCAAGGAGGCGATTTGGGCGATGCGCCAGGCACAGCGTCTGTACGTACACCGCGCCGTCTCTGGGTGGCCGTGCTCCAGGAAGTGTGAGCCAGCCGGCCTCCTGCCTCCCCTCCTGGGGCAGGCATATGCACTGATGTTTAACCTCGATTTCTCTCACTTCCTGGTAGTTCCTAGAATACCTCTTGCTTTGACCCTGTCTCTCTAATGGAAATAACTTTATTGTGCTGTTTTTTTTTTTTTTTCTGGGCGTAAACATAAAATGGAGCATCCTTATGGCAAAAATGCAGATAGAGTCTTTAAGGAGCCACCAGCAGCTGTCTTTGACCAGCCCAGTCCAAGGGGGGACACTTGTCTGTCCTGTGATGCTGCCACGATGTGACCTTGACCCTGACTGTACTGACCACTGACTTTTGCCCAGGCGTGTGATCTCAGATTGGACAGGGAACCCAGCTTCCATCTCAGACTCTGAAAAAGAAGGCTGCATCCTCCAGGTCCAAGTGCAAAGGGCTGTGTCCTGTTGTGGGTGACCTTGTCTCTTCCCAGCTGGGTCAGAATCAGGCCTGGTTTGTTCCATTACACTTTGCAGGAGTCAAGGGTTGGCAGTGAAGTGGGGTGGGCTTTATGTTGTGTGGAAATAGTGCGTCCTGAGTAACTCCTGATAACATTGAGGACCTATTCTTGGTGGCGATCAAGGATTCTGCAGATTGGAAAACAGTTACTTCGTAAAGTTTTCTTGGGCTGCTAACACGACCCTTGGGAGGCGAAGGAGACCAGCACTTAGCAAGTGTCCCCTTCCTTCCAGGCCCTGGGCCAGCACTGCTCACGTGAGTGTCACCTGGACCCCAGGCTCCCTGCTTCCCTTTCTGGCCCAAGCCCAGGTCCAGGTGCCTCTCTGCCTGCCCCACAGCACAGAGGATGTGGATGGATCCAGGGAACCTGCGACGGCGGCCAGCACCACCTCGACTCAGGTCCCCTGTAGGCAGGCTCCCCCCTCTTGGCTTTAGCTTCGCTCTGACCACCCTGACCATTACACGGGTAACAAAGGAGATGGAGACCCTCACCGGAGACCCAACCCTCTCAGCAGCCCCTGTCTGAGGACCTGCATCCTCCCCAGATGACTGCACCAGCATGGAGCTCTCCCTCCTGAGAGAGGGCCGTCCTCTGCAAACATATCCTCATACCGTGTTACAGGCACTGCTCTAAACAATTACCCAGGGTAACTCATTCAATCCTCACAACAACCTTACAAAATGTACCTTTTTTTTGCGGTACACGGGCCTCTCACCGTTGCGGCCTCTCCCGTTGCGGAGCACAGGCTCCGGACGCGCAGGCTCAGTAGTTGTGGCTCACGGGCCCAGCCGCTCCGCAGCATGTGGGATCTTCCTGGACCGGGGCATGAACCCGTGTCCCCTGCATCGGCAGGCAGACTCTCAACCACTGCACCACCAGGGAAGCCCCAAAATGTACCATTTTATCCCTATACGTGGTAGGCAGAAAAGTGGCTCCCCAAAGGTGTCCATGGGACCACGCATATGTCACCTTGCATGCAAAAGAGACTTTGCAGATGTGATTAAATTGAGGACCACAAGCTGAAGCGATTGTCTTGGATGATCAGGGTGAGTCAGTGTAATCACAGGGTCCTTAAAGGTGGGGGAGGGAGAGAGGAAGAGAGATTTGAAGATACCACGCTGCTGCCCTTGAGGATGAAGGAGCCATGGGCCAAGGGATGTGAGCAGCTTCCCGAAGCTGGAGAAGGTGAGGAATCGGATTCCTCCAGCCTCCAGCAAGGAATGCAGCGCTGCCAGCGCCTTGGGTTCAGTCCAGTGAGACCCACTTTGGATTTCTGACCTCCAGGACCGCAAGATAACATGTATGTGTTGTTTTGAGCCTCTTAGTTTGTGGTTACTGGTTACAGCAGCGACAGGAAACGAACACACCATGCTACAGGTGGGGAAACGGTGGCGCAGAGGCCCCAGCAATGCGCCCAAGGCTGCAGCTGCTGGTCAGCAGGATCCGAGCCCAGTGGACGGCGCTCCTGACCCCTCATGGGGCCCTGACCCTTAGGGAAGCCCCACTGTTGCCGGCTGTATGGCCTCGGGCAGGTTCTTGAGTCCTCTCCATGTCGGGTGCGCAGATGAGCCAGGAGGCCTCTTAAGGCTCGCGTGGGGCTCAGAGATGACGACCCCCGGCTGTATGCAGGGGTGCTGTCCGGGGCACAGGTGCCGGACCCACAGCAGCGTCCCCGCTGCCCCACACCCGCCGGGGGCAGGCCCGCCTGGCCCTCCTCCTGGATGGGCCGTAGCTCGTCTTCCAGCTCCTTCTTCTGGATTCCTTCCACAAAGGAGAAGTCCAGGCTGATGTGGGCTTTCCCCAGGGGCGTGTCCACCCTGCTGCCCACAGCCTGGTTCGTGGAATTGGGGACCGTGTCAGAGAAGAGAGGCACGCACTCCAGCAACTTCCCGGGGCTCCTTCTTGTTGCCCTGAGGAGAGGGGACCGTTAGGGTCACCGGCTGTGGGAAAACAGGAGAGGCCTGAGCGGGAAAGAGAAGGGAGCCGGGAGAAGATGGCCTCTGCAGGAAGCACCCTCTGGGTGATCCGACCCCAGATTCCGCTCCGGACCCGGGACTCAACTCTCCAGCCGAGAGATGCACACTTCCTCCTCCTTGCACCCAGGGCTCCCGACACAGGTGCTTCCAGGACCCCTTCACCGTGATGCTTGGCCAGCCGAGGGAGGGACCACGCCCTAACCCACCCTCCACCCCACCCCCAGGCCTAAGACGCCGCCTCACACGTGGTGGGGACGCCATGTTTTTTGGTTGATTTTTACTTGAAATCTAACGCACACACAGAAAAGTGCACCAGTCACAACTGTACAGCTCAACCAGCGCCCACGCGGTGAGTGCCGTGCAGCCCCACCTGGACCAGGAAATAGAACGCGACCCACCTCAGATGCCTCCTTTTAACCCCTCAGTCACTGCCCCGACCTCCAGGGCGACCTGGGCTTGACTTGTTTTGCCTGGTGTTGAACTCTACCTAACAGGTCCCGGTCTCTTCCCTCTGGCTCCTTTCTCTCAAGGATGTGTTCCTGAGATTCACCTGTGTTCCCGTGTGTGGTGGCAGCCCCTTGGTTCTCAGTGCTAAACGGTATTCCGCCGTGTGATTTGGGTGAATACTCCACAAGTTATTTATCTGTTCTGCCACGGGGGCATTTGGGTTTGTTTCCAGTTTTGGGGTCTTAGGAGCGGTGCTGCGCTGGACATGCTTTCTGGTGACTTCCGTAACTGATGGATGGAGGAGGGAGTAAATGTCTGAGTTATGACTAATCTGATGAGCCTTCCCTGCCCTTGTTTAGAGTTAACTTTGTGCCGCCCCGTGTCAAACATAAGAGACGGGACCAGTCTTAAGAAATAGGATCCGGGCTCTCAGCTGGCAAAGTCCACGCCGAGGTGGCCCCATCGTCTGGGCGGGCCGAGGGTTTCAGGGGTCAAGTTGCTCACACACAGCCCGGGGCAGGGAGAGGCTCTGTAGCCTGAGAGCCTGGGCCAGGGGCTCAGGGTAGGAATTCAGGCCCCATGAACTCAAGCTTCGATCGCAGGGCAGACGGCAACGCCTCAAGGCCAGCCATACAGATGTCAGACCTTCCCTAAACCCCACAAGGGCCATGCCAGTGTGGCCACCACCTTGGTTGGCTTGTTCCACTGCTTGGCTTCCAATCTGGTCTCTAACCATGCTTTATACAGCCAGATTCCTTCTCGCATTTGTTCATTCCTCCAACATGAACTGAGCGCTAAATAGTTATTGGGTGCTGGGGGTGTTGGTGCAGTAATGAAGCCACCTTTATTCTTTCGCCAAGGGAGCCCACGGCCAGGTGAGATTGCTGGTTGCACAATTACACAATGTTCCCAAGAAACGGGTTAGATGTGCCAGTGGGTGAAGACCACAGTGGTCTGGTCATGCTTGCTCAGGAAGGGGGGATTTCTCAGAAGGAGCCATTCGGGCGGGGTCTTGAAGGATGAATAGGGGGCCATCAGGCTGACAAAGTGGGAAGGGAATTTCAGGCAGGGGAACAGCATGCACAGAGGCATGGATAAAAGAGAGCCTGTGTGGGCTTCCCTGGTGGCGCAGTGGTTGAGAGTCCGCCTGCCGATGCAGGGGACGTGGGTTCATGGCCCGGTCCGGGAAGATCCCACATGCCTCGGAGCGGCTGGGCCCGTGAGCCATGGCCGCTGAGCCTGCGCGTCCGGAGCCTGGGCTCCACAATGGAAGAGGCCACAACAGTGAGAAGCCCGCGTACCGCAAAAAAAAAAAAAAAAGAGCTTGTGGGTCACCGTGGGGTGAGCAAGGAGGCCGGGGAGGGAGGCAAGGTTGGATCATGGGAAGTGTTGTAAACCATCCCGAAAAATGCAGATTTACTGAAGGATTCTAAGCCAGGGAGAGATATAGTCAGTTTTGCAGTTTAGGAAAATCACTCTGGTGGAGGATGGACTGGCGGTGGTGATATTAGACACAGGAAATTAGTTTACAAAGCGTGTTCACCCAAACTCATTCTCTTTGTGGCGCCAACCCCACCTCAGTCTACACTGCGGACATCCTCAGGCAAAGGAAAACATTTCAGCAGCTGATGCCTGTCGTTTCCAATGGGTTCGTCTTACTAAAATCAAGAAACACTGGGGAAAAGTAATTTCTAAATACTCTACGTAAGTCTTTTCTTTCCCACCAGACCCCGAGTTTCTTGACACAAGGTTGCATTTTATTGGTCTCTGTACACTTCAGCATCAAGCACGCAGTAGGTCCTCAATAAACATTAGATGAATAAATAAACATTCTAAGTGCAAGTATGTCGGATAGGAACGTGGTTTGTCTTACCATGGGGTCATAGTCTTTCAGGAAACTCCAATTCTGACCCCTGGATAGAAAACACGGTGGCAGTATGAGCCCTCCCTGCGACATTTTGACCATGTTTGTCCCCGGGTCACAGGAATCAGTTGCTGACACGGATGCATGGATTACATCACGGAGGAACTAAAATCAGTAAGTGGAACAGATGCCGAGGATCAACAAGTGTTTATGGTGGAGCCTGTAAAATGAACACACATTTCAATGGAGTGGAAACTCTGATGCCAGAGGGTGTAGCAGGTGCGTCAGGAACCCGGATGCCGTCTCACCTGTGCCGGGGTCTGCTGGGGTATCTGCCAGTATTTCGTGAAGAAAAACCAGTTTTCACTTCCCCAAAGCCTGGCAACCTTCCAGTGCGTGCGGCAGAGGAAGGTAGGGCGGGGGAGGGAAAGTGACAGAAAAATGGTGCCAGCTGTGCTGGTAGCTTAATTTTTAATCTATTTTTTAAAAGTCAAACAATTCTCTAAGACTTGGAAGAAAAGCAGGTTTCTCTGCCCCAATCCTCAGAGCCCGCGAGACCCACAACCTAGAGTCAGTTTCTTAGCTGTTTCTTCAAGCCTTTCACCTCCATACTCTGAAAGAATAAACGTGCACTGCCATTTCTTGAAGTCCTAAAAATGTAAACTTACCTACTGGCTTTCTACTAGGGGAGATTATGAATTAGCATTCTTCACTCTTTCTTCTTCCCCGTTTCTTCCAAAATCATTGCATTATAGATGTTAGTTCACTTGATATGTATGGTTTATATCCTTCTAATTATATAAATACTATTCCTTGATGAACTAATTATACTACTTATTGCATAATATGATCCCAGTTCCTTTCTTTTTGCAGTCTAGGATTTTTCCTAGCGTTAATAATGACGTTTTCCCTGATTATCTTAGGTTTCTATGTACTGATCATTGATTCCAAACTCTCCAAATAAATTGTAAGGCTCCCTCTCAATATTATTTTCCACACAATCAAATGCATCAGGTCATAAACAATTTCTTTTAAATGTTTTCTCCAGGGAATTCCCTGGCAGTCCCGTGGTTGGAACTTGGCGCTCTCACTGCCGGGACCCTGGGTTCGATCCCTGGTCTGGGAACTAGGCCACGCAGCACGGCCAAAAAAAGAAAAAAAATTTTCTCCAGAGCCCGAGCCCTGGGACCCTGGGTCCTCTCCCTCCCTGGGGCTGGCTGCTCTCCAGGACCACCATGCTGGGGTTCCCCTCTTTCTGGACCCTGTGCCTTCCTTGCTTGTTTTCCCTCCTGTGGTTGTGGAGCACATCCTCCAGTATCTGTGCATTCACGTATTTCTGTGGTTCTGGAAAGTTCTCATTTTCTCTTCAAGTAGTTCATGTCCCCCATTCTCTCCTTGGGGAGCTCAGTTTGAAGGTATGTTGGATCTTCTTGCCCTGTTCCCTAGGATTTTAGCTCTTCTTTCATGGTTTCCATTGTACTGTTCTTCTGAGTAATTTATTTTCCTTTTTTCATAAAGAAAACTTCCTTTATTCTATTATTAGTTGGAAAAATTAAATGGCACTAGACGGTCCTGTCTTTGTACATGTCCCCTATACCCCAACACATACACACACACACACAAACACACACACACACACTCTCTCTCTCTCTCTCTCCAATCCATCAGCAATTCTCGTAATTCTACCACCAAAACATTCCTTGCATTCTTCCACAGATCTCCAGCTACACTTCCTCCACCGGAGCTCAGGCCACCACAGACTCGCCCTGCTGTCCCCAGTTTCTTAAACGTCATCACCCCTGCCCACCATTTCAATTCTTTCTAAGCACAGCGGCCAGACTGTCATTTAAACTGTAAATTGGTCACATCAGCCTCTTGCTTAAGACCCTCCAGGGCGTCTCATGACATTTGAAAAAAAGTACCTAGACTTTAGTAAGTGCGTGGGTGTTTCCTCCTACGGCTCTTGTCCCCTCACTGACCGCCTTGGCCACATGCACGTTCTTTATGTGGTGGTGTTTTTTTTTTAAATACACCAGACTCTTCCGTGGCCCCTTCTCATACTTCAGGTCTCAGCCTGAATGCCACCTGCACAGAGAGGCCTCTGTGAGCTCCCGGAAAAACAAGGCGTGCACTCTGCCCAGTCCGTTTCCTCCTGACACCAGCCGCACTTTGCTCCTTGTGCCTCTGTTGCTTTTTGGATGCCTTGTCCTGAGAGTGGGGGCTCCGTGCAGCCGGGACCAGGCCCGTCTTGCCCGCCACGGAAGCCTGACAGGGCAGCTCTCCTAGGAACTTCTGGACTGAGTGATGCTTGCAGGCACGTCCTTTGCTGGGTCAGAGGGCCAGCATCCTGCCCCAGGCTGCAGCCACGGCGTCATGTCTGCCCCCTACCCGTCGGTGCACTTTATCCCGTGAACTCCAGCTGCAGGGCTTATTGCAAAGGGCTGATGGGCTCCCCGATGCACCAGGTGCGGCTGCCCCGCCCCCCTTGCCGGGCCCTGCTGTTCACTGTTGAGTCTGCTCAAGGCTGGGCTCCCTCACCTTCCCCGGCTCAGGTTCAACCCCCGCAGCCCAAGTGCTTTTCCACCACCACCCTTTACCTGGCTTACTCCCTCTCACCCCTGTCTCTCGTCTCTCTTTCTCCAGAAGCTTCCTAGACCCTGAGTTAGGTGCGGGGTGCCTCTGGGGGGCGGGGGGGGGGAGCAGGGCCCGCACCAGCGCCGCTGGCTCCTCGTCCGGCCTCTAGACCCTCCACAGCTGGCCCCGCTGCACACCATCAGCTCCCAGGGCCGCTTGCGCGGCCGTCGGGGCCTGGGGGGCACCAGCAGGGCTCCTGCCCACCAGAGGCCCATCCCGGGCAGAGGAGGAGAAAAGGCTGTCGGTACACAGCTGATGTGGTTCTCTGGAGCCCAGGGGTGGGGTGGCTTCCCATGGGTGCAGGGGTGTGCGTGCACGTGTGTGCGCGCACGTGCGTGCGTGTGTGCGTGTGTGTGCGTTTGTGCATGCGTGTGACCTCTCCCAGGCCTCTCTTGCTCGGACCTCCTCAGACACCGTCCCCCGTGGCTTCTGCCCCGGGCACGCCACACTTCTGGGGCTCTCAGCTCCTTCTTACCCACTGTGTGTTGGCAGAATCATGGTTCTTCCCATTAAACTTTTCAGTGGGCTGACCCAGCTGGGCGTGGTGCTCCCACCTCTGCATGACTGGGAAGCAGATACTGGGGCGGATGGCCACACACACACACACACACACACACAGCCCTGCTACGTGGAGGGTGCATGAAGCGCCCCAGTGTGCGGGCACAGATGCAGCCAACACACCAACCCTCCTCTGCGTGCCCCGCCCTGGGCACCTCTTCTGGATCCTGCTCTCATGAAGGAGGTGCCAAGGGGTTGGGTCTTCATGGGTGAAAAGGATTTACCAGGTGGAAAAACTGGGGCAAATGCAAAAACTTGGATACAAGAGAGAACATTGGTATTTGAGCAGTGGCATTGGGGCTGGAGGGGGGCCCCGGGCCCCGGGCTGTTTGGAGCTGTGTCGAGAGCTCGTGCACAATGGGGACATTGCTGCCTTCAAGCCTCAGGGCAAAGAAGATCAGGAAAGGACGAGCAGGTGAGGTGACGTGGCCGTGGTCCAGGTGAGAGGAGTTGGCGGAGCCCACGCTGGCCTTGGTAGAGGGCTGGAGCGGAGGAGACGGGGTGAGAGCCGCTGGGCCACACAGAGCTGCCAGCACTTGTATGAGGAAGGAACTGAGCGGGTGTGACCTGCTGGGACATCAGAGTAAAAGCAGAGGCTGTGGGGCTGGGACCCTGTCTCTCCTCCTCCCTCTGTGCTTCCTCCAGAGCTGGGATGAGAATGGCTGGCATTTGGTGACTTTGAAGTTTGTCTCCAAAAAAGATGAACTGAAAACTCCTGGGGCCCAGAAGCAGGCTTCCCTGGCGGTTGCTCTCTCTTGGGTGTTTGTGACCCCAGCACAACCAGGACAGGTCCCTGCTGTGCCTGAGGAGTGGCGGCTCTGACCTCCTGGAACCTCTGGAAGGGGTCCCGTGAGTGCATTTTGAGAACACAGTGCCTGCTATGTGGAAAACCACCCATAAGGCTGACTGCGGACTGTGGTACAGAGTAGCTTGGAACAGCCTGGAACAGCCTGGAACAGCCGTGCAGTTTGCTCAGATACCTTGGCCCTCGTCCCCTGGCCACATGCTCCAGAGACAAGGAACAGGACCAGGAAGGCCAGCAGGGGGTGTCCAGGATGACCAAGTGCCTGATGCATGGGGAGGCTGAATATTTCCATGGGGTTTAGTTTTAAAAAATTAAAATTTATTTAGAAACTATTTCAGACTGATCGATGGTAGAGGGATGGATCGATATCAACAAAGCAAATACAATAAGGTGTTAATTGTAAATCTAGGGGATGGGTATATGGATGTTCACTGTACCAGTCTTTCGACCTTTTTTTTTTTTATAAACTTATTTATTTATTTATTTTTGGCTGCATTGGGTCTTCGTTGCCGCGCACCGGCTTCCTCTAGTTGCTGCGAGCGGGGGCTACTCCTCGTTGCGTTGCGCGGGCTTCTCATTGTGGTGGCTTCTCTTTGTTGCAGAGCACGGGCTCTAGGCGCACGGGCTTCAGTAGTTGTGGCTCGCGGGATCTAGAGCGCAGGCTCAGGAGTTGTGGCGCATGGGCTTAGTTGCTCTGCGGCATGGGGGATCTTCCCGGACCAGGGCTCGAACCCGTGTCCCCTGCATTGGCAGGCGGATTCTTAACCACTGCGCCACCAGGGAAGCCCTTAACTTTTTTATGTGTTTAGAAATTTCCAAAATAAAATGTTGATGGGAGAAAAGATTGCACCTGCCAGTCCAGCTTGAACACATTTTCTTTCCACAGTCACTGACCTGGAAAAGCATCTGGATTCCCTCTGGGCGGGTCTCACTGAGCCCCAGCCCGGGACGACCCTCCACCCCACCTCCCCAGCCCCATGGAATCAGGACACCGGGTTCCAGTCCCAGCTCTGCCAGTGACTTGCTAGGTGTCCCAGAGAAAGTCATTGCCCCTTGCACACCTCACGACTTGTGATATAACTTTATATATGACTTTCTGAGAGAGGACAAAAATCCCTGGATTTGGGGGGTTGCTGGAGCTGTATTTTATCGGGTTTATCTCAACCCCAAGAAGGACCTTAACCGCAGTGCTGGTAGATCTGTACAGCCTGGGCTCAGGTGTGCCTAGTGACAGGCACTGCAGACTAGGCCAGGTGGGAGCAGCACTTGGGGAGGTCCCAAGCTGGCGGAGGCCCCGCTGGGCTGGGCGGTGGGGGCGGGGCTTGCTCGAGAAGCCCCGCCCACTTCGTGTAGACTCCACCCCTTCCGTGTTGGCCGTCTAGAGGGAGTCCTTAACAGTAGTTCCCCACTGCGGGGTAGGGCAGGGGGGCCCGAGAGACTTGCGGGGAGCCCTTGGAGCAGGTTTAAAGAGCTGAGCAAGCGTCGGGAGGGAGGAGAAATGAGGGTCAGCGGAGGAGAGGGCGGGGATGGGGTGCCGGAAGAAGCGGGGCTCGGGGAAGGCAGGGGCGCTGCCAGGAAATGTTTGTCTGCATCTTTCAGGCCTCCTTCTCCGCTACACCTCCCTTTCCCGGATAAAAATTTTGGCTCAATGCTAATCCCCTTTTCCCTGCATGCACACACCTTGAAGGCTTTATAAAAGGCGGTGAAAATAAAGGATTCAGGGCCACGGTTCACACCTTTCCAACTGCTCCTACCAAGTCCCAGAAAGTTTCTTAGTTTCCTAGGACAGCATCATGAAAGGTAATTTAGCTGCAGCTAAATCGACACCCCTTTGTCATCCAACCCAGCCCAACCACTTTCACTTTTGAAAACTCACTTTCCATCTTACTGCTTGTTATATACTTGCTGTCAATGTCCCCACCATTTTGTATGCAGCTTAAAAAAAAAAAAAAAAAAGCCTAGTGGAAACATCTTTTCGTGTTTCTCTTTTCATACCTCTCACTTTAATCCGTTTCTTAGAGTTGATATACCTTAATTTGCTTAGCCATTTTTTCTGTTCTTGGGCATTTATTTTGTTTTCAGGTGTGGCATTAGCTGTGATGAATATCTTCCTGCCTCTGTTTCTTTCTGTTGAATTGTTTCAACAGGACACATTCCCAGAATGGGATTGTGGGTCAAAGCACACAGACATTTTAATGACTTTCAGTGTATAGATCCAATGTTGCTCTCCAGCAAGGCCTGAATGTGTCAGCTTTCCTGGTCTTGCCAGAACTGGGAGCTGGGTGGTGTGTCAGGGTCTCCGAGACCACCCCAGGTTGATGATCCGCTAGGAGGGCTCACAGGACTCAGCCTATGGTGATACTCACGGCTGTGATCTATTATGGCAAAAGGAAACAAAGCAAAATCAGCAAAGGGAAATGGCACGTGATTTGAAGTCCAGAGGAAACCAGGCGCAAGCTTCCGGAACCCTCACCCGGTGGAGCCACACGGATGAGCTGAGTTCCCCAGCAGTGAGTCGTGACAACACATGCGAAACGTTGTCCACCAGAGAGGGGGCTGGTCACGTAGGCACCCTCTGCCTAGCACATACCGAAATCCCAGACTCCCGGGAGGAAAGCAAGGGCTCAGCGTAAATCATATTGGGGCAGAAACTGGTTATACACAGTGAGCCGTTCTTTTCAGGGGATGGAGGGAACCCTCCCGAAATCCAGGGTCCCGGACACCAGCGAAGGGCCAGTCTTATGAGCAGGCTTTCTGAGGACAGCAGTCTCAGGCCTGCTCTATCAAGTCTTCTGTTCTCGTGCCACGTGGCTGCCTAACACCAACTACCCCTGTTTTCCCCCAGGAGCGTCCTTGAAAATTTCCAGCAATTAGGCGCTCTACATTTTCAATACCAGTCTAGGCTCTGGGATATAATTTAAATATTCCCTGATAGATAATTACATTAAAAAGAGCACATGTATAGCACTTCAGGACTGAGAGTGTGCTCCCCTGCATTTCTCCCTGACACATCATGACAGCCTCGTGCGGAGGGCTGATCACATCTGGATTTGGGTGCAGAGCCTGGGGGCTCAGAAAAATCACCACCCTCACTGCTTGCACGGGCAGGAGATGCGGTGCCAGGACCAGAGCCCCTGCTGACAGCCATTTTTGGTCTCGTCTTAAATTGTTATTTGCAGGGAACAGCATCCCTCATAAACAATCTTACTTTGGCTGTGCAGAAAAGAAACTCAGTGGTTGCTACTCTGGAGGCTCTGGATTCCTGGGAGTTGGGAGCAGTGGAAAAAATATTCTGGGCCATTGTCTTTATTTTCTTTATTGTTTTCTATATTCTGTAACTTCCCACTAAGAGGCAGCTGAGTGCGTTTCAGGAGAAAGAAGTAGAATTGGGGATGATTGCAATACTCGTCTGGGGCAGCAGGGGGCAGTCTGTAGCTTTGCATCCTCTGTCGGGCCTGGAAACACCAGGTACCTCTCCAACAGTCTTCCCAGGGCTCCCGAAAGAAGCCAGGCGTCTTTCAGGTTTGAGGCACTGTGAGAATGAGTGTGACGTCCAGAGAAGGTGTCCGTGATGAAACCCAGCAGCGGGCCCTCGGTGAACAGTGGCTCAGGGCTGGGGTGAGGCTTTAACAACAGGTAGGACCCTGGCCCGGCCGGTCGGAAAGGACTGGAGGCCTCCCGCTTGCAGGTGTGCAGAGGTGAGGGCTGGAGGAGAAGGGGCAGCTCTTTTCCAGTTGCTCTGGGTGGTGCTATCAGTGTTTTAACAACTGCACCAGTACTTGCCCAGGTGCCTTCCAGCCCAAGGGCCGTGGTGTCAGTGGCCCATAGGATTGGTTTCTTTCCCAAGACAAGGGGACAAACTACACTTTAATAGTGGACCAGACCGCCTTGGCTTTGGCCTTCCGAGCCCCCATCTGAGTCCATATGCCTTATCCCCCTGCCCCCCATTGACTCACACAGGTCCTTGTCCCCAGGAGACCGGGCTGGCAGACCTCACGCCTGCTCCTCCAGGCTCGGCTCCCACGTGGTCTCTGAGCTGGGCTGTGCTGGAGCTGGGAGCGGTTGGGCAGGTTGGGGGAGGGGCTGTGGAAGAGAGCACCTGGCCAGGTACAGAGCGCAGGATTTGTGTCAGGCCGACTCCATCCTAGCTCCGGCCTCACCCTCAGTGTGACCCTGGCTGAGCCACTTCATCTGTCTGCCTCCCCTGTAGTCCCTGTGCTGGGTGGCTTCATGCTGGTGTCTGATTTGTCTTCACCCCAACTTACAGGTGAAGAAACGGAGGCTCCGACAGCTTTGCCTGCGCTCCTGAAGCCAGGAAGTTGTGCAGCTTGGGATGAGCCCCGCATCAGCTCCTCCCAGGACCCGTGTTCTCTGACCCCTCTTTACTCCCTCTCCAAGAGGGACTCTTCTGCCCTTTTCTAAAGGAAGGAGTCAGGGAAGCCTTGTCAGAGGAAAACATCTGACAGTGATTTTTGAGGACGAAGGAGTATTTGAAGCAAATGCTGGCGGATACGAGAGTTAGCTTTCGGGATGCACAACCAAATTGGGTGGAAAAATATTTTGCTTACTGGTGGAACGTTCACGATTTCCTGCTTATTATTCTGCCAATATTAGCCTTGTTTTAATTACTGCAAAGGCCAACAGCTGCCTCAGACACATTGGTTCTACAAATTAGCGGGGAATCTGTAAATCACAAGGGGTCCCCGGAAGACTTCACAAACTCAGCCCGGGCCTGGGAAAGCCCCTTAAAATGCTGCAGCTGCTTGTGGAAGACAGGTGCTTTGCTCCAGGTTATCAAGTCTCATGACGTCTGAATTATGGGCGATTAGTGCCCTCCGGGGAGAGAGGATGTGTTTGCATTTGCATCTTGTAAATTCTCCCGGGAACAAGGGCACTAGAATGGGATGCCTCCTGCATTTTGCATCAGGTCTGAAATTCACTTAGTGACTTTACCTGCAGAAAGGTGGTAAAATAATGGTGGTTATGAGCAAGCACTTAGGGGTCAGACCTGGATGCGAGCGCTAGCTCCTGCCCTCGCCAGCACTCAGAATGCTGAGAGCAGCTTTGCTGGTGAATCAGGCCCTGGTTTGCAGATAGCTGTCGGACAAGCTTCTTTATGGGGCAGACTCTGTCTCAATCCCCTTTGTGCTACTTATAGTTTTCCTGTCTCAATCCCGGTCTTACCCCCTCGGAGGAAGGTGGTAATAACAGCAGTCACCCCAGAGGGTCACGGCAACATGCAATTTCCCAAAGTATGTGTAAAGCTCTTAGCAAACTTCCTGGCAGCTGTTAAGAGTAATGCTGGCTAATACTGTCGTGATTCCGTGGCAGCCTCCACGTAGAGTAGCCCCAAGAGCATTCCTGCAGCCCCAGTGCTGGGCTCACGGGGCTCGCTGCAGCCAGGAACCCAAGGCCGTCTTGGAAAGGAGCCTCGTGATTGGCCTTGTGCTCTGGGATTCTAGGGAGAGTGTTAGTCATTTTGCAGCTGCAGGATGGCCTTGCCTAGGTTTCTTTGTTCTGTTAGCTTCATCCACGTCCTGTTGGAAACCTCGTTTACCTCGGTTTGCCTGTCAGCAGGGCGAATTTTCACTTTCTCAATGATTATACGGATCTTAGCTATCAACGCCTTGGGTCTCATTGAAGCTAACACGTGATCATTCTTCCCAATAGAAAGTGGAACGAAACCTTCCCACAGCCTTATGACTGCACCTGGGCTCCAGCTGCACCAGGCTGGCCCTACCCTACATCTCCGTGCTTCTTGCACCCTGGGACTCTCTCTGTGGTTGGCTCTTACTTGACATTCAGGTCTCAGCTCAACCCCCATCCCTTTCATGACTTCCTAATAACGAGCTCCCATCCGGGTCTCTGCCAGTCTGTCTCATCGCTATTTTCTTCTTAGCATTATTATCTCAGATTATTTTGTTCACTGTCTGTTTCCTTCACTAGAGACAAAACACGATAAACGCATCGCTAGATGCGTGCCTGGCATGTAGTAGGTGCTCAGTAAACAGTTGTGGAAGGAAGGGAGGGGGAAGGAATATCCCTACGCATGATCCTTCCCTATTTGATCCATAGGATTCTAAGGGGTTGGAAGAGGGGCTTGACATCTTGGGTCTGGCATCCCTCTCAAGCCAGTGGTCCCTTTTGCAGCATCCTTCCTGTGCCTCTGTTGAACCATATCCATTGCAGAGAGCTCTCCATTATGACATGCCTGGTGCTCTCCCGTTAGAAATGGCTTTCTTAGAGAGGGTCTGAACTTCTCCATCCTGCCCCTAGAACTGCTGAGAACAAGATTCCAGATGGCCTTCTAAGTAACTGAGGATGTCTCTCAGACCTCCAGTGGGTCAGCTTTTCTCCAAGCCAAGCCCCCAGTCTCTAAACATTCGTCCTATGACACGGGTGCTTCTAAGTGCTTCCACATCATCTGTATCAGGGACCCTGAAAAATTTGAAGGATGTCCTTCAGAGGTACAATAATAAGGAAAATACCTACCATCAAAAGGATGTTGTGAGTGTTAAGTGGGATAATACACGTAAAGGATTTAAGTACAAGGTAAGTACTCAATAAAGGTTAATCTTATGACACATGGCTGGGGGTTATCTTGGAAATCCCATATACTTTGGGCTGAGGGCATGTCACTCCAAAGAGAATTTGCTCTTGTTTCTGCACGTGGGGAACCATCAACACGAGGCCACTCATGGATACTTTCTTGACTTTGGTTTCCAGGCCAAACAGTGTCAATTCAAACCCCAAACCCAATGAGGGCAGGTAAGTAGATATAGATCCTCATGGGGGCCTCTCTTTCCCCCTTAGCAAGTGGGAGTTGAGACATAGGTTTCCTTGTCATCTCATTTTGTTAATTTTTTCATTACACCTTGTCACTGAGGGTATGGCCTCCAAGGATCCTGCATTTTGAAGGAGTCTCATTTCCAAGTCCCTACCTCGCGCAGGTCCACCGTTTTGTTCTGGTTTCTAAACAGCGTGAACATCAAGCCTCCTTGTTTCCGAACTTGGCAAATGTCCCCAAAGGGCAGGAGCTTGAGTCCTCAGCTTTGCCTCTGTGTTTGGCTCCTGGGATTTCTTTTACTTGATTGCATGCGTGGCTATGCGTTTAAGAGGAGATTCATCATGTATTACCCGGGATTTGTAGGTGTTTTGTGGCAATAGGCTTTTCAGATAAGGGAGATTTCCATGTCACTGGAGATAAAAAGATCTAGATAGATTTTATGACTAACTCAAACCCACGCAGCCTGAACAGAGCCAGACCGCACCCCCCCTCTGTTACACCCTGCTAACATGCAGGCTGACCCGTGGGTAAAAGCGTGCTTCCCATTAGGCCTTTGGAGATACCACATCGGGCTCAGAGACCCTACCAGCACCTTCATGGGCCTGTAGGTATGTGGACAACTTGGGCTGGGAAGTGCGGTTTGGTGACACCAGCCTCCCTTATTGTCACACTGAGGCCACCAATTGCCATCTGTCATTGTTCATCTCTAGATTCTGCTGCCGCTTCTTTTGTTTTTACAAAGAATTGTGGAACGAAGTGGACAATTTTTCTTGCAAAAGTAGAGATGATTTAGCTCCTTGCCTTCCCTGGGGCTGTCATCCTAACAACCTCATTAAAGTGAAATGAGATTGGTTCCCAGTGACTGTTCACCAGCTCCCAGCAATTAGCTCTTTTTTTCCCACTAATCATTTAAAAAGTACACCATTCTGCAGGAAGAAATATTTGCAAATGATGCAACAGTCAAGGGCTTAATCTCCAAAATATACAAACAGCTCATACAACTCAACAACAAAAAAACGGACAACCCAATCAAAAAATGGGCAGAAGACCTTAACAGACATTTCCCCAAAGAAGACACACAGATGGCCAGCAGGCACAAGAAAAGATGCTGGACATCACTAATTATTAGAGGAATGCAACAATGAGGTACCACCCACACCAGTCAGAATGGCCATCACTAAAAAGTCTACAAATAACAAACGCTGGAGAAAAGGGAACCCTCCTACACTGTTGGTGGGAATGTAAGTTGGTGCAGCCACTGCAGAAAACAGTATGGAGGTTCCTTAGAAAACTAAAAGTAGAATTACCATATGACCCAGCCATCCCACTCCTGGGCATATATCCAGAAGAACCTATAATTCAGAAAGATAAAAGCACCCCTATGTTCATAGCAGCACTATTCACAATAGCCAAGACATGGAAGCAAACTAAATGTCCATTGACAGATGAATGGATAAAGAAGATGTGGTACATATGTACAATGGAATATTACTCAGCCATAAAAAAGAACAAAATAATGCCATTTGCAGCAACACGGATGCAACTAGAGATTATCATACTAAGTGAAGTAAGTCAGAAAGAGAAAGACAAATACCATATGATATCACTTATATGTGGAATCTATAATATGGCACAAATGAACCTATCTACAAAACAGGAACAGACTCACAGACATAGAGAACAGACCTGTGGTTATCAAGGCGGGGGAGGGAGAGGGAAGGATTGGGAGTTTGGGGTGAGTAGATTCAAACTATTACATTTAGAATGGATAAACAACAAGGTCCTACTGTATAGCACAGGGAACTATATCCACTATCCTGGGATAAACCATAATGGAAAAGAATATTAAAAAGGAAGGTTTATATGTGTATAACTGAGTCACTTTGCTGTATAGCAGAAATTAGCACAACATTGTAAATCAACTATACTTCAATAAAAAAACTAAAACTGAAAAAAATTTTTTAAAAATTACATCATTCTGGAATTTTGCTCAAAACTGGTCAGTCTTGCTAGTTTGTTTCTAGATTGCACTGTTTCTCCATTCTTGAAAACTAGATCACATTTTCCTGTCCTCAGTCTACCGCCCCCTTTCTTCCTCTCTTGATTTGTTACGTGTTCTTGCATTTGATCTGTAATGAGGGCTCAAGCTCTTTCACTTTCCTGCTACGAACTGTCTAGTTCTGAAACTGTGAAATTAATGTGACCAGAAACGTTTATTTTTTTACCATCTCTCTCTTATCTGGAATGATGATAATTCAATGCCTACGATGTGAGAAGTCTGGTAACATAGCGTGCGGATCAGAGTTGAAGTTGCATCAGTAGGCCAGATTAAGGACTAAGCTATTAAAAAAAAAAAAAGCCCCCCACGTGCAACGAGTAGGATTCAGGTTAAACCTCAGGACCGGAAAGGGAAGGGGGTGGGGACTAACAGTTATTATTTAACTCCTTTCTTTCCCAGGCCACATGCCAGACCCTTCCACAAATCCTACAGCCACCGGAAGCCTCAGACATTGCAGTGTGGACTGACTAGGATGGTGGAGAGCTGCCTACAGCTGGTTTTGTAACCTGTGGAGTTTAATTATTTGTTCATTGTACATTCATATACGAACCCATCAATCTTTTAAATATATTTTATTTTATTTTTATTTCTTGGTATATACAAAGTAACTGCCCCCTCTAGTTTGGTTTTCCAATCTGTAAGCCGAGGTGAAGGGGTGGGATAAATAGTATCTTGGGGACCTTCTAACTCCAAGTTTTAACTCTAGCTACCGCAATGTGGAAAAACTAAGGTCGGACAGAAAGGGGGCCCGGGTCAGCAAGGGGTCTGACTTCTGTCCTCAGCAGAGACAGGGCAAGCACTGGCGCTGATTTTCCACACGTTCATGTCTGTGTTGGGCGCATGTGCACTTTCTCTTTGAAACGGGGAAGGTGATTTTAGGATGGCAGAGTTGAGCGGACAGGTGGCTTGGTTGTTGGTGTGTAAATCAGCAGTGCTGCCCCGGTCCTTCCCTACCCTCTCTTTCTGTGCTGTTCCTTAGCCTTCCAAGGAGCCCAGAAAATCATTACAAATGTACAGCAAGATTCTAGCAAAGCAGAGAAGTTCTGTTAACAAAAACATTTCTTTTAATATTTTAGCTGGGAGTGCAGGCAGCTGTTAGAGGCTCCGAAGCTGAATTCCAAAAGTAAGGCAGAGTGAGTGACAATCGGCACATTTTGACGTGGAATTTCCCTTTACTGTTCACAGATGGGCATCGGCTCAGGGGCGGGGTGGTGACCGTGAAACAATGTGATGCATCGGAGGGTCCCCGTAAGGCAGCGTGGTCCTCCCAGCAACTCATGCCCAGGCTGTTCTTCCCTGCAAGGGACACGAGGGCTGCGTGAGGGCCGTCCTCAGGGGTGGGCCAAGTTTGGAGGCACATCTTCTCCTGCGTGACCCCATAATGCCCATTACTATCCACATCCCGTTCATCCACTCCATGCCCACTGCGCCCAGCGAGCCGCCCAGCTGCCGGCAACCTGAGCACCGCACTCAGCTTCTAAGAGTCACTCCTCTGCCCGTACTTCAAGCCCCTTCGAGACTTGGCCCCTGCCCTCCCTCTCCACCCGCTACTGCTTCTCTATCGTCCTCCCTTTGCTCCAGACACACTAAACCACTTGTCATTCCCAAGATATGTCAGGAACACCTGCAGCGTCATCTTCCCAGAAGCATCCTCCCACAGGACTCACCGTCTGGTACGCCAGCCCCAAGCTGGGTCCCGTCCTCGCTTCTGGGCAGCCCCTCTCCCCCGCAGACTGAGACTTCCCCTGTCACACCCCTCCCTGTATTGCGGGCAACTGCTCGTCTCTCTCTCCCCACCTGGGTTTGAGCAGCTTGAGGGCAGGGAGCTGCAATCCTGAGTTCCTGGGTGTCCCTGGCCGTAGCATGAGCCTGGCCTACAGCAGAGGCCCAACGAATCTCTCTCAAGTGGAGGAATGAATAAAAACTGAAAATAGCTAAAAGTCAGCCAGGCCAAGGCTTATAAACCAGGAGCTCACCAAAGTGGGATGAAGTATCAACGGGAGGAAGTTCCCACATCTGCTCATAAAAGGAATTGGCGCAGTTTCTGGAAGCTTCTGAGCAAGGGCATCACCCTTGCAGCAAGTGTGTCCTTTCACTATGCGACTGTAGGGGGGGACCCTCCTTTGGCTGCCGTGTGTGGTGCGTTGGGGGCCCATCTCCCCACGCAGGGTGGGTCCCCCAGGAAGCTCGTCCTGAGACAGAGAAAGAGTTCAGGCAGGTTAGCGAGGGCAGTGCTCGGGGATCACCGTCTGTGGGAGGAAAGAGAGCTGCCCTGCTGGCCAGACGATGCCTAACAGTGGGCGCGGGGGATCTCAGCTACTCCCAGGGATGCTCTGCAGCCCTTCCAAGTTCCCTAAGTTGGAGCAGGGGGCCGGGCCTTTACGCTCCCATGATGACCATCACGGGACGCAGGCTGCCCCCACCCCCAAGGAGGGGCATGTTATGGGTTCAGCTGTGTCCCTCCAAAAAGATGTGTTGAATTCCTAAGGCCCCGGCACCTCTGAATATGCAAGAATCTGCTACAAAAAAATAGGGCTCACAGGGATCTTACGACTGTGGGGCAGTGTAGGTAAGAGACGTGCTGTCAGAAATGAAATCCAAAGTAGGCTGAGTGCTTTTCATTCATTAATTCACACAGTTCCATCATTTTACAAATATTTATTGAGCACCTGCTATTTGCTGTATCAGCGGCACACCAGGGGAACACAAAGGAGGTGTCATGAGCCCCTCTGCCAGTCGCTAAATGGCTTTTCTGGGGTTACCAGCCAGTCAGGGCAGGGCAAGGACCAGAAGCGGGGTCTCCCGGCTCCTGCCTTTCTATGCTTCTATGGATGAACCTGCTTTCTTTTCCCATGGGATCTAGACTAGCAGCTTCATTCCCCACGTGCCTGCTATGGCCCTGGCCACACGCACTAGATGAAATGTGATGGCATAATGATAGAAATGGATAATACCCCGAGCTTCCTTAACCCCCCTGCTCTAACCATGCACAACCCCAGAACACATTGTAATAATTTGCCATCCATTTTCCAAGGTAGAAGGCACTAACTCTTAATTATAAGCCAAGGCTAGAGATGAGTAAATAAATAGGCATGCCAGTCTGAACGCTATAATTAGAACTACCATTTGACGGAAGACAAACGGAGACGTTTTAATTCCAGGCCTCTGCTTGAATGTTGAGCTGCTGCTAGGGCATAGCCCGTGTGTGTTAACACTTTAAGTTCTGAGCAGACGGTAGCACAGCAAAAAGGCAGCTTCTTGTAAGTGGGGCGGGGATGTACCCTGCATGGCGCTAGGTATTTCGCGTCTGTGTTTATTTCCCAAAGCCAGGTTAACGTGATGATTCGTATTTTTCAGACATTTCTGACAGATATTTTGAACGATAATTTTGCATAAAAGTGTCTAACACTATTTGTATAGCAGGTTGGCATCTTTCATGGGCAGCAGTGAGTTGGATGAGAACGGGGCGGACATACAGAATCTATTCATTTAATATTTTTTCTCAAGTACCCACTCGATGCCAGACACTGTTCTAGGCAGTGATGAACACAAATGACTTGGACCTAGAGATTGTCACACTGAGTGAAGTGAGTCAGACAGAGAAAGACAAATAACCTATGATATCACTTATATGTAGACTCTGAAAAAATGGTACAAACGAACCTATTTACAAAACAGAAATTTAGTCACAGATGTAGAAAACAAACTTATGGTTACCAAAGGGGAAAGTGGGGGGAGGGATAAATGGGGAGATTGGGATTGACATACACACACTACTATGTATGAAATAGATAACTAATAAGGACCTACTGTATAGCACAGGGAACTCTACTCAATACTTTGGAATGACCTATATGGGAATACATCTAAAAAAGAGTGGATATCTGTATATGTATAACTGATTCACTTTGCTGTACGGCAGAAAGTAACAAAACATTGTACATCAACTATACGCCAATAAAAATTGATTTAAAAAAACCACAAACGACTTGCTTTCATGGAGCTTACTTTTTAGTGAATGGAGACATACAAGAAAACAATAAACAAGTGTGTAGCTAAGTACATAATACATATAAAATGTTGCCTTGTGATAAGTGCTACAAAGAAATATAGGTCAGGAGCAGGGGATAGAGAGCGAAGGAGGTGGGTGCTGTCTTAGGTAGGGTGACTGGGGAAGATTCGGATGAAGTGGCATTGCAGCGGAGACCTGAATGAAATGAGGGAGCGATGGGGATACACGGAGAAAGAGTGTTCAAGCAGAGGAAACAGCAAGTGCAAAGGCCCTGAGGCAGCTCAGGCAGGAGTCTGCCCGGTGTGTCCCAAGACCAGCAAGAAGGCCAGGGTTCCTGGAGAAGAGTGAACCAGGGGAGGAGGTCAGGAAATAAGGTCAGAGAGGAAGCAGGGGACAGATGAGTAGCCTGAGGGCCACAGGGAGGACGTGGAGATGGGAGACATCGAAGGGTTTTGGGCAAAGGAGTGATGTGATTCAACTTCAGTTTGAAAAGAATCCTTCTGGCTTTGTGTGGAGAATGGATTGAGGCCGGGAGGCAGGTAAGGAGACAGCCGCCAGGGGAGGCTGCTGCACCTCTTCTTTTTTCTTTTTTTTTTGCGGTACGTGGGCCTCTCACTGTTGTGGCCTCTCCCGTTGCGGAGCACAGGCTCCGGATGCGCAGGCTCAGCGGCCATGGCTCACGGTTCCCAGCCGCTCCGCGGCACGTGGGATCTTCCTGGACCGGGGCACGAACCCGCGTCCCCTGCATCGGCAGGCGGACCCTCAACCACTGCACCACCAGGGAAGCCCTGCACCTCTTCTTGTTGGGGTGCTTCAGCACGTGGTTCATGAGCAGGTCAGGAGCCAGGCTGTCGGCTCCAGTCACGGCTGTTTGGTCCTGGACAAGCTGCTGAAACTCTCTGTGCCCCATTTACTCACCTGTAAACTGGGGAGAGTACTGTCAACTTCCTCGGTGGTTCTCAAAGTGTGGCCCTCAGGCCAGCCACATCATCTTCACCCAGGAAATTACCGGAAGTGCAAATTATCAAGTCCCACCCTAGACCTGCTGTTTCAGAAACCCGGGGGGTGGGATTGCCGAATAAATAACAGGGCATCCAGGTAGACTTGAATTTTAGATAGACAATGGATATTACCCGTGCAATATTTGGGGCATACTTACCTACGTCTGGGGGGACCCAGCAATCAGTGTTTGAAGAGGTCCTCAGGTGGTTCTGATGGACCCTGACATCGAACATCGACGCTCCTCACGGTGGTTCTGGAGGTTTCTGGAAGCTTAGCACAGTGCCCGGCACCGGGCTGGCGTGCGGTAGCTGTCACTGTGAGCCCCGAGCACTGGCTGATACCAGGGACTTTGGAGCCTCGAGATGGAGTGACTTGGCTGAGGGCACGGCAGGTGGGATCTCTTCACTAGGAGGACTCTTCCGTGGCTCGGGTGCTGGAACGCGTGGAGACGTGCCAATTGCCCTCAGCCGGTTGCCTGAAACCGTTCTTCTCCCTCCCTCTGTCGGGCTGATGATGGGGTCTGAAGGGGGTGCACACCCACCCCCTAGGCTCCGGGGTTTGGAACTGTGTGGGTTCTCCTTATTTTGCAATGACAATTTCTCTAATTCAGTGACCAAAATGTACGCAGTCTAAAAGCTCGCTAATGACACCGCTGGTGAGAATAGCTTTCTCTCTCTAGATTGTTTTGGTCAGCTCTGCCCAGCTCATAGACTGAGGAGTCAGTGCGGGGCGCCTGAAACAATTACCCTCATAAATGTTAACTTAAGTGGGTCAGAAAATAGGGGTGGCGTTTGTTCCCGAAGACAGTGAAGAATACGCACTTCTTGGTCTCACTGGGAATAACAGACACGTATATCCCGATTAGATTCTGGGAGAAGATGGCAGCTGATGTGTCCAGTATGCGATTGATAAATTCCAATTAGGTGGGTTTGGAAAGAAAGATTTCGGTTACGAGGGATAATCACCTGTTAGTGGAATCGAATTTTCTTTTCTCCTGGCTCCTCAGTGGCTAAGTGCACCATTAGACCCGGTAAGTGCCGCTATTTGTTCGCGGACTTGCAGCCATCTGAAAATCTGGTGCCATAGCGGCCTGCACAGAGGGTTTGGATGGGGAAGGTATTAAGATAGTAATGTGTGCGAAAGCCCCTCCCTGAGCCTGGCACTTAACAAGTACTTAATAAGCATTGTCTTCACAAATCATTAATCCGGATAGCCGTTCATTTGAGAATTGCTTTTCTCTGTAGTGGAAAGAATGGATGCTAGGTTATTGCCTGTGAAGACCTTGTGTTGCCCAGAAGCACTGCTTGTGGTAATACAACACTATGCGTTGGAATAAATGGGAAATTAAGGCTTTCTTTTAAATCGCAGGAATATATACGTTTAAGCTTCTCAAACGCTAATGTCCATAGGAATCAGCAGATCTCGGTGGGGCTTGAGATTCTGCATTTCTAACAAGGTCCAGATGATACCCAGGCTTCTAGTCTGGACCCACACTTCGAGATGGGGAGATGTCCGGCTACCAGCATCATAAGGGCACGACTGGTGTTAGTACGGCGGTGCGCTCTGGAGAGCGAGGCCTATCTGAAACGTCGTATGCTCTGGGGTGATGGGTATGAAGTGACGGGATGAACAAGCTTGATGTCTAGCACTCAGTGTACAATTAATAATTGTTCATTACTTCACATGACTAAACCAGGAGGAACCGGGTATACCTTAAACCCTATAATAAAAATTGAGTTTTATCCAACAGAAAGATCATAGTTGACTCTGATTTATAACCCAACCTCTTCCACGGTAGGATTCCCTTTAAGTAGTCGGCTCTTCTAAACACATTTCAAGCAGGATGCACTGATTGATTTTTCAGATTTTAGGAATCCACTCGTTGCTTACGTGTGCGTGCACCTCCGTGGGCTCGGGAGCGTGTCCTGGTGTTTCCCCCGGGCGTGGGCTCATAGCTCTGCCGACGCGGGTGCTGCTTGTGTCAGGACAACTTGTTCTCTCTCATTTCCCAGGCCCCACGGGATCCTTTCTCGCAGAGACACTGCTCTGAGGGAATTGCCTGCAGTTTGAGGCCCAGCGCTTTCCTGTTCTCTCCTCCCTGGCTCCCCTTTACCAGGACAGCTCTCCCCAGCCTGTGTGAGCAGGCGTGGGGCTGAGGGAGGCAGAAACGGCTGCCTTTAAAAAAAAAAATTAGCTATAATGTACGTACCGTAACATTCACACATTCACCCGTTTCAAGTATACAGTTCAGTGGTTTTAAGGATATCGATCAAGTTGGGCAACCATCACCACTGTCTACTTTCAGGACATTTTCTTCGCCTCCAAAAGAACCCTGTCCTTATTAGCAGTCATTCCCCATCTTCCCTCCCCCCCGGCGCCCAGCACCCCCTAATCTTTCTGTCTGTATGCATTGCCTAGTTTGATCATTTCTTATAACTGGAATTCATACAATACGTGGCTTTTTGTTTCTGGCTTCTCTCCCTTAGCATAATGTTTACAAGGCTCATCCATGTTGCAGCCTATGTCAATACTTCATTATTTTTTTTAAATAAATAAATTTATTTATTTTTTTTGGCTGTGTTGGGTCTTTGTTGCTGTGCGTGGGCTTTCTCTAGCTGCGGCGAGCGGGGGCTACTCTTCGTTGCGGTGCGCGGGCCTCTCATTGCGGTGGCTTCTCTTGTTGTGGAACACGGGTTCTAGGCGCACGGGCTTCAGTAGTTGTGGCTCACGGGCTCAGTAGTTGTGGCTTGCAGGCTCTAGAGCACAGGCTCAGTAGTTGTGGTGCACGGGCTTAGTTGCTCTGTGGCATGTGGGATCTTCCTGGACTAGGGCTGGAACCTGTGTCCCCTGCACCGGCAGGCAGGTGGCACGGGCTCAGTAGTTGTGGCTTGCAGGCTCTAGAGCACAGGCTCAGTAGTTGTGGTGCACGGGCTTAGTTGCTCTGTGGCATGTGGGATCTTCCTGGACTAGGGCTGGAACCTGTGTCCCCTGCACCGGCAGGCAGGTGGATTCTTAACCACTGCACCACCAAGGAAGTCCCCAGTACTTCACTGCTTTCTATGGATGAAAACTTCCCATTATATGGATCTACACCCATGCTCATAGCAGCATTATTCACAATAGCTAAAACGTGGACGCAATCCAAGTATCCGCTGACAGATGAATAGATAAACAAAATACGGTCTATACATACAGTGGGATATTATTCAGCCATAAAAGTGAAGGAAATTCTGCCGTATGCTACAACATGGATGAACCTTGAGGACGTGATGCTACATGAAATGTCAGTCACAAAAAGACAAACAACGAATGATTTCATTTATCTGAGGTACTTAAGGCAGTCAAATCATAGCGACAGAAAGTAGAATGGTGGTTGCCAGGGACCACAGGATGAAGGATGGAGAGTTATTGTTAAATAGAGACAGAGTTTCAGTTTTACAAGACAAAAATCTGGAGATGGATGGTGGTGATGGTTGTACAACATTATGAATGTACTTAGTACTGCTGAGCTGTACACTTATAAATGGCTAAGTTGGTAAAATTTGTGTTATGTGTATTCTACCACAATAAAAAATTTTGAAAAAAAAATTGAGGGGGGAAATTGGCAGAGTTTCCAGGAGTCAAGCAAGGATGGTAATGTTGAACTTGTTGGAATTTGCAGTATTACTTTTTTGGCCAAAGTATAGACAACGGATGTTTTAAGGAAGAAAGACAGGAGGAATGGTGAAATCTTGTTTTCTGCATAATTTCTGTTATGAAAACTAAAATGAATCTGCAGAGCTTACCTGTTACAAGTGCAATTTTGCAATCTTTTTCTAAGGGAGAGATTCACACTATAGTTATACTGGGGAAATGTGCTTTAAAATTCATTATTATTAATCCTTTGGAATTCACTCTTGCTCCCCTCAAAAGCCAGCATCCTGTTTGCTCTGGCACACGCAGTGCTTTTGTTTTTGTTTTTGTTTTTGTGGTACGTGGGCCTCTCACTGTTGTGGCCTCTCCCGTTGTGGAGCACAGGCTCCGGACACGCAGGCTTAGCGGCCATGGCTACACTACCATTTGGTAGTGTGTATATGTCCATGTATACACTACCACTCTCTCACTTTGTCCCAGCTTACCCTTCTCCCTCCCCTTGTCCTCAAGTCCATTCTCTAGTAGGTCTGTGTCTTTATTCCCATCTTGCCCCTAGGTTCTTCATGACCTTTTTTTTTTTTTTAGATTCCATATATATGTGTTAGGATACGGTATTTGTTTTTCTCTTTCTGACTTACTTCACTCTGTATGACAGACTCTAGGTCTATCTACCTCACTACGAATAACTCAATTTCGTTTCTTTTTATGGCTGAGTAATATCCCATTGTATATATGTGCCACATCTTCTTTATCCATTCATCTGTCGATGGACAGTTAGGTTGCTTCCATGTCCTGGCTATTGTAAATAGAGCTGCGATGAACATTGTGGTACATGACTCTTTTTGAATTATGGTTTTCTCAGGGTGTATGCCTAGTAGTGGGAGGCAATCATTCTTTAACTACTTAATTCTTCATTCTTACTCCTTTTGACCCAGGAAAGGAACAAACAGGTTAGGCAAGGCATTGCATACATTTAGTAGAGCAGATGTCAGGAGTTAGGTTCAATGTTACCTAGTATTTCATTTTTATAATTAAGGTTTAAGGGCAACAGAAATAGGCAAGCAGGAAAGGGGCAAAAGAGCTGCTTACGGCTCTTCTGGGTTGAGTCTAGCACAGAGAGGGTACTTCCCAGGCTCATTTGTAGATGGGGTGGCTGTGGACGGAGTTATGGCGGTGTCTAGGTGGTACGTAGTGGGGTTTTTGGGGTGGGACTTCAGATAAAGCTTCAGGTGAAGAGGGGGTTGACTCTGCTGGCTGACACCATTTGTGACCCATGTCCCCCTTTTTCTACCTGCAAAATACAGACAAGATGCTTGAGTGGCAGCAGCCACCTCTCCTGGGACTCCTTGCGGATAGTTGAATGATGATAAGCCCCTAAGAGAGAAGGGCTCTAGGGAATTGATAACCTTGGGGCACTCACTGTGCCGGCCTTGGGCTGCCCACCACTGGACTTTTCATGAGAGGAAAAGAAAACAGTATTTTGCTTGAGCCGCTGTTATCTGGGTTTTTCTGAGAGTGAAGAGAACCAGTGATCTGAGAGCTCCTTCTATCTCTTGGGCTCTCAAATCCCAGGGGAGTCAAGTGGGCAGGCCAGAGGGTAGTTGGCTCTGATACCAGAGTCGGGGTGTTGTCACATCCTGCATCATAAGTATGGGAGGGACCTCGGAAAGGACGGAACAGAAGCAGATGTTGTTTCCAATGTGCGTGGATGCTTACTAAACAGCTGTATTGTCTATTCCTCCTTCCAACTGATTTGTGATTTTACGAAGATCATCTCTCTTTGTCACCTGGCCACATGCCCTGCTAGGCCAGTTACTCTGCTGCCGCCTCCTTACAGCAATGGGTTAGGAATGGGCCCATTGTGAACTTCCTCCCAATGAAGGATGGGAGAGGTTGCCTCCCACGGGCCTCAGTGGAAGTCTTACTCATCAAAAGAAATGTATAGAAAGACGTACTCTTCTTGCCCTGTTCCACGGGACATGATGGGGTGTCCTTGAGGTACCAGCACTGCATCAGCTATCTTGTCACTTTGAAGGGAGCCGAGCCAATGTGGTGAGCGAGCGGCACACAGCAGAGAGCAGAGCAGGAAGCTGGGGAGAAGCTGTGTTAGCCAGCGCTGGAGTGGTCCCATCCTGTATTTATCATTATGTTAGGTCATAAATCTCCCTTACTGCTTAAGCCAGTGGAGTCAGGGTTTTCTATTACTTGTAGTCAAAAATTCCCTGATGAGTGTTTTTTTTTTTTTATTGAGGTATAGTTGATTTACAGTATTATATTAGTTTCAGGTGTACAACATAGTGATTCAATATTTTTACAGATTATACTTCTTTTTTTTTTTGCGGTACGCGGGCCTCTCACTGCTGTGGCCTCTCCTGTTGCGGAGCACAGGCTCCGGACGTGCAGGCTCAGCGGCCATGGCTCACGGGCCCAGCCGCTCCGCGGCATGTGGGATCTTCCCGGACCGGGGCACGAACCCGTGTCCCCTGCATTGGCAGGCGGACTCTCAACCACTGCGCCACCGGAGAAGCCCCCTATACTTCTTTTAAATTTATAATATTACAAAACAATAGCTATATTTCACTGTGCTGTATAATATATCCTGTTGCTCATCTATTTTATACATAGTGGTTTGAATCGCTTAATCCCATACCCCTAACCTGCCCCTCCCTCCTTCCCTCTCCCCACTGGTAACCACTAGTGTGTTCTCTATATCTGTGAGTCTGTTTCTGTTTTGTTATATTCACTCATTTGTTTTCTTTTTTAGAGTCCACATATAAGTGATAACACAGAGTATTTGTCTTTGTCTGACTTGTTTCACTAAGCGTAATGCTCTCTAAATCCATCCACGTTGTTGCAAATGGCAGAATTTCATTCTTTTTTTTTATGGCTAATAGTCCATTGTGTGTACGTATATATATACATGTATATCACATCTTCTTTATTTGTTCATCTGTTGATGGGCACTTAGACTGCTTTCATCCCTTGGCTATTGTAAATAACGCTACAGTGAACATCGGGATGCACTGATATGTGTTTTAAAAGAGAGTATGAGAGCTTCCCTGGTGGCGCAGTGGTTGAGAGTCCGCCTGCCGATGCAGGGGACACGGGTTCGTGCCCCGGTCCGGGAGGATCCCACCTGCCGCGGAGCGGCTGGGCCCGTGAGCCATGGCCGCAGAGCCTGCGCGTCCGGAGCCTGTGCTCCGCAACGGGAGGGGCCACAACAGTGAGAGGCCCGCGTACCGCAAAATAAATAAAAATTAAAAAAAATAAAAGAGGGTATGATAATAACTGCCATAGACATGTGAAATAAACTTATGTCAAAGATTTTACTTAATTCATTTATTGATGGAATCAGCAAGACGTTACAGTAGTTCAAAGGAAAATTCATCGACAGACACAAACAAGTAATGCTAAAAAACAATTTAGAGGTAGACTCAAACTTGCCTTTTTACAGGAAAGGGAGGGGGGAAAGCCATTGTCCTTCTAGATAGAGTTAATTTGCGTATCTGTGGACGAGAAACATTTGGATTGCTAGTGTTAGTTATAATTCACAGAACTGTAAAACAGCTTAAATGAAATGAAGAGAAAGTTCTTGTCAAACTAAATGTATGAGAAAATCCACAGAATGAGAAAATCCAGGATAGACAATGCTTACTTTTCCCTTGAAGACACCCAGTAATCATTTTGGTCTATTTCAAAGTTTTTCACATATGAGTCATACCTGTCAAATCTAAAAGATGCATTACCCGTGTTCCCCAATCCTTTTTCTTAGTCTGAACGCCCTGATGATTTTCGTTCCTTCTCAGGCTGTTTTATGATTTATCTTTTTGTGGCTCTTAGCCTCCAAGAAGGCACTACTACTGTCAGTTCCTCATTTAAGCACAGCTGCATGCCAGTGTCTGAGCTTTACATGCAGGGTCTGTAAATAAGTCATGATGGACAGTCCTTCCTTCCTCCTCGACGGAGAAGATGTTTATGGATTAAAGATGGATTTCTACTTGGCTTCTGTGTTCTGTGTTGGATGCATTTTTGACCATAGATCAATCATTTCTGTTTCTAATATTTTCAAGTAATCACCCAGGCCGATGATTTCCAAATTCTTGCTTGATGTGATAGTGAATCATGGATTTAGTCTGACGAGAACTTTCTACCTTATGTCCACACTGCCTCTAATAAAAGTTATGGACAACATCTATCTTTAAAGTGGCTTAAGATCAGTTTTGCCTCTTTGCAAACATTCCTAATGGTGATGGAGGCCCCGCACAGACCCCCCAAGTGCCGCGATCAGTGGCAGAGAGGACTGAATAATCCTGCTACAGCCCCCAGCTGGCACTGATTTCCTCTTGGCCTTGACTCCATTGTCCAGACAGACCCAACTGTTACTCTCCTCCACTGACAGATAAAGTATTTATTCTTCCCCAGTCAGATTTTTAATTCAACAAAGATTTAGGGAGCACCTACTATGTGACAGGCCAAGTCCCAGGTGTTTATTCACCATGGTGAGTGAGAGAATCATGGTTCCTGTCTTTGTGAAACCTACATTATAAAAAGAGAAGAAGCTGGGCAGATGATTCAAAGGAGCCTGTCAGGAAGCAGTTTAGGTACAGGAAAGAGGGTTAGGACGGGCTTTTGCCTGGGGAGACACAGTGGGATTGGAGACAAAGGGAAGGATGAGGGTATTTAGGAAGTAGAATTGATAGAATTTTTTATAGCCTTTTTCTAGGAAATTCCATAGTTTACCTTTAGAAAAGATGCTGACATCATGTATTTGTTGGTCTGTAAAGGATTATATGGGCATGGAGGAAAATATAAACGTGTACATGCTAAATTCTTAATTTGGGCTTTGTGGGTATAATATTAGCCTGGGTTCTCAAATCTGTATTAGTCTGGGTTTTCCGGAGAAACAGACCAATAGGATACAGTTGTGGGGGGAGAGGGGAGCCAAAAGCCAAAAAGAGGCAGTGAAACAACAGTGTGGTTCATAGATTGATGTTCCCACTTAAGCATTTTTGTAAAACTCTGATGTGTATATATGCAAAAGAGAAAGTTAAAAAATAGGTTTAAAAGGACTTTGGGACCACTTGTCTCATCTCGTGATTAGTTTACCTCATTGCTTAGACAAATGGGCGATGGCTTGATAAAGACTGGAAATGGCTAACTGGATATCTAGGATGAGTATTTGATTCCCTACTGGTAGGAGTTCAAGGGTACTTAGTCTTCCTGTGTCTGCTCACTTATACCCGTTTTATTCCTGATAAGAACCACATGTTTGTGTCCCTCCCTGCACCCCCATTCCCATTAGGATGGAGGTGGGACCTGCCAATTACTCCTTGGACAAGTAGCACTGGGACTTAAATTAGACTAAAGTGTAAATGACTACCATCAAATCTGTGTATGATTTTGGGTGGAGGAGTGGAAAGAGCACCAGGAATGAAAGGCTTAGAAGAGAATCTGTCATTCAGTGGTCGAAGGGTCAAGAAGAGGGGTTATAGAGAAATTCCTGGCTTTGCCAGCTTTGCTAAAAGAGGCAGCTGTGTGCCGTAAGGAAAACAAGTACCGATGTGGGTTCAAGTCTCTCTACGTCACTTATTTGCTGAGTAACCTTGGGCAGGTGACTTAACTTCTCTGGGGATAAAGGTGCCTACCTCACATGGCCATTTAGAGTTAAATGTGATAACGTATGTTGTTCAACCACAGAGGAGGTGTTTGGTTGGTGTCATGCAGGAGTTTTTCCTGTTCCTCCTGTTCAGGTGCTCTGAGAGTTGATGGCAGCTTCCTGTTTCTCGTTATAGATGAACCCACAGTCAGACAGGGCTTCACTGGCAGATCTGATCACTTGCTGGCCGCACTTTCCTCAGCCTGCAGGAGCCTGATGGGGGCCTGTCCGGTGCTGTTTCTGCCTCAGACACCCCAAGCTGCTGGGAGAGGGCGAGCAGAGCTGAGTGTCAGAGTGTGTGTGTGTGTGTGTGTGTGTGTGTGTGTGTGTGAGAGAGAGAGAGAGAGAGAGAGGGTGCTTGTGAAGCCCTCACTGCCGTGCAGCCCTGGTGCTCAGTGAGTGGTAACCAATAATCGTAACGGTGATGATGCTGGAAGGGGTCTGGGAGTGGGGAGTGAATTTGGATCATCCCTTTGACCCACCACCTGTCTGGAGAGGTGCCCAGCAGGCTTTCCTCTACAGGCAGGTCCTCTGCAGAGCTTCGGGACCCTGCGTAATCAGCCCGCCTCTCTCAGCGACCAGGCCCCCAGCAGTACCTCCGGTCTGGCCCTGGGTCCCCACCCAGTCCCAGGGCCGGGCCACGGTTCTCCTTGCCTGGTCCCTGTTCCCCGGGTCTGGACCGACCTTCCGGCTCCCAGCACTCCGCGCTGTCCTTCCCAGCCCTCGCCAGCACCACCGCCTCCCCTTGTCCAGCATCGCCTACGCTCTTTCCTCCCTCGCAGCTCCATCCTGTCTTCCACACGTCGCAGGAGACGCTCTGCTCTAGGTGAGGATGACCACGAGCTTGCAAACAGGAGGCAGGGAAACAGCTCTGCTTCTGAACGGTGGCTCCGTGTCGTTATGATGAAGGACCAACAGTTTAGGGCTTCCCTGGTGGCGCAGTGGTTGAGAGTCCGCCTGCCGATGCAGGGGACACGGGTTCGTGCCCCGGCCCGGGAAGATCCTACATGCCGCGGAGCAGCTGGGCCCGTGAGCCGTGGCCGCTGAGCCTGCGCGTCCGGAGCCTGTGCTCCGCAACGGGAGAGGCCACAACAGTGAGAGGCCCGTGTACCGCAAAAAAAAAAAAAAGACCAACAGTTTAGTGTTGACCTCACCTGCTATTGTGTCCCTGTGGTTGGAGTTGACGGTGGCAGCGAATGCAACACAGACACGTGGTTTCTTCTGATTTCAAGGAAGAGGAGTGGCGAGAGCGGTCAGCTCCAAGAGCTGCTGTCGCCTCGCTGTGGTTTGCTGACTGTTTTCAATATTTATTGCCTAATGAAATGACAAACTGCATTGGATGCAGCTGTCTTGTAGAGGAGGAAGCAAAGTAATTAAGCGTTCAATCCCCCAGGCTGGGCTCGCTCCTTGTAAATTGCATGACTGTAAAAGATCCCAGAGCCGGCCTGATAAACGGCCCGTCACATCCTACCGGAAGGGAACTCCACGGTCACCAAGACCTTCTGGGCTTCTAACGTCAAAAGTGACAAAGCGACCACGCTTTCCTCCTTAATAATAATCATTTGTCACCCACTGGTGGCAGAGGGTCCGGGTGGGGCTGCTTATTTGCCTAATCGGCTAAAGATGCCTGGGTCAGGGTGGCCGTAAGCTCCTGGGGGGCAGGGGCCCCTGGAGGCCAGGTTTGGGAAACGGCAAAACGCAGGGCGCAGCCTCTCCAGGTCTCCTCCAGACTCTGGCCCAGCCCAGGTGTCTGCGCCCTGTTGTGTGACAGGCCAGACTTGACCTTCCCACGCTGGCATCCCTCCCCCAGTACACCCACCCTTCTTCTCATTTCTGACGCCAAAACCCAGCCCATTCCTGGCTCATCAGGTCAGTTTTAGTTCTTGTTTTTGAATGTGGTACAATACGCGTAACACGATAGATATCAGTTTAACCATTTGTCAAGGGCACAATTCAGCGGCGTTGAATATATTCACAGTGTCGTGCGGCCATCAACATTATCTGTGCCCCAAACTCCATCATCCAACACGAACCCTGAGCCCAACAAACAACAACTCTCCCTTCCCCTTCCTCCCAGCCTCTGGCAACCACCATTCGACTCTCCGTCTCTCTGATTTGACTGCTCCAAGGACCTCTTATAAGTGGAATCATCTGTCTTTCGGTGACTCATTTGTTTCACTTAGCATCGTGTCCTCAAGGTTCGTCCATGTTGTAGCATGGGTCAGAACTGCCTTCCTTTTAAGGCTGACTGATGTCCCACTGTATGTATACATCACATTTAAGGCTGACTGATGTCCCACTGTATGTATACATCACATTTTGCTTGTCCGTCCACCTGTCACTCAGGCTGTGGGGAGTGGCGCCCTGGCCCGGTGAAGGGGGCTGCAGGGTGGGCTTTGTTTCTTGCCTTTGGGCAGCTGCTCCAGGCACTTAGCCCCCTGCATTGGTTTCCCCTCCTGCCCTTTGCGTCCCCACCTGCTCCGGCTTTCCTTTCAATGCTTCTCCCTTCCTCTGTCTTCCATGTTCGTCCCAGGACTTGCCTGCCCCATCCGTTCCTCTGGAGCTCTCACCTGGCCACCTCTGACGCCATTTCTCACCAACCCTCGCACCCTTTCTTCTTCTGGCTGCGTGACCCTGCCCACTCCAGCTCAGTCCCTCAGAGAAGGGAGGTGGATCCTCAAACATATTATCCCAAGTCACCCTGCCGGCAGCTGTTCTGGGACTCCAGGCCTGGTCGCTGTGGGCCTCTTACAGGTGAGAAGTCTTACAGATGAGGCCGCGAGGGGCTGAGTGACCCAGCAGGGCCATGGGCCAGCTCAAGGCAGAGACGTGGCCATGGCACCTCTGTTTCTGGATAAGAAAGCGGGAATTCTTCCCACAGCTCCATGTGCTGTCTCCAAACTCTATACTTCCAGGGGCACCATCACCCATTATTGCTGCCATTTTAAATTTTACACCAGGTCAGAGCGAGACGAATGGAAAGGAAAGCAGCTGGGCTATTTATTAGAAAAGAGAGCGTGCCAGCTGCAGACAAAAGCCGAGAGCAATGGTGGCGCCTGAATAAAAACCAGCCTCACCTCACACTTCCACCAGGTGAAGAGCACAGTGGGTGCCATAATTAAACCTGCCTGCATCTGACTAGGCTTTTTTTGCTCTGGTTTCTTCTTTGTTTTTCGTTTTGGGAAGGGATGCTGGCGAGAGTGCTGTCTGAGCTGAACAGCCGCGCAGAGAAAGTCACAAGACGATCAAACGGGTCTTATGTTGAACGTGCTTGGGCTTCTCTCCACGTGGCGTCTGAAGGAGAAGCAAAGCAGGCCTGAAACTTATCCTTTCTTCCTTTTATTTCTTTTGGCTTTTGAGTCATTGCTAAGAAAGTTCTTCCCACTCCCAGAGTATGGAGGAGTTTACCCATATTTTCTTCTAGTACTTGAAGGCTTTTATGTTTTGCATTTATGTCTCTTTTCCATTTGGTATCTATCCTGGTGTTGATTAATGAGAAAGGGACCCGGTTTTATCATTTTTTTCTTGTTTACCCAGTTACTACTCTTGTTAGAAAGTTCATCTTTTCCCCACTGACTTGGGAGGCTGCCTTTATTTTATATCACGTTTGGATCTATAATTTAATTTTTCTATTCTGTTCCATGGGTCCATCTTCATTCACTAATATCATACTATTTTGGTTGAAGAGATTATAAATGGTACATATGTAGTGACCCTTGAACAACTTGGAGGTTAAAGGCACTGACTTTTCCCAAAGTCAAAACTCCAAGTCCTGCTTTTTCTGCCTCAAAAACAGAGGGATTGACAAATGACTCACCCAAAGGCGGGAAGCTGAAACGGTTTGGATAGACTCGAGATTCAAACTCCAGTTCTTTTGATTCCACTTATTGCAATCTCTAATCGAGCACAAAGTTTTCTCCCCACACTTAATTGAAAGATCTGTCTAATGAAAATACAGGTACTATATTGAAAAACTCCACGTATAAAGTGGATCCACACAGTTCAAACTGTGTTGTTCAAGATCAGGTGTGACTCTTTTTTGTTGTTATTCTTTTTAAAAAATTTTCCTGGCTGCTCTCACTTACTCCTTCTTCCAAATGAACTTCAGAATCAAGTCGTGCATTTACATCTATAACTTAATTTAGGGAGAACTAACATCTTTATGAAGCTGAGTTTCCCTGCCAAAGGACATAGGATGTCCTTCTGTTTGTTTATGTTTCCCTTTGTTTTCTCAACGGTATATTCTAGTCTTTTTCTCATACAGGTTTTGGACTTTGTGAAGACAGAGAAACTGCTGCTCAGATAGATCTTCAGTTAGGAACAGGTGGTTAGTCGACAGCCTCCAGCAGGTAGCTTTGCCCAGGGTAAGAGTCTGTACCCAGTTCAGTCTTCCCACACCACTGAGCAATTCTCCGACACCAGCTGGGGGTCCTATAATTCAACCCAGTTCTGACACTACCTTCCTGAAGAGAGCATCCCATCCCATAGATTGAGGGCTCAGTCCTACAGACTGCTCCCCCGTCTTCAACATAGACACAGATGCCAGGCGAGAGTCCAGTTTATCACCTGTGCTTTTGAATGGCTATAGATCGGAGGTTCCGACGACCTTCTCCTAGGGTTGGATTAATGTGCTAGACCAGGTCATAGAACTAAGAGACACACTCTACTTACTAGATTACCAGTTTATTATAAAAGGAAATAACTCAGGAACAGCCAGATAGAAGAGATGCATGGCGTGAAGGAAAGGGCCCAGAGCTTCCATGCCCTCTCCAGGCGCACCATTCTTCCCGCATCTCTGTATTCACCAACCCGGAAGCTCTCTGAACCCAGTTCTTTCGGGATTTTATGGAGCCCTCATTAAAAAGGCATGATTGATCCAATTATTGGCCACTAGCCATTGATTCAACCTTGAGTCCCTCTCCTCTCCCTGGGGGGTGGGTCATGGGAGGTGGTGTAGGACTGGAAGTCCAGACCCTCTAATGACAGATTCGTTCTCCTGGCAACCAGCCCCATCCTTGGGTGTTTTCCAAAAGTGCCTTCGTTGACATAACAAAAGACACCTTTGTTGCTCTCATCACTTAGGAAATTCCAAGGGTTTTAGGAGCACTTCCAGAAAGGGGAACTGACGAGACTAAATACATAGTTCTTATTATAAATCACAAAATAGCACACAGGATCCATCTCAGCTTTTGTGCCAATTACAGTGTTCTCAGGACACCCCGAGGCAATCAACTGAGTAAAGCCAGTATAACAGCCTGGCCATTTCTGCCCAACACACGACAACTCTAACTCCGGGTCTGTGGGTTTTCCGTGTCCCATCCTCTGCCTCGTCCGTCTGCTTTCAGCTTTTTCTCTTGACTCTATTTTGGCATCTGCTTTCCAGAGAACCCACACTGCAATGAACATTTATTTTTAAATGTTCAAGTTTACACTTGAGTATATCTTCTTTCCTTTTTTATTATGTGAATGGAATACCATTTAAAGTGGACTTTGTTTTAACATATGGAAGTTACTGATTTTTCTCTACAGTATTCATTTTATAACCTACTTTTTCTAAATTCTTATTGTTTGTAATTTTCCCATTGGTGTTTTGGGGTTTTACACACACACACACACACACACACACACAATCATTAGTGGACAGTGAGAGTTTTACCTTTTCCTTTCTAAATCTTATGCCTCTTCTTGTTTCCTCTTGCCTAATTGCATTGGCTAATATTCCAACACAATGCTAAATAGTAATGGTAGTAAAAGGCATCCTTGTCTTATTCTTAACTTTAGCGAAAATCTTCTAGTGTTTTCCATTTAATGTACTGTTGGATTTTACATATATATTTTTCCATATATATGTATATATAAAATCATATTAAGAAAATATTCTTGAATTCCTATTTTACTGATTATTTCACATGAATGCGTTTTGGATTTTGCCAACTGCCTCTTCAGTAATTTTGCTTCTTGGCACTATTAATATTATGGATTATTAATGAATTTCCTAATATTGAATCAACCTTGCATTTCTGGGATAAGCTGCATTTGATCGTAATGTATCATTTTTTAATAAGCTGTTGGGTTCTGTCTGCTAATATTCTAGTTAAGATTTTTACACTGATTTTCATGAGCGAGATGGGTCTGTGTGGGTTTTTTTAAACAAGTGCATCAGGTGTATGGCTTAATATTATGCTCATTTTATATCATTTGGAATAATCCCTTCTTTTTCTATATTCTAGAGTAATGCAAGTAACATTTAAGAGGTTTGGTAGAATTTGCCCATGAAACCATCTGGGCCTGGTTTGTTTTGAGGGAAAGGGGAGGTGGTGTGGGGCTCATGAACTACTTTGTATTTTCAGAATTGTCTCCACTCCCATCAATTTTGGTAAATTGTAATTTTTGTAGACTATTATCCATTTTATAAAAGTCTTCAAATTTCTTTGCATAGAATTTTGCAAAGTAGTCTCACCTTTTGTATCTGTTGTGATGTTTATATCCTTCTTGTCATTTCTGATTTTTCGTATTTGCGTTTTCTTTCCTGATTATGTTACCCAGTGGTTTGTCTATTTTCTTGTCTATTTTTTCCCTAAAATACCAGATTTTTGATTATTATAACTACTGCTTTATTCTAACTCTTTAAATCATGTTTTATCTTTAAGCAATTTCTCCTGTTTTCTTTTAGTTTACTGTTTTCAAGCCTTTTAAATTTAATTCATTGTCTTTATTTTCCCCATTTATATTATTATTATAATTTTTCTGACATTTTTTCTGACAATTGCTTTTGCAATATCCCATTGATTCTGATCTATCATATTTTCATTCCATTATTTTCAAGATATTGTGTAAACTCCTTTTGTAGTTCCAATTTGTCCTAAGAATTGTTTAATAGTATGTATTTTAATTCCAGGTAGCAGGGCTTTTTTGTTTATTTTATTACTAATGTTACAACTCTTGTTGTGTTATGAGCAGAAGATGTTGTTTGTACATTTCCATTCTGAGAGATTCACTAAGATTTTCTTTGTGGCCTAAGAGAGTTAATTTATATAAATGTGCTGTCATGCTATTATTTACCATTGTTGGATAGCTGATGCCAATTAGATGAGAAAGAAAAATGAAGCATACAGATTAGAAAGGCAGCAGTAGAACTATCGTTATTGGGAGATGTTATCATTATTCAGCTGAAAAACCCAAAAGAACCAACAAAAAAACTATATAAATCAATACCCTTCAAATATATATACATATAAACATAGTGTAGGACTAGTTATATAGTTTGTAAACATTTGTGTATAAAAAATATGCATCTACCGGATATGTTTAGCCATGCAAACATTCCCTCTGTAGGGACACCCAAAAAGGGGAACCACTGGTTGCTTCTGGGGGTAGAAATTGGAGACCCAAAGATGGGGTTTGATTTAGAGCAGGGGTCCCAACCCCCGGGCTGTGGGCTGGTACCGGTTGGTGTCCTGTTAGGAACGGGGCCGCACAGCAGGAAGTGAGGGGCGGGCAAGTGAGCGAAGCTTCATCTGTATTTACAGCCGCTCCCCATCCCTCGAATTACCGCCGGAGCTCCGCCTCCTGTCAGATCAGCAGTGTCATTAGATTCTCAGATTCTTATTAGAGCGCGAACCCTACTGTGAACTGTGCATGCGAGGGATCTAGGTTGCAGGATCCTCATGAGAATCTAATGCCTGATGATCTGAGGTGGAGCTGAGGTGGTGATGCGGGCGCTGGGGAGCGGCTTCAAATACAGATTATCGTTAGCAGAGAGGTGTGACTGCACAGAGACTGTAATAAATCAATCGCTTGCAGACTCATATCAAAACCCTACCAGTGAGTGGCCAGTGACAATTAAGGGGCAGCTAGTGGCAGGCTTTATAGTGGCAAGTGAGCTGATGTACTTCAACTGTACAGCTGCATCTGGTGGCAGGCTTTAAGTCAGAATCCGACACTTATTTTATTTTATTTTATTATTTTTGTGTGTGTGTGGTACGTGGGCCTCTCACTGTTGTGGCCTCTCCCGTTGCAGAGCACAGGCTCCGGACGTGCAGGCTCAGCGGCCACGGCTCACGGGCCCAGCCGTGACCAGGGCACGAACCCACGTCCCCTGCATCGGCATGCGGCCTCTCAACCACTGCGCCACCAGGGAAGCCCCCAGCACTTATTTTAGTCCCCATGTGGCCCGCCCATTATTTTATTCACCACTTCCATCCGTGCCTCTTTCCCGCACTGCGCACTTGTCTCAGTCACAGTTTGGGTAAGCCCACAAGCTAACCCTAGCCAAATGAGTAAAACACAAATGTCGCTGGAGAGCTTCTGTGAAAAGGCGGAAAGACCCAATGATGAGACGGCAGAAGACTCTAAGACTGCCAACAAAAGAAAGCTGCATTTAAAAGAAAATACCAAGAGTCCTCCTTAAATTATGGGTTCACTGCAACAGGCGATTCACATTCTCCAAGCCCGCTTTGTATAATATGTGGCGACCGGCTATCCAACGAAGCCGTGAAATCTTCAAAACTGCTTCGCCACATGGAGACCAAGCACCCCGCATTAAAAGACAAGCTTTGGAGTTTTTCAAAAGAAAAACACGTGAACACGAAGTACAGAAGCAATTATTGAAGGCCACCACTTCATCAAATGTGTCTGCACTGAGAGCGTTATTCTTAGTGGCTAACCGCATTGCTAAAGCTAATAAGCCCTTTACTATTGGTGAAGAGTCGATCCCGTCTGCTGCTCAGGACATTTGTTGTGAAATTTTAGGAGACACTGCAGTTCAAAAGGTGGCATGTGTTCCTCTTTCGGCTAGCACCATAACTAGATGAGCTGATGAAATAGCAGGGGCTATTAAGGCACAATTGTTAGAGAGGATTAATGAGTCACCGTGGTACGCAATCCGGGGTGACAAGTCTATGATGTTGACAACAAGGCAACGATGCTTGTTTTTGTTCGATATATTTTTCAGGAGGATGCTCATGAGGATACGTTATGTGCACTTTTGTTGCCAGCCAACACCACAGCTGCAGAACTATTCCAGTCTTTGAATGATTACATATCAGGAAAACTGAATTGGTCACTTGGTGTCAGTATATGAGCAGATGGAGCAGCTGCTGTGACAGGACGGCTTTCTGGTTTCACTACTTGGGTCAAAGAGGTCGCTTCTGAACGTGAGTCTATGCACTGTGACATCTATAGAGAAATGCTGGCTAGCCAAAAAACGTCACCTGAACTTAACAACTTTTTGCAGGATGTGATTAAAATTATCAACCACGTTAAAGTACACGCCCTTAACTCACATCTGTTTGCGCAGCTCTGTGAGATGGACGCAGAGCCCACACGTCTTCTCTTTTACACAGAAGTGAGACGGCTTCTAGAGGTAGATCACTGGCCAGAGTTTCTGAGTTATGAGAGTCGCTCCAGAGATTTCTTTTAGAAGAACAGTCACCAGGGGACTTCCTGGGTGGCTCAGTGGTTAAGAACCTGCCTGCCAATGCAGGGGACACGGGTTCGAGCCCTGGTCCGGGAAGATCCCACATGCTGCGGAGCAACTAAGCCTGTGGGTCACAACTACTGAGCCTGTGCTCTACAGCCCGTGAGCCACAACTACTGAGCCCACGTGCCTAGAACCTGTGCTCCCTAACAAGAGAAGCCACCGCAATGAGAAGCCCACGCACCGCAACAAAGACCCAACACAGCCAAAAATAAAAAATAATAATAAATTTATTAAAAAAGAAAAGAAAAGAACAGTCACTACTGGTAGCACATTTCAGTGACACAGAACGGTCACAAAACTTGCTCACTGGTGAGACATATTCAACCTGCTGAAGGAACTCAATCTGTCACTTCAGGGGAGAACGACAACTGTATTCAAGTCGGCAGAGAAAGTGGCTGCATTCAAAGCCAAACTGGAATTATGGGAGCCACGAGTGAACATTGGGATTTTTGTCATGTTTCAAACATTAGCAGAGATTTTGAAAGAGACTGAGCCAGGGCCTTCTTTCTCCCAGCTGGTGCACGATCACCTATCTCAGCTTTCAGAAGAGTTTGAGCATCACTTCCCAACCACAAAAGACCCCCGAACTGGGAAGGAATGGATCCACCACCCATTTGTGAATAAGCCAGGTGAATTGACTTTGTATTGGAAGAGGATCAACTGCTTGAGATCGCAGATGACGGTGCCCTCAAAAGTATGTTTGAGACAACTTCAAATCGCCTTACGTTCTGAATTAAGGCGGAATACCCTGAGATTGCCACAAAGGTACTGAAAAGCCTGCTTCTGTTTCCAACATCCTATCTTTGTGAAGCAGGGTTTTCTGCAGTGACAGCAACCAAAACGAGATCACGGAGTAGACTGGACATAAAGCAACACACTTCGGGTGTCACTCTCTCCCATCATCCCCAGATGGGACCATCTAGTTGCAGGAAAACAAGCTCAGGGCTCCCACTGGTTCTGCATTATGGTGAGCTGTATAATTATCTCATTATATATTACCATGTAATAATAATAGAAATAAAGGGCACAGTAAATGTAATGTGCTTGAATCATCCCGAAACCATGCCCCCGCCGGTCCGTGGAAAAATTGTCTCCCCAGAAACCAGTCCCCGATGCCCAAAAGGTTGGGGACCTCTGCTTTAGAGCTAAAACCTAGTCATGGTAGCCTTTCCCTGTGGTCCACAGAAATATTAGTGTGACCAGGAAATCCAGGCATCTAGGAAGAAAAGAGGTCCAAGAAAAATTGTGAAGAATAGGAATAGAGGTGCTCTGTGCTTAGACGGCAGAACAGGGGGCTCTCAGGGTGGGAGGAGAGGCTTCAGGCTTCTGCCCAGGAGAGGAACCCAGGAGATGAGATAGAAGTGGGGTGAGTCCTGAGTTCCTTCCGCTGAAAAGAAGAGGTCACTTGAGATTGGATGATAGCAATCCCTTATAGCAGATTTCATCTCTCCAGTTGTCTTTGAACAGACGGTGTTTGCTCACTTGTTTTCCTGAAGGAACTGTGGAAAACAAGCTGATGTGTTTATGACTGCGGACTTAATGGCAGAAAAAACCCCCACATCATTTGGGGACCATTCTAAGGGCAGAGCTTTTGTTTGGGAACTTTTCTTTTTAAAGAGAGAAAAGTCAGGTGTTTGCTCTCGAAGCTTTGAAAGCTTTTTTATGCTCTTGCTTTAAACAGTGTTGTTAATGGAATGAGGGCTTTTTTCCCCTCCAATATTGGTCTATTATTGCTTCAGAAACCCACGTCTTTAGAAATGCCATGGTTTCTCTTTGCCAGCCCTGATTCCATCATTGATGGGGCCACCTGTATTTCTAAGCGCTATTGCCAGACTTTCTCTTAAATGTTGAAAATGAGCAGCCGCTTGGAATTATCCTGACAAATTATCCTTTCTTTGAAGAGAAAGCTAAGCCATAAGCCTTCCTGGTAACACTGTGAGAGCTGAAATAATTCCTCAGGCCTGCCATAGGCTGCTGTGGCCTCTCCCGCTGCGGAGCACGGGCTCCGGACGCGCAGGCTCAGTGGCCATGGCTCACGGACCCAGCCGCTCCGCGGCACGTGGGATCTTCCCGGACCGGGGCACGAACCCGTGTCCCCTGCATCGGCAGGCGGACTCTCAACCACTGCGCCACCAGGGAAGCCCCAGAAGTCTTTTTATCAAGCCCTGGATTCACCATTAGCTTGTTCTGTGAACCTGAGTGAATCACCCGACCCTCTCTTCTTGGTTTGTTCATCTGTGGAAGAGGAGAATACACATCCTGTCTCACAGGACTGCTGGGAAGTTTGAAAACAAAATTACATGTACAATTAAATGGTACAGTGCTTGGCAGGTGATAAAGGTCCTGTGTCCATTTCTAGTTTAGGGCAAAGACACACAAAGACCCATGGAATCATCTTGGAAACTCAAAACAAAACAAAAACACACAACATCCTGACCAGCGCAGGTCCCTCAGCCTGCCCCGCACTCATTCTCGTGCTTCTGTGCAGTCTCTCCGTGCGCTGGCGTTGGAGATCCATGGGCCCAGAGTGTTTAAAGTTACAAAACTGTGACCACCAGACAGGTCTCCAGCTGCGCACATTCCCCACGCCAATATTCAGCCCCTAGCCACAGCATTGCCAGAAAAGCCTCCTTGGAATTTACCATGGCAGAATAAATTTCCCCAGAAAGGAATGTAATCTCGAAAACGGAAACATCGGTGTTCCCAGGAGGTACAATTCAAACAGGAACAATTGATGTTCGACACCAGACAGGTTGGAACTCACGCTCTGTAAAACCTTGTCAATACCTGAAAACGTTCTCCAGAAAACCTTCCTGGGGACGCTTGGTGTCCCTACTCCGACGGTCCCCATGAGGTAATGGTTACCCCGGCCAGTCCCCCGAAGCCTGGAGGGGGACCCACACTAACTCCACTGCGGGACACCAGACACCACGCACCACGCACACGCCTGGACCGTCCCCAGACCTGCGCCTAAGCCAGAGCCTGAGTGGAGGCCCACAGTCCCTGGCCTACTACCAACTGTTCAATACAACATACCCTAGTCTCCTTCCTTGACACCTGTGCCTGGAAGGCAAGGTTTGCTTTTATATTTCTTGGGCAATTCTCACGGGTTTCATGAGAAAAAGTGGCTGTGCTATGACTGCTGGCCCCAGGCCTCACCTCCCTCTGATGTCTGCCCTTCTCTCCTCTCCCCACATCAGGAGAGACCAGAGCCTGTGAATCAGAAACCCCAGCTGTCACAGCCTCCCAGAGGCCACCACTAAGCTTCCCCTGGGCCTGGCAGTGTGCACGCCCAGTGCCCCCTTCGGGAGGGTGGGCCTGCAGCAGACTTGGGGTCATTTGGGTGGGAATTCTGGGACCCTGAGCACCTGGCACCTGGTCTGGGAGAGGGGAGGCACGGGCTCCATGTGGGCACAGCATTGGCTTGAGCCCCAGTGAAGGTCAGAGTGGCACCTCTGAAACATGGGGCCAAGGGCAGCCTCCACAGGCAAAGCTCACCTGACTTCAGGTGCAATAAGGGGTCATCCAGCACGTGGCAGGTTCGCCAAGTGCCCTTACACACAGTCAGTGGTGGGGGGGGGGCGGGAATTAGGGACCTGTTCTTGGCAGGTAAGAAGCAGGATTTGAAAGAGGGCTTCAAAGGTGAGTCAAGATCATCCAGGCCGAGAGGGAGTGTTGATGGGGAGGGTATTTTAGACAGAGGGAAAACCTCCTTCGAAGGAACGGAGGTGTGAGAAAATATACAATGTTCAGAGAAACCACATCTGATTCTTGTGAACAAGATGTGTGCTGGGGTGGGCCATTGAGGGGAGGGGGAGTGATCGCTTCGCGGACATCACCATGAAGGGGACAGGGAACCACTGAATTAAAAGCAACACCGAGAAATAGGAGGAGAGGTCAGAGCATCCCTGGGTAATGTATATTTTCACACGCACACAAAGTGCTCTTACAACGTGGGCAGTTGTCGCTGTATTTGCAAATTCTGTGAAGCAACATCTTATGCCCGAGCATGGATACTAAAACCATCTGATGCGTAAAATTTAGATACCACGTTAATTTTTATGTTAGTGTTCTTTTTGAAGCTACAGAATAACAAAGAAACAGTTCCTGCAAGAATTTTGTTTTCAAGAACTGCGTTTATTAGAAGATTTTATAGCACTGGGAGTTTTCACAGGCTTCATAAGCCACAATGTTGTTCCAAATAAGTAAATCCAAGTCCTGCCCCAGGATATTTAGAACAAATAGCACAGAAATCTCTCTTGTTCTCATTTTCATTTGTATTATTCAACAGGCTTTTAGGAGTGCTTATTGGTGGAATGAATCTGAACAGAGGAGGCCACCGGAGGGGAGGAAAATGTAAGTTGTGAATATGACTTTTCTACCAAACAAAATGAAATGGAATTTAAACCCAATATAATAAACTCCGCAGGGCACACCTATTGTCTTGGTGCAGTGGAATTCCTCTGTAATGGCTGTGCTGTTGGCATTCACACTCCTTGCTTATAGTGACTAAAAACGAAATGGTACAGAAGGCCAAAAGAGGTGCTTGGAACCCAGTAGGGGAAAGTGGGCAGCTGGCTCCTGATTCAAAATCCATCTCTCCTTCATCTTGGCTGATTTTATCTAGATATCCACTTCACCCCATGGGATTCAGGGAAGGTGATTCTCCTTTTCTGTGACTGTGATTGAGAAACAACTTTTCTTCTAGCCCTTGTTAGATTTGGATGTGATGGCTAGACAGCTGCAGCCACCTTGCAACCATGAGGAGAACTAGCCCAGAGACAGGTCAACAAAGGAGAAGGTGCAAAGAACTGGCGTCTTTGAAGACGTTACCGAGTCACTGAATTAAACAATCCTGGACCCACCTTGCCTTGGAAAGCTTTATTAGGTAAGATAATACATTTTTTTCTGCCTGCAACTGACAGCATCCTCACCAACAGAGAAGGAAATGAGCTTTTCTAATCTCCCCACATCTCTCTTCTTGTATCTTTATGCAGGTAGTAAGTTCAAAAGTTTAACGTGAACGTTCTGGTGGGATCTTTGGAGACTGGTGGAGGTCTTTGCCTTAGAGAGGATGAGGGGAATTCTGTAACTAATGACAACCGAAAAAAGCAAGAGAGGTCAGCTCAGATAGCTTATAATCTCACCCAATATAATGTTTATGTACAGACATATATTCTTCATACCAGGAGCTAGAGTGGTCATATAAAAAGAGCACTGGACTTTAAGTCCAAAGACTAAATTCTAGATTCTGGTTTTCACTAGCTCTGTGAGTGATCTTGTGAAGGGTGTTTTGCCTTCTCTGGGTCTCAGTCTTCTCTTTCTAGAAAGAGAGGTTTGTATAACACTATCTCTGGGGTCCCTTCTGGCTCTCACAGTCAGTGACTCTAGAACCCTTTACCCACTTGTGTCTTCTGAGAGTGTGACAGCATCACCTGCCCCCTCTAGAGCAAGGGACAGGTTTTGCCCCTCTATTTGTTGCTGTGCTAATGGAGGCACATGACCTAGAATATTTGGACCAGGATTAAGTCCTAATGATATTCATCCCTTGGATTTTATTTTATTTTTAAAATAATTTAAAATTTTTGGCTGAATTGGGTCTTTGTTTCTGTGCGTGGGCTTTCTCTAGTTGCAGTGAGTGGGGACTACTCTTCGTTGCGGTGCATGGGCTTCTCATTGCAGTGGCTTCTCTTGCTGTGGAGCATAGGCTCTAGGCACGCAGGCTTCAGCAGTTGCAGCACACAGGCTCAGTAGGCTAGTGGGCTCTAGAGCACAGGCTCAGTAGTTGTGGCACACAGGCTTCAGTAGTTATGGCTCACAGACTCTAGAGCGCAGGCTTAGTCATTGTGGCACACCGCAGCAAGTGGGATCTTCCCAGACCAGGGATCGAACCCATGTCCCCTGCGTTGGCAGGTGGATTCTTAACAACTGTGCCACCAGGGAAGTCCCTTCCCTTGGATTTTAAATCTGTGTCTTTCTGGGGGTTTGAGGTAATGCTGACTTGAGAAACTCAAGAGGGCTGAGACGTGCTGTATAAATAATGGCGGGTATATAGAGCGGTGCTCAAAACTATCATTAGTATTAGTCTTTCTCGTTTATCTGTGCAAATATTCTGCCTGGTACCTTTACACAGGAATTTCCTACTTCCTGGGCATTTTGAATAAAGGCAGCAAAACCCTTGCGGGCAGGCCCAAATTGATTGATCTCTGCTCCTATCTAACACCTGTACTGTAAGAGTTAAATATGTGCTAGTGGAACTGATCAAAATGAGGGGAGCTGAACGGGTTCACTGTCACTTCTTGGTTCTGGAAATGAGAAAAGAGCTTGATGCCCTGAGGCCTTCCTCACCTCATCTCCTCTATCATCTGCACTTTGCTCTCTGCCTACCAGCCACGCTGAGTTTTCTTCCTTAGCTCAAAATAGTCATTCTCCCTTCTGCCTCAGGACATTTGCATAAGCCTTTGCCTCTTCCTGGACCACTCATCTCCCTGCCCCACATACCCGAGCCCAGTTAACTCCCACTTGTGTTTCAGGACTCAGATCTAACATCCATCCATTCAATATTTATTGTCTTGGTCAGTTTGAGCTGCTATAACAAAGTGCCATAGACTGGAGCTTAAACAACAAACACTTTTATTCACACAGTTCTGGAGGCTGGGAGGTCCAAGATCAAAGTACTGGCAAATTAGGTGTCTGGTGAGGACCTGCTTCCTGGTTCATAGATGGTTGTCTTTTTACCCTGGCCTCACATGATGGAAAGAGAGGGTGAGAGAGCTCTCTGGGTTCCCTTTTCTTTTTTTTTCTTTTTTTTTTTTACCTGTACATGGGCCTCTCACTGTTGTGGCCTCTCGCGTTGCGGAGCACAGGCTCCGGACACGCAGGCTCAGCGGCCATGGCTCACGGGCCCAGCTGCTCCGCAGCATGTGGGATCTTCCCGGACCGGGGCGCGAACCCGTGTCCCCTGCATCGGCAGGCGGACTCTCAACCACTGCGCCACCAGGGAAGCCTGGGTTCCCTTTTATAAGGACACTAATCCCATTCATGAGGGTGGAAACTCCCAAAGGCCCCGCCTCCTAATAGTATCACACTGGGGTTAGGATTTCAACGCATGAATTTTTTTGAGGGGGACACAAACATTCAGTCCATTGTGTTTATTGAGCACGTACTATGTGCAAGGCCCAGGGCTCGTGGCCGTGACTCCTTCCTTGCCATCCTCACCTTCATCCTCATGCGAGTCCTGGTCCCTTCCTTCACTGACTCCATCATAGTTTGCAATAATAACATTTGTGTGATTATTTGATATGTGTCTGAGTCTGGCAGGCTGGACCGTCACATCTCTGCTGGCAGCACCCTGTCCCCGTGTTCTGCACTGGGCTGTTGGCACATGCGCACATCGTAGGTACTCGACACTTTTTTTGAATGAATAAATTTTTGAAGAGATTTTGTCGTAATCTAGTCAATGCACAGGACATGAATGGGCTTGCCTTCCTCAGAACCTCTTTCCACAGGGACTTCTGAGGGTAGAGGGAACCCACGCCGTGTACAGATGTGTGTCTGAGGACTTGTATGTTCTTTCATGGTCCGGGGCAGAGATCCTGATCTAAAATATCAGGGATCTGTATGCTTTAAATGCAAATTTCTTCAATCTTTCCTCGGTGTTTTGACCTTAAATAAAGCACCGGCCACTGTGGGTGGTCCAGGTTTGAGACCGAGCCTGTGTAGTCCCTGTGTGGGAAGAAGCGTTCCGGTTGGCTTTGTTCTCCGCAGGTAGATTGTTCTGGAACCTGAAGAGGAGACAGACAGGTATTCGATAGAATAATCACAAAAACGTCTCTGTCACAAAGTTTCTTCCTGTGATTGTTCACAGGAATCTTCCCTGTTTGAAAAGGATGAGTGAAAGAAGACATTCATGTTATTTGATTGAATGGAAGCTGTTGGAGCTTCCTGGGTAAAGCAGTTATTGATAACATTTTTAGATTTTAGGGGGAAAATGAGGACATATTTCAATTAAATGGTGATGATCAACAAACTTCCTGGCCAAAGTTACACTGGAGACACCATTTCTTCTTACCTCGCTCAGCCAGGACCACGTGGCTGCCTTTCTCTGTGTGGCTCTTTCTTCCTTTCATATTGCCAAGGATGAGTACCTATTTTACAGATGAGGCAATGGAGGTAGAAGGACAAGAGGTGACTTGTCTGAAGTCCCACACCTGCAAAGTGGTACAGCTAAGGATCTAAGCCTCAGGCCTCTTTCCGCCGCCTCCAGATGCTTTTAACTTGGGACCAGCATGAGTCACGATGAGAAAGCTGGCAGGAGGGGTGGGATGGATAAACCTAGGAGGATAGCTCAGCTCAGGTCGCAGGAGACCAGCGCCCGGGAGAGCAGCTGTTGAGAGCAAACTTCAGGTGATCGAACCCTGCCTTTTGGGAAAACTAAACCACCAGCACCTTGGACATCTGTACACGGTTCAGAGCAGGAGGTGGGGTTAACATGGGGACAAAAGTGTTTACGACTCATCCAGCAGGGGTCAGAGCCTTGCTTTAAATGTGCTTTTGATTGTGGAAGTGTTTCTACAGATTTCAATTTTAACGATTCTTATAGCACAGGGAACTGTATCCTATATCCTGTAATAAACCATAATGGAAAAGGATATGAAAAAGAATAGAAATACGTATAACTGAATCACTTTGCTGTATAGTAGAAATTAACATTGTAAATCAACTATACTTCAATAAAAATAAGTGTGAAAAATTAAAATAAAAGTTCTTCTCCTAAAACCTTTGCATCCTGTCCAGGTGGGCTTTTAGGTATATAATCCATATTCATCCATTCATTTGGCAAACTCATGTTCTACTATATACACGCTGCCTTGGTAAACCCTACAGGACTGAACCCTGTAGTTAATCTGTATCCCTACTCGACTTCTTCTCCCCAGATGGATACCTCCTCTACCCATTCCACCCAGGAAAGGTCAGCTTTTGGTTTGCAGACTCCATTTAAAATTTTAAGAATAAAAGTTACAGTGAATGACATATTCCATGCACTTTAATGTATTTTGCTTCATTGTCTCCCTTAATTTCATTCTTACAGCCCTGTGATTTTCTCTTATTCCCATTCACAGATAAGGAAATCAACACTCGAAAAGATGAAGCCATTCGCACAAGGTCTCAGGGTCCTCTTGGGGCAGAGGCGGATCCAGAATGCGGGTCAGGTCTGCTTTTTTCCAAGCCTCTGCTCTTCACCACACTATACAGGCAGACCTCATTTTATTGCACTTTGAAGATACTGAGCTTTTTGCAAATTGAAGGTTTGTGGCGACCCTGCATCGAGCAAGTCTATGCGTGCCATTTTTCCAAAAGCACTTGCTCACTTCCTGCCTCTCCGTCACATTTTGGTAATTTTTGAAATATTTCAAACCCTCCATCAGCAAAAAGATTATGACTTGCTGAAGGCTCAGGTGTTGGTTAGAATTTTCTTAGCAATAAAGTAGTTTTTAATTACTGGATGTACATTGTTATTTCAGACATAATGCTATCGTACACTTAATAGACTACAGTATAGTGTAAACATAAATTTTCTATGCACTGGGAAACCAAAAAATTCGTGTGACTCCTTTTATTGCAATATTTGCTTTGTTGTGCGGGTCGGGAACGAAACCTCAATGTCTCCGAGGCTTGTTCTATCTCCCTCAGCGACAAAGAGCAGAAGAAAAGCCTTTATCAGTATGTGCATCTCACAAAGTATTAGTTCAATAATACTAGCAATTCTACATCTCTTAAGCATTTTACAATTTGCAAAGCATTTTGAAGTATGTTATGTGGCTGGGTGCTTGTAACAACCCTACAAAATAGGTCTTATCTTCTCCAGTTTATAAAAGAGGAAATTGGAGGTATTTCTTGCCCGACATCTAGCTAGTGGGTGGCAGGGTGATGGTTTGAGCCCAGGTCCTCCAGCTGTTGAGCCTGTGGTTTCTCCGATACCATAAGCAGAGTCTCCTTGACACCCAATGAGAGCAGGGCGTTGGGGAACAAAGACATGGACACACACACACACACACACACACACACACACACACGCCCTCAGAGCACCAGGGCCTGTTACTGCATGTTACTGCCTGTCCATGGAGTCCTTTTTCAGACATTTCAGTGTGAAAAGGGAAGATCCTAAGGCATTAAACACTACAAACAGTAAAAGTTGCTAATTATCTGAAAAGTTTAGGTGTGATGGATTTTTAAATCTTATTTAATTAAAGTTCATCTTGTTTTTGGATAGCCAGATAAAGATGCTTTGCTACTCCATCTAAATCTCAAACGCACACTGAAAAACCTCAAACTCACACATTAAGGACCAATACTGCTTCTCCAGGTAACTCAGCAAACATTACCAAATCCACTTGCACAAGAATCTACTGCCCCACGTCTACACACCTGTCCATGGGTCTGCCCATTATGTGGGAAAAAATACCTATTGGCACTTTTTTTTTTTTTTGCGGTACGCGGGCCTCTCACTGCTGTGGCCTCTCCCGTTGCGGAGCACAGGCTCCGGACGCGCAGGCTCAGCGGCCATGGCTCACGGACGCAGCCGCTCCGCGGCATGTGGGATCTTCCCGGACCGGGGCACGAACCCGTGTCCCCTGCATCGGTAGGCAGACTCTCAACCACTGCGCCACCAGGGAAGCCCCTTGGCACTTTTAATGCTTTCCCCCAAAGAACACCTCTAACCAAGCAGAAGCAGTCTGATCCCCCAGCTGGAATGATGTAAGTGGAATTAAATATTTTTAAATGATGTCTTGATAGTTGTCAAAATTCCTGGGCTTCTGCTGTGACTTGACAGCTTGGGAATTGCTAATTTAACTCGATCCTATTGGATGGTTTTCCTGTTAAACTCTAAGGTTCGTTGATTGAGTCAGGGCTCCTCCCCCAGCCTGACTGGATGGAGGGTGTGGAGGTCAGCGGCTCCTGCAGCACCTGCAGCCCTGGCTCCTCACACAGGAAGCTGCTCAGTACGTATGCATTTTGTGGGTAAAGGCTGTAAAAGTGTGTGTGATTTTCCAAAAGGGAAATCGGTGATTCTTCAGCCCTGCAAGCATTCATTTACAGCTGTCACAGGCAGACGATTTAATTGAAGGAATATAAGTTTTAGAGTAAGACAGAGCTGGGTTCAAATCACTTCTCTGCCATTTTACTAGCTGAGTGACTTTGGGAAAATTACTTAACCTCCCTGGGTGTGTTTCCTCATCTACGATATGCAAATAATGTATCTACCTTAGGGTGTGGTGTGTATTTAAATAATTAAGATATTTGGGGACTTCCCTGGTGGTGTAGTGGTTGGGAATCCACCTGTCAATGCAGGGGACACGGGTTCCAGCCCTGGTCCAGGAAGATCCCACATGCCGTGGAGCAACTCAGCCCACGAGCCACAACTACTGAAGCCCACGCACCTAGAGCCCATGCTCCACAACAAGAGAAGCCACTGCAATGAGAAGCCCGTACACTGCAGCAAAGAGTAGACCCCGCTCGTTGCAACTAGAGAAAACCCACGTGCAGCAGCGAAGACCCAATGCAGCCCCAAATAAATAATTTATAAAGAATTAATACGCTCAAATACCCATGGCAGTGTAACTATGGCACGTGGTATTCAAGAAACACTGGCTTCATTTTTCTTTTCTCCTTTTAAGCAATTGGGATGCAGTTTTCTGCTGTTTTGTTACATTCCTGCCTTTTCCCCAAAACACAAAGAGATGAGCAAGGACAGCCTCCATCCTCAAAGGTCTAATGGGCGATGGGGACACAGAAGTCCCATGGGGGCTCCAGGGGGCGGTGAGGTTGAGTCCAGACTTCCTGCGTAGCCCTTGGCACTTGCGTGGCATGTAGGAGGGAACCAGAAAGCATCAGTGGACCTCCCACCCAACGTGCACCCCTCTTTTATTCCTCTTCAATTCCTCTCCTTAGCTCCAACTCTCAATTCTGGACCCATGAGTGAGGATCTATGTCACCTTCCTTCTTTCCAAGTGTACAGTGAAAAGAGTAGGACCTTAGAATAAAAATCTGTTGCGTGAAGTGAAGCGTAGCAGAAAATGGTATACAAGAAATAAAGACTTCCTTCTTATTCTATTATTCATGATTTTTATTTAGAGTTGCCATTCTCCTAAGGTGGTAGAAACCTAATTTTGGTCAACAGGTGTCTCCTCTTTCTCCTTGGGTAGCATCTAGGTACCGAGGGGCTTACGTCAGGTCAAAGCACCATGTGTCCACATGGACGCCCGCTGTCCACTGCTCCTGCGGCCGCTGCCGTGTCCTGCGTCCCTCCCAAGTGTCAGAGCCCGTAGGTCTGCGTCACTCTGCTCGTCCAGGTTCGCTCAGGCCACGCCTGCCCAGTAATTGCCCCCCTCCCTCTGCAGGCTCCCCCCATCAACCGCAGGGCCACGCTACTTTTTGGGGTCATCTATGACCGTGTCATTCTTGGCGGCCAGGCAGCTGCCCCTCTCTGGGTCTTCCTGCCTCCTGGACACCCTTGAGGAGCCAGCCTCAGGCTTCCTTTGCTTGGGGTCCTGCCTCTCTATCTGGGACTTTGCTCAGATCCTGGCCTCTTTGATTATGCGTACTGGGTTGCACTTTGGATGTCTCCTAACTCGGGACAAAAACAGACTCTACCCCTCTCTGCAAAGCCAGGCTGGAGAATTATTTCGAGACAAAATGTAGAAAACACAGGTCTTCTCTTCAGACCCTCCTCCTTTCACAGCTGGTTCCACCAGCAATACGTGTGTTCTAAATACAAGAGGAGGGCTTTCTGGCCAGTCCCCGAGCTCAAGGTGGGTGTTCTTTGTAGACAGATATGAGCACTGTATCTTGGGTGTGTGGGTTTGGGGCAAGATGAAGGAGAGTCCCCAGAACTTGCCTCCAACCCTCCCTCTGTTCTAAAGCAGGACACACACTGGTTTCACATTTTTACTTCTCTGGCCACTTGTTTCTTCTCGTTTTCTATTTTTAACAGGTTTTAAAAATGCTTGGGATGGTTCTTTTTTTAAGATGGAAATATAAATCTTCTTGACATGACGTGGAATTTTAACCACAGAAAAGAGCACAAGGTCTTCCCAGAACATATTTTGAGAAGGTGCCTTTGCCTTTTCAATCACCATATTCCTGGGGAGCTCTTCCCTCCAGTCCTTCCTGACCCCCACCTCTCAGCTAAGGCTCTCCTCCTCCAGGGAGCTTTCCCTGGTTGCCCGCTCGGCAGCGGGGGCTCGCGGGTGTGAGTCTGTGCAGCACCCCCTCTATATCACTGTCTTAGTCTGATCAGTCTGCCATAACAAAATACCACAGACTGGGTGGGTGGCTTACACAACAGACCTTTATTTCTCACAGTTCTGGAGGCTGAAGTTGAAGATCGAGGTGCTGGTGGATTCTGGTTTTCGTGAGCACGTTCTACCTGGCTTGCGGATGGCGACCTTCTCCCTGTTTCTTCACCTGGCCTTTCTTTGGTGCGTGCACAGCGGCAGAAAGAGAGAGAGGGTGTGGGAGAGGGCGAGAGAGGGAAATCTCTCTCCCTTCCTCTTATAAAGCCATCAATCCTTTTGGATTAGGACTCCACCCTTATGACCTCATTTCACCTTAACTACCTCCTAAAAGCCCAATCTCCAAATACAATCACTTTGGGAGTTAGAGCTGCGACACATGAATCTGGGGGGGGACACATCTTGGTCCATAACGATGGCTCTCACATCTCCTCTGCCTTGTGGATCAGCTCCTTAGTAATACACAGGCCTTTCCTGTGAGCTCAGTGGTGTTGGAGGGCCCAGCAGACAAAAGTCTGTCTTGGCCATCTTGACCTCCGTCCCGCGTCTGGCCTCTCTGGGGTCTGCCCTCAGTGCTGACCCAGGCTCTTGGGTTGGGCTCAGTCCTCTGACCCTGGCGCCTCTTCCTGTTTTTGGTAAGGATCCCCCCCATCTCCTCATCAATTGGCTGTGGATAATAAAGCCCATTCTCCTTCCAAACAGCTGGACTCCCCTCTCCTCCAGCCCCCTTCCCCACAGGTGGCATGGAGGGGGTTCTCACAACCTAGCATCTCAATTAGCGCTGTGGGCTTGGGGGGCCAGCAGGCCTTCCCCCAGGGCCCGACTGTGAAGCCACTGGCTCAGCACACACCCCACCTGCCCATTCAAGCTGGGTCTCCTCTTCAGAAAGTGGGTGATGCCCCCAGCTCACAAGGTCTGGGGGCACTGAGCGTGAGGATGTACAGCACGTACTCTGGGTGAGGTAACTTTTAACTACCCGTGTACACGTGCTTGCAGACATCCATGCCCCGCTGCTGAGTCTCCACGGTAGCAGTCTGTCTCTGTCACCTCCTTGCAGGCTCTCCTAAAATGCCCGTTTCCTGCAGGCCTTTCATTTTAAGCTTTGGTGAGCAGGGAGGTAATCCCATCATCTCTTGACCCCCTTCTGTACTCTCACGGTTTTTCATATTATCTGCAAGCAATCCGGAAATTGTTCCAAGTTTATCCATCAGGAGAGGGACGAGATGGCTGCTGGTCCGCCTGCAGTGGCGCTGTTAACGTCACACCTGGTCTCGCAGTTTCTGGGCTGCTGTGTTTCCTGCTTGAGCAGGTAACCAGGTCAGGCCCAGCTGCTCGCCCTGCTCCAGGGATTTAATGGAGGCTAAGAAACAATGTCAGGTTTCCCCAGTCCCTTGTCATTGGAAGCAGGAACGATACTGGGGTTTCCATCCTGGAGATTTTCCTTGGGAGATGTGTTCATTTGTAAAGGGCTGAGGATTTACAGACACCTGTTTTTAATTTTTTTTTTACATAAATTTGTTTTGGAATAATTTGGGGATTTACAGAAGAGTTGCCAAGATACAGCACAGAGAGTTTCTGTATACCCCTCCCTGGTTCCCCTATGCATATCTTACATGACCATGGCTCCTGTGTCACAGCTAAGAAACTGACATTGGTACATTACTGTTAATGAACCCTGCCTTTATTGGATTGCACCAATTTTTCTATTGAAGTTCTCTTTCTGTTCCAGGATCCAATCCCGGACACATGTTGCAGTTTGTTGTCACTCTGTCCCTGTCTTTCCTGCTCTATGACAATTTCTCAGTCTTTCCTTCTCACTGCCCCCCTCCTCGCTTTCCTTTCTTTTTTCTTTTTTTAACTTTAGTAAAATATATATAGCATAAAATTTACCGTTTCAACTATTTTAAGCACACAATTCACTGGCATTAATACATTCACAGGGCTGTGCAAACATCACCGTTGTCTATTTCCTGAACTTTTTTTTTTAATCATCCTGAATAGAAACCCTGTACCCATTAAACAATAACCCCAGTTTTCTTCCCCCTACCCTATAACCTCTATTCCACTTTCTGTCTCTGTGAGTCTGTCTCTAGGCACCTCAAATAAGTGGAATCATAGAACAGTTCTCTTTCTGTGTCTGGCTCATTTCGCTTATCATAATGTTCTTAAGGTTCATTTACATTGTATCACCTATCAGAAGGAATTTTCAGAGCTGAACAGTATTCCATTGTATGCGTATAGCACATTTTGTTTATCCATTCGTCTGTTGATGGACACCTGGGCTATTATGAATAATGCTACTAGGAACATGGGTGCACAAGCATCCATTTGAGTCCCTGCCCTCAATTCTTCTGGGTTTATACCTAGGAATGGGATTGCTGGATCTTATGACAACTCTACGTTTAACTTTTTGAGGAACCGCCATACTGTTTTCCACACTTTTCTTCTTTTCTAGGACCTTGATCACCTTGAGTAACTGGCGAGGTGTTCTGTAACATGTTCCCCCAATCTAGGTTTGTGTAACGTTTTCCTCATGATCAGTTATTTTGGAAAGAATATACAGAGGTGAAGTGCCTTCCTCCTCACAGCACATCTGGGGCTGCATGAGATGCACATGACGTCACTGGTGATATTAGCCTTCATCACGTGGTTGAGATGGTGTCTGCCAGGTTTCTCCACTGTAAAGGTACCATTTTCCTTCCCTTGATCTGTGCTTTAAGGGGGGTCACTAAGTCCGAGGCTCTCAAGGGGAGGAGGGTAAGTTCCACCTCTTAGATGGGTAGTTTGTACTTATATTACTTGGACTTCTTCCATATGGGAGATTTGTCTCTTCTCCCATTTATTTACTAACTCATGTGTTATTTTTAATACCAGTATGGACCCATGCCTATTTATTTTATTGTTTTGTTTTCGTTTTTGTTTTTGCGGTACGCGGTCCTCTCACTGCTGTGGCCTCTCCCGTTGCCGAGCACAGGCTCCGGACGCGCAGGCTCAGCAGCCATGGCTCACGGGCCCAGCCACTCCGCGGCATGTGGGATCTTCGCGGACCGGGACACGAACCCGTGTCCCCTGCATCGGCAGGAGGACCCTCAACCACTGCGCCACCAGGGAAGCCCCATGCCTATTTATTTTACACTTTGGATTGTAATCCAGGGCTACGTTATAAATTTTGTTGCTCAAATGGTTCCAGCTTTGGGCGTTTTAAAGTGGCCTCTGGGTTCCTTGGACATGCCCCATTCTTTTTTTGTTGTTTTTCATTTTTGAACACTGCATTACTTTCTGATACTATAGGATACTTCAGGCTTATCTTGCGTTTTCCCCTGCTTCATCTCTAGAATCAGTGATTTCTCCAAGGAACCCTGTTTCCTTTTTTTTGGAAAATCATATTTAGTAACGAGGCTCTTGGCTCTGGGTGGGAGACACCTGTATTTTAAACGAAGTTTAGTTAATATTTATCGACTGCCCTTATCACCAGCAGATGTAGCCTGAGGCCCCCAAAAACAGAGGTCAGCAACGATGAGCACGGACCAAAACTGTTATTACCTAAAGGAATAGGTGCTGGGTGCAAGGCTTGTCTCATTTGGGGGGATAGGTATCTAGAAGCCCCACTTTTTAAAGCTGTCTTTGTGGGTCAGGGCACAGGATGAGGGCTTGGATGTCAGAGCCCACGTTGTAGAGATCTACTGCCAGTTAAGCTGAGTTCTTTCAGCCCGTGTAGGTAGGTCACAAACACCCAAAGTTAAGCCATCCTGAGATGTGGGCAGCAGGAAGGTAGAACTTCCCGTAACATGTCAGGTCAGGGCTGAGAGTACAGAAAGGTAGACAGGCTGGAAGGAGAGATGACCAAACTCAAATCCCAAACAATGACCCTTCAGTGAGCCTCCTTATAGGACTGTGGGTCACACAGAACTGGAAACTGGGATCTTCTCCAAAGATCTAAGCTGTTGGGTGTCAGGTACAAGTGGGACCTGGCAGGTGGGTGGTAGATCAGACCTGGTGTGTCAGCTCAGGTGAGAAAGGTGTGCCATCTGCTCTCGCTCGTGTTTTCTGTCAGGTGTGGACTAGGCAGGTGATGCTGCATGAGACGGTAGATCCATGTCCTGCAGGGAAAGCCCTGCAGGAAACGGGTTCCAGATCTCCCGGCAGCTCCAATTTCCCCTCTGAGGCGCTACCCCCTCTTAGAAGATAGGATCTAGAGCATATGCCAACCCCAATACATCATAATATAAAACTCATGGAGGTGCCCACATACATCAATGGCAGGAAGAGGGGGGGAGGTTTGCTTTATGACTTGGTAAATCGGGATCATTTATTTTGATTCGCCTTACATCTAACTCTACCCAATTTTAGTATATGTGCTGCCGAAGCGAGCACTAACTCTACCCAATAATGAGAGATATGTATGCATAAATTTGGCCGGCTTAAGCCCTAGGAATTTTCTAGTGCAATTGTAAAAGTTTCTTATTACTTCCCTAGAGTCACTGCCTTTATCTCATAAGTCTGGTCAGAAAATCTTTGATATTTGAAAGATTTTTTTCTTGGCCTGAAAAACAGCTTTCGGTATTGGAATGGGGTGGAGTCTCCCTGGCATTGCTCATGCCTGGGCTATGGCACAGCTTCCGGAAGGGCCTGTCAATTATTTCTCAGCAGGGCTGGCTGGAGCTTGTGCAGACTGCGCTGTGGGACTGAGATAAGAAAAAACCCCAATTTCTCATAGTTAAAAATGTTCCCTCCTTGATTTTCAAATGAGGAAGAAAAAGCAAGTCTTTTGTCCAATACATTTACAGATGCATTCTTAACATCTGACTATAAGGTTAATATTAATGCATTTGTTCAGTCATTCAACAAATATTCCTTTACAGAAAAGCCATCCCTGCCTTTTGCAGAACAGCTACTGGAGGCCATGCCCTGTGCTTGGCACTGGGAAAAGAGAACGTAGTTCCTGCCTTCACTGGCTGAGAGCCTCGTGGGGCAGGTGCTACCCAGAGGGAGAGAAGAGGGGAAAGAGGGATGCAGCATGAAAGAAGGGAGACCCATGATGCTATCTCTGATGGGCTCCTTGGATGACTTACTAGACGTTAACAGTATGGTTGGGTTCTGATTCAAAACGGTAAACCTAGCATACATATTCATCTCTCCTGCCTCTGAAATCACCACTGGAATAATATTAAAGAAATGTAAAATTAACAACAAAGGGGAGAGTGTGTGCAGAAAAGCTACCAGAAGGCAAGAGATTTTTATGGGTTTCAAGAAAATGGATAGCAGACAGCACTGGGTAAAGCAGAGTGGAGAAAGTTGCTCTCGGAATAGCCCAGGAAAGGACTGCAGTGGAAATGGCAGCCGTTCTTGCCCTCCGAGCCTGGGTGGGGATAGAGGGTTAAACGCGGGGCACGTACAGACATACAGACAGTGTGCCAGCTGGGATTAAAAGAAGAGAAACACTTACTAAAAAGCTGAACTATCGACCAGGGCAGGGCTGGATCTTGTAGCCTGAGCTCTGCACACCAGAATAAAAGCGTCCTAGCCTGGGTATGAGAGTGGGCACTGCCACGTTTGTCTGCTTCTCACCCTTGAATCTCAAAATAAAGTCTGCCATACATGTGCTTTGACCCAGATCTCATATATCTAATGCCCAGGCACCCAGGGAAGACAGAGCCACACAGAAGAGGAAGCAATTCAGAAGAGTGATTTCCATAATTCACCCAAGTCCTTCATTTATAAATATAAGTAGACAAGTAAATATCACTAGGCATTTAAAGAAAACAAACAGTATAAGAGAAGGGCACCAACAGGAACAAATACTAGAGGAAACAGAAGTGAACCAAAGATAACTTCAAAAAACTATTTGGCATCTCAATGTGATTTAATAAAAATACTGTTTCTGTAAAATAAGAACCAGAGGCCATGAAGAAGAACAGAAAGGAGATGGCTGAACTTCTGGGGAATCCAGACCAAGACCATTCTTTCCCTTTTCCTCTGGGAGAAAACTCCAGAAGAAAGTGTGGCTTATGTGAGGACTCACCAATAGGGATACGCCAACCTCAGCAGCACAAGGATTGAAATCTAACGAGAGAGATTTCAGATTTTTTTTAAATGAGGTATAATCGGCATATTGTAAACTATATCCACTGAAGTGTACAATTCAAAAGTTTTTAGCATGTTTATGAAAATGAGCGACCAGCACCACTTCTAGACGTTTTCATTACTACTGACTGTCGCTCCCTATTCCCCGGTCCCCCTAGTCTCTGGCAACAACTGATCTTCACACTGAGTTTAAGCAAAGGGTTTTGATTGCAAGATACACTTTACTTTTTAAAAACCTTAATTTCTTCTGCCCCCAGAGAAATTCTCTTGATGTAATTCAGCACATTAACTAACAGAGTAAAAGTATACAGTGATCTCAATAGGTGCATTAAAAGCATTTGATAAAATTTAACATCCACTTATAATTTTTTTTTATAAATTTATTTATTTTTATTTTTGGCTGCTTTGGGCCTTTGCTGCTGTGTGCGGGCTCTCTCCAGCCGCGGTGAGCGGGGGCTACTCCTCACTGCGGTGCGCAGGCCTCTCACTGCAGCGGCCTCTCCTATCGTGGAGCACGGGCCCCAGGGCCGCGGGCCTCAGTAGGTGCGGCACGCGGGCCCAGCAGTCATGGCCAGCGAGCTCCAGAGCGCAGGCTCAGCAGTTGTGGCACACAGGCCCAGTTGCTCCGCGGCATGTGGGATCCTCCCAGGCCAGGGCCCGAACCCATGTCCCCTGCACTGACGGGCAGATTCCCAACCACTGTGCCACCAGGGAAGCCCCAGGTTTTTACTTACAGCCTTTATTTGGAAAATATCCTTATTAAAACGTTTTTAATTTTCATATAATTATAAAAAGTCACTTTCAGTTTACAGTTATTACAAAATATTGGCCACATTCCCCATATGGTACAATACATCCTTGTAGCCTATGTCACACCCACTAGCTTGCGCCTCTCCCTTCCTCACGCCATATTGCCTCCCACCCCCCACTGGTCATCACTAGATTGTTCTCTATATCTGTGAGTCTGCTTCTTTTTTGTTATATTCACTAGTTTGTTGTATTTTTAAGATTCCACATATAAGTGATATCATATAGTATTTGTCTTTCTCTGTCTGGCTTATTTCACCTAACATAATGCCTTCTAAGTCCATCCATGTTGCTTCAAATGGCAAAATCTCATTTTTTTATGGCTGAGTAGTATTCCATTCTGTGTGCGTGTGTGTGTGTGTGTGTGTGTATGCGTGTATATCTGTATATCTATCTATCTATCTATCCTCTGTGTATCCATCTATCTATTTATCTATCTATCTATCTCACATCTTCATCCATTCATCTGTTGAAGGACACTTAGGTTGCTTCCATATCTTGGCAATTGTAAATAAGGCTGCTATGAACATTGGGGTGCATGTATTTTTTTGAATTAGTTTTTTGGGTTTTTTTTTTTTTTCAGATATATACCCAGGAGTGAAATTGCTGGGTCATATGTTAGTTCTATTTTTGGTTTTTTGAGAAACCTCCATACTGTTTTCCACAGTGGATACACCAATTTACACTTCCACCAATAATACACAAGGGTTCCCTTTTCTCCACAACCTTGCTAACATTTGTTATTTGTGTTCATTTTGATGATAATACTTTTGACAGGTGTGAGGTGATATGTCATTGTGGTTTTGATTTGCATTTCCCTGGCCATTAGCGATGCTGAGCATCTTTTCTGTGCCTGTTGGCCATCTGCATTTCCTCTTTGGAAAAATGTCTATTCAGTTCTTCTGCCCAGTTTTAAATTGGGTTGTTTGGTTTTTTTGATGTTGAGTTGTATGAGCTGTTTATATATTTTGGATATTAATCTCTAGTCAGTCGTGTCATTTCCAAACATTTTCTCCTATTCAGTAGGTTGTCTTTTCATTTTCTCTATGGTTTCCTTTGCTGTGCAAAAGCTTTTAAGTGTGATTAGGTCCCATTTGTTTATTGATTATTTTTGCTTTTATTTCCTTTACTTTAGGAGACAGATCCAAAAAAATATTGTTTGGATTTATGTTGAAGAGTGTTCTGCCTATGTTTTCCTCTAGGAGTTTTAGAGTATCTAGTTTACATTTAGGTCTTTACTCTATTTTGAGTTAATTCTTCTGTATGGTGTTAGAGAATGTTCTAAGTTCATTCTTTCACATGTAGCTGTCCAGTTTTCCCAACACCACTTATTGAAGAGACTGTCTTTTCTCCACTGGATATTCTTGCCTCCTTTGTCGTAGATTAATTGACCTTAAACTTGTGGATTATTTTTTAAATTAAAAAACTGTATTTCCTTAGACCATATATCAGACAGCTATAAAACGTCACTTAAAACAGAATACCATTTAGGATAGCTATAAAAGCAAACAAAAGTAAACCCAGCAACCTAGAAATAAATCTAAAAAGAGATACGCATGATTCTTGTGGAGAAAATGGTAACATTTACTGAGTGACATTTTGGAAAACCTAGAGGTATATCATGTTCATGGATAGAAAGCCTCAATATCATAAAGATATGAATTCTCCCAAAACTGATCCATAGATTAAATATAATTTTCATTTTTTAGATTAAAAAAATTTAAAACTCCAATAGGATTTTAAAGTTAAACTCAATGAGATTATTCTAAAATCTACACAGAAGAATAATAGACCAAGAACGCTCAAGAATTCCTTGGAGGAAAACCAGATTGGGGCGGGGGTAGTGGGGTGTGGGGCGGAGCTTGCTCTCTGGATTCCCAAGCATGTCACACAGCAAGGGCTACTAAGGCAGTTTTGTGTTGACTCAGAGATGGACAAGCAGAGCTCAGGGAGCAGAACAAAGAGGTTGCAAAATGTCTTGCCCGTGTGTGGGAATGTGATGTTGACAGAGCTGGTACTGAAGGTCAGTGAAGGAAGGATGAACTATCTCATGAATGGAGTTGGGGTAATTCTGACTCCCCAGGACTTTAAGATAATAAATCTGGGCTTCCCTGGTGGCGCAGTGGTAGAGAGTCCGCCTGCCGATGCAGGGGACACGGGTTCGTTCCCCTGTCCGGGAAGATCCCACATGCCGCGGAGCGGCTGGGCCCGTGAGCCATGGCCGCTGAGCCTGCGTGTCCGGAGCCTGTGCTCCGCAAGGGGAGAGGCCACAGCAGTGAGAGGCCCGCGTACCACAAAAATAAATAAAAAAATAAATCTGTGTTTTTCAAAGCTGCTAGTTTGTGGAGATGTGTTACAGCAGCCACAAGAAAATAATACAGTGGTCTTGCCCCTCCGTTTGGAATGTGGTATCTGTTTTCTTTGGGTCTCAGTCAAAACTTCCATTTCAAATAATTCTGAAACCAGAATTCTATACCCAGCCAAATGATCATGAAGCTTATGGGGAAATGAAGACATTTTCCTACACGGAAGGCGTTAAAAACATTTATCTCCTGTACATTAAGAGAAATACATACAGACACACAGGTACATAAGGATGAACTCCAGCAAACTTAAAAGGGATCTACTAAAATCAAAGCACGAGCTCCAGGAAACTGGATCTAATTCACGTGTATGAGGGAAATAAATGTCAGGAACACGGCTTTGCAGTGGGACTGGAAAACAGGAAAGAAAGGAAGAGATTAAAGAATGACTTTGAGAACAAAGCAGTTTCGTGTTGAGGTGTCAAATCATCAAGCAGGGAGCAAGAGGAAGTGTCCATGGCCGGGTTAGGTCCTGTCAGGTTGTGTTACGCAAAGACGGTTAAAGCTGATGTGCTACTGCTCTCCCGGTAGTTGGAGTAAAACATAGGGCCAAGAGGATTTGAAGTAATGCAAAGCCATGTCTGATAAAAATGTTAAATCAGGGGCTTCTCTGGTGGCGCAGTGGTTGGGAGTCCGCCTGCCGATGCAGGGGACACGGGTTCGTGCCCCGGTCCGGGAAGATCCCACATGCCGCGGAGCGGCTGGGCCCGTGAGCCATGGCTGCTGAGCCTGCACGTCCGGAGCCTGTGCTCTGCAACGGGAGAGGCCACAGCAGTGAGAGGTCCGCGTACCGCAAAAAAAAAAAAAAAAAAAAAAAAAAAAAAGTGTGTCCTGTTCTGGAGAGGGTAGTGAACTGTCAAGGAGCGGAGGGTGATCAGCTCGTGGACATTTCTGATTGGTTGGTGATGAGGTAATGGGGAGTCAGCATCATCCACCTTCTCGTTCCAAACGGTCTGGGGTCTCCCTGCTTGTGGGCAGCATACAATTCACCCCTCCCACCTAATGGGGGTTTCAGTATCTGCAAAACAGCTCAAAGGAGATGGCTCAGTATATTATCTATAGTCCTTGGGGAGGAACTAAAGGTCCTTGACGTTGTTTAATGGCTAAAGTATTACTATTTTGTCTTGCTTGACTGTTTTCCTTTCTTTCTGCATTTTGTTTTCCTTTCTTTCTGCATTTTGTCACTTCTCCGATTAAATTTATTCTTTGAGTAAAGTTTTTCTACAGACAAAAGGCAGGCGGAGGACATGGGTGGGAGTCTATTTCGGGAAGGTCTCATAGGGTCCTGCTCGGTTACAATTTCAGAAATCCACAGGGAACACGCCCATTGCAGTTGGTTGCTGTGGAGTATTAATCATTTGACGTATCAGATTTGACCCATGCTATAAGCTTCCTTGCTTCCTTTCAGAAGACAGGGATGGCCTCACAGACAGACATGGGGCGACCATGAACCTGGTGTGCAGGACGGCAAGGGGGACCCAAGGATGCAGGCCTGCCAGAGGTAGCACCACCTCAGGGGGAGGAAGCTTCTAATAACATGGAATTATGTTTCCTTCTCTATGTATTGAATCACCCTTCTTTACCGAAGATAATATTTGTATAATTATAATATCAACTCCATTGACTTTAGTTTTTTAAAATGAACCTATAGGTAATTAAGTTGTTGATACAGGGTTAATTATAGATACATAATTATCTAGAAATAAATAATTAATAAACATAGTAATATTATAAGACCTGATAAATTAAAAGTAATGATGGTGCTGACAAAACAGGGAGCCTGGAAGATGGAGCAGGGGAGAGTAGCGTCGGAGAAACATTTCCTTCACCTTACATAGTAGAAAACTGACAAACACTGTCTATAGTTGTTGAAACAAGAGATAGAGGTTTCTGTTTATTTTTAGAGTCAAATGCATTAAATTAATCCAACGAAAACTATTGTTATAACTAAGAAAATTCTGGAAGATAAGAGAGGTAAAAGATAGTTGTGAGCTAAATATTTCATCTGTAGAACCAGGAGTCAAATTGCAAAACAGTGATATTTGTATATTGTCGGGGAACCAAGACTAGGTGATGGGGAGAGATAGGGGACATTTCATCTTTTAAATATCATGCTTGTTTTTTAAATTTTTTTTAACCATGTGTGAATATTTTTTTTCTCTTGCTCTGTCTCTCTCCCTTTTTCTTTCTCTCATAGATCCAAACACTCTGTGAATGTTAAAAAATAAAAAGCAGCTGTTCTCTTTCAAAACTTGGCCTCTTGAAATGTGAAGATGTGTGAATGGAGCCTGCAGGGAGACAGGCGGCACAGCAGGTGATGATGCAAAGGACCCTTCAGGTGGGCGGTGGGCGTGGTCCTGCTGGGGGCTACAGGATGTCTCTCACTGAGGATGCATGTGGGATAGACAGCTGGGTCAGGAATCTGTCTCTGGTTCTGGGCACCTGTCTCACCCCGTCTGAGTGCTGAGGGCGGGGTCCCAGCTTGGGGTCACTCACAGCTCATCTGGCATGGGAGCTTTCTCCCACGCTTTAGAGCCTACTCTGGAACCTTCTTCTCTGACGCAGAGGCCAGCTCCTCCATCAGAGGGGGTGCAGGATCATTAGTCCCGTGTCTGAAAGCTTTGGGGAAAGGTTCACTCTCATCCATCCTGGTTATTTGCTTTGCTCCTGTGCCCCCCACCTCACCCCACCCCTGCCCCAGAAGCCAGGAAGTCATCCCTGGGAGGTCCTAGTGTGACCAGAGGCCTGAGAGGAGGGAGGAGGGAGAAGGGCCAGCTTGCCCCCTCCCAGTGACATGGGCAGGAGGTGACAGGGGCCCGCAGAGGCAGAGCTGTCATGAGGCCGAAGGACGAATCAAGTTTCCCTGGATCGGGCAGGACCGACTTCACCTCCTCCCGGACCCTCACGGCTGCCTTGTGAGAGATGCGTTTACAACTGCGGTTCTGGGGTCAGGTGTAAACGTGGGCTCGTGTCCGGCCACGCACACCTTTGTCCAGAGAATAGCGACCGAGGGGTAGTGCGGATGGCAGGACACACCAGGCGCGCAAGACCTTGACTGGGTCCAAAGCTGGAGTCCAGCCCCACTCTCACTGGGCTCTGTGCTCTTGACCTCTTGGATGAGTCCCCGCCCCATCACTGGAGATTTTCAGAAGTTAAATTCAAAGTTGCTGGTGGTTTTGAGTCACCTTTTCTTCTTCTTCTTCTTCTTTTTCAATAACGACTGCTGAGTGAAAATTAGGCTGCTGTGTGGGTAGCTGTTAAGGGTGCCTCATTTCCACTCCGGAGAGCTGCCCACACAGCAGATTTTGGTAGCACTTGAAGTGGGACCTGATTTTGCCTCTCAGCTGCTGTATTAAAATAAAAAGCCCTTAAGCTGATTATAAGGATACCAATTTAAATGTACGGATACCACTTCCATGAGGGGAGAAATGTCTTCATTGATTCTCTGAGACCTCATGTCCTCTATGGGGACGCACGTCACATCCACCTTCTGATACTTTCTGGCACAGAATGGTCTGGGGAGGGGAAGGGCAGCTGTGGAAAGAACACTGGCTGGAGAGTCCGGAGCCTGGGGGTCGAGCCCGGCTCTGATGCTGACTTGCTGTGTGAGTTGTTTTTTTGTTTTTTTAAAATATTTATTTGTTTATATACTTGGCTGCGTGGGGTCTTTGTTGCGGCACGTGGTGGGATCTTTAGCTGAGGTACATATGCGGGATCTAGTTCCCTGACCAGGGATCGAACCCGGGGCCCCTGCGTTGGGAGTGTGGTGTCTTAGCCGCTGGACCATCAGGGAAGTCCCAGCTGTGTGATTTAAGGGGCATCCCAGCTCTGTTCTCGTGGGGACATTCACATCTGCTTGTTACCCTGAGGCCACGTTACCCCGAGGACTGGATGAGTTAACAGAGGACAAAACTTTGTCCCCTCACTGAGCCCCGGTTTATCACCATTCCTCACCCTTGAGGCCTTTTGTGGGTGGGAGGCTCCTGCTTTTGCCCCATCCCAAGTTTCTTCGGGCTCCTTTGGAATATTTCTATGCCTTCACCTCCTGTCCATCAGCCTGTCGTAACAGCCTCTCAGCTAGTCTTGTTTCTCTTTGGTCCACCTTCAGGTGACGGCCTGAGCGATCTCTAGCGTGCAGGTCTGAGAGTACGACTCCCTTGCTTAAAAGAGAAGTCTTCAGGCTATGCTTGGAGCTCCAGTTTGACGCTCAAGGCTCTCCTTGCTCTTCCAACCTGCCTGCAAGCTTCTTCTCACCCTCTGGGTGGAAGCCTTCAAGTCTTCTCTGGGCAACAGAAGCTCTCAGACCTCTCCAGGCAGGTGGAAGTGTGAAGTCCTCCCTCAGCTCCCGGGGGCACCGGGGCACTGCACAGAGCCTCCATCTTACTCCCTTTCGTACTGAATAACTCTGACCCACCCTCTCTGCTCCAGGCTGTGAGGCTCGGGGGTGTCGGTGATGGGGCAAACCCATCGCGGTAGCCTTGTAGGCACACAGAGGTGTTCGTTGAGTGAACGAATGATCTAAGGAGCCCCTTTTGTTGAGAATATTCTTTTCCTTCTACTGAGCTCTCTGATTTAGCTGTGAGCCACACCTTCTGGGGACGATTCCCGGGAACCCCGTCAGGGAGATGTGAGGGCCCTCTAGGTCCCTGGGTAGATTCCTGTCTCGGCACTAGCAAGGGTTGATTTCACTGATTTGCTCACGCGATCCTACTCCCATTCCTGTGGCATAGGGTGAGCCCAGCAGCTTGGTGGGGCAGTCGTGATGCTGGTCTTTTTATCTCTAGAATCTGGGCTTTAACCAGGGGCTTGGGGGAGTGTCCTCAGCTGCCGCCTGTAGCAGAAAGTCACCCACGCAACCTGTAGAGGGCTGGGGGGGGGGTAGCCAATGCCCCACCAGTCTGTTCTCTGTTAAGGTTGGCAAAGGATGACCGCGCACGGGAGGTGCTCCTTCCTGAGGTCACCTGCCCTCCGCCCCCATCAGCCTGTACCAGACTGGCCCCTCTGGATGGCAAGGTGAGGGCGTGCTCTTCTTTCCAAGGGGGCGAGGCAAAGCGCAGAGGGTATCACAGGGTCAGAGCCCAAATGCTCTGCTCTCCCCATAGCTGCTCCCTTGAACTGCCTCTGGATACAGCTCATTCCACTTCTGACCTGTCTCTCTTGCCTCCAGCTCTTCTGTTCACCTGGAGGCCCAGGTGTGACAGGTGGGGTGATGGACTCTAGGTCCACGTGTAGGAGGAAATGTCAGTGCTAACGTCAGCACACCTTACCCAGGGCGAGCATCTATGTTTCTTAGAGGCATCACGGTCTAACCTTATATTGAGGAAAGGCCGTGCCTCCTTTTGCCTCTGGGGTTGCGCCTTTGGGGAATAACATAATAATAATAATGTTATCGTGCCAAGGAGGTCTGGCTTGTTCCTGCCCTCCCTGGCCTGGCTGCCTTTCCAGAGAAATAACATTAGTTGTCCGTGCTTTTTCTCCTTGCCACGTGGATGACATGGTCCCATCTCTGGAGCATCTGTTCTGATGAAATTCTATTGGCTTCCCTTTCTCCTTCTAATGGTGGTGGGAGGGGACAATTTGCTGGTTTATTCTGTACCTAGTTGTTGCCTCTCCTAAACTTGAGGGTTGGTGCATTGCATACCGGCCCCTCTATTCCCAGGGACCAACACAGGACTTAATTCCGAGTATGTACTCAGTAGATGTCTGTGGCATGAATGAAGCAATGAATGCAGGGGAACGGGGGTCAATTATCAGTGAGGAAAAAGAAAACGGAGGTGGGTCTGTGAAGGTGGGATTCCTTGCCCAGCCCAGGCGGCCGGGAAAGGAAGGAGACTGAAAGAGAGCCGGTGTGGCTGCAGAGAGAAGGGAGGGCCAGGTAGATGGAGAGTCCTTCGCAGCCTCCTTGATGCAGACAGGCAGCCTTTTCTGGCCAGCTTCTCCCCTCCCTCTGGCTCTTTCCCGAGGTGGGTGGCAGGCAGCCAGAAGAGGAGCGCCACTGGCTGAGCTGGGGCAGGGTTGCTCCAGGCAGACGGTAAGTGCAGGCTTTAAGGCTCCCCGAGGTTTCCCACGGCAGCCAGTTAGCTGCCTTCTCCGCGAGGTGAGAGCTATTCTCCTTCCCCCAGTCAAGGGCAGGGGCTCTACGAGAATCACTTGTAAATACGAGGGGCACCTGCAAGCAGGGGGGCCGCATTCCACCCCTGGCTGGGGGTCTGCTTGGACAGTGGCTGCTGATCTGGTGCGATGCTGGGAGGAGGAGACAAGGAAGTAGGGAGAGCAGCAGGGTGAGACGGGGACGGGGTGACGTGGCCTGTGTCCCCACCACCGGGTAAGGACGCCTGAGCCTCCCGGGAGCTGAGCACACTTGGAGGAAGGTGGCTGGCCCTGATCCATCTGCCAGTGTCCTGCCCAAGAGAGCTGCCTGCTGGGGCACGGGTCCCCCAGCAAGACGGTCCTGGGGGTGGAAAAGGAGGCTGGAGACTGAGCTGGAGCCCCCAGCACCGCGTAGGGTGGGAAGGTCTTCATGGGAACCCAGGCATGTGCTGGCGAGAGTGCCCTTTGGACACCATGGGCACAGAGGGTAGCGTTGGGCATTCAGGGTAGGCAGAGAAACTGTGGAGAGGCCACAGCCCTCTGTCCCTCTGTCCCCCCACCTTCCATCCCAGAGAGGTGAGTTGGGTCAGTGGTGGAGGAAGCCTGTGGGACCCTCTGCCCGCTCTTCTCTGCCAGAGACCCTAGGACCACCTTGGGGTGGGGTGAGAACCAGGCCAGAGACCAAGGTATAAAATGGACAGGGGGCTTCCCCAGTGGCGCAGTGGTTAAGAATCGGCCTGCCAACGCAGGGAACACGGGTTCGAGCCCGGGTCCGGGAAGATCCCACAGGCCACAGGGCGACTAAGCCCGTGCGCCACAACTACTGAGCCCACGCACCTAGAGCCTGTGCTCCGCAACAAGAGAAACCACCACAATGAGAAGCCCGCGCACCGCAATGAAAAGCAGCCCCCGCTCGCCGCAACTAGAGAAAGCCCGCGCACAGCAACGAAGACCCAACGCAGCCAAAAATAAATAAATAAAATAAATTTAAAAAAACGGACAGGATTTGGTCCCTTTAGTGGACTTTTCCAATCACTGAGAGTGGCTGAAATGTTCTGAGATTTGGTCAGGCTGTAACTAAGGGAGCAGGAAAAGGAGGATTTGACCCAACACCACTGGTGGGAGATTATGAAGGAAAGTAGAACCGGTCCATGTTGATTCCTTTCTCCGCACGCGGCTGCGTGCTGCTCATCGGAACGCAGAGACGCTGCGTCCCCTCGCTGACCTCCCAGGGGCCTCGCGACTTGGAGATTATTGGCCCTATTGTCACAGGGGTAAGCACTGAGGTCCAGAGAGGTGAGGACCTTGGCCAGAGCTGCACAGCTTGGAAGGAGCCAAGCAGAGATTAAACACAGAGCTGTCAGACTCCAGAGCCCAGCGCCTGGGAATGTCATTTACTGAGCATCTTTTAGGTACCTTTTGCTTTTCCTGGGTTCTCTCCCAACTGGGAGGCCAGCCTTGTTTTCTTTTACCAGGAAAGATATTGAGTCTCAGACAGGTAGGTAACCACCCAAGGGTACGGTGCAGGCAAGTATGAGGCTGCAGTTTGCACCCCAGTTGGTCTAACTGCAGATCCAGTTCTTTCCCCAGTATTCCCAGCTGCTCCATCCAGAGTCCTGCAGGACTACTTAGCATTGCCCAGCTTGGAAGCCTCGGTCTAATCCCAATACCATGATTGCTTTGACCTTCAAGCTCAGCTACTTTTCTGATTTTGGAAATTGCTCTTAACCCCAGAACTTTGTGGGTGGGTCTCACAGGGTGCCATGATTGGAGAAAGAGAGCCTGGACCCAATCAGACGACTGCTGACCCTCCAGCACCCATGAGCAAACTCTCTCCGCAGGACCTTCCTGCCTGCCTGCCTTCTGAAGATGGATTGGGGGTAGCATGGTTAAAAAGAAGAAACATTTAGTCCAAAGAATGCCACTTGAAAGTCTGTTAAAAATAAACGCTGAGGCTCTTTCCTTTTGTAAGTGCCCTCATTTGAAATCTCTGTCACTTTGGGGCGTGGTGCCTCAGCGACGCTACGTCGTCTGGGAAGGGGAGGTGGATGTGTTCCTGGATGGAGCAGAGTGCACGCATGGATACTTGCTCATACGGGCTTTAATTACAAGTCTTCCGACCTAAAATGTTGCTTTTAAAAATTGGAAGCGTGCCAGCAAATATATAATATTTGCTTCAAAGTACTAAATTCCCAGAATTAGTCTTCGGTTGTACCTTGGTCGACATCTGGAGATTCTTGGAGTCCTTCTCGGTCCTCTGAGGTTCTACCTTCACTTCCTGACTTCACCTTTTCCCTGCTTTTAATTTTGAACAGAGTATCTGTGAAGCCAAAGAAATTGTCTCGTATCTGAAGTCAGAAAGGCTGGGTCTGTGTCCCAGCTCCGTCCTTCTCTGACCATGTGACCTTGGGCAAACCTACTCATTTTTTTGGAGGCTTGTCCTCGCCCTCTCTAAGGATTCAGGGCAGCTTGGCAGAGCTGTGGGAAGACGAAAAGGCTCAGCTGGCCATCGTGCAGTACTCGGAGCCCATTAAATGCTTGTTCATTCATACAATCTGATTTCTTTTGAATTTTCTTTTGAAGTTCTTCTTCCTTGTTCTATTCCGAGTCTTTGTTATCTGTTGGGGATGTTTTGGGGTGCTGATCATTTTCTCTCTCTCTCAGGTGGCAAAACTAACCCCCTTACATCCTTCCTCCTCTACCTCTGTCTTTGCAAGTTGCCCTTTCAGTTCATCTGCGGCCCCTGTTTATTTCCCACTGTCTTCCTGTGCAATACTTATTCCTCCTAGCAGCCTTTGAAATTACGTGGTTTCTATTATTTCTCTGTAACCAGCGTTTATCATTAGCCTCAATCTAACGGGCACATCTGAGATGTTTTCTCATTTTGGTACAACCATGTTTTTCTTCCTCCTACTTCCTTTCATCCAGAATATATTGAAATGTTCCAAAGAAGGAATTGACAATGACTAGATAGGAAAAGGTGGGCTGGAGGTTGTTTTCTTGCCAAAGGTTTTAGTAATTTCTATTTCCTCTCTTCCATCTTGGTATTTGGCTTAAGAGTGGGCGGTGGTGGTGAGGAGGGCCCTGGGTGAAAGAGCCGGAATGATTTAACTTGTCATCACAAAATGTGGAGGCCTGTAGGGAAAAATCGCTTTTCATAACATCAGGGAGACACAGGGTTCGAAATCAGAAACTCATTTTGAACCTTACTGGTGCTTTGGAGTTTTGTTTTTTTTTGTTTTGTTAAAGATTATTACATTTCCTTCCAGATCTAAAGACATACACTTAGATATCTAATGCACCCAGAATTTGTGTGCGAGATGTGAGGTGGGGCACCATCTTAATTTTTTTCTAATTGGATAGCTCATTGTAACAATACCATCTGTTGACTTATCTTTTTCCTTCTGATTTGGAATAATCATCTTTATCATATGCTAAATAGATAATACATAGGTCTGTTTCTGGATTTGCTATTCTCTTGCATGGATTTTTCCAACCACGTGCCAGTTTCGCTTGAGTTCCTGAGCCAGAATATCCATGGATACTCGTAATTCACTTTTTTACAGTAATTAAAGGGTAGTTCCAGAATCTCTATTGTTCTTACAAGCCATCTGGTATTCCCCAACACTTGTAAAAATAATGTAAAACAATAATTTAGACTTCCATTTGATTATTTTAGGAATTATTTTGAGTAGGCAAGTTAATAAGACATTCACTAAATCTTTGAAGTGAAGTAGAATTCCAAATGATTAATTTATTAGATGTTTGTTCCATGGAGACTAGTTTATTTTCAGGTCTGGGAAAACAAGAGAAACTTGGGCAAATTTTCTCTTGCTCTGCAGCCCTGGAACTGGTAAATAGTTTATACCCACCCTGCCTTGTACCACACTGAGTTTAAGCTGGGGCGCTGTGTTCTCCCATTTCTGGCCTGGAAGCCTCCTTCCAAATTCATAACTAGTGCCCTACAGCCACGGTGAAAGCCAAGTACTCACGGCTTTCCTGGGGTCTGGAGTGGGCATCACAGGCCATTGGCCATCACGTCGGTAACTTTCACTAACGTCTGGGATCTGTCTACCCTCCGAGAATTATTCTAGAGCGCATCTATCAGCTTTCATGAATTTTTAAAAAGTCTCCAGCTTTGAAAAGTAGATAGAGTTTGGGCGCTATCTGGGGGGGCGGGGGAGGGCATTTATTGAGCACCTGGTCTATTCCTCAGCACTGAGATGCTTTACTTGTGCTATTTAATTTGATTCTTAGGAGTCACGGAAGTGGCTGGGACATCCTGTGAGAAAACCCAGGCTGAGCGTTTCCGCAACTCACCAAAGCCAACACCATAGGACCCTCACGTAATGAGGGTCCCACACACGCTTTAAACCTTGTACTTTCTACCCACCTTGTTCTGTCTGAGCCTTGGTTACAGGTCCAGATTCTGCTTGGTTCCAGGCCCAAGTGCCCACAACAGACTGTGATTGTTTTGTACCTTGTCAGTAGGAGAACCAAGGCCAAGGCAGATGCCCATTATTATTTCTGACATTTTTTTACAACTGTTTTAAGGTAGTGAAATTGACTTGTCATTGTAGGCACAATTAGATAGCTGATGTCCCAGATTCAACAGCTCCCGTATCTTCCCACCTGCATTACAGCGCCATCTCCCAGCCCGCCTGGCCTCCGGTAAATCAGGGAGAGAATGGAGCAGATGTCTCTGTGAGCCATTCCAGCCAAGGCAGCCCCATCCAGAGAAGCGGCCTCGCGTGTGCTGGGCAGGAACAAGCCCTGGGGTTGGAAGGCTCAGACGATGACCCTCACAGAAGCGGCAAGGGAGAACTGCAGCCACCTTTGAATGGAGGAAAGGAAGCTGGGGGAGAGGGGCAGGGAAGGGGCAGATTTTCACTGCAGGAGTTGCAGCAGGAGGGAAGGAGGAAGGAGAGAGGCAGAAAGCGGAAACCAGGGCTCCTGCACCAGGCAGCAGGGACGCCTGTCATCTAAGCCGGTGTTGGTGGCGTTGAATAAACCCAGCGGGTTCCATCTGGACGTCTAATATCTGTCAAGAGACAGTTAAGAGCTTTCAGACCTGCTCACCTGTTTGCCGGTTGAGTACACATCGCACCCGAGGAGAGATTTACAAAGACATTTTCCTGACAGTTATTTAATTAGGGCTGAGCTATAAATATGCAGTCAAATGGTGGCTGAAATTGCACGTCCCATCAGAGCTTAATGACATCACTTCATTTCTATTTCATTACAAGCAAAAGGGTATAAACTCTGACAGCAGCCATCACTGGCCACAAATCAGAAGTACTGATTAGAAACCGCCAGTCTGACAGTTAGCAGATCATGGTTCCCGGGGGACAGGGATGAAGAGGAGGAATGACAAAGGGCCCCTGAATCTACTGGGGTGACGGATGCTGGTCATCCTGATTGGGGGGTGGTCTCAGGATCACACACGTCTGACACATCCAGGGGTGCACGCCAAGCACGTGAACTTCATGCTCCCTCCGTCGAGCTGCAGGCAGCTGCCAGTTGTCACGAGGGCTGAGGCTTCTTCACGCCTGCTCCTCAGTAAGCCATCTTCAAATATTGTGTGAACCCACATAAACCCTAGAGTTCTAGGCTCTTTAAAAGTTGTATCCTTTAAAACTTATATTAGGGCTTCCCTGGTGGCTCAGTGGTTGAGAGTCCGCCTGCCGATGCAGGGGACACGGGTTCGTGTCCCAGTCCGGGAAGATCCCACATGCCGCGGAGCAGCTGGGCCCGTGAGCCATGGCCTCTGAGCCTGTGCGTCCGGAGCCTGTGCTCCGCAATGGGAGAGGCCACAGCAGTGAGAGGCCCGCGTACCGCAAAAAAAATAAACAAAAAAAACTTTTATTAACGTAAAAGTCAGGGAGAGGAAAGGGAGCCATGTTTCCTGAGCTTTCCAAAGCCACAGCTTTGCCAACATCCTCTGATCTGACAGTCACAGCAGCTTGGGAGCCCAGGGGTGTCTTCTTCCCATTTTACAGATGACTCACGACAGTACTGAGAAGTGACAGCACCAAGTGGTGTCTGCTGGAAGCAGTCTGACAAATTCCCCCTGTTTTTGCAGCATCCCATTTTTGGAACTCCTTATTTTAAGGAGCTACAAAAGGTCACATTGGCCCCTCATTCCTCCCAGCTATTAAGTTCTCTGTTTCTTGTTTATCGCATCAAGGCTGTGGCATATGGCCGTCATGGGGTAAGTGTAATTCTGCTTCTGCTGTTCGCGTTTCAGGTTGTTTGTAAATATTTCCCCATGTTGCTCATACTATCACTTTGAAAACCTCCCTAAATCCTATTGGGCTGCTGCCTCATCACTTACTTAATCCTATTGTTAGACGAGGAGATGTTTTCCGGTATTTTGCTACTGTATTTGCAACCAGTTTATCATGCCTAAGACAATATCAGGGAGTGGGTGAGAATACAGCCCTGTGGTCACACTGCCTGGGCTTGAATCCCAGAACTGCCACAAAATAGCTGTGTGAATTTAAGTAGGTTGCTTAACCTCTCTGTGTCGCCGTTTCTTAATTAATAGAGACAATAATAGCACCTTTCTTGGAGGCTCTGGGTCGCTAGAACTGGGAGGCCTGGCTCTGTTCACAGAGTCCTGGGCCCACTGCTTTGCCCTTTCCAGCCGAAACGCTTGGTGATTTAGCACGTTCCTCTGAGATGGGAAAGTGAGTTTGATTTCCATAGCTGCTGTGACAAATTGGCACAGACCTAGAGGCTTAGAACAACGCAAACTTACTATTCACATTCTGTAGATTAGGAGTCCAGCATGGGTCTCCGTGGGCTCAAAGGAAGTCACGTTCCCTCCCTGGAAGCCCAGGCGGGAAGCTGGCTCCTTGCTCTTTGCAGCTTTTAGACGTAGCACCCCCTGCCCCCTCTGCATCTCCACCTGGAAGTGGTAGCAGCTCCCTGGTCTCTAGGTCACACCCTCTCCTCCGACACCTTTGTTCTCAGCTCTTGTCCGCAAGGCTGGGAAGCACGCAGCCTCTCCGTCGCTGGTTAAGCAAAGGTAGCCACGCTCGTCACGGGGCTGTTGCAAAGGTGAAACGGGGTGGCGTGTACTTGCCTTGCACGAGAACTGATGCTTAATATGTGCTGAACACGTTACTGCCAGACATGGTTTTAGATTTTAGGTTTTTGTTGGCTTTTGCTGTACTAAGGATTTCAATTTTCAATGAGAATCAAATGCACTTTTCCGTTGAAATGTCTTCTATTGACTCCATTTTGAAGAAGCTAGACTCTCTCTGAAGTTGAGATAAATATTCAAACCTATCTTTAGCAAGTTTCCCTCGAATTTTCCATATTTAAAATTACTTTTTAATTTGAAGCATCTGGAGTGTATTTTGGGAACATGCTATCAGATGCAGGTCTAAATTAAATTCCACATCCCTATGCAATTAGCCTAACTTCATTTAATAAATAGCCTTTTATTTCCCCAGTGTTTGGTGTTGCTTATTCTGGTGTGTAATAGGTTCTCATATGTACTGGGGGCTCTGGGGGTTCTGATGTGCGGATCCACACAGCCATATAAGGACATTCTGCAGATCTGAGAGTGTCATTCTGCAGCCTCAGAGATGAATGACAACTTGTTTGGATAACTAATTCTCAGAGCGCATCATTTTCTGCCGAGCTGGGGCTTATAGATCTATTTCTTTTTTTGTTGGGAAGTTAGCTTATTGGAGAAGTCGAAGACAGCTGTGATTCATACCCTTTCACCGTAACCTGCATTTTCTGCTTGGGTGATTGCTGAACTCTATCTTTCCCCTTGTCTTTTAAAATTTTCATGAGACACAGTCTTGGTGACCATCTCTGATTGTAAATTTCCTCTCAGACCCTGTGAACCTTCTCCGTTTGCAGCCTCAGTCCTTGTTTTTCCAATATCATCCCCCAAACTAGACTCTTGATTTTCTTTTCTAATTCAATTATTCTTGTGTTTTCTAAAGTGACTTCACTTGCTCAATTGTGATTTTTACTGCATGGCTTTCTTTTTTTTTTTGCGGTATGCGGGCCTCTCACTGTTGTGGCCTCTCCCGTTGCGGAGCACAGGCTCCGGACGCGCAGGCTCAGAGGCCATGGCTCACGGGCCCAGCCGCTGCGTGGCATGTGGGATCTTCCCGGACCGGGGCATGAACCCGTGTGCCCTGTATTGGCAGGCGGACTCTCAACCACTGCGCCACCCGGGAAGCCCGGCGTGGCTTTCTTTTAAATAATAACAATGGTCCTGATTTATTCTTATTTACTTGCAGTGACGCCCTCTCTTATTTCTTTGAGAAGAGATGCCGGCAGCTGTCTAAATTCTTACCATCCTGTCTGATGGAAACGTCAGGATGTGCGACTTTGGAAATCCTACTGCCATGTGCCTCGATGAGGTAGACACTTTACTGGCAGCCAGCACATCTGTCTGCCCTGCTGTCCTTTGGTATTGCTTTGGTTCCCTGGCAGCCAGCATGTCTGTCTGCCCTGCTGTCCTTTGCATACTGCTTTGGTTCCCATGCTTGCCTCATTCGCGCTTGTACCTCAGGCCACGTGTCCTGTACCAGGTGGGAAGGGCGAGGCAGCGGGAGCTTTCCCTTTCCATAAGGGAAGGGGCACAGGGATTTTTGCTTCTGTTTCATTGTTCAATACTGCACTTGTTCCCTAGGGCTGTCACAGCAAAATATTCAATACCACAATGCTAGCAGCTTAATACAACAGAAATCTACTCTATCACAGTTCCGGCTGAAAGTCTGAAATCAAGGCATCAGCAGGGCCGTTCTCCCTCTGGACGCTCTAGGGGAGGGTGCTTCCTTGTCTCTTTTAGCTTCTGGTGTTGCTGGAAATCCTGGCCTTCCTTGCCTTGTAGATGCGTCACTCCAGCCTCTGTCTCCGTCTTCACATGATGTTCTCCCTGTGTGTTTTTTTTTTGTTTGTTTGTTTGTTTTTTGTGTGGTACGTGGGCCTCTCACCGTTGTGGCCTCTCCCATTGTGGAGCACAGGCTCCGGACGCGCAGGCTCAGCGGCCACGGCTCATGGGCCCAGCTGCTCCGCGGCATGTGAGATCTTCCCAGACCGGTTCACGAACCCGTGTCCCCTGCATCGGCAGGCGGACTCTCAACCACTGCGCCACCAGGGAAGCCCTCTCTGTGTGTTTTGATCTCTGTGTCTCTTCTTTTCTTATAAGGATGCCAATCATACTACTCCCAGTGACCTCATCTTAAGTAAATACATCTGCAAAGACCCTGTTTCTAAATAAGATCATATTCACAGGTACCTGGGGTTAGGACTTCAGCATATATTTTGGGGAAACACGATTCAACCCACAGTAAGTCCCATGTCATGTGGTCACCCCCAGCTGCAAGGAAGCCTAGAAGACTGAAAATCAAGTCTACTTAGCTAGACACACTGACACGACCCCCAACTGGGATTCTTCAAGTAAGTAAAATGAGGGACCCTGTGCCTAGTGGGTAACTCGTGGTATCTGTGCAACGGTTTAGTCACCCAGGAAGCCTGAGTGCTCAGTTCTGCAGCCTCTTGTTTCCCCAGAAATCAGACTCCTCTGGCTCCGCAGCTTTCTGGTCATGGACGCGAACCCAGAAGACCTCCGTGCAAACCTCGATGCCCTGGGACACTGTTCCACAGGATGACCTCTCTGGCCCTCACTCCCAGACTACCTTATCTTTCATATCTCTTGATTTCTGATGTTGCAACCAATGTGAGCAGCCAACAAATCCCAGAAAGTGGTAACAATTGGCAACAGGGGAAGAAAATGGAGAGCCTGGGGGGAAGGCAGGTGTGTGTGTTTGAAGTCCTTTTTCTAAGTGATCCAGGGAAAGCAGGACAGTCAGGGCCCCTGAGCACAGGGTAGACCCCCGACACTCAGGAGACCCTGGAATGCATCCTTCCCCCACGGCTGTACCGTGTTCATTACCGCTGAGAGTGTGGGTCACCCGTGAGGCCACGGGAAAAGTCAAGCTCCTCTGTGATTTGTTCCATGCAAATTCCCATCGAAATTGTGAAAGCAAGTGTTTCACTTCTTAAAAGGGAAAACCAGTCATTTGAAAACCTTAATTATGCAAAATTGCTCATTTTCTAAGTTCATTAGAAGTAGGAATGGGTTCAAACACAAGCTCTACCATATATTGGGGTGTGGCAAGTTACTTGACCCTACACCTCTCTGACCCTCCTTCCTGCGTGGAGGGAGCGGAGGTGTAACTGGCCCTCTCTTAGAAGCTTCAGTCATTATGTCCCCAACAGCTTGCCTGACATCCCTGCTCTGATTCTCAGCAGCTCCCACACCCGTTTCTCTCCCAGTCATCTTTGCCTTTGTGATGTCAACGTCCACCCAGAGCCCCGGGTAGGAGTCAGGACATGACTCTTCATTCCTCTTTCCCTCTTCTCATCCACCCAACCCATCAGCAAGCCCTGTGGAGAGGCCATTCTCCTTCTAAAACATGACTTTTCTCCATATTGACTGCCATGAGCTTACCCTTAGTTATTCATTGTTACCTTAAATAAGGTAATTGATTAATGAAGGAGTATCTTAACCTCTCCCCGGGTCTCTGCAAGAGCCTCTTCACTGGTCTTCCTGATCCTTTGTCCACACGACTGCAAAAGTGATTTTTTAAACGTTTAGCAGACCCAATCTAACCCTTGCTTAATCGTCTGAGATCTAGCCCCTTCGTTCCTCTCCCCCAATCCCCTCCATGACTGCAGTCTCATCACATTGGTTCTTGAACACACCAAGTTCATCCTGGCTTCAGACCTGTGCGCTGGTCTTCGCGCTACCCTGATCTCTCTGAGATGAGCTCAGTAGGGAAGGGATGATGCTGGAGGATGGTGACGCCTGTGATGTGATGAGTCATCAGGCCTGTTCTGGCACTCCCTGCTCACATTTAGTCATGAAATTAATGAGCAAATTAACTGGGAACTGATTATTCCAAAAATAAATTATAGATTCAGCTTCTTTCTTTTGGCTTCACGCCTTTGAAGTCCCACAACTTTTCCTGAGGAGAATGAAATGAAAAGAGACATTTGCAATTTTAATTTTTTATGCCACTTTTATAGAAAACTACAAAAGAGAGAAGAGCTATCAACATGATCAGAGGAAATAGGAAAATTACAAAGAGGGGGAACAGGACTATTTTGTCATTTTTTTGAACAGACTCTTTAGAAGGACATGAATAATACATAAGAAATCCTACAGACTAGTTCAGGAAAACAGAAAGCTGGTACTTAATTATTGAGAATGCAGAATGTAGGTGGGATGGGAGTCCAGAGAAAAAGGTGCTTAACCAGTGCAAAGAAGACAGTTCACGGGAAGCGGCTAATCTACCGTGAACTGGGAAACCATGAAACCAAGCTGGTCAGACTGTGTAGGAAGGAGCGTCTCCTCTCTGGGGGGAAGTTTATGGGCGTCATGACAGATATTCCAGCTCTCCAGAGTCTTCTTTGCTTCTTTTGGCTTTCTGATGGTATTCCAGAGGCTTGAGGTGGCTAGAATCTCATCTAGAGCCCCAGAATCCCAGAATTTGGGCCCTCCTTTCTCTTTCCCCTTTCTCATGTAGCGCATTTCATTCTCAGGCTTTTTCCCTCTTCCTTTTCTGTGCAGGGAAAGAAATGACCCCTCTCTCTGAAAATGAGACAGAGAAATCCAAGATTTACAGAAAGAGAAGCATAGCAGAATGTGTGCAGAATGCACTAGAGAGGAAAGAGATCCCTGTGGACACAGGACCAGCTGGACTTTGAGGCTGTCTTCACAGAGGTCTGTACATTCCATGTCACATGTATAACCTCATGGCAGGGTCCTCTCAGGAGGATGGTGGGTCACCACCACCTGGGAGATACATCAGATCCTGTTGGACGATGCCAGAAATAACAGTATATCAAGACCCCAGCAGAGCAGATGGCTCACTCTACAGCTCTCCTGTAGTAGAGAAGAACAAATCTGACTCCATATTGGATCTGTTTCTTTTACTTTCACCTCTGTATTCTATTGCTATTGCTCTAAACTAGTCACTAAAGGATGTTGCCTATAAGCTCAAATTATACATAATGGCCCACCTTTGGGAACCCTGCCTCCCCACCTATGAATGACTATAGGAAGAAAGAAATGAACACATCCCCTCTGGAGGCCGACTGGAACCAGGAAACGTTTGACTTTAACTACCTCCCCCCCCCCCGCCTCCTTTTTAGTATAAAAGGAGCCTGAATTCTAACTCAGGCAAGATGGTTCTTTGGGACATGAGTCCACCATCTTCTCTGTCTGTCAGCCCTCCGAATCAAGTCTAACAACTAACAACTTGTCTCTTGATCTATTGGCCTGTCAAGCAGTGAGCAGTATGACCTTGACTCTAACAGTCCCTCTGTCCATCCACCCACCCATCCATCCTTCCTTCCTTCCATTATTTACCTCCTTCTAGAAAAGAGGAGAAATCTTGTAAAGATACAAATAATACTTTAAGATAGATATGTCAAGTTAGTAATAAGAAAGACACGGAAAAGGTAAAATAAGTATAGGAAAGTAAGCTGAAGCCAGGAGTGAGACTGTCACACAAAATACAGGCCTCTACATCCAAAGCACCTACGAGGGATAAGCTACATCCTGGCTCTGAGCTTTCTAGCAGCCAATGGGAACAGGGAAACATGATAACATGATCGTTCCCTTAACTCTCAGTGTCTGTAAGGTAAAAATAAACCCGTTGCCAAGGAAAAGCATGGCTCTGACTGATTCCAAGCCCAGTGAGAGTTTTCCTGAGGCTTTTGTAGAAGAGGAGGGTTGAGGTTGAGCCAGAAACAGACTCCTGGGCTAGTGACTGATGCCAAATACCCTGTTGAGGAGAGACTGTGGTGTTAAATTAATTAAACAAGGAGGCCATGAGACTGGGGTCAGTGGGGAAGGGCCGATGCTGAGGATGGGAGCTCTGAGTTGATGGGTCACCAGACTGGCTCTGGTGTTCCGGACGGTAAGGGGGAGGTCTGGGAGTGTGAAGTTGCCCAGCCCCCCGAGGTCATGCTCTCAGCATCATGGCCTTCTTTGGGGTTCACCAGCAGGACCATGGCAAGAGGCTGTATCACCTTAGTAGACCACATAAGAAACCCAAACTAAGCCTCAAGGTTAAGAAATCGAAATTTAAGGACAACCCGTCACAAACAGCCAAGGAGTCCTTCCTAAATAAGGCGACCGCTTAAGCTACAGCCAATCAGACAACAAAAGTCCCAACAAGGGGGCTTCCCTGGTGGCGCAGTGGTTGAGAGTCCGCCTGCCGATGCAGGGGATGCGGGGTCGTGCCCCGGTCCGGGAAGATCCCACATGCCGCGGAGCGGCTGGGCCCGTGAGCCGTGGCCACTGAGCCTGTGCGTCCGGAGCCTGTGCTCCGCAACGGGAGAGGCCACAACAGTGAGAGGCCCGCGTACCGCAAAAAAAAAAAAAAGAAAAAAGTCCCAACAAAAGCTGCTCTTTGGAGCCAAAGGACAAGGAAAGGGGTAGCCTGGCAGGACAGACGATGTCAGACAGTAATCGTCCTCCTCCAGCAGACACCACAGGAGACACCGGCCCGATCCTACCCAAGCCAGCAAAGACCCCTGAGGCACCAGACTCCCCCTCGAGGCTGTAATGGGCGCCTTCCCTTCCGTGTGGGGAGAAGGACACAGAGGTCGCAGCGGGCGTGGGAGGAGGGGGAAGGAGCAGCGACACAAGGGGGAGCGAGTGGGGAGCAGGGGCTTGCGGCCGCCTGGGGCAGGGGAGCAGGGGTGCATTGAAGCGGAAGGGACCTGGGGTGGGCTTTTCCCTCCTGCCTCCCACCCTGGCATCATAAGGCAGGGAGAAAGGATCAGGGCGGGGAAGTCAGTTCCTGGACTTCACCCGTCCCTCCTCCTCAGGGCTCCCACACACATCCCCCGCCGGGGGGTGGCGGGCACGCTCAGTAGGGGTGTGTCCGTGGGAGGGGGCTGCAGTCCTGCGGAAACAGCCACGTTTAGGGAGCCCAGATGTCCTCAAGGCCTCCATCCTAGGGGGCTTCCCTTTATTTAACATTCAGATAAAATGGCCTGAGCCCTCCTCCAAGCCCAGTGCCCTCTCCTTACATCCAAAGATTCTTGGGGTCGTCACCCATGTGACTGTTCCAGTCTTCACTTGCCCTCTTGCCTTCCGGGACCACTGCCCTCTCCCTGCCCACCATCACCCGGGAGACGTATGCCACCCTTTCCCCTCCGCTCCCTGCTGGATTAAGATCTCACAGTGGCTGTTTATCGGCGACATGGCTCAAGATTTAGGGGAAGGGAGGTATTTAGAACTTCAAATGGAGGCTCAGGGGTCTCTGTTTGTACAGATGGACCAGTCACCCCCTCACAAGGGGAATTTCTTGCTGGCTTGGGTCCCCCTTTGCACCTTGCCTTCCCTTATGTTTCCAGGCCTCTCTTTCCCCAGATTTCTCATTCGGAGCCCAGGTCTCTTCTCTGGTCACTAAGAAGCCAGCAGTAGACAATCCCCAAATCCCTAGTACTTTGTAATACAGAACAATTTAGCGCTCCCTCTGCCTCACTCCTCACCCATCTGGTCTGGGAGGGCTTCCCTTGCGGTGCAGTGGTTGAGAATCCACCTGCCAGTGCAGGGGACACGGGTTCGAGCCCTGGTCCAGGAAGATGCCGCAGAGCAACTGAGCCCGTGTGCCACAGCTACTGAGCCCACGAGCCACAACTACTGAGCCCACGTGCCTAGAGCCCGTGCTCCACAACAAGAGAAGCCACCGCAATGAGGAGCCCGCGCACCGCAACAAAGAGTAGCCCCCGCTCGCCGCAACTAAAGAAAGCCTGCGCACAGCAATGAAGACCCAACGCAGCCAAAAATAAGTTAATTAATTAATTAATTAATTTAAAAAGTGATGTCCTTCCTCACAAACCCAAACGCCCTTCTGAATATTTTCTCCGACAAGAGTGAAATGCTCTGCCTTGCTTACGACACGGAAACATGACCATCACCACTTTCTTTTTCTTTTCCTTAGCACATTTTTCTGTCCCTAATATTCATAAGATAGAGCGAGCTGCCAGGTTGACGAGTGAAGTATAGCAACAAGAAGCCTCCAGAATTTCTCAGAAGAACTTGGCTCGTGGATCTCAGGAATCAAGAAAGGAGGGAGGAAACAGGAATTGAGAGGTGAACACAGAGCAAGACGGAGTTGAATCTGAGGACAGGAGACCTGTTTCTTGGAGAGGCAGGGGGGCATCCAGGCCGGACAGAGGGGTAAGAAGCTTAAATCAGCCGACTCTGCCCCGGGCTGCTCCTTCAGTGGGAGACCTCTGTGAAGAAATAGGAAGGCTCTCTTTCTTGAGGGAGAGATGGCAGGATCTGAGCTGGAAAATCTCCACTTTACCTCTGGGCAAGATGTTCTGGAAATGGAGATCCTTAAGATCGAGCTCTTACTTTGGGCCAGGCCTGCCTCAGGGCCAGCTCCGTCCCTCTGACTGCAGCCCAGGCATCTTTGTGCCCTGACCCACTCCTGCCCCTGCCACACTAGGGTCTGCTGTGCCCAAGGGAACCGGTTTGAGAACTTGAACATGGAGAGGAGATTGGGCGGAGGGCACCTGTCTTCCGGAGGGGAGGTCAGCCGGGGAGCCAGGCCCACTCGGTTCCGAGTGGATGCTGTGAGCACCCTCCCTCTGCCCCAACTTTGCTATATTTAACTTTCTGCAGCACACGCTCCTTGAGCACTGCTGCGGGAAAGAGGCAGGTGTGTATGGACGCACCAGGTGAGCTTGGAGACAGTTCTGAAGGATGTCCATCAACAAAAAGGCTTTCTGAGTTTTGTTTTATTTTGCTTGTTTGCTTTCAAATAAGAGAACAAATCAACAGATGCATCAGGCAGACGCTGCCTTCCTAGCATTTAGCAAAATACCAAGCAGCACTTAGATGCCCAACAGAGTCCCTGTGTTTGCAGGCGGTCTGCAGGGATGCAGCTCCTTGAGCCGTGGGAAGAATGGGAGCTTTGTCCTTCTCTCCACCAAAGGCCCCCCAGGAGCATCTGGTTCACCCCCTGCTCCAGACCACCTGCCACTGAACCATCTTGGTCTCATCCTAGAGACACCCTAGTGTCTTCACGTGGACGGCTGGGATAGGGACCAATGATCTCCAAAAGTCAGTGAAAATCTTTCGGGTATGCACCTGCAGTATAGTTCTACATTGAAACATTTATATATTCAGTCTTACTTTAGTAATATATTATGTACAAAAATATAAATTAAAAGTGAATGAGATAAAAATCAAGCTTAAGTGTACTGGCTTGGGTAATGTCCCCTCAAAATTCACCTCCTTCCCAGAACCTCAGAATGTGACCTTATTTGGAAATAGGGTCTTTGCAGATGTAATTAGCTAAGAAGTAGTCCCTGGAGTCAAGTGGGACCTTAATTCAATAGGACTGGAGTCTTCAAAACAAGAGGAGAAAACACACACACACACACACACACACATACACACACACACACACACAGTGCCATGTGACCACAGACACAGAGACTGGAGCGATGCATCTGCAAATCAAGGACCACCAAGGATTGGGGGCAGCAGCAGAAGCTGGGAGAGATAAGGCAGCATCCTCTCCTACAGCCTCAGAGAGAGAGTGCGGGGCCCTGCCGACACCTTGGTTGCCGACTTCCAGCCTCGCTGAGGGCCTCGTGTCCTTTGTCAGCTTGTCTTCCTCAGTCCTGAGCGTGGTCAGTGCTGATACCATTCATGAAGGTTCCAAGGTCAGACATCTAGGAGTCCCTTGATGTTTCCATCCCCCCGAGCTCAGCAAATCCTATTGCTGGCGCTCCTCTAACTCGTCCCCCCCCAGATCCCAAGCCTCTGGCTGCCTGACAATCACTTCCCAGGATGACTGTAGCATCCATCTCTGTGGCGTCCAGTCATGTCCTCCTGCAGTCCATTCCACAGTGGTCATAGGCATTAGTGGGATAGGCCTGTCACTTTCCAGAATACGTGGGATGAAGTTCAACTTCCTAGCTCAGCAAGAGACTATGGCAGACACTGTGGATTGGCCACACAAAAGCTCTTCCCAACTCCTTGTTGTGTTTTGTTTGTTTGTGTATTTTTTTTTGCATTCTTCTTCTCTAGAGCCTGGGAAGCTAAAAACTATTTTTCTAGTCACCTTCCCATCAGAGGTGGCCATATGACCCTGTTGTGGCCAATAAGATACAAGTAGAAAAGTACTGGGGAGGGCTTTCACTCCAAATGAAAAAGACAAAAGCCTTGAAAGAATGAAGGGATTTTGCTATCTTCCTAAGTGGGAAACAAATGTGATGTCTGGAAGTGCAGCAGCCATTTTGTAACCAGGAGGGCAAAGCTCCCCCCACTCCCCCATTGTAAGGATTGTGGAAGAGAAATACAGAGAAGAGACTAGATCCCTCTTGGCTTTGTGGAGCAGGCCCACTGCCCCTGGATAGCCTACCCTGAGTTACGTGAGGAAGAGATACCCTTGCTTGTTACCCACTCTTGTCATGTTTTCTCTTGTTCTAAAATTAGCTTTCTCAACCAGTACTGGGACATTGTAGCTACTCAGTAAATGTGAGTTCCTTTCCCCTACTTCATCGTGCTTGCTGCCTGACTTATTCATCCTCTCTGCTTTCTCAGGAATTTTCTAGAATTCTAGGGGGAATGTTTATTATGACGGCAGACAACTGCATGGTAAACAGTAAGTTCTTTTTTTTTTTTTTACTATTTTTAATTTAAAATTTTTTATTCTTTTTTTTAATTGGGGTACAGTTGTTTTACAATGTTGTGTTAGTTTCTACTGTATAGCGAAGTGGAATTCCCTGTACTATATCACAGGTTCTCATTAGTTATCTATTTTATACATATTAGTGTATATATGTCAACAGTAAGTTCTTTGTAGGCAAGACAATCCCTCTTTGAAACGCCCTGTCTGACTCCTGATAAGGGCTCAGTAATGTTTGTGGATGCAAAAATCCCCGGCTATTTTCTCCCCTCTTTGGCAGAAGTCATGAACAGCACAGCCTTGGGCAGACGTCTGTCTTTCATGAGCCCTCCACCCCCTCCCCGAGGAGGAACTGGGCCGTCTCACCAGCTCAGGACCCCTTGTCCTTCAGCTGTGTCATCTCCAGTTGCCTCTGTGGGATGCCAACCAGAACGTAAGCTCCTTCCTTCCCCGTTTCCTGGCCCATCATTCTGCTGCCTCTTAGCCTTGGTCCCTGGATTCCCACATCTAATAGGTGCTCAAGACCTGTTGACTGGACCTCCCACGTGGTTCTAGGGTCTGCGGTGCCACTGCCCCTACCTTAGTTCAGGCCTTTGCCTTGTCCCACCTGCAGTACCTGCTACTCCTTTCCCTTCTCTCTGAGTTTGCTTTCTGTTACCCATTGTCAGCTCTGCAGCCTTTCAAACAGGTGGCCCACAGGTCAAGTATGTTCTGGAGACAGACTTTGATCTATGAAGCTGCTTTCATAGTGCTTTAAAATATTTTAAAATATTATTTGCTAATGTTAAAAAAACAGACCTTTCACGTAAATATTCCAATTTCCAGGTTCTTTTGACAAATCAGAGGCTCTGCCAGGGATGGGTCGACCTTTCTTCCCAGCAGAGCAGTTGGAGCCGAGAAGGAGCTGCCGCCTTAGAAGGAACATGCGTCCTCTGGTTCCAATGGCCTGCCGCTCCCGGTCACAGACACAGGCCTGCTCTGATATGGAAGTCACCCCACTGGGCTCTGCTAGCCTTCGGAGTTTGCAAACCCCGCTTTACAGCCTTCTAATGCAACCAGCTGATAGGGCAATCCGACTCGCCAGGGCTTTCACACTAAAGGATCTTAATTTTCTCCAGTCCCTGGCCTTATCCAGTCTCTATCGTGGCAGATTTCATAACTTCCCAGGAACTTTCATTCTCTAAAAGATCAGAGTCCGGTCCAGTGTTTTTCACATTGCGTGCTGTGACCCATTAGAGGCTCACGAAATCTATTTAGTAGATCACAGCCCGTATTTTTTTAAAATGAAAGAGAATAGGATAGAAAATATCAAGCTGTACTGCATGTAGCAAGGTTAAGTATTGTTTTGTGAGACTTTCAATTTAGTTATTTATATGCCTATGCCTGTGTGTACTGGGCTGCAATATTTCTTACTCTGGATCCTAGTCTCCTGGTCTCTCTTTAAAATGACCCCCAATTCCAAAGAGATGGAGAAGGGAAGGGGGAGGGTGCAGGGGAGTCAGCAGGGGTGTGGGCTTGCCCTGTGGTCAGCAATACCCCAGCACCTTGGTGGTGGGCAGCTGCTGTGGTCTTGTCCAGGAATGGCCCCTCCCCCGATTCTTAAGGGCTAATTCCTCTGGGGTTGCAATGAATAAAAATTCTTGTTTTAAAAACTGAGGTCTTCCACAGCCTGGGCTGGATTTTCACCAACCTTCTGCACCAGAGCCATCTTATCCCATGCACTGCATCACTTTATCTTAGATGTTAGTGGTTATTACTTGAAAGAAGTCTTGGGCTGTAGAAAGTTTGGGCAACGCTGGACTTAACCGATAAATGGGATTCTTGTCTGTAGGTCTTCTCAGTCTAAGAATTCTTGACGTAGTAACCTCTAGAAAATGCTACGGGAAATGCACGATTAGAGGTTAAACTCCAGGGTTCTTAAAATCTGAAAGAAGTTTGAATTCGAATCTGGAAAGGAGCCTGCAGATAACTTGGTTTCACTCCTTCCCACCCACGCGGTGAATAATCTCTCTTTATTGCCTTCATTCAGCAAATACACAGGATAATTAGACACCGATTCTGCCAAGACAAGCTCACAGGCTACAGATGTTACTGGATGAAGGTGAGTTAGAGAGAGCCCTGTCTCAAAGGAGAGGGGAGGTCAAACGCCAGAGGCTCTGCACTCGGAGGAAGGGCTCCTGCCAGCAGAGGGGACCTGTCCTTTATCTGGAGGCGGCTCGGTTAGGCCCTGAAGGCCGTTTGAGACCGCCACTCGTGCAGACGGGGTGGGTGTCTGGGAGGCTTGGCGGACAGAGGACCTGGGCAAATACAAAGGAACAGTGCCTGGGCCGTAGTTGTCTCTCACAATGAACCGTTGAATGAATGCTTCCAGTGCAGAGTCTGAATAGAAGATAGGAACTACAGCCCGGGCCAGATGTCGGGGAGCCCCAGATAAGGGCCTCGAGGCTTCCGCCTTTACGCTGTGGGGCAAAAGGGGCCACGGAGGGTTTGGGGCAGTGACAAGGGACTGTAAGACTTTGCCCAACCTTGTGCAGGCGGGAGGCCCTGTCCCATGGCCGGATAACGTGGGGACGCAGTGAGCCCCAGACTGCTGTCCTGCACCTTAGCTCCCTGCGACGTGGCAGGGGTGAGAACAAGCCCCTGTGGGCCTTTGGGGGTCTCCAGCTCCCCAGCTCCCCAGCACTGGCCCCCGGACACTGGCAACACCGGAACTGCGGCTTTCTTTCTGAGGCTGGCCCGCCAAGATGTGCAGAACCCAGGGATGCTCTTCCCCTATGAATGGACACAGCTCCGGGCACAGTCACCGGACGCCTGCCATCAACCTGTCTTGGTGACCACGTGGAGGCTGCTTCCCCTCCTGCCAGCGGGCCAAGCAGCACGTTCTCAGGGAAGTGGATTCATGTCAGCAGGCTGAGCACACGACCGTGTCTGGGACCGGCTCGCACCGCCCTTTGAAGTGGACGTGTCTGTTTCGGGGGCTGAGCGCTCACAGTGTCTGGGCCCAAGAGCACAGTCCAGAGAGGCAGCTGACGAGGACCATCGCCCGGCCTGAGCGCCAGGTCCTCCCCCCGAGACCCTCAGGGGAGCAGATGCTCCAGCTAGACTCGTCTCTCAGGAGAGAATCCTTCTCGTTTCTTGGATTCCTGGTCTTCCACAGCTGGAGAGGTTCCCCAGAGATCTTTCAGTCTGGCTCCTTGTCTCCAGCAAGAAAACAGCTAAGCCCCCAGCTGGTGCTGAATGTCAGTGCAGAGCCAAGTGGGAAGCCAGGGGGAGGCTCCTGGGGAGGTGAGAAGACAGCATCTTGATCCCCCCCCCACCCCCCACCCCGAGCTGAGCTCCTGCTGGGAGGTGCGGGCAGCAGGAGCTAGAGCTCAGTGCCAGGTTACATTGGTCTATTTTTAAGAGGAAGCCAGTGTGAGAAGCCCACATTGTAGAAAGACCCCGGGATTTGAAATCAGCTTGGATCTCTGAGACGTTTGTACCACTAAGCCATAAACTCCTTGAAGTGGAGCCCACTGCAAATCCCAGCGTTGTTTCAGATTATTATTTCAATCAGAAGGCATTAGACTCCATAGATAAGAGCAATGTTCTGCAATTTGATCCTTTATTGGTGAAAGGATGATTTGGCTGCAAAATCTCACAAGGCCAGTAATAACTGTGAAATCACCATGTACATTTTACCATTGAGCTGTCCCCTCTCTGCATCTACTGAGAAATAAAACAGGACTCTAAATTTGTTCATATTATTTTATCCATAAATGAGTCCTGGCTTAGAAAAACACTTACATCATTCTAATGAGAAAGCAGCAAGGTTTATCCGCATATGGAAAAAGCAAAGCAAGGGAAAGAAACCCCGACAGTGGAAACTGAGGTCGCCTGATCCGAGGCTCTGCAGACATTCCTGGTGGAAGGATATCCTGTTCCCTGTGCATATACCAAGCTGCCCGCCTGGCCGGGTCTCCCAGGGGCCTGGGGCCCACGTGCAGGCCATGAGACTCACACACCCAGACTCACAGGAGGCTGGTTGGAAAACCCAAACCACCGGATGCATTTAGGATTGGCTAATGGTGTTACCCCTCCTGGCATCAGACACCCTGGTGCGGTTGTCACGTGAAAGCTGCCCCTTCCTCCCAGCCGGGATCTACAGAACCTGGCAGTGAGAGGTCCTCGGGGACTGTTGGAACAGGGGAGGCACGGACGCATCTCCAACTTGGGTGCCAGGCCGTTCCTTCTCTGTGAACTGCAGCGGTAACTGTCGGCTTCCAACAGACGCGGTGGAAAGAACTCAAGTTTTGGTGTCTTGTCTGGATTCAGACCTTGGCTTCTCCGTTTACCAGATGGATGAGCTCCAACATGCAATTATGCTCACTGGGCCTCAGTGTTTTCACTCGTAAAATGGGGTTAATATGTGAGACCTGAAATAATGCATAGAACATGCCGAGAGTAGGAGCACCTCATAGGCCCTCAATACAAGGAAGTATCATTCAGGCTCTGAGTTCGAGGAGCCAGCTTCCACAGCACTGAGAGAAGGATGCCCGGACTTTCTTTGGTGTCCATTAGACATGCGTGGTGGCTGCTGTCTGTTCGTCCTTCTGAGTTTCTTCCCTGTGTCTAATCTCTGCAGAACTTCAAAGCAAATAGACTTGATAGACTCCTGAAACCCCTGTTAGGCACCAGTAATAGAGGCATCCTTCCACCACCCTGACACATCTGAACCTTTTCTGAATGCTTCCAGCTGTCACAATGGGTACTGGGAGCCACCGGTCTGGAGATGCGCCAGAGTGGGAAGCCCTGGCCCTAGTGATGGATGTGACTTCTCAGGTGGGGCAGAAGCCTGCAGGTGGACCCAAGGCCAGGAGCTGGGGGTAGATCGGTGGGTTGGTCGGGAGGATGAGTGCAAGCAGGGGTTCTCAGTCTTGGCCTCACACTGGAGCCACCTGGAAGGCTTTCAAAACTTGCTGCCTGGGTCCTGCCCCCAGGGCTTATGATTTAATTGGTCTGAGGTACGGTCTTTGTAGCGGAGTTTTTAGTTTTCTAGATGATTCTAATGGGTAGTCAGTGTGAGACAGTGATGCAGAGAGCAGGGCACCTGGGGATAAAAATGTGGGCGGGGTTGTGGCAGCATGTCAGCATCTAGATGTGAGAACATCCAGATGTGCACAGGACAAATAAGACCAGCTTCTAGGCTGGAATACGAAACCTTTGCCAGAGAAGACTGGCAGGTGCCCCACTTCCCGGGATTTGGTCCAAAATTAAAGGGAAATTTTTCCTCATCCTCTGGGCTCCCCAAGTACCCTGTGTGGCATCTGAGCCCTGGCCTCCCCACTCTGTAGTTTTCTGACTATGTCTCTCCCAGGCTGCAAGGAGATTCCAGCAGGCAGAGGTGCTGTCGTTTATGTATTATTAAGTCTAAGCATCCCCAGTAATAAGCATCGTGCCCAGCCCCTGGTAACGGAGCAGACACCATCATGGTGACTTATTTGATGCTAACCTAATGCTTCTAGATGCTCCTAGACAGAGGCTGTGTTGGTCCTGCTGCCTGGGCTGAAACTGAGCCTCTATCAAGAATCAACCGATTTCATTATGAGAAGAAGAGGAGCCTGGGGCCCTAGAGGACCTGATACCCGCTCTGATTATTTGCCTAAAGGAAGATTTTCTATAATAAAAAGTAGGATTTCTGGTCGCCACAGACTGTTTTAGTTTTAAGGACGACATCAAGCAGCTATTACATTTTACTGAGTAGTTCCTTAATCTGGTTTATTTTTTGACTTGTCCTTATGAGCCATTAATTGCTGTTCTAGGGTGACGTTAGCAGCCTTCCATTTGCGGGTGGGGGGGGGAGGTGGTAGGAATAAAAGGAACTTCGAACTGCTTTTCTGATTATGAGTCTAGTCTGTCAGCTTTGACCTTTCCATTCCAACTCAATGCCTATTCAACAGAAACCTTGACATTTAAAAAGGCAGCACACCCAGCCCACATCTTTATCTTATAAGCCGACCACTTTTCAGATCCTTCTTTCCTCAGAGCTTAGCCAAAAAAGTAGTTTGGCATTTCTGCTTCTTCTGTTCCCTAGATTTCTGAAAAATACAGGGGAGACAGGAGGTTGAAAGATAAAAGTGTCTGTTAGCCAATGTCCGTTCCCTAAATGCGCTTGCCTTCGCTGGCGGGTGTCTGTGTGTCTGCACACAGCTTTATTTTGCTTTGAAAAGGATAGGACTGCAGGTGTCAGGAAGCAAGATGAGACAGGTGGAAACCCACTTCAGTACACCTATTTTTAGTTCAGATTCTATTTAAGCGGAAGTGATAACTCCAAGGTAACTGGCAAGAGAAAATGAGTCTGTTTGCACAGTAATTGTTTGCCCAAAAAAGGAGTGAACATCCTTCAGGTATTCCAAAGGCTGAGTGAAGGGAAAAACCGAAGCAGGTTACTTAGAGAAGAACCTTCAAAGAAAAAGGAGGCTCTTTAAAGAAATCGGTGGAGTCAGAAAAAGATCCAGTGATGAATAATGAAACCTCTGATTGACTCAGGACCAGCTGTAGGACTGCTGTGTTATCTTCCTCTCTCCTGTGTCCCCTCTTGGGATTCTAAGTGCCCCAGCAGGGAAACGTCATTAGTTATGGAGTCTGGTCGGTGCTGGAACTTACCACCACCCAGAGGCATACCTCCCCCGAAATCCTGAAGCCTAGGGTCCACTCTGACCACAGTGCCTAACTCCCTGACCCCTCTCTCTCACTGCTGTCACACCTGCACGTGGACCTTTTGGAGACCTCGCCCCTCTCTCCCTTCTGTACTCTCCACCCTCATCTTGACTTCCTTCCCTCACTAGTATGGCTCCATGGAAAGTGCTCAACCAAATTCTTGCCAAGGTTCTCAACTCCCTTGTCCCCTGGGTCATTCCAACCACCTCCCTTCTAGTGGAAAACTCCCTCGCGGTACAGGCTGGCATCCATAGGGCACACTCTGTCCAGCTCTCTCTTTTTCTCCTGGGTGAAGGATGACAAGGTAGCAGAGGTCTGTCTTGCCCACCCCGGGGAACTCCCTCAGCCTGGTCCAGTGCCTGGCGTAGAGCACATGCTGGTAAATACGTGTGGAGAAGCATTTCCCTTTTCATAGTAAGTGGACACCAGGGCAGAATTGAAGAGTTCTTTTGTCTCCGCCGATGTTTGCTGTATGGTCTGGGATAATTCATCAGTGTGTCTTCCCAGTTTGCTTGAGTACATCTGGGAACGAAACAATGGCACACGGGTGGGTTAATGGTGTTTTTTGGTTTTTAAAAATTATTCATTTATTTATTTTTGGCTGCGTTGGGTCTTCGTTGCTGCACACAGGCTTTCTCTAGTTGCGGTGAGCGGGGGTACTCTCCGTTGTGGTGCGTGGGCTTCTCATTGCTGTGGCTTCTCTCGTTGCAGAGCACGGGCTCTAAGCGCATGGACTGCAGTAGCTGTGGCACGAGGGCTCAGTAGTTGTGCCTCGCAGGCTCTAGAGTGCAGGCTCAGTAGTTGTGGCACACGGGCTCAGTTGCTCTGCGGCATGTGGGATCTTCCCAGACCAGGGCTCGCACCCGTGTCCCCTGCATCGGCAAGCGGATTCTTAACCACTGCGCCACCAGGGAAGTCCCAGGTTAATGGTGTTAATGGTGACACGGGATGAGCAAAGACAGAGCATTGACCGCTCGACACAGTGGTCGATTGTAAGGGTGGATTGAATACCTGCTGTAGACAAGATGCTCTTGTGGGTTCCAAAGGGGATAAAACCCCAGCCCGTTCTAAAGAGGGTAGAGCCCCAGCCTGTCTCCAGGTCTCGTTATGTGGTTGCAGGGAAGAGTATGAGGGAGAGGGATGGAGGAAGGCAAGCCGACGGCCGCTCTAGAGGGGAGGGCATGGCAAAGGATGGAGTGAGAACACGGAGCTGGGAGGAGGGGCCTGGGCTCCCATCTTGGCTCTGCCAATGCTCTGGGCAACTCCAACAAGTCACTTCCCTTCCTTCAACTTCTGTTTCTTTCCCAATAAACTATGGAGTCGCTCTTGTCCCTTTTCGCTCCGACCCTCCAAGAGTGAAGTCCCATCAAGCTGAAGGGTGGCCAGAACTTCTTCCAGGGAATCAGAATATGTCTGGACCACACGGCTTTCCCTGGCTTTTCCCCCCAGAAAAGAACATCCCAGGGTCTGAGGGGAGAGCAGTGAAGAGAGCATTAAATTGACCTTTTAGCAAATGTTCTGCACCGGCTCTGCATCAAGTGAGGATACAGAAGGGCAGCCTTTTTTTTTTGTTGCGGTACGCGGGCCTCTCACTGTTGTGGCCTCTCCCGTTGCGGAGCACAGGCTCCGGACGCGCAGGCTCAGCGGCCATGGCTCACGGGCCCAGCCGCTCCGCGGCATGTGGGATGTTCCCGGACCGGGGCACAAACCCGTGTCCCCTGCATCGGCAGGCGGACTCTCAACCACTGCGCCACAAGGGAAGCCCGAGGGCAGCCTTTTGAGAACGGAAATCCGGAGATCTGAGGCCGAGCAAAGCAAGATGAATCTATCTTTTCTATTTGGGATTTTCTTTCTGACAGAAAAAGATGTTCTCTGCATCCCTCATTTGTAAAATGGACCTAATAATCGTGTCCTCGAGTTGTTGCATGCACATGAAAAGCTCTGGAACACGTTAGTCTCAGTGGAGACTGTTATTCACTTCATCATCCTTCCTGCCATTTAACTTTCTCATCTCCACGAGTGCTGAGAAAAGTCCCCCAGGGCCTTCTAGTCCCTAGCTTTTCTCTTGGAAAAAGCCACTTTCATTATTTTTGCTTTGAATTCAATTGAATTAGAAAAAAAAATTATTTCCTGTTCTTGCTACTGTGTCTCTTCCTTTCAAAGAACTTCACACAAGTGAATGCAACCTTGGCAGCCATGTAATATCTCAAGAAAATCAAAAAGAAGAAATGTTATTTGAAAATTATAGAAAATTGGCAGGTAATGGGGCGCAGCTCTGATTCACATTCAAAATAGATTTCCTATCTGGCTGGAATAGGCTTGGGTGGGGGAGGGCAGGCAGAAGGATCTGAAAGACAGAGAATTGCCTAGAAATGCATCTTGCCTTCCCCTTCTCATCTACCTTTTGGGACAATTGATAACCCCTTTCTTTTTTAGGGAAAACATAATATTAAAATAGTATGCCTCCTTCTTAGGAATGTTCTAAAGCCCTTGGAACAGCAGATTCTCTTTTGAAATGACCTGCACTTAATACCATGAAAAGAACAAAAATGGAAACCTCCAATTTTCAAAAGATAAACCGTAATCACTCATTATGAAAGCATCGGCTGTTTTCGGCAAACAAGCGATCAGTTTGGGAATAGTTGTCATTTGTGAACATAATCATAAAGTTAAACTTCAAGCTTTTCAGTGAATCGCAGGAAAAGAATACTTTAGCCCACATTGAATATTTTAAGGAATTTCTCTCAACCTTGAGTGAGGATCAGATTTGCCTAAATGGATGCATTAGGTCCAGAAAGATAGAAAGGTCAGGCCCCTCGGTGAGCAGGAGAGATTTTTTGTTTTCTGTCACTTGATATTGGATGGTGGCTCTTAGCCTCCTTCCGTGGGGAGGAAAGGCAGTGTTGGATTCTCCTCCTCCGGGTATGTTTTGTTTTGCCATCAATTTTAGGTTTGGGGCCAACCCTTCAAAGCTTGCAGGCACCACGTCAACAATTCTTGTACTTGTCACTTGGGGATGATGGAAAAAAGATGGGGCTTCTGGCCCCAAACCAGCTTTCTAAAGTTCATGTAGCACACAGCTAACCAGCTTTCTAAAGGTCATGTACTTTCTACCCAAATACTCTTTGCACTAAAATGACAAGTCATAACATGAACAATTTTTAGAGTTTCTGATATATCTTTAAATAACTTCCTATTGTTTCTTTCTCTGTTTGCTTTGTACTACAAAGGTAACATAATGTTTTAAGGATTGTTTAGCAAATTTAAAAAGGAAGAAAGTAGAAAATGCTGCAAATCTTTCTACCTACGGATAAGTGGTATTAGTATTTTGGTGGATGCTTTGTGTGTGTGTCTGTGAATATACACATATTAGCCATTAGGTCATCTATTCATTTGATAAGTATTTATTAGGACACATTTATCATACGCTTAACCTATTAACAAAACCTGCGTGGAACATAGTGTTGGGAAACGTAATATTTTTACTTAACATCCTTCCGTAAGAGTAAACAATCTCTTTCAAAATCGTTTTGAACGGCCTCATAGCATTTCATTGGTGCAGGCATACCTATTGGTTTCGAATCGGTATGTCTCTTGAACTAATAAATGAACACATACAAGTTTGTTACTTCAGTATGGCTTAATATCCTTTCCCCCTCTAACAATATCTTATCATTTGTTTTAATATACTATAATTCTAACAATAGGAAGATCAACAGTGAACATTTATTTGGTGCTTGCTGTGTGTCAGACACTGTTTAATGCTTTACGTTAAATATTGTTATTTAATTTGCACAATAATCCTATGTGATATCTGCTATTATGAACATTATCCATCAGGTCACAACACGCAGCCTAAATTCTCGGTCCCTCTAGGCCCTGGGAAAACTGGACGTTTTTCTCCGTGTCTTTTAACTCTAGCTCAGATTCTTCAAATCCTGGCTTTCTAAAGCCAGAGAGAGATGATAAAATACCTATCATTTTAAAAAGCAATAAATGTGCAAGGAAATACAGTTTCAAGCAGTACATAATAGTATACATTTGAGAAGTAAAATCAAAAAATTCCCTGTTTTTGTTTTGTTTTATCTTAATAATACGTTTAGGCTGCTCTTTTGCTATACTCGTTTGAAGCAATGTTAATTGACTCGCATACACGAAGGCTAATAAGTCTGGATCACTTTCACTACCCTCCGCCTCCTTACCTCAACTCCTCCTTGCAATTTTAAAGTAATATTTATACTCCTTCTGCGGTTACCTGAGAGCCTAACGGTTACCTACATAAGTCTAAATACTACAGGTAAATCTTTATTCGTTGTTCCATGAATTAGAGGAAGTGTCTCTTCCTCTCCCACCGTGTGAGATGGATAATTAGTGTCCCTGCGTTTCTACCCATCTCTGCTCGCTGCACCCACACTCCAGCTTTTTCACCTACCACGGCTTTATATTGTCATTCTTCAAACATGGATAAGAATATCCATGGGTAAGTCTCGTACTTCTAATTTTTTCAATCTTCCCCGATTTTCCTACATGTTGAACATTGAAGTCAAACAAACAATGCCGGTAACGTGATGATTGTGTAAAAGATATTCAAGGTGGAACCGGTAAGTAGGGAAGGAAGTAACAACAAGGTTGCTAATTCTGTGACACTGGGAAGGAAATATTCTAATAAATGAATTCTCTTTCCTCAAATTCTCTCAGTTGCTCAAAATCACGTTTTGTTTCATTATTGCTTTTGCCTTACAGGATGGCTCACAGTGAGCCTCACTTTCCGGTTCTCATGCCCCATGTAGTCCCCCAGCCCTCACTCAAACACAGTTGACCCCTGTGACCAAGAAAATGCCACGGAAGTGACGGCGTGTTGTCTCCGAGGCTAAGCCGTAGGAGGCATGTGGTTTCCTCCTCGACTTCTCCGGGATCACTCGTTCTAGGGGAAGCCAGCTGCCATGTTGTGAAGACGCTCAAGCAGCCCTGTGGCAAGGCCCACAGGGAAGGGAACTGAGGGCTTCCACCAGCAGCCAGCACCAACTTGCCGATCATAAGAGAGGGGCACCTTGGAAGCTACTCCTCCAGCCCCGGAAAAGCCTTCAGACGACTGCAGCCCAGGCTGACACTGAAATGCAATCTCCTGGGAGATGCTGAACCAGAACCAACACGCCAAGCCACAGATTCCCTGACCTGCAGACACTATAAGAGAAAAAGAAATGTTCATGATTGTATTAAGCATCGAAGTTTTAGGGTAACTTATTCTGTTAATAGAGACTTTAGTGCTCAGAGAAAGAGTGTGGTCATAACAAAGAAACAAAGAGATGAGACTTTGGGGCAGCCTTAAGAGGGGTGAATATATTTTGAGTGTGGGAATAACCTGGATCACTGGAGGCAGGAGAGCAGCTTCCCAAGGGCCCCCAGTGACCTTCACTTCTTGATGTCATGCCCTTGTGTAGCCTCCCCCCACGGTGAATCATGGCTGGGCTCTGTGACCGGTATGATACTGCAGAAGTGACAGTGTGTGACTTTCAAGGCCTCTCTTGGGTCACTTGCTCTGGAGGAAGTTACAATGTCATGAAGATGCTCAAGCTACCCTTTGGAGAGACCCACGTGAAGAGGAACTGAGTCCTTCTACCGAGAGCCAACGTTGATCTCCCAGCCGGGCGAGTGAGCCACCTGGGAAGTGGATTCCCCAGCCCAAGGCAAACCTTCAGAGGCCAGCATTTTGCCTGCAACCTCCCGGGAGCCTGCCAACCAGAATTGCCAGTGAAACTTCCCTGACCGGCAGAAACTTGTGAGTGGCAATAAATGTTCATTGTTGTTTTAAGCCATTAATTTTGTGTCATTTGCTAGGCAGCATGGATCAACAATACACCTTTCTGTTTAGGTCACGGTTTTTTTGTGAAATGTATTGGCATTTATAAAATACTCTTCATTTGATGTTAATGGGAGAAACATGCTTTCTTCACTATGGTGTTTTGGCTTCTTCGTCGAATTCTTTTTGGAACGATCAGTTCTGGACTCTTTAGTCCTGCTGCATACTATTGCCATTCAGTAATTTACCCAAGAAATATTTATAAATTCTAAGTGTCAGGCCTTAGGAATACATTAGTGAGCATGACGCCTGACGCGGGAAGTGCTCAGTTCATGATGGTTTCATGGCCGGGGGGCAAGATAAAGTGTGCCCGAGGAAGCGATGAAGCTGAGTGGGTATGAATGATAGGAAGAGCAGAGGGCGAATTCCAAACAAAAGATAGAGCTTGTGAAACCCCCTATAAGGGATTTTGAGGATCAGCAAGGAGGCCGGAACAAGTGACAAGGGCAAGGGGAGAACAGTAGGTGGAAGGGCAGACGGATGGGTGGCGGGCAGATCAAGGTTGAGCTGCAGAGGCCAACTTAGGACTTTAGCAGTGAGAACAGGCATTTTTGCTGTACTTTGTTCAGGGCTCCTGGAACAGTGCCCGGCATACAACAGGTGCTGGTTAATGTTTGTTGAATGACTGAAAAACCGGATATATCATGACTCTTTACTAATCCCCGTAGCACTCAACCTCACTTCTAACCTCGCTTCCAATCTTTTTTCTTTAAGAAAAAAGGAGGGGGAAGGTGTGGTCATCAGGCTTCTCTCCCTTGAGCCCAGCACTTCTTAGAATCATCTTCGTTATCGTCCCCCAAGGGCTTTTTAGACTTTTTAGATGTTTCTATTTGCACCAACCCCCATGAATCGTTAATACCACAGATATACCGCATATCTGTTTATGCTCTGTATGGCTTCACTCTGTGCTTTATACATAAAAAGAGTAAAACATGTTCACCCACCCTGAGAACCAGTTTTGGCCCTCTCGAGGGTCATATCACTCATGTTGGGAATTTATAAGTAGGTTTCAAAAAACAGAGCTATGCAGCAGTGTTGTGCTAGAAAGGGGAACTTAGTCATCTGAGGACAAGTCTGAATTCCGTGCCATTAACCTTACTGTCGCCCTTGTACCATCAGCCCCCTCCTGAGAGCTAAGCGGAGCAGAGAGTCAGTAAGTAGTCCTGCGGATCTCAGGGGAGCTTTGTCCCACGACCGCACCCTGGGAGCATGGAGGCGAGACCGGTGCTCAGCGTCTGCTCAGCCCTGGGCCTCCTGGACCACACTGTGAGCTGGGAAGCCAGGATCCCACCCCAGGCAGGAGCCAGTTCACAGATACGGGTGGCCAGTACCTCAGAGCACAGTGACTGCACACAGAGATGAGGGTCAACCAGGAGAGCACTGATCCTTCAACCTAAAAACACCCCATCCACCTCCCCTGAGGTCCCCTTGAGGCCCCAGCAGGAGGCGACCTCGAATCCTGAGCTCCAGCATCGCCCCCGACCACGGCATCCAGCACCGTCATCGCCTTATGAAGCACTGACCCTTTCGTGCACGCGTTTCTCCTTGTGGAGGGTGTGAGCTGCCCTCCCCTGCCTGGCCTAGCGCTCTGAGCACGGTGGGCCGTCAGCTCAAGTCTGAAGCAGGAACCGTGGGGCCTGGGCCGGTGCGCCGCAGTTAATGGCCTCGTCTGCTTCCAGGAGAAGGTGCTAATTAGATAGGTGGGGATGCAGGGAAAGAACACCCCCCCAGATTGAATCAGGTTTAGATGATCTAAGTATTATGGAGGAACAGCTGGACAGCTAATTGTCCAGGGAATAGCGGTTGTATCAAATTACGAGCTAATTTGAAGGAACTGGTAGCGACTCATTACTGAGGTCCCCCTGCAGGAGGTGAGAGACTCTGGCTGTGTCTTTTAAGTGACTTTCAGAGTCTCTGTACAAGCTGCTTGGCTCAGTCACCAAGGTTGTCCCTACAGCCTCGAGTACCCAGTCCCACCCGGCATCCCAGGAAGCCCGCCCTGGAGTCTGATGGAGAGGGAGGTGGGGAGAGCGTGCTTTCTTCCCATCGCCAAGCTCTCCCAGTGGATTTGAAGCCTTTGACAGGTGGTCTTGGCCTTCTGGAGCCACCACTTGAGATGGGGCCTCCCCTTCCGTCCCCCACGAAGAAAAGCGTAGGCATAGCCTTTAGCAACAAGAGGAGTAAGGAATAAGGCTGGCTCATCTGGGCCTGAGGATTACAGCTGTGGCAAAGCCTCCGTGGGCCAGAGGAGCTCGCGTGGACGGGAGCAGAGCTGGGTGCGCGAGGGCTGCTGGGCCGGAGTCCTGTGGGGGTCCGGAAAGAAGAGGCAGAGCCGCTCTGGCTGCCTGGGAGCCTGGTCCTGTCATCTGGCCCTCACCTTCCTCGGCTTCTCACTCTCCAGCCAAAGTCACAGAGGAGCCGGGATGGGGGCAGCCCAGGGGCCTATGCAGTCCTGCCAAACGTGCTGTGGTGCAGGTCCACCCTTCAGACTGGGGGGGGGCCCTCCTACCATGTGTCTAAATACTACCGAGCTAACAAATTCTTAGATAAAATACATCCCATTCCATTACCTTGACCAATACCTTTATAATCTCAAAATGAAAAAACAGGTGCACAGCTTACACACCTGGAATTTGATACATGAAGATGTCAGAATTTAATATTCTGTGTGTCTGGCTTTGGATGGGGTGAACCCATTCTCCCTGGGGCCCCCCACACATGCGCGGCCCTCTGCCTGAGATGCTGTCTCATGGTCTTTTCTGGGCTAGGTCCCCCTCATCTTGAAGCCTCACCCTGATCACCCCACCCTACCTCACCCCGTCATCTTTGGTCCAGTGACCTCACTTCTTCTCTTCTTAGAACTATTAGAAATAATAATCATATATGTATTTGTTTACCTGTTTGTTGTCTGCCTTCTCCACTAGAAGGAAAGATCAAGGAACAGGGACATGTAGCTGAATACCCAGCAGCAAATGCGGGGGCCTGGCTAGTACTTATAAACATGTGTTGAACAAATGAATGAATGAATGACGTACAATCAGTGGTACGAAGACCTTAGAAATTGCTAGGTAAACAGAAAACTAGTCCAGATGAAAAACATGAGAAACTTACAGGCAAATGTAAACTGCTTAAGACAGGTTTTGTTCTCGCACTCAAAATAAGAAGTGTGGGAAAAAGAACATTTCATTGCACTTCTCGTTCATTTCATTCATTCATTCATTGCATGGTGGACAACCTGGGGACAAGAAGCGGGTGACATCCCAGTGACCACTATTTCACCTTCTCTGAGAAAGACCCCAGCGTCCTCAGCTGGGCTCCCCGTAGCTATATGGTGAAGGTGGTTGCCCCTGCTTTCCAGACAGAATGACGGGCCCAGGGATGTACACCTGTCCCAAGCTGGGCCACTCACAGCACCTGCCCCTAGGCCACAGGTAATTAATTGGTCCCAGGGCATGTGACCCACCAAGAAAAATTGTGAAACTCTGAAATGGGCAAAAACTGATTGGCTATCCTTTCAGTGGGCTGCTAGATGTGGCCTAGGGAACATTTTTGGGGGTTATCTGATTCTACACGGGTCTGTGCCTTTCATCGTCTTTGATTATTATTCAGCTTTTTAAAGATTAAAGCTCATTGTGGAGAGATGATGTTCATGCCAGTTATTTCTGTTCGTAGAAATGCAAGTAATTTTGTCCTTCCAAGTTGCAATTGATCACCACCCCCTGTGGAAGAAGACAGTTTTACATCTATTAACAAATTCATTTCTGCCTTCCTGATTGCATACACACACATATAGAGAGATATGTCTTCTTTGGATTTAATTTTATAATAAATTTCTTTATTTATTTACGTTTGGCTGTGTTGGGTCTTCGCTGCTGCGTGCAGGCTTTCTTTAGTTGGGTTGAGCGGGGGCTACTCTTCGTTGCGGTGTGCGGGCTTCTCACTGAGGCAGCTTCTCTTGTTGTGGAGCATGGGCTCTCAGCGCATGGACTTCAGTAGTTGCGGCATGCGGGATCAGTAGTTGTGGCACACGGGCTCTAGAGCGCAGGCTCAGTAGTTGTGGTGCATGGGCTTAGTTGCTCCGCGGCATGTGGGATCTTCCTGGACCAGGACTCGAACCCGTGTCCCCGGCATTGGCAGGTGGATTCTTAACCACTGTGTCACCGGGGAAGCCTTGGATTCTTTTTTAAATTAGTTTTTTTTTTTCATCTTACTGATCTTTCATTAATTAATTAGTTAAATAAAATCTTTGACCTGTATTGATTTCATATTTCTAGGAGAGTCACAATTTTACTCTTAAAAAATACTAATCCTTTGACAAACCCAAGCAGGACCAACTGGAATTTGGGAATGTTGGTTGCCATATTGCTCTGAGGCAGAAGTCAATCTGCAGTTAGAAGGAAATAAAACCGACATTTCAGGAGAGTCAGAGATGAGAGAGAGAAAATTTTGGAGGCTCTTGGCATCTGTGAGGTCTGGCTGTAGCCCCACTTCGCTGACTGCCTGAGTCTCACCATCAACTCGATTCTCATCTAACCGACTTCAAGTTGGGTTTCCATCAACTGCAACCAAAAGGGGGCTTGTCGATATAGCGCTCACACTGAGAGACTGATTTAAGAAGCCAGGTGGTGTTTTAAAAATCCACCCTGAGCTGCTTGAAAGTAATAGGCAAAGGAAGCAAACCCTGGTCCCGCCACATAAGAAAAGGGCGAGGAGAAGGGGTGCTTCCGCTGGCATTGAAGGGGCAAAAATCACTCAGAGTCTGGGAATTCATAACCTGGTGGCTGGCAAGTTTGAGGAGGGAGCTCAGAGCCAAGGGCAAGAAGGTCACTGATGTCCTGAGGGCAAAAGCCTTAGAAGTACACCCCCAGCAGCTCTGCAGAAGCACGGTGAAGTCCCTCCTCTAGCTGTGCCTGAAGGACAGACCCCTCTCCTGGGGACTGGAATTCCTGGGTGAGAGGAATTCCCAGCCAGGACAGACCACAGCCAGCACGACTGCCCTGCCCTGGACGTAACCACGGGGGGCTATATTGACAACTCATCATTTATACCCAGCGTTTAAATATAAACTTAAAGAATGAAAGGAAAGTGTTCCTCTTGAGGAAAACAAGAGGAACACGGCCAGGCTCTTACCATCCTGTTATTCTTAGAGCAATTGTGAATCTTTAAGAAGGTTCATCTTTTCCCCTTATAAAGACACCAAGTGGTTCACGTTTCTGAGTTACTTTTTTTTCTTTTTTTGGCCACATGGCATGCAGGGATCATTAGTTCCCCAACCAGGGATGGAACCCGTGGCCCCTGCAGTGGAAGTGTGGAGTTTAACCACTGGACAGCCAGGGAAGTCCCGTCCAAGTTGCTTTTTTTTTTTTTTTTTTTTTGCGGTACACGGGCCTCTCACTGTCATGGCCTCTCCCGTTGCCGAGCACAGGCTCCGGACGCGCAGGCTCAGCGGCCATGGCTCACGGGCCCAGCGCTCCACAGCACGTGGGATCATCCCGGACTGGGGCACGAACCCATGTCCCCTGCATCGGCAGGCGGACTCTCAACCACTGCGCCACCAGGGAAGCCCCCAAGTTACTTTTTAAAACACTTTTTATTGTGCTTCAACATGGTGTCCCTAAAGCTGCCATAATGGAAACCCGCAGTGTAACGACAAGCCAGTGGACCCCAAGTCCAAGAAAGCTGGATTTGAACCCTGATTCAAATTAATCAGCCAAATGACCTTAGCTGAGTCCTGTAATCTCCCCGAGCCTCAGTTTCTTCATCCAGAAGATGGGATGCCATGCAGTTATGATGAAGCACACCAGGGCCCGGTGGGGATGAGGATCTCCATGTAAAGTAGAGGAAGAATACCGGGGTCTCTGCAAGGAAACGGGGGTCTCTACATACTCAGTCTTTTCCTGATAGTCCCCTCTCACTTCAAACTTCAAATCCTAGGGGGCAGGAAGGAGGATGCAATTCTTCAGACATATCCTTTTTGATATTTTAACTCAGTGTAAATTGACTTCAGTCTAGAACAGGACCAGCTGGAAATCTATTCCAAGGACTGGTCCCACGCAGCTGTGAACAGGAAACAGCCCATGCGAGGTGATTTCAGAGGCGCCTTGGGAAAGCTGCCCCTGCCCCACTCCTGCTTCCAGAAATTCCTCCTTCCTGCTTCATCCTCCTGTTCTAAGCTCGCTCTGTCCCCACCCCAGTCAGAGACAAGGACTCACCTGAAGCTGTAGCGATCAATTATGGCTCAGAATCGATTCATTTCAGAAACAGCAGGAGCTTTAGAGCCAGACATCCAGGGAGAGGGTGCCAGCTTCACCCAGCAGCTCCGAGCCGAGGGCAGGTCTCAGCCACAGAAGGAAGAAACAGAGGGTTCAGTGAGATACTGCACGTAAACTCCTGCCCTGTCGTCGTTTCTATTATTATTATTTAGGCGCTGTTTACCTGACCGAACCAGAGTGACAGGGGCAGAGGACAGGAACACCGTGCATAGGGAGAAAGGCCTAGAACACGGCGCCTGGCATTCTGGGGAGGTCTGGCCCTGCCAGGGCCACGCAACCTGGCATTCCGTGGGCCCTCTGGCTTAGGCGTCCCTCGTCGGGGGTCCCAGCCTGCTGTTCGTCACCTGCCCGTGAGCCTTGGGTTGGGGGGCAGCCATGGCACGAGCCCTGTGAGGAGGTGCCCGCTTCCCCCTGGTGCGCCCAAGCCATCTTCCTCCCCAGAACGCCCCCAAGTTCCAGCTGATGCTATGGCACCTCGTTCACCGCGCCCAGCCACCCCTCCCAGGAGCTGAGCTGTGTGGGTTTGAATGACTCAAACAGCAGGCTGAGCAGCGGAATGAGCATCAGCTCAAAGGGAGATTCGACCTGAAAACAATTTGTAAACACCCCGCCCCCCAGACTCTGGAGGAATGGCATTTACTTGCTCTTACGCCTGAGAGGTGACATCGCTGAAATACAGTCTCCACAGGAAAGTAGCCATTACCTGTGTGTCCCGGAACTACTTTCTCCTGTCGGGATGCCCTTCCCTGGTGCGTCCGCGGGATGCAGCTCCGAGGACCAGCTTCAGGTGCCTTCCCTGGGCTCGAGGGCTGCCGAACTCTGCTTCCACGACCCCGCTACAAAGACCCAAGCATGCCCTCACCTGTCTGCCCCCCTCCAGGCCATGAGCTCTAGGCAGACAGACCCCAGGCTCACACACGGCACATGCTAAGAAAGGGTAGGTACAGAGCAAGCACCCAACACACCTGTCTCTATCTTTTCTTTCCTCCATCCTTCCCTCTCTCTTCTCTCCCTCCCTATCTCTATCTCTTTCTCTCTCTTTCCACCAAAGTAACAGAGACCTACTAACCACACACGTGACTGAGGGATGAATACACGTGGACCAACGGAGAACAGCAGGGAGCCTGCGCCCTGCACAGCGGTGGGCGGGGCTCCGGCTTTGCGCTCATCCCGGTTCGACCCTGGCCCTTTCACTCATGACCGGCGCCACTCAGAGCAAGTGTTCAGTCTCTCTGAGCCTCAGTTTCTATGTAGAATGGAGTATAACAGTATCTACCTGTGCTCTCGTGAGGATTAAATAAGGTGCTGTGGGAAGAGGCGCAGCGACACGCGTGGGTCGTGTAACACAGGCACCCTAGTGCTTCCGCCCACGCCGTCTCCTACACTCACGCCTCCTGCCCCTGAGGATGGTAGTATTATGCGTGCACGTGGCGTCAGGGCCACGGCTTCCATGCGGAGGTCACGGCCTCCTTCTCCCAGTGGCTCTCTTCCCCCCACCGTCTAAGGCCCCTCCCTGTAAGCAGCGTGTCGGGTGGCAGCGGGCATGTCATCCCAGCAGCCAAAGGTCCACCAGAGTGGAGAGGGTCCTCCCTGACCGTGGCAGGCCACAGCTCTCCTGGCCTCGGGGCCTCACGGTAAACTGAGGACATCAGATCAAACGGAGGCCAGTGTGTGCGTCAGGCTCTTGCGGACCGAGCAGAAATGTGAAGAGGTGACGTTCTCAAGCCTGGGTCGGGATGGCCCGGAGGAGGGCCCCCACTACATCACAGTGCTGACAGCGGGCTGGGAAATCAGGGCAAACTCACCTGTCTAGGGTCCTCTCTTCCTTTTATCATGCATCTATCCTAAGAAGAAGCCCTTCACACCTCTGCTTTCTGTCCCCATGTTCACAGCTATCAAATGACCACTGAAGGGCAGAAGGAGAGTTTGGCCCAGGCTGAGGTCAGAACCTTGTCTGCCTATGGTCAGAATCTGGCTTTCTCCTACGCTTTACCTGAATTGAACTTAGCTCTCTCCCTGCCCCCAGCTGCCACATCCCTGCTGACCAGTCAGGGGCACCACCCTGGGAGACCTGTGGGTAGTGTCACACCCTGCTGTGACCACAGGACCTTCCTCCTGAAAACTCTGATGGAGATCAGAGTAAAACTAAAATAATAATCATGAGAGCTGTCTTTGGGGAAGAACTGCCCCCAGGCAGCTCCTGAGCTTGAGGGTGTCTGAGTGTGGGCGGACGGCTGGGCTGTGGTCCTGCAGTGGTTAACTCTAGGCGTCCGGTGAAATGTGCTCTGAGGGCGGCTGTGTAACGTTTAAGCGTCTGTTGATTTTCCATGTCTAGACACGTCACACCTCAGAGAGCACTCCTGGACCCTGTGACTTGGTGAGCTGGCCTCTTTCCCTCTCTCAGGTCATGTCTATCTTGCAGTCTCCCCGTCCTGCGGTGATCTTCAGAAACCTCAAATCTGTGCGGGACGTCTCTGGGGTGCCCCATCCCACCACGTGATCTTGTCCGAATCTCTCACCTGAGTGCTCCAGGCCCTTCTCTGTCTGGTTGGTGTCAGCTCCCAGCACATCCTCCTGCGTCCTAGGGTCTTCTGCGTGGTCTGCAGTCCCCTTGCCCCGGCTCTGACCGTCCATCTGATTTAGGAGGCCCTTCCGCCCAGCCTCATTCTGGAACGAGGGTGCCAGAATCAGAACCCTGTTCTTCCACTTCCAAGCCATGTGACCCTTGTCAAATGGTGTCACGTTCTGTGCCCCAGTTTCCTCATCTGTCAAATGATAGCTAATAGCATCCACCTGATAGGGTGATGGGGGTTAAATGACTTAAAAAGCGTTAAGTGCTTGGAACAGTTCTGGGCACGAACGTGAGGTATTGCTGTCGTTATTAGTCTCGGCAACTGTTACCGTGGTTCTTCAAGGACCAGCCCGAATCCCACCTCCTCCAAAACACTTTTACAGGTGCCCTGGCCAGGCTCCCGACCATGGTTTGTGTCACTCTCTCGGATCCCATGGTCTGTGAGCCTCTAGTTTCGCCTTATCACCATCTGGCTGGTCCTCGGTTATTTTGGTGAATCTGACACCCTCACAGAGAGCTTCCTGAAGGCTGGACCAAAGCTTATCCCCCGGCGCCTGGCACAGAGCGGGCAGCCCCAGCAGGCAGCCCAGAGGGTAGAAACAAGCCGGGCTGAACCGGACAGGGCAGATTGCAGCTGCAGACATCTGGGCTCCAACGAATTAGGTGTCTGAGTACCTGACACATAAAGAAGGTGTCAGTGACTCTAGGGTCTAGTGAAATCGCTATACGGGACCACTAAGCACAGTGCCTGATGCTCAGTAAGGCATGATGGGTATATCCTTCTTTTCTTCTCTCCCATAAAACGGCCGTGAGATTTGCAGCTTTTCCCTCCTTACTTTTTTTTTTTTTTTTTAACCAAATTCAGTGTCAAGCACAAGGTACCCCAGGACTCTGAGTTGGCTCCTGGGCAATGTGTCAGGAGAGTGATGGGGGCTGGAGTTCATCTAAGGAAGCCAGTCCCCAAAGGGGGCAACTGAGGGGGCTTCCAAGGCCCAGACTGCAGGGGATCCAGGAGGCCTTTCCCCCAATACTTGAAGGCTGTCTATTCCTGGATGTTGGAGGTGTGGCCAGGCCCAGGGAGAAGAAGTCTCGGGCAGGTTTGGGCTTTGTCCTTGTCTGGAATCTTCAGAAGTGACCCTGAGACAAGGCTCAATTTGAGTGACTCATTAGGGAAGCGATCCCAGGAAACGGAAAGCCAGCGTGGACTGAAGAAGGGAGGCATGTTACCCGGTGCAGCACCACTGTGGGCGACAATGGACATCCTGGACCCTGGAGCCTTGCAGAACACACGTCTGAGCTCTCCCATCCGGGGAGGGAGTGGGGGTATTTATCCCACTCCTATCAGTCATTGGTTGGGGCCCAGGGAGACTGGGGTGTTAATTTACCTGCATTCCTGGAAGCTAGCCATGGGAGTCAGCAGAGTGCTGTGCCCTGGTAAGACCTGAGGGCCGGGGACAGGACCGGAGACCGCTAGCATCTGCTCCAGGTCCCATGTGAATAGGACTGTCGAAACCCTTAGGGTCGCTGTGAGGGAGTGAGCTCCCAGGGGCTAGAACTGTTCCTGCTACAGCAGGCAGTCTGTTGCTTCGTGGAGACATCCAGGTCTCTCCCATCCTGATTCTCAAGAGTAAGGTAAGCCCCACCCCTACTCCCCAGCATCCACTCCCCGGATGTGATCTTCCTCCTCTGCCCTCTTTTTATCCCTTCTTCCACTTTCAGACACCATTCCTGCTGTTGGGTATCCTCTTCTAACAAGAATAAGGATATGAATACAGCATTTATCAGCACATATAGCTGATATTTGAGGCAGGTACAAAAATTGCCCCATTTGCACAGTTGAGGGCACTTAGGCACAAGAGGATGAGTGACCAGCCCAAAGTCACACAGCATGTCCACCTGTAGAGCCTCAGCTCCCGTGCGCCCATCTCTGATAGTCAAGCCACAGCACCTGGAAGTTTCCCCTTCCTCTGGGCTCCGTGTCGGGCCCTCCAGGCAGAAGAAGCAGAAGCTGAGTCTGACGGAAATCCAGGACCAAACAGTCACGTGGCTCATTCCCACCATCTCAGGACTTTGGGGCTTAGTCCTGATCTGAACTGCAATGGAAGCTTCTAGATTTTATTTCTTCTTCTCCAAAATCTACCACAGCTGGGAGATACACTCATGTTTTTACTTATTTTTACAGCAGGAAAAAGACAGAACGAATGAGTGGATAAGCAACTTGGTGCATTCCATTTCACTGGAAGATGCTCCCGACCCCAGCAGAGGGAGAGGGTTGGTGCCCTTTCAGCACCTGCAGGATCCTGGGTGGTCGTGCTGAAAAGCCTTCCTTGTAATATTTTGTCAGAAGAAATCACATGTTCTCCATGTTTGCCAGAAACACAGTGTTGTCGGGACCACAATCTGAATGTGGTGTTTTTTGTTTTGTTTTGTTTTTTTGAGATGCTGAAAGTCGCCAAAGGGCAAAAATGCACCGTGTTAGGCTTAGGAAGAAAGGGACTTATTTCTTCGGGTCTAGTGTCCTGTTTTCTTCTGTGACTTTGCCTCAAACAGGAAGTGCCCCATCAACGGCCCCTCTGATGAGGCCGTTGAGGTTCTTAATGAATCCATGGCTGAGTGAGGCAAATGGCTCGCTTTCCTCCTGAATGCGGAGGAAGTCTCAGAATTACGCTGTCTTAGGTTTAATGGATAAATCAAAAAATAGTCTCAAATATCAAATGAGCCAGAACAGTGCTGCCCAAAGGGAAGGATGTGGATGGGGTGATGTTACCCAAAATAAAAGCCCGAAGCAGAAACTAGCACCTTTGGAGAGGGTTAGAAAGAAGGAGATGGAAATGGTAAAAGGCTTAATATCTGTGTTCTTTTGGGGGTGAAAGACAAGAAGACTGGCTCATGCTGGCTGAGGGGCAGCCTGTGGGGAGGTTCTGGATGAGGGGATAAGGGAGATGAAACCTTGCAGACATCCAAAGTCAGGGGTACAGCTCAACAAAAAAAAGACAGTCAGTTAACAGATGGGCAAAGTCTGATAGATGCTTCTCCAAAGAAGATTTACAAATGGCCAATAAGCACGTGAAAAAACGCTCAACGTCATTAGTCAGCGGGGAAATGTAAATCAAAGCACTAGGATGTATGCTATAATCAAAACAATGGAAAATAAGTGTTGGTAAGGATGTGGAGAAATGGGAACCCTGGCGTATTGCTGGTGGGAATTAAAATGGTGCAGAAAACAGCATGGAGTTTCCACAAAAAGTTAAGCATACAGTTTCCGTGTGACCCAGCAATTCCACTCCTCGGCATAAACTTAAGAGAAATGAAAACGTATGTCCAAGCAAAAACTTGTGTACAAAGGTTTGTAGCCCTGTTCTTCACAGTAGCCAAAAAGTAAAAACAATCAAAATGTACATGAGCAGATGCATGAATTAACAAAATGTGTGGATCCATGCGGTGGAATATTACTCAGCTGTAAAAAGGAATATCCTGCCATAAGCTACAACAAGGATGAACCTTGAAAACAAAAGTGGAAAAAAATGAATAGTAAATGCAAAAATATAATTGTTACTGAGTACAGAACAAAGAAAAAGAAAACACATTGAAAAAAGCCACACAAAAGACCACATATCGTGTGATGCCATCTATATGAAATGCTCAGCATAGGCAAATCCAGAAAATAGATGAGGGCCTCGGGGGAGGGAGGAATATGGAGCAAATACTTATGGAACGGGGTTTCTTTCTGAGGTGAAGAAGATGTTCTGGAATTGGATAGTAATAATGGTGGTATAATACGGTGATTGTACTAAAAGCCACAGAATTGTATACATTAAAATAGTTGAAATGGTGAATTTTATGTTATAAGAATTTTACCTCAGTAATAATTAAAAAACAGGGGCTGTCTTCATGATTTATCATTTACAGGGCCCAGTGCAAAATGAAAAAACGAGGACGGATTTCAAGATGGCAGGAGCAGAGCAGTAATCTGGGCGTGGGGCCCCGTGTGACTGCACAGGTCACTCCTGCAGACGCAGGAGCAGGCACCCGTCCTGGGTCCGCCTGCGGCCTCTGCACAGGAGCCAGGATCCCAGTTCCTCAGGACATGGCTACCGGGTGGTGCAGGTCTGCCCTTCTGGGGGCCCCTCCTGATGCCGTTATGACCCCAGCTCTATCCCAGGGCTTGTCTCCCCTTGGTTCCCTTCACCATCACTTCCCACTGCTAACTGTAGATTCTATTTACACGACCGCATGCACGTTCCTAAGAGAGGGATTTAATGGGCCAGCTCATTTGTGTGTGGCAATGTTCCCAGGGACTGTGTCACACATCGCTCGTACCTTGCTCACCTGTTGCTGACAGGGGGATGGTGTGGTCCAAAGCCTGAGGCTCCTGCAGCAGAGGGTGGAGTGGGACCATATCCCATGGATGAGACAGGGACTCCATTGGAAATATCTGCTGTTCCCAAGACATCACTCTCATGTTTAGTTTTATCCCCCTAAGAAAAGACACCCCCTTCTCTTGGATCCCAAGCGTCACTTTGCTGTGGTTCAATCTGGAAATCCAATCAAACCCCCAGAGGACGGCAGGAGAATCATCATCAGAGTTGCCACCTTCCTGGACCTGGTGCTCAATGACCAGCTCCCCAACCCATTTTCATCTCCAGTGCAAAGCATCTCTTCTCACATCCAGCTCTCTCTCAGTGCCGCCGTGGGGCTGAGTCTATGGTGTCTCCGAGGGGATCCAGCAGGATTAAGTGAGCTCTGGGGGCCCTGGGGAGGAAGCCAAGCCATCCACCTTCCCTGGAGAGGCTGCAGGATGCAGTGAACAGAGCCCAAGCCCTCACTGTGACTCTTCCCTTTCCTCTGAGACCAACAGCTCTTCCTGGGCTGGCTTCCCTTTCTTCGCCATTGCTGCCCCCCTGTCAGCTCCCATCCGACCCACCAAGCCTGGACCGTGGCCACCAGACACCTTCACTCTGTGACTGCCCATCTGGACGTTGACCACAGCCAACAAAGCCACAGCTGGGGAGAAGGCAGAGAACCTGAGATTTTACGCCCCAATGGGACTTTGAAGACCATCCGGCCCTTCACTATAAAATATGTCCCCCTGTTTCACTCATTTTTTCCAGAGTGGGGATGTTGTTACCGATGCTTTGCCTTAGTAACTTCTGTAGGAGGTACTTTCATCCATAAACTGGCATCCCCTTTGTATCTATTACCTTTATGAACCGACATTTTGGAGATAACCTCAGGGCAGTAGAATCAGCAGTCGTCAAAGTGGAGCATCCTTTTCTTTAAATAAACATTTCTTAAAATAGAAATTTTGTCTTGTTGCAAAGTAATAAATATTCATTTCAGAGAAAAAAATAGAAAATGCTGAGAACCAAGCAGTAGAAAATAAAAATGATCCACTTGAGATTACTGCTCTCGACATACATATGGTGTTTCTTTCTATGCATATATGTACTAAAAAAAAAAATGAATCAAGGCTTATAATGAACACATTGCTAATTTGTAACCTGCTTTTTAAGCTAACAATATACAATAACTTCTATGTCACTGAATATTCACCTATATATTATTCACATATTATGAATGTATGAATATATATTTATTCAGCTATATGACTCATATAGAAAAAATACAGCTATATGACTCATGTAGATATACATGTACTCTCCTATATATTATCTCTCGACTATACTTTTTAATAATCATGCAATATTCAAGATAGTATTAAAGCAATCCCCGATGTTATCTACTTTGATGTGTCCCTTGCTGCTATGAATGTCCATGTAACTAAGTCTCTGTATATATTCATGGTTATTTCCTTGGAATAAATTCCTGAAGACGGAATTACTGGGTCCAAGGGTATGAAAAAATTAAGATTTTTGAAATGTGTCACCAAAATGCTTCCATAAAAGTTATACCCATTTATAGACTCAAGAGTAGTATATGAGATGCCAGTTTATCTGCACCTTTGCTCGTCAATTATTACCACCTGAAGAATAAGGCGACATAAGGCTTCATTTAGCATTTACCTAATAGGCAGGTGAACGTTTATGCACATATTGACCAGTTACCTTTCTTGTTTGTGATAACTTTCTATGTTCTTTTACCATTTTTTACTGGAGTATTTTTCTCTTTTCTATTGATTTTTAACAGCTACTTACATATTACGGTTGCTGAAACTCTTACTAGCCATATATATGATAAATATATTTTCCAAGGTTGTCGATTGCCTTTGGTTGTATTTATGACTGGTTTGGGGAGTAGAGCTGTTCTCCTTTTATGATCAAATCTATCAATTTATATCTTAATTTATGATCGAATATATCAATTTTATTTATTTTATTTTGGATAGTTTCCAGTAGGTTCCAGTCTTTTTCATCGATGGCTGTTTTGAAGGTAGTTGTGACTTTGGTGTGCTCGTGGGCGGAGGTAAGCTCAGGGTCTTTTTACTCTGCCATCTTGGCCACTTTCTTTTTATTTGTGATAGTTTCTACCATTGGCATCATGTTTTAAAGGTCTTTTTTCACCTTCACGATATATAGATCATAAACGATGCTTTCTCCTAGTACTTTAAGCGCTTTTTTTACACTTAATTTTAACCCAACTTGAATTTATTTAGTTCTATGGGATGAGTTTACTTCGTTCTACCACTTATTTGAAACAAAAATAGCATATTTGGGGCTATGTGTCTTTTTCACCCCCTGGCTGTCAGGTATCTTCTGCTCTGACTGCATATCCAATTTCCTGTTATTGTTTGAAAATCAACTGTGGTTTATGCAGTTGAATCCCCTTCCTCAGCAACCTCCTGACCCCTGCTCCAGTCCTGATATGAGCCACGGCCCGTGTTTGGAGCTACACCCAGATGGGCATGAAAGGGGAGAAGCTGCATGGTTCATTGCATACTATCTATGGGTTAGCCCCAGTGCTTTGGGTCATTTTGGGGTTTCAATCCTCAGACAGCCCAGAAAAGTGTTATTATTCCATTTTACGAAGAGGAAGCATTGGAGTCGGCAAAAAGATCCCATAACTCACCACAGCATCAGTTCACGTAAAGGGCAGAACTGAAGTTCAAATCCAGTCCTCCTTGCTCTGAAACCCACGACTTCACAGCCCACCCAGTGCCCGCAGGGGGAGAGGAGCAGGAGAGTCTCCACCTGGCGGGGAGACCCCCGGAAGGCTCCTTCCTGCCAGGAAGAAGGGGCCCATCTGACCCCAGAAACTGACATGGGCTGAGAGCTCTTCAAGACAGAGACGGGCCCCGCAGAAGAAGGAAATGTCATACTAAGGATGCAGTTTGTTCCTCAGACCTGATTTTCCTCCGCAGGAAAGGAAGATGTCTATAAATTCTGTATCGCTGCAAGGTGACAGAGAGAAATGGCATTCCAGCGGGGAAGTGAGAAAGGATCGGGGAGGCCATCTGCTTGGTGATTTTGTATCTGTTTCATTCTCCCGGAGTGAGAAAGTTTCTACATTCACTTTGCAATCTTCTTGGCGAATCCTACCAAGGACACATTCCTACTGTGAAATGTCTGCGCATCCCCGTGGACCTGGCGATTAGCTGCTTTGATTATCTCTGATTTCACAGTGGTCCTTCCTTGTCCCCGAGGTGGAGCACACAACAGGGTCCCCTTGCACTGGGGAGGCGAGCACAGGGGCTTGAAACAGGTGAGACGCAGGGGCATGCTACACATGCGTGAAAGGTTGCCCTCAGAGCCGTCTCTGCGGCCCCGCTGCACCTTTCCGTGTTTCCGCAGTGAAGATGACCGAGAATCCCTACAAATAAAGAAATGTCCTTCTCAAAGAAAAAGGGCGGCTTGTGGATTTCAAGTTAGTAAAATCCAGTGCTTTTCCTTTTGGTCATTCAGTCAGTCAACAAACACCTACCAACCTCTACTCTGGACCCGGCTGTGGTCAGAGACAAATATACATGACTTTTGTCCTCAAGGAGCTCACAGGCCAGTTACTCATGTACACAGAGGTGCTGCCAAAAGCCAGGGGACAGGTAAACAGGGGGGACTAGGGGTGGGTGGCAGAGGGCACCCGAGGCAGGCTGGGGAGATGGCCAGCAATCAGGGAAGGCTTTCTCAAGGCTTTCTCAAGGCTCTATAGGAGCCCCCCGGTAATTGTGCATTGGGCCCGACTGAGGAAGGGAGGGAAGGGTGGGCGGAGAGCCCCTGTGCATGAGAGCGAAGAGGCCAGTGAGGAGGGTGTGGTGAGCTCGAGAACAGCCTGGATTCGTGGGGCTGGAGCCCGGGGCCAAGAGAGGGAGCAGTGGAGGCGAGGCTCGTCTGGTCCCTGGGAGTGACCCTCAGACGGGACTGAGGCCAAGTGGATCGGAGCACAGTGGGGAAAATCGAAGGTGCCCCAGTGGAGAGAGGGCCTTGGGAGGGGCTGGGGAGGGTGGGAGGATGCCTGACGGGAGGAAGCGGGTCTGGCCAGCTCCTGAGGGAAGGAGGTGGACGTGGAGACATTGAGAGAGCCCAGATGGTAACCCTAGTGACAGTGGCTGGCCACACCACTCCTCCTGCCTTTTCCCCAACACCCTGATAAAATGGCCCCGGCCTCCATCCCAGGGCAGTGAGTATCTCCGCAAGGACGTCCTCGGACTCCCAGGCGGCTTGGACGGTCTCAGTGTGAGTCCTCGGCCTGAATCCCTTGCCATCCAGCTCATCAGCCCTTTCCTGTAACCCTGTCTGCGCCCTCCCTGCTTCCTCCACGTGGGGCGGCCCCTCCTCCCTCCCCAAAGCTCTGCTAGTTCAAGGGTGGTGAGCAGGCTTTTCAAACTCTCTTTTTCATACCTTTAGAAAGATAATATATGCAGAGGAGGGAGAGGTATCACCTCCCAGATCCCCTCTACACTCTCCAAGTCACTTATTCAACCACTGTTGAGTAAACACCCATAAGAGCTTGACACCGGCAGTAAAACAAACCCAGGCTGTGCCCTTGGGAAGTTCCTGGCCTAAATGTGGAGACACAGAAGCACACGTGTCCGTGGCACCGTGGAGAAATATACGAAATGCACCTGGGTCAGCGGAGGGAGTGGCAGGTTGGAGTCGGTGCAGGAGCCGTTCACAGGGAACTAATCACTAACCTTTCAGAAGACACTTAGCCAAGGCCTTAAATAGTAAATTAGAATTTCCCTGGTGAAAAAGAGGAGTGACAGGCAGTCCGGGCAGGAGAAGCTGCAGACCTAGAGGCACACGGGAGCCCGGCGAGTTTGGGATCAAAGGGTGTCCTCTGAGCCCATGTCCAGGGCCTGAGGGGCAGGCAGCCAGTCAGCGAGGGGGCAGGTCCTGCGGAGCCTTGTTTGCCAACCTGTTGGCAATGGCTCTACAGCTGAGAGGACAAGTAGGGATTCACCCTGGGGAAACTGAAGCCCAGAACATAACATTTTCATGATCAGTGGCTGGGGGGAGTTTGGGCGGGGCTAAGAGACGGTCCAACTGGGCAGTGGCGGAGACCCTGGCTACCTGTTCTCCCCAGGTGAGCCACTGAAGGCGGAGGAGGTGCAGGGGGCCTGCGAACAGGACTAGAGCTCTCTTGCTAACAGATTTTCCATGGAGATTCTCAGCACAGATGGGAGGAGACAAGAAGTCTGGCGGCTAGAGCTAGGAGCACAGTCCATCCCTGCCTGTCGGTGGGAGGGAGAATGTGTCATGCAACAGGGTTCCTTCTGGGAATTACAGGCGGCAGGAGAGGAAGGAAAACCACAGCCATCTCTACCCTGCCGGCTCTGAGATAAGCCCACGGAGGCTGCTCCCTGGGCAACAAGCAGAGAGTAGCTCAACAGGGCTCTGACTGACAGGCGGAAGAGGCGGGTGACGGGGGTATGGTGAGGGGGCAGAGGATGCAGAGGAGGGCTTTTCTGCCACCTGAGCGCAGCCTCAGGACCCACCTGCCCAGGCCTTCTCTCCACCACCCCTGGCTGCTTGGCCTCAAAGAGATTCTGGGTTCCGAGTTCTCCTGTGGACTGCCAAGCCCTGGCTGCTGCAGCCCAGGAAATGCTGTGCTGGTGATGTCGTTCCTGCCGTTCAAATCCTTCAGTGACTCTTATTCGACCTCAAATAAGAGTCATTAGGTGTTCAAGGCCCTCTGTCTTAATCCGGGTTCCCCCAGCAGGCCCAGAAACATGGACTAAAATGCAGTTGCTTATTGGGACGGTGAAGGGAACTCTCGTAAGAAAGGGGCATGAGACAGGGAGGGGAGAGGCTGGACCCTAACCCCCCTGGGAAAACCCGCAAGCGGCAGAGACACCTGATCCGAGGGCAAGGTTGCTGGGGCGCAAGTACACCCAGGAACGGAGGGCTGCTCCCACACAGGGTTAATTCCTGGAAGCTGCAACCTTCCCTCTGAGTGGTAAGTGCACCCCAATGGACAGAGAGAGCCCGAGGCCAAGAGGGGCAGGTGTTGGCAGGGTGCCTTGGGCCCCTGAGCCCTGAAGCCTACAGGGGAGATGTGGGGGGGAGCGCCAAGTAGAGTCGACACTCACGTGCTGTGGGGTGATATTTCTGTCAACAAACCCTGGTTCCCCTCCCTCTGGACCAGATCCAACCACCCTCACCCCCAGGAAACCCACTGTAGTCCGTCCTGTCTTTGAACTGACATAGTACTTTTTGTAACATATTTTGTCCTGTTATTTACTTAAAAGACAGACACTGAGGGACTTCCCTGGTGGTCCAGTGGTTAAGACTCCACGCTCCCAATGCAGGGGGCCTGGGTTCCATCCCTGGTCGGGACGCTAAGATCCCACATACCGCAACTAAGCCTGCGTGCCGCAACTACTGAGCCCGCGCACTCCAGAGCCCGCGCACTGCACGTAGAGAAGTCCGCACGCCCAACGCAGCCTAGATAAATAAATAAATAATAAATAAATAAACTTATAAAAAAATACATGGAGGAGAAAGAGAGAGAGCGTGGGCAGCCAGTCCACCAGATTTAGTTATGAATCCTGGCTCCGCCTCCTGTTAGCCACGCAATCGAGTTACTCGTCCACTTAGAGTCTCAGTTTCCTCACCTGTGAAATGGGGACAATCTGACCCGATTTGCATGATTGTTGCAAGGATGACAGGTGATGTATGCAAAGCCCTAAGCATCACGCAGCACATGGTACACGCACACACGTACTTCCTCACGTCTTTTGTCTCCCTCAATAGAACGCTGCTGTGGGGTGAGGACCACCTGTTTGGCATCCTTAGACTTCCTTCTCGCCACCCCTAGAGCTCGTAGTGCTGGGCACTGGGCGGGAACTTCGTGAACATTCGGCAGATACCCCCACACTTCTGTCTCCGGCTTCTCCCTCTCTCCTGTGCTCCAGGGCTGTAGGAAGCACAGCCCAGATGTACCACCAATATCTCAAGTCCAAGGTGACTGAGATGGAACGTGCGTCCTCCTGCCTTGTGGGTTCTCCTTCCGCCCCTGGCACACCACACCCACGCAGTTCCCCCTGACCGCTTCTGGAGGCTACGCTGCTGCCGAAAGCTGCGTGTCCCGACCAGCACTGAGTGGCCAGCCATCGTGGGTATCAGAAGGACTGCTGGCTTGGTTTCTGGAACGACTTGCAGTACAGTGCTGTCATATGAGAGACCATTGTCAGGCCATCACTAAAAGTAACGCTCCTGAAGAATTTTCTATGACCCAAGAAAATACAGAGTTCAAAAGAATGCCTCTAATATGTCCGTGATGGATGTTTTCACACATAGGGATATTATATACATATTCTGTGTTTATGCAAAATATATACAAGAATATTGTATAGATATTGATAAGGTTCAAAGCCACATGTGAACAGCAGTTGGCTAGTTGGTCCTGCTTTCTTCCTTGTACTTTTCTTTTATTAAATGTGAATTCCTTTTATAATCAGAAAAATAGGTTGTTGTGCTTTTTTGCGGTACGCGGGCCTCTCACTGTCGTGGCCTCTCCTGCTGCGGAGCACAGGCTCCGGACGCGCAGGCTCAGCGGCCATGGCTCACGGGCCCAGCCGCTCCGCGGCATGTGGGATCTTCCCGGACAGGGGCACGAACCTGTGTCCCCTGCATCGGCAGGTGGACTCTCAATCACTGCGCCACCAGGGAAGACCAGAAAAATAGGTTTTAAAAATATATTTTCTCAGTGGTTCTCCAGATGGCACGCGGGGGCAGGGCCGGGAGACGGGAGAGGGCCAGGCTGGGAGTACCCTGAGTCAGGGTGCATGTGTGAGCTCCCTGTCAAGACTCCAGGAAAGGAGGGGCCTGTTGAGAGGGTCCCTAAGTCCTTCCAGCAACGTGGGTGGCCCAACTATACCACGTCTGGAGGAGTCTTTACATAACTGAGCAATAGTCAGTGACCATCTGGATTTATATCCACCCAACACACATATAATCACATGTATATGCACCAGACAAACATTTCCTGATTGTCCATGAAAATACAGACTGGTCTGCCGCTCAGCTGTGCAAACCTTTCTCTGCCACCAGCGCCGCTGTAGAGAGAGAAAGCCCCCAGCCCAGCGACTGCTGGCCCGGGGCTCACAGCCACCCGCTCCTGGCACCTTCTCAGCATGGTCACCCACCTCCTGCCTGGAGATGCTCAGAAAGGGGAGGGCTGGAGCGGACAGAGCGCTCACCTCCTCCTGGAGCTGCAGGGCAGCTAGGAGGGCTAGAGCAGGGACCAGGGCCAGGGACAGGACCTGGGGACTTTCCCAGCACAGAAGCCGGCTGCAATTCTATCTTGTTTGTGTGCCCTCACTTTCCGGAGGTGGACCCCACACTGGAGACGTCCTCCACCCTCCCTTGTCTCCCCACCCGGGTCTCCCTCTCTTGCGTGTGTTGCTTGCTCTTCTGAACCAGATTCTGTACCTTGGAGGGTGGGGACTGGAGGCTGTGTCCTCAACTCCCTTCCAAACAGTAGGCAAGTGGGCTTGTCGGGCTGTGGCGCCCGTGCCCCGTGCTGCCAACTGATATGCGCCATGTTGGTGGTTAGCCCCGGGCAGCTGCCAGCTCTTAGCAAGAGCCTAGGGCTGGAATCACGTGTCCTGGGGTCCCGCCCGGCTTCTTTCACTCGCTCTGGTCTTGGCTAAGCTACCTTCCACCTCTGAGCCTCGTTCCCCTTTTCCCTGTTTGTAAAATTCCCACCCTGCAGAGGGGCTGGGCAGCTCATGAGGTGGTGGGAATGCACCTGCCCCCGGGGCTGTTAATTAAGAGCGATTCTCCCCACCTTTTTCCTTCAAACATCTAGCTCTGAAGCAGGCATCTGTGACCCTGCCATCCCTAAACTCACGTAACTGTGAGAAGGGCTTCCTGAAGCACCGGTTTTTCTCTTTCCACTTTCTGTGTGTGACGGTGGGGTCCCACGCTTTTCCTTTGGGAAGATTTTGGGTTATTGAGACGGAAATGCAGAGGCAGGAAGGCGATATCCAGCTCTGATACCCAGCGTAGGATTCTGAGTCAGCAGCAAGACAACACTCCCGAAACCCAGGATTTGTCCAGAAAGAAAGACTTTCTCAACCCTAAGCTCTTACCAGCAAACACATCGAAAGCTAGACCTGGCCGATGATCTGGGAAGAGAAGTGGTAACTGGGAAGTTACTGTGTTGGGGTCCTGGGAACAGACACGTTCCTCTCTGGCCTGGAGCATGGTGAGCCAGAGGAGGGAGGAGGGAGAGGGGTGAGGTGTGCCCCGCCCCCGTCCCCGCACGCAGCTCAGGTGAGGGAGGTATGCAGACACGAAGGAAGCCGTGGGGAGACCTGTGCCCAGCGGAGTCCCCTGGCCCACAGCCCTGGCCTGGGAGAGGAGCCACCTTCCTCCTGGTGTGCAGCAGCCAGAGTGTGTCCCTGGGGACGAAGGGGTCCAGGTCAACGACGATGGAGCTGACTGACACCTGTGAGCTCTGCAGAGGATCTGGAAGCTCCTGGGCTCCCTGGGGAGGGGACACCCCGGTACCAAGGAGGCCGGTGGATCAGAGAAGGCCAGAATGGAGAGGCTGCTGGGGCAAGACTGTGTGGCCAGAATCCAGCGGTCAGCAACAGGCACACTGGAAGGTCAAGCGGTCAGACACAAAGCCAGGGCCTAGCAAGAGCTACTGGGGCGCCAACACCAGAAGGGGCAAGGGAGCCGTCGCCATCCCCACGAGGCCGTGTGAGCCTGCACACACCCACCCCCCCGCTCACAGGCACAGACTCGCAGACTCGCTCACAGACACACACACTCACCCCCCCACTCACAGGCACAGACTCGCAGACTCGCTCACAGACACACACACTCACCCCCCCACTCACAGGCACAGACTCGCAGACTCGCTCACAGACACACACACTCACACAGGCACACACTTGCAGACTCACACACACACAATTGCACCCATGCCCCCAGGTCTCATAGGAGGAGCAGCCTGAGAGAGGATAACTGGAAATCTGAGAATTCACCCAAGAGAACAAGTGAAGAAGTCAGGCCGGAAGAGGTGAGACTGTTTATTGGCAAATTCGAGTTTCTTTCTCCTGCTGCCCTCAGGGCAGGGCTCTGGAGGAGGCAGACCCGATCACAGCGGGTGGGCTGAGTGCTGTAGACCTGCACTCCCCAGTCCCCCAGGTCTCCCCTCACTGCTGTGGCCTTTCTCCAGTTCAGTCCAGTCACCAGCAGGGCCTGCCTTTCACACCCCACTTACCCAGCAGCCAGCATGGAAGAGCCTGCCAGGAGTTCTCAGGGACAGAGGCATGTGAGACAGAACCCCCCGCACCCATTCCCCAGGGCTCACAGTCCAGTATGGGAGCAAGACCCCAACTGGGCCAGATGTTATGAGAGCAGCTAGAGGTCTGCTGTGAGCGGAGTGTGCTCTAGAAGAGAGGGTCCTCCTATGCGGAGACATTTTTGTGGGACAGGAGAGTGAGGAAGGGTTTCCTGGAAGAGGGGGCACCTCTGAGAATTAGATGATGGAGTTAGATGATGGAAAGAAGAGACAGAGGGTATCCCATGTATCCACCCACCCATCCATTTATCCATCCATATGCCCAGCCAGCCAGCCAACCAGCCACCAGTGGCCCTCTGCCCACGGTACACCTGTTGCAGTGATGCTCGTGTATAGAGGAAAGAGCTGAGGCTGGGGCCAGGCAGGTGTGAGTAGAAGCCTGGCATTGCCACTTACTACTGCGTAGCCTTGGGCGTGTTTTCCCCGAGCCCCACTTTACTCACTTATGAAATGTGGACAGTTATGCCTTCCTAGATGAGATGTAATAAGGACCCCTCTGCCCCAGGCCCTCTGAATTCAGAAACCATTCCACTGAGGGTGGGTTGTAGACCGTGGAGTCATGGAGAGCCAGCCCTGGAAGCTGGAGCCCAGAGAGCCGATGCAAGTCACCCGAAGTGCAATAGTGAGTCGATGCCAGGACCGGGAGGCGACCGAGTCCTCCCTGAGTCTCTTCCTCCTCCCTGCCTCTGTCCAGGTTCACCTGAGACAAGGTCCCGCATCGCTTCTCCAGCCCAAGCGACTCCTCCAGCCAGGATGGGCCCCACCACCTCTCCCCACCCGCTGCATGGTCAGGACCGCCTCTTCCCTGCAGCCCCCCTTGCCCAGGGCCCTCCCTCTTTTGACAACGCATGAGAAGCCCCCCAACCTCGGGGAGGGTGCATTCCCTCCGGTTACCTGCCTCCACTTTTCAACCTCCACTCAATCCCCATCCCCAGCCTGGCAAAGGTCCCCACCAGCCCCGCACAGGCACCCCAACAAGTCCTCAGAGTCTTCGTGTATCTCGTGTCCCTTCTGCACTTGACACTTCCCATGACCCCGCTCCTGGGTCTGCTCACACAGCTCTGATGGCTCCTCCTGGTCTCCGTGGCTGGTGCCCCTCTCCTTCCGGTCCCAGGAACGCCCTCTGCTCAGTCTTCCCACTCTTTCCGGGAAGGCCATGCATCGCTGGGGCTCCGCTTACCATCCCCTGTCCCCACAAGATGGAGTGAGTTTTGGCGGGTGGGAGACAGAGATGTCAGGTCACCCAAAATCACATGGAAACAAAATCCAAACAGCTCTCCGTTATCCATCCTTCTGCTGAGTGCCACCGGGAAGGTCAGCGGAGGTCTGTGACTTGTCTGTCCCCCAGCAGACCTTGGACAGTGCCCCCCCATCACTGGCATGGCCTCCTAAACGGTCTCCCTACCTGCATCTCTGCCACTTTCCAGGGCATTGTCACCCTATCTTGAAAATTCTTCTTCTAACCAACAAGCCGATCTTGCCGCATCCTTGGTTTAGACTCCCCAGTCATTCCCTATGGCCTTGGGGATGGAGTTCATCCTGGCAGGAGATCCCAGGTCCTTAATGACATGGTCCCTGCTGGTGCAGCCCCATCTCAGGCCCCTTCCTCACACATGCTCCCCGTGCCCAGGCTGTCTTCTGCTTGCAGAGCCCTCGCTGTTCATCTCAACCATCCCCCATCCATGAAGCACCCCAATATCCCCTCCTCCACCTCAGCTATTCGCAAGGGTGCAACCATGCACAGCTGGACATGAAGTGGGGTGACCAAGGTGAAAATGGGATCGCTACCTGATGGATGAGGAAAGTGAGTCTCAAAGAGATTGACGTAGTTGGTGAGCAGCCGAGCCCTGGGCCATCAGCTCCAGGATTTAAAGGAGTCCAGAGAAATCCCAGGGGGCTGATGTTTCTTTTTTGCAGAAAATAGCTGGAAGGGCTGGCTCCAGTAATGACCACTTCTTCTGCTCTATGAGGGGCTGCTATCTTTGGCAAATTAATTACTAATAAGGTTAGCTCAACAGCTAGGGTAATCGCTAGAGAAAACTGTCTTTAAGGACTTATTCTGCCCAATTTGAGGCTTGATGTCACAAGGTAGTGTTCTGAGAAAACCATTCTGAGATGCAGAGGGTCAGTGCAGGGTGCCTCCTGAGCTGGGCAAGCCTCTTTGCGCCTGTCGAGCAGCCTCCTGCGGTCCATTCCTCCCTGGGGAGCCTACATGGCCAGAGAGGGCTGAGGGGGGCATGAAAGTGGCCAGAGCCACCACCATCACCTCTAACAGGGCAGTTTTCCTCCCTTTGGGGCTGTTTCTGAATTTTCTTTTTCATGAACCCTTCACCTAGTAACAAAAGAGTCATCCTGGTTTAAATCTCACATCTGCCACAAACCTTAACTTCTCGATATGTAAGATGAGGACAGTAATTCATGCCTTTGAGGCTGTGTGAGAACAAATAAGCCTGTGGATGCAAAGTAGTTGGCACCATGCCGGGCACACAGTAGGCTCCCAATAAGCGTTTCCCCCGTCATGGACTGAATATTTGCATCCCACCCCTGCAAATTCCTGTGTTGAAACCCTAACCCCAAAGTGATGGTATTTGGAGACAGGGGCCTTTGGGAGGTACGTAGGGTTAGATGAGGTCATGAGGGTGGGGCCCTCATGATGGGGTTAGTGCCCTTATCAGAAGAGACATGAGAGAACCCACTCTCTCTTTCCTCACTTGCACACATGCAAGAAAGACCATGAGAGCACATGGTGGGAAGGTGGCCATCCACAACCCATGAAAAGAGCCTGACACCAGACACCAAGCCCGCTGGCACCTTATCTCAGACTTCCAGCCTCTAGAGCTGGGAGAAAACTAAATTTGTTGTTTAAGCCACTCAATCTATGTTATGTTGTTGTGGAAGCTCTAGCTGACAAATACAACTCCCTCCAGCCCCCTTCCTTTGGGAGACAGCAGCTCAGCTGTGCCTGCTTCTTTTCTCAGCTCACAGGTGGAGAGAATTGTATGGTCCCCTGTGTGTAAAACTGTACGTGCCTGAAGAAGGATCTGGAAGGTCGTTTACTGCAACGTGAACCACAGCTAACTGTCTCTGTGTGGTTGGACTTTATACTTTTACCTTGTACCTTTATGAATTATTTTAAATTTTTATAATAAGCATATATCATATTTATAATAAAAGAAAAGCTCAGAAAGTTCTTTTTGAGTGAGCTACCCAGAGCCTTCTCCCAGCACCCCTGCTTCTTTGTGCCGAGGGGCCTGTCACAGTCTACCCTGGGCTGGAGAAAGTCACCAGGGTAGGCTGGCGCTCCACCCGACAGCTCAAGAGATGGAGAAAAAAGACACACGTGCAGGTGTCCAGAAGGTGATGGCTCCCAGCTGCCTGTGGGCAACCAGCTTGTATCATTTGTATTAAAACATGTTCTGCTCTCCTTGGTACATTAGAGTATTCAGAACTGAGCATCGGGCTGATGGGTTGTGGCTTCTGCATCGCTGATCACAGGCAGTCGGTGCAGCCAGCACGTGTTTTGCTTGTCAAATGCTCAGAACCAAATGGAGATGACTTACTTTTTGTAATATGTTCCTATTTCTTCCCCCAAATCAGTTCCATTGATCTGTTTCAAACAGTTGGTGTAAATATTCTTTTTTAGTTGCTAGTGAAAATCATATATATGTATTTAAGGGTTTTTTTTTTTTAAAGACTTGGAAATATTTCTACGTCCCCAAAGTTCCCCTGACGGAAGAAAGGTCAACCGTCTTCCTGTCCAGCTTTGTCTCCCGTGGGGCTCAGAGCTGCAGACGGGCCAGACTCTGGGGCCATGTGCCCTCTGCTCTGGGTGACCTGGGAGGACTCCTTGTTCTCTGGACCTCAGTATCCCCAAATGCAAGAAAAGCAGTGAGCAGAATGAGCTCTCTGCCCACCCCTTGTCCGCAGCCCGAGCATCCATGGCTGTGGGGAAAGTCACTGGTCAGCCCTGCTCAGCCAAGAGACCTGATGGGCAGACACGCACGGACTCTGATCAGGGCAGGTAGGGGCGTGATGGGTCCTGTGTGACTCCAGAGACAGACCTATAAGGTTGGAGAACTGCTGGCCTCTGATAAGCTATAGGACATTGTGCATCCAGGTTTCCATCTGCAAAGCAAGGAGGGGTCAAAATAATACTGCCTCGGGGGTGTTGTCAGAACAGGAGTGATGGGGGCTGGAGAGAGGTGGGGGTGGGCTTGATGCACGTACACTCCCTGTCTGGAGCTCACTGGTGTTAGCTGTTAGCATCCCGGGAGGGGCCTGGGGCAGGGGCGGGGCTGCAGGAGGCCCACCTCTGCATCACCTCTGCCTGTCCTGTCTTGTTCACATGGCCAGTTCCTCCAATGTCTTTGCATCAGAGGCTTAAGATCCACCTCAACACTTCACCTTTCAAGACGCTGGAAAGGCAGCGCCTCTGGGGGATGTGCTGAGAGAGGGTAGCTCTCTCTGGCTTCTTCCCCCTCAGTGCCACTCGGGACCTGAGCAACCTCAGTCCCTGGTTCCCTCCCAGTCAGGTCAGAGCCAGAGCCCCAGGCCCTGGCCCCTGTGTGGCTTGCTCTGTCTCACTGCCTGTCCAGCCTGGAACTCTGTTCCTTCCCACCGCTGGCTTCTGGTCTTCGGCTCCACGTAGCGCCCTTAGCTTCCTGCCTGGGGCTGGGGGGCCTCTCGTTCCACCAGCGACTCATTAGTCAGGGGTAAGCGGAGTCCACAGACATTTCTGTTGGGCCTGCAACGTAGTCCAGGAGGGGAGAGGGCAGGGAAGGGGCTAGAAGGCAGGCGCGAAGTGACCATCTATGGAGTGGCCGCCTACCCTGCCTCGGGCGTGAGGCCTTGTTAACTCTAATTCGCACCAACGGTGGGAGAGGGGTGTTACTTCCCAGCTCAGGGAGATCAAGCGATCCCTCCAGCCTAACAGAATCAATACCAGTGGGAACTGAGGTCAGCTGACTCTGATGGCCCTTGTGCTTTCCTCCAGACTGGGTTTCATCCGGTAACCCAGAGAATGCCGGTTCAAAGAGCCGGGTACTCAGCCCCAGGCTACGGCTTTGTTTCGCAGCAGGAAGCTTTGTGGGCATGCGGATCAGACAGCTGCCAATTCCCAGGACAGGCGTTATTCCCAATGATCTCATTGCCCTCATAATCTGTGAGGACGTCTTGGAAATCCCGGTGTTTGTGTGCTCAGACGGCTTCTGGGTTCCCTTCCGCGCTCATAAATCACAGAGGTTTACCCCCAGCCCAGGGCCCCACCCTTTGGCTTAGGGCTCTGAGTGTCTTGAGAGTCAGGGGTCTGTTTTGACATACTCCCTTGGGATGAAGTGGCACCCCACCCATGTGACGTTTCTCTCCCGCCTTCCTAAGGGCAGGGCTCTGGCCTCATTCATCTCAAAACCCCTTCATTAGCATAAAACATGCTCCCCTCACTCCAGAAATTACAAGGGTTTTAGGAGCGCTGTGTCAGAAGCTGAGGGCAGAGACCCAATGTACATTTCTTACTTTGCCACAGTCTCCATCCTCCTTGGAGGCCCCGTCCTCTCAAGGAGAGTCCACAAGGCTAAGTGGCTGCTCTCTGGTCTCCGGGCTTAGTTCTATAAGTCACTGTTTGCTGACCATCAGAGCCGGTGGATTGATGGGTCCCACAGCCGAGTGGCCAGGAGCCCAGTCCTGACGCTGGTCCGGGCTCCCACAAGCCAGTTGTTCTCAAAACGTGGCACCCAACGGCAGCGTCAGCATCACCTGGAAAACTATTCAAAATGTAAATTCTCAGGCTCCACCGCACACTACTGAATCAGAAGCTCTGGGTGGGACCGGTGGCCTGTGTTTTAACACACCCTCAGGGGACTGAGATACAGGCTCACGTGTGAGGATGCTGCCCTACGCTGCCCCTTTACACACATGGCCAGAGCACAGTCTCCATCCCCAGAGACGCTGAGGGGACCATACTCATCCAGGTTGGGTGCCGGGTGCTGTGGAGAGTGTGAACCAGGGGGCTGGGGGCCCAGAGGGAGAGGGACTCAGGGTTCTGAAGGTGGGATCTGGGCCGATCCCTGAAGGATGTGAATGAGGTGCCTGTGGATATGGGGGAGGAAACAGAGGATGTCCCCCCAGGAGAAGGGTCAGAGCTTTCCCCCGGAGGTCAGGGGAGACAGGTGTTCTGACAGCACGTTTGCAATTCAGCTCCTTCCCAGACAGGAGTCCCCCAGACCCCGCGCTGGGTATCTGTTGTTTGCTCTCCTTGGAGCCTCTGGAAGGAAGAGCTTCGATGTCCAAGGTGCAAAAGCACCTTCCCCGCGGACTTGCCTCTGCCGGGCTCTGGTGTCACAGGCTGGACGCAGATCCCCAGGCTGTGGAGCTGAGAGGGCCACAGCCCAAACCAGAGGGGGCTCCGCTGTCCAGAGAGTCATGGTGGGGGTGGGGCTCCGCCGTGAGAAGAAGTGGGAGGAGGAGGGAAGGGGCGGGGGACTGGGGGGCGGTGAATGGTGGAGGGGGTGGAGCCTTCCGGTCAAGCCCCTCCCACTCCCGTAGGCCCCCTCTCCCTGCGGCAGAGGCCATTCCTGAGTCCGAGTCCCACTCTGTGGCTTTAATTAGGATGACGTTTTGGCATGTGGGACCCCAAGCCGGCGAAGGCCCCACCAGCCCTACAATTACAAGGTTGTCTCTCGGTTTCGGGTTCTGCCTCTCTAGAGCAGCGATCTGCATTCCAGGCCCCGGTTCGGCCTCATTCATTCCACAAATGCGCCGAGCACCGGCTCTGGGCAGCCACGTGGCCCACGCCACGTGATCTGAGACACGCCCTGCCTTCCCGATATTCCTCTCCTGATGCCCAGTCATCTATAGAGAGGATGATTAGCAAGGACCGGACGATGGAAAGGGCTCCCACAACTCAGCCACTTAGTCCCCGTGAGGCTGGAGGGCGGAAGTGCATCCGCGCGTTGATCTCCTTTGGCCTAAACAGGCTGTGCGGGAGCGGAGACAACTGCAGACTGGGGTGACGCTGCTATATGAAGATCAGTTACACAGTGCAGCAAACGTTTGAATCATCCCCAGAACCCTGACTGCTTGGATTTGAATATGCATGAGAAGCTGCCCAGAAGTGACTGAAATACATATATACGTGTATGTAGTCAAAAAGCCAAACAGCTCTGGGGTGAAGAGTAACAAAAGGCAATCTTCCACTCTGGTGAAAGGGTGTGGGTAGAGTACAGGCCTCGTGTTGCATTAATTGATGAAGACTCATTCACAACCAAGGTGCAGATCCAGGGGCCCACGGGAGGCCTTGCATCCACACTGCACGCCTGCGAGGTAGGAAGTGCTTTCCCCATTTACAGACAGGGAAGCTCACGCTGTCCGAGTGAAGCTCACACTGCTGGTCAGAGCTCCAGGGGGAATGTGAGCTGCGTCTCTGGGCCCAAAGCCCCGCCCTTTCCATGCAGACCGTCTCAGACACTGAAGAGATCCCACGCTTATCCACTGCGGTCCTTCGGGTTCAGGCTTTACAAAAATCATATTGACTTCTGCTTCCTGAACTTATGTGCACGAGGAGTCAGACGGGACCACAAGCAGCTGTTGCACAAGAGGATCAGGAAGGAAAGAGTTCTTGGAAGTTCAGCGATAACTCCAGAAAAATCAGACAACTAGAAGAACGATAAGACGGGCATAGCCAAACACCAAACCAATAATATAGACAATAAAACCAAGGAAATCGGGCTTCCCTGGTGGCGCAGTGGTTGAGAGTCCGCCTGCCGATGCAGGGGACACGGGTTCGTGCCCCGGTCCGGGAAGATCCCACATGCCACGGAGCGGCTGGGCCCGTGAGCCATGGCCGCTGAGCCTGCGCGTCCGGAGCCTGTGCTCCGCAACGGGAGAGGCCACAACAGTGAGAGGCCCACATACCACACACACACACACACACACACACACACACAAAAACCAAGGAAGTCTTCAAACACAGGGCAGAAAGGCAAGAGAAAACAAAACACACACACACAAAGCAAAGTTACTCTTAATACACATGAAAAATGGGTCCTCAATTTCTTTTTTTTTAATTTTTATTTATTTATTTATTTTTGGCTGCGTTGGGTCTTCCTTGCTGCATGCGGGCTTTCTCTAGTTGCGGCGAGTGGGGCAGTGCCCGGGCTTCTCATTGCGGTGGCTTCTCTTGCTGCGGAGCATAGGCTCTGAGCGCACGGGCTTCAGTAGTTGTGGCTTGTGGGCTGTAGAGCGCAGGCTCAGCAGTTGTGGTGCACAGGCTTAGTTGCTCTGCGGCCTGTGGGGTCTTCCCAGACCAGGGCTCGAACCTGTGTCCCCTGGATTGGCAGGCGGATTGTTAACCACTGCGCCACTAGGGAAGTCCCTGAGCTCCCCCGACTTTGAAGTGAGGCTTCCCCAGGAGCAGCAGAAACAGTGAGGCCTGCAGGCAGGGCTGTGGAATCCGTCTCTTCCACCAGGCCCTGCTTGGGCGAAGTTGGCTGTAAATCTCTCCCTGTTTACACCACCCAGAGCAGGCACTGGCTGCCCTCTCAGAAAACCCCCAGCGTTAGGCCTCGGAGCTCATCCAGGACGCCGTGGACACGGCCCGTGTCTGCATGGACTGGACAAGGGGTCAGGAACAAGAGTGGGACTTGATGGAGGGAGGTCCCAGCTTCCCTGTAAACACTTAGGGAGCGCCTCTCTGTGCCCGCAGGCATGATGCGAGGCACTGCTACAGAGGGAGGGCATGGTCCCCACCGCCAAGAGACCAGAAAGCCCTTCACAAAATGTAGAGAAAAGAAGCTCTAGGCCTGGCCAAGAGCCAGGCTGCCCATGGCACAGTGACATGCACATCGTGGGTGACAATAAGTTCATCCCATAATATTTTCTGTGGCCCCACAGTGGACCAGGCACTGCTCTAGGTGCCAAGGGACACATCTGTGACCCAGGTGCAAACCTAACCTCAGGGGACTCACAGCCCCGGTCACTGTCCCACACCAGCAGCAGTGAGAAGAGGCCGAGGGAGGCTGGGAGAGCAAAGACCTCCAGCCCCAGGGAGGGGGCTGTCCTGGCCCAGCTACTCTGCACACCCCCCACCCCCGCCCTGTTAGAGGGAAATCGTGGACAAGTTGATTAAACTCTCCAAGCCTCGGTTTTCTAGAAATGTGCGAAAGGGTCAATTATCAGGAGAGACTGGTCCCTGCCTGTACACCCCCTTCCTGTGCTCTGGGCAGCCAGCTGAGAAGGATGTTTGGGGCTCCTGTCTCTCACGTGCCATGACTGTCTGATCCAGGAGCAGAGCGTGGCTGGTGCTTCCGGGGATGGAAAGTAGACCTGCCTGCAGTCCCTGCCTCTGTTGGCTGTGAACCAGGTTCAGGGAAAGACAGGAAATTAGAGCGGGAAGGAGAGGCTTCGGGGTGCACCAGCAGGCCTAGCATCTTCCTCCTTTCATTTAGAAGGCAGGCGTTGATTTGTTTTTGCATGCGTGCGCGCACACACACGTCCTCACTTTCACTGTGTGCTTTATGAGAAGCAGAATGAAATGGACCCCTCATTCTGAATGTGAACTTCAAGGCTTTAAAAGGCCAAGAGGTTTTAACAAAGGTTTGAAAAGACGTCTGCTAAATACTTGCAATCAGTCAGCCCCGGGCTCTGCTACAACACCCTACCAAACCACCTGTGTAAGTAATGGGGGGCTGTTAGTGGGGCCGGTTTTCAGTCTAACTCCTAAAACGTCAGCGCCAACCCTTGGTTCAAACCTGTAGCCAGGAGTGGGTGAGGAGTGGACAGAGAGGGGAGGTGAGCACAGAGATGGGACCAGGGGTCTGATCCTGACTGCTGCCAACCCCGCGTGACTTTAGACCATCACGTGATCTGCCCCAGGGGCCACTTCCCCGAGGACAGAGTGGGGTGGCTGACTCCACGATCTCTCCAGCACCGTTTCTGCCCCCGGGGCCAAGATGCCCCTCTCCAGACCCTGCAGGAGGCGACCTCGCCTCTGAGAAGGGAAGATGGCATCACAGCCGGGTCTGGATGCAGGGGTAGAAGCAGACAGTGGAAAAGTGGGAGAAGGGCAGTAGGGATGCTAGGAGGCCCCCGTGCACAGGTGGGGAGCACAGACTCTCCAGCGTGTGGGGTAAGAAGAGCCACCTCTGGTGTGATGTTGGGGCGGTGGGAGATAAAGCTGAAGGGGTATTGGGAGCTGGGCCATGGAGGCCTTGAGGGCCCAGCTCAGCAGTCTGAACTTGGCCTTGGGTTGGGGAGACAGGGAAGGGAGGGAGAGCCGGGCTCTGGCTCACACCTCCCACTCCCACTCAGGTGCAAGGTGTGGACAGTGGCCGGCGCTCCTGGGGGCTCCAGGTTACCTGCGATCTGGCTAGGCCTCCCTGGGGCCTGTGCTCCAAGGCCAGGGCAGACGCTCCCCGCCAAATCTAGCAAAGACCCAGACAAGTCGAATATGGCAGACACAAGGCCCTTGGCTTCAAGCAAACAGCTCCCAACCTCTTAGCCAACATATGCAGCAGCAGAAACCAGCTGGTGTGGTAACATTTGCACCTTCTCCCCAGTCTGGGCTGCCACCATAGCAGGACAGGCCCCATTTTCCCAGCCAAGCCCTTGTCAACGGCATGATGTTTTGCATCTGGGGACAAGATGTGGCTGCTGGCAGCTCCCGTTCAGGGCGAGTCTTTTGCCCTGAAGGAACCCAGAGGCTAAGCTGGTCCCTTGGGATGGGACGCTGCCCTGCCAGGTGGTGGGCACCAGGTCCAAGCTGGAGTTCCACACTGACCTCTCTTTAGCTGTGTGACCACAGGTCACGGGTTTCACCTGAAGCCAGAGCAGTCATTCCCTTCCGGCTCGTTGTCGACAGAGGGAAATAAAGTCGTGGCTGCAGCAGCCGCAGCTCCAAGTATGGCTGAGAGCGTCAAAAACAATGAAATGATGGAGCATCACGTCTCCTAACTCTTGTTTTCATTTCTCCCCCCTTTGGATCCCCACAGCATCCCTGCAGCTACGTCTTAGGCCGCTACAAGTGGACAAAAGCATTTACGGGGAGGTTCCTCCACAGATTACGGCTACGGCTGAAACCTCCTTGCAAATCTGCTGCCAGGTGCAGTCCCACGAGCACAGTGCACGGAGCTGTCTTCTCACAGGCGGCAAGGTGGGAGCCCTCTCTGCAAACACCTGTCTCTCGTCTCCCTGGGAGATGCCAAGAGACTGGTGAGACATTGAATTATCCTCTTGTGGGGGACCAGGGAGGACCAGGCAGCCCCTTCCCAGACAGGGGGAGGCAGGGGCTCCTGCCTCAAAACCGTTCCCCACGCTGGCCTGTCATCTGTTGAAATTGCCCCATTAGTGGGACCCCTTTAAATCAGGCAATGTGCACCCCTTCCTGTCACCTCCAGCGATTGCTAGGGTCTTACCTGCCTCCATCAGGTTTCCTCAGGGAGCGTGGGTGCAGTAATTCCAGGTCTTGCCATTTTCACGGATCATTTCTTACCCATTTTCTGGGTATTTCATTTCGTTGTTGTGTGTGGTACCTCCAGACCCCAGATGGTAAGTTTTAATCTCTAGACACCTCCTACCATTGCCAAGATGGATCCTGAACTCAGCACGGCCTGAGCATCTGGTCCAAAGCTGCTTGCCCAAGAAAATGTTTTCCTTTTCCTTCTTTTTCTTTCCTTTAAAACACCACCGCCAGAGCCAGTCCATCTGCAGAGATGCCTTCCTGGGAGATCAGATGATGGCATCCTGGACCTTATTAGGAAGCTCAGGGTAAACGTTAAGTGGAGGCCGTGGGGCGTGTCACTGTCTGGCTCCAAATGAGTGTGGGCTGCAGGCTCTGGGCTGAGCTCCTGCTTCTGCCACCAAGGAGCAGCATGGCCACCAGCCTGTTGCTCTCTGGGCCTCAGTTTCCCCATCTGTAAAACTGAGGCTGACTAGCTCACCGCGTGATTTGTTTACACACACACACACACACACACACTCCCACACTCCCAATTCTCTATTTTCAAAATGAGTTCATTATGTGCTCCCAATGTTATGAGAAGCACAGCAAGCTGGACCCCTCAAGCTAGCTATGACCTTCAGGACTTTAATTAAACCCCTCTCACTCAGCTGTGCATGACATGGAGCCACGGTTTTTCTGTTAGTACGAGGCAGGGGGCCGGGGGCAGGGGACGCTGGGCTAGATGATGCCTAGTTTTCTTTTAACTTGGATATTCTGTGATTCCAAGAACCATACCTTTCTTTCTCTCTCTCCCTCTTTCAATAGAAATTAACAGCTCACAGGAGGTTTGTCATATCCTCCTGAGTCAGAGAAGAGGGTGTTAAGTGATGGTCCTAGGACGGGGGCGGAGGATGTGATAAGAGGAAAGCTCAGGAAAGGAGGGAGAGAAGCCACCTCCCGGAGCAGGAGCTGGGACCACAGAACCTCATGCAGGAAACCAGGAGTCGGGGCTTCTTGGGGGAAAGAAGGAGGGGGGATGAGACCCCGAGGCTCGGTGAGATGGGCACGGACTTGCCTTCTCTGAGGTGGTCCCACACTCCATGCTCATGCAGTTCCCCTGCTTCTGCTTCTCCCCACTCATCATTCAAGGCCTCACATAGTGCTGTTTCCTGTAGCCCAGGGTTGGCACACTTTTAATGTAAAGGGCCAGTAATAAGCATTTTTGGCTCTGAGGGCTATGTGATCACCACAGCTCTTCAACTTTGTCCTTGTCACTCAAGAGCAGCCAGAGACAACCTGTGAGCAAGGGGCGTGACTCTATTCCTAAAGAATTTATTTGAATTTCAGGTACTTTTCACCTGTCACAAAATGTTATTCTTCCTTTGATTTTTTTTTTATCATTAAAAAACGTAGAAACCATTCTTAACTTGTGGATGTACAAACACAGGCAAGGGTCCACAGTCTGCCAGCTCCTGCCCTGGCCTCTTGCTACGCAAAGTGCAGTCCATGGACCAGCAGCATCAGCTTCACGTGGCAGCTTGCTGGAAATGCAGAAGTTCAGGGGCACACCCCGAGTGACTGATTCAAAGTCTGCATTTTAGCAAAATCTCTGGATCACCCCTGTGCACTTTAAAGTTTAAAAAATACTGATGCCTGCGTGTCACCCGGGGGTTCTAATGTAATAAGTGTGGATGCAGCCTGAACACTGAGATTTCGTAAAGCTCCCCAGCTGATTTTGTTGGGCCCCAGGAAGATCCCTAGGGAGAGAGGGCAGCCCCTCCACCTGTCTCCAAAAGCCCTCTGGTCACTCGTCCACGACAAAGCGTGTCACTCTATATGCATGTCACGCTCTGAGCTCCTCTGGGACCAGGACCCTGTGTAAGCCTAATTCACGGAAGAGCTCTGACACACTGCTCATGCTCTTGGGAGTCAGTCTCCTCCTAAGGGTGGATGAGATGGGCTCTGAGTGTTTTTGTAGCAGTAAAGACACTCTCCCCGGGGGAATTCCTTGGTGGTCCAGTGGTTAGGACCCAGCAATTTCACTGCCGAGGGCCTGGGTTCAATCCCTGGTCAGGGAACTAAGATCCCATAGGAAGTCACCGGGCGTGGAAAAAAAAAAAAAAAAAGACGCTGTCTCCTGACCCCAGGTGAATAGTAGGGAAGGTGCCTCACCTCCTGGACTCTCTCCAACCCTGAACTTCTTCCCTGCTCTGGGCTCAGTTCTCAGGCCAGCACAGACTTGGGGCTTCCCGAGGACTCTGGGGGCAGGGGGACAGAGAGAGGCAATCCCACCCAACTCAGTCGCATTCAGCAGGCCCCACTGAGCCCCAGGGATGCCAAACAATCCCCTCTTCCCGAGCCTCTCCTCCCTCCCACTGAGTCCCACAGCCCTGGGCCCACCTCTTCCTCTGCCTTCCGTGGTCACCTGACCCAGTATTCCCTGGAGAAACGTGTGAGGGAGGGGTGCACAACATTGGCTCAGGGCCCCGCACCTCACAGGGGCAGCTCTGACTCTCTCCTCCCTTCAAGGCCCCTACAACATGGCAGCCTCCCACCCCCTGGAGTCCCCAACCCAACACGTCCGCAGCCGTAGGCTTGCAAATCCTGGAAGGGGCCCCGAGAAAGCATCCCTCTTTATACATATGGGAAAACCAGGGCCCAGAGAAGGAAAGACCTGCCCAGGATGGTGCAGAACAGGGACTACGTCCCCTCCCCCTCCTCCTAGGCCTCCCCCTCCCCTCAGAGGGCTCCTGTACCCGCTGCCCCAGGAGGGAAGGAGGAACAGAGATCTGGGGTTTGTGGAAGGTGGAAAGCCAGAGAGAGGGGCCTGCTGGGACCAACTCCGTGCCAAGGGGATTGCCTTTGACTAAGGCCAGTGTGACAGTGCCCTGTGGCCACCGCTCCCCCATCTGCATACCAGCCCAGCCCTGTGGAGGCCAGAGTGGGAAGCTGTGCCCCTCACCCCTCTCCCAGCACACAGTAATGGAAACACCTGCCATTTACTGAGTAGCTACTATGTGCCAGGCACTGTGCTAAGCACTGTGATTCCCTGAAGTAATTCTTCCATTTAATAACTGATCAGAATGAGGATCAGAGAGGTTAGCAACAGGCCTAAGGTCACACAGCACGTAAGGGAGTGGTAAGGGAGGGATGGTAGAGAACAGTGTTTAAGCTAGAAGGCATCTCGGAGATCACCTCCCCATTCCTTGGAATTCACATCTAGGCCTGTCTGTGTCTGTTCCCCGGGGGCTCGCAGACTAGGCTGGCAGGGGGCCACCCGGAGCGGGCTCAGGTTTGTGCATTCAGCTGATACCTCAGAAGTGCTGGTTCTAGGAGAAAGGATGAGCTGGAAGACAGGCACGTCCACCCCGAGGAAGCTCACCCCCTCTCCTGGTCTGCAGACCCTCCCCTCATGGCCCAAGCACACGCCTCTGTCCCAAGACCTCCTCACATCAAAGAGAAGGAATGTGCTTTGGGGGTTATCAGACCTGGGACTGAATCCCTGCTCTGTGTGCCCTGGGGCCTCAGTTTCTTCTTGTCAAAAGGGGGGGGGCGGGGGGGGCGGGGGGGGGGGAGCGGCCTACCTAGCTAGCAGGGTTGCTGGAAGGAATGGAAAGAAGTTGTGAAAAGGGCCTTGCACAGGTGATTAAGAAATGATAACCTCATTGCTTGGTGTTCCCAGTTCTGCGAATTCTTCCTCTCCTGGGAGTAAGCTTTTCCTCAGAAGGAAACAGGACGCACAGAGCCTCCTGGATTGTGGCAAAGCTCCCTGGGCTGAACCTATGTATGAGCCCTTCTTTAACTAGCCCTCAGCTAAAAATAAACCCTCTGGGCTGTGCACCTACCTCCCGGGAGGGGCCGAGCCACATCTGGGAGTGTGTGTGTGGGGGGGTGTGTGCAGTGGGGGACAGGGTGGAGAGCGGCCAGCCTGTGACAGAACCTACAACACAGGCGGGCGCAGAGAGCAGCAGGCTTTATTGAAGGAGACACAGAACTGGGCGAGGGCGCCTGCCGTCAGCCAGACCACAGCCCTCATCACCCCACACTGTCAGTGATCCCTGGACGCCCCTCCCCGCCCCTGCCCCCGCCCCCGGCCCCTGGACAGCCGGAAACACAAAGGGATCTTACCCGGCCTCATCAGAGGTGTCCAAGGGGGCCTTCAGAGTTCTGTTCAGGAGAGGGCTGGGGGACAAAGGACAGCCCCTCCCGGGCAGTCACTGGCAGGCCTGTCACACCCGTCCATCCATCTATCCACCAGCCCAGTCCGTCTGTGCGCAGGTCGTCCCTCGTCACTTGCAGCTCTGGAGCCGGGTCCTGTGGTGCTTCTCCTCGGTCAGCAGGGGGATGAAGGTGTCGCTGCGGGAGATCTTCAGCTGGCTGCTCCAGCTCAGCCCCTCCTTCCCGGCGGGCTCTGGCGGGAGGTTGTCCAGGTCGCCGCGGGAGCCCCCTGTCTTGCCCTCGCCCACACTGTTGGAGTTGAGCTCCATCAACTCCAGCTCGTGCTTGGCTGCCGTTTCCAGGACTCGCTGCTTGTTGTAGTATCTGACAAAGTTGTTGATGATGGGGTGGATGGGCAGGGCAATGGCAATGACCCCACACAGGAAGCTGATGGCTGCATTGAGCTTGCCCAGGGTGGTCTTGGGGTAGATGTCACCATAGCCAACCGTGGTCATGGTGATGATGGCCCACCAGAAGGACTGCGGGATGCTCTTAAACAAGGTCTCCGGGTGGCTCTGCTCCATGGTGTAGCCCAGGGCCGAGAAGACGAAGATGCCCACGGCCAGGTACATGAGCAGCAGCCCCAGTTCCTTGAAGCTGCGCTTGAGGGCGTAGGTGAGGGTCTGCAGCCCCGAGGAGTGGCGCGCCAGCTTGAAGATGCGGGCGATGCGCATGATCCGCAGGGCCTGCACGGCCTGCTGCACGTTGGTCAGCTCCATCATGCGGGCGCCCAGGTGCGTGAGCGTGAGGCTCACGTAGAAGGGGAGGATGGCCAGCACGTCCACGATGTTCATGAAGGACAGGGCGAAGTGCAGCTTGTTAGGCGACGATAACAGGCGCAGCAGGTACTCCAGCGTGAACCAGCCGATGCACGCCGTCTCCACGTTCTCCAGCGTCGGGTGCTCCACGCGGTTGCCCTCGGCGTCCAGCACCTGCAGCTCGGGGATGGTGCCCATGCACATGACCACCGACGAGACGAGGATGAGCAGGAAGGACAGCACGGCCACCACCCGCGCCGGACACGAAGACTCGGGCTTCTCCAGGAACTTCCAGACGCACTTCTGGCAGCGCTGCCAGCGGCCCTCGGCCGCGTCCACGCCCAGGTCGTCCAGAATGAGTTGCACGCGGCGCGCGATCTCCTCCAGCTCCTCGCGCTTCTCGCTCAGGTGGCTCTTGCAGCAGTCGTCCAGGAACTTGAGGTCCACCTTCCAGAAGTCCATCTCGTTCTTGAAGCAGATGGGGCAGATGCCCTTCTTCATGTGGACCTCCCCGAAATAGTACACCTCAATGACACATTTGAACGCGTCCGGGTCCCTGTCGAAGTAGAACTCGCGCTTCCCGGGGTCGTAGTCGTCGCACAGGGAGAAGATGGTGTCGTAGCCCCCGGCCAAGCAGTCGATGAGCTCCGCTAGCCGCGTCTCGGGGTACCGGCTGAGGAGGTCTCCGTACAGCACCCGCCGCACGCCTCCCACGTTGACGACGATCTCCATGTCGTCTCCCGCCCGGGAGCCCCGGCTGCCCGGCTCCGGGAGACTGCGCTCCCCGGCCCCGTCCATTCTCCCGGCGAGCGCCCGCGCGGCCTCGGCTCCGCGCCCTGCCGCCGCCGCGGGGTCCGGCGGGTCCCGCCGCTGCGCGGCCCTCGAGGAAGCCCGGCAGGCGCCCGCCTGCCTGGAAGCGCGGTCACAGCGGGCGGCAGCGGGCTGGGGCGCGCCGCGGGGGAGGCAGGCGCCTGGCGGCGGGGCTCCGGGCGGGCATCCGGGCGCTGGGGCGCGCCGGCGGGGGGCTCTCGCGGCCACCGGCCTCGCCCCGAGCGCTCACCCCGGCTCCCGGGTGCCGCGATCCGCCGCTTCGGCTCGGCCTCCGGCGGGAGTGGGGTCCCCTCGTGGGCAGCAGGCACCGTCCTCCGTCCCCGGGCGCGCGGATCCCCGCGTGCGACCCCGGCGCGAGACGTGCCACGCGGCCGCCGGCCCCACGCAGCCCGCCGAGGTGTGCGGAGAGCGACTTGGGCTTGCTGTGCCCGAGTCGGTTCCAAACACAATAGGAATTCCAGCCTGACGTCAGGAGCTTTTCAAACTGTACCCTCTTCTGGTGAAATTCTGCAAGGCACGCGCGGCAGCTGCAGGGGAACGGGTTAACCCTTGGGCAGACGGGCACAGCTGCGCGCCGGCCACCGCCGCTGCCGCGCGACTGCCCGCCCCTCCCGGCGCCGCAGGTCACCCACGCCCCGGGACCCCCGGGCTTGGAAGCGGCAGGCCGGCCGGCGCTGGCTGGAAAGTTTCTCTCTCCCTGCTGTGTCCAGAAGATCGATGGTGAGTGAACACGGCCGCCTGTTGCTCCGCCGGAAAGCGTGCCCAAGAAAGCCCTTCAGACGCGGCTCCCGCGTCCGGGCCGGCCGATCCTGCCTGGTCCCGGCAGGTTCCCTAACTCCCCCTAACGCCGCCCTGCCGTGGGCGGCACTTTGGCCTCCACCCGAGCACTGTCCGACCGGGACAGCCAGCCCAGCCCCGGGTGGCAGAGAAGGGACTGCCCAAGGTCACACCGTGAAATGAGAGTAGAGCCCAGCGTGGCCTCCTCTTCATCCAGAGCTTCCCGCCGTCCTGGCCGATTGACACGCGCCGGTTAGCGGATTGAAATTCTGCCTTGAAGTCCTCGGGGTCCGCCGCTTCCCATTTCTCGGCAGACAAGCACCACCACCACCGGCCTCCAGAGCCTTGAGCCCCCAAGCTCCCACCTCCCCAGCCCCCCGCTCTGCCCTTCCCACACGATGTTCCACACCCTCCCCTGTCTCCCAGACTTGCAGCCACTGCCTGAGCCACTGCAACAGCTCCCAGCAGCATCTTCTACACTGCGAACTACTGAGCATCATCTGTGACCCGGGGACTGTGTTTTAAAAAATACTCTCGAGAGAGGCATGACGAGGCAGAGCACAGAGGATTTTCAGGGCAGTGAAACTACTCTGTATGACACTCTAATGGTGGATACCCGTCATCACACATTTGTCCAAACCCGTGGAACGTACAACACCAAGAGTGAACACCGGTGTAAACTATGGGTTCCGGATAATAATGATGTGTCAGTGGAGGTTCAATGATTGTAATGGAGGCATCTCTGGTGGGGGAGGCTGAAGGAATGGGGGGCACGGGCGGGAGTATTTGGGAACTCTCTGTACTCACTGTTCACTTTGGCTATGAACCTAAAACTGCTCTATGCCGCAACTAAGAAGTCCGCGTGCCACAACTAAAAAACGATCCCGCCTGCTGCAACTAAAGATCTCGCATGCCGCAATGAAGACCCTGCATGCTGCAACTAAGACCCACCCCCCCAAAAGAAAAGAAAAAAATACATATGTTCTATAGGCTGGGTCACTGACAGTACTCTTTTTTTTTTTTTTCTTTAATGAGACCGTATAAAACTGAATATGTTAGAGTCCATCACATGAAGATAGTTTGGAGAAACTTCTTTTCACAGATTTATTTTGTTTCCATTTAAAATCAAGCTCTGATGTGTTACTACAGAATAAGAAATTGAGATCCAGAAAGGTTGAGTAAAAATAACAGCTATTATAAGTGCACCACGAGCTGAGCACTTTCTGAGCGCGTGCACTTTTCTCATTTCATCTTCACAACGTCTCTCTGAGGAAGGAAGATGTCAGGTAACCTACCAAGATCACTCAGCCAGCAGATGGCAAAGCTGGGGTCGGAACCCTGAGAGCCTGCTGTCCCAGCCTACACGCTTCGCCTCCCCTGTCCTGGTCACATAGCTGAAGAGGTGGAGCTGGGATTTGACCCCAGGCCAAGTCTTCTGTCTGATATAGCGCAGCATGCGACCCGCTGCACACACCCCATATCCATCTTCCAGGCCTTACTCACATTTCCTCCCTTCTTAGCTGTCTTCAGTTGCTCCCTAGTATTTCCAGGGTCAAATTCAAATTGCATCTTAGTCTAAGCTTAATGGGCAATAGTTGGTTGGTTGTGCGGTCAATTTACTGAGTACTGACCAGCATTTTTATTGAGATAGTATAGAACAGAAAACACCGGAGTACGTCAGACACGGTAAACATAAGTATGGCTTAAATCTCTTCCAGCACGCCGTCCATTCAGTAAATCCCAGACTGCTGTAGGGAAGAAAGCTAGTCATGAGCGACAGTGGGAAAGGAGGGGGATGCAGATGCAAAATACAGCAGAGAAAATGTCCCCCAGTAGCCCAGAACGGAGCACGAGCCTGCTGACGACCGGGGCATGAGAGAGAAACAGCTGTAAATCACGGATCAAGGCAAGTTGGAGGGCTGGTAACCAAAACAAGGCAGGGAGGAAGGCTCCTGCTGGAGACAAGAGACCAGGCTGAAGCCGGAAGGCAGAGGAGAAGGTGGGAGTGTAAACTCCTGCTCCGTGGGGAGCCACCCAGCATCACTGAGTGAGGGGAGCTGGCCGGCACTCACTTGCCCCTCCAAACCTGCGTGCCCCATGCCCCAGACTCCTAGACTCCTTCTCAAAGCCTTGAAAGCCTCAGAACTTTGGCGACTGCCGTGCCTGAGCCCCAGATGCCCTTCCCCTTCATCCCACCAAGCCTCCCTCATCCTCCTGGGCCGCCTCCACTCACCTGGCCAGAGCAACACTTACAGGTCAGGTCTGGGGCTCCTCTTCAGCCAGTACTCTCCCCAGGCCCCTACTGCCTTCTCTGTATGGACTGAATCATGTACCTCCAAAAGTCATATGTTGAAGCCATAACCCCCAACGTGACTGTATTTGGAGACTGGGAATTTAAGGAGATAATTAAGGTTAAAACAAGTGAGGGCCTAATCTAATAGGATCAGTGGCCTTATAAGAAGAGACACGAGACATTTCTATCTCTCTCTGCACACACTCACAGAGGAAAGGCCACGTGAAGACATAGCAAGAAGGTGGCCATCTATGATCCAGGATCTGGTGATCCTGCCTCACCAGAAACTCTAGTAGGAATTTGATCTTGGACCTCCAGCTGCCAGGAGTATTTTGTTATGGCAGCCTGAGCAGACTAATACATCCCCCTTCTTCCCTCACACCTGCCAAGTCTTCCCTAGACCTCCCCCTCCTCAAGGCTCTGGATACAGCCCTTCATCATCTGAACCCTAGACCCTGTCTGAATTTTGTGACGGCTCAGACTGAGATACCATAGGTTTAAAAAAATCTAGTTGTGCCTTTTCATTGAAGGTCACTGATGCATAGAGATTTGAGCCAGGAGCCATTGAGAATTTCCTGAAGGGTTAAACCAGGGGGCAAAAGTCTGGATTTTTGGCTAAAGATGGAAAGTTTCTCGCTGTGCTTTATTCGGTCTCGCATAGGACTCCTATTAGAACTGTACATTTTGTGACATCATGGGGGGCTGGGGGAGCACAAAACCTTCTGTTAGACACGAGATGAAGCAGCAATTTGATTCACATGGGTTTTTCATCTAAACAGGGAAGGGAAAAAAACACAGAATCTATTTAGGCATTATGGGAAGTAATTGAGTTGTATTTTTCTTTATTAAATAAATATTTTTTTATTTGTTCATCAATAACATTTCAGGCTACGGAATGCTTAATTTCCATGGCGCTAATTAAAACCAGCACATGTGCATCTAAGTGATTTGTCTAGACACCGAAAGAGGCACACTGCAATCTATTACCTTTTAATGGAATAATCAGCTCTGTTCAGTTAAAATTTCTTTGTGTTTTGCTGAATTTAATAACGTCTTTCATTAAGATTCAGTTCTGTACTCCATCAAAAATTTACATTTCATTATTGCTGTGCACCCGGCTGAGGAGCTGATTGACCAGAAGGTTCAGCTCTCCTCCTCCTGCCTGAATAAACTGTACCTGGAAGGCAAGTGCAGGAGGCCAGCGGGGTGGGAGGAGGTGCTGGATGGAGAGTGGGGTAGAGAAGAGAATGATGAAAAATGGATTCATCGGGAAATTTTTTTCTTTTTTCTTTTGCCCCAGCTCCTGAGCTTCTTTTTTTCTTTTCTATGCCTCAGTTTTTCCACCTGCAAAATGGAATTACTGACCTTTCCTTCCTGAGTGCAAGATCTTATGAGGAGCAAATAAAATAATGGGGACGAATAGGCTTTACGGACTATAAGATGCTGAAAATGCGAACGAGGAAGGAGGGAAGGAGCAAGCGAGGGGAGTTTGACCTCCTGGGTCCAGTCCTGCTGCGGGCATGTCCCTTTGGGTGTGAGCACCCCTGCCCCATCCCCCGCCTCTCTTCAGCTGTGACTTATCCAGCTCGGGTCGTGGGTGGGAAGACTGCGTACGTGACAGAGTCGCTGCATGTCCCGGGTGTGTAGAAAGATGTCAAAGACTTTGGATGCACGATGCTGCCCTGGAGGCTGGGATAGGACCACATCTGGGCCTGAGATGAAGCTGCTTTGACTTTCTTAGGGAAAGAAAAATGCAGTGAGAACACGAAGGGGGACTCTCGGGCTTCAGGCCTCGCTGTGTGCAGTGGAACAGTCACAGGGGGTGGGGGTGGGGGTGGGGGGGATGCTGTCTGCTTTTGCGCTTGCTTTTTAAAAGGAGTGTAAAAGGAGAAGAAAATTCTTTTAAAAACAAGTCCTTTGGCATTTTCCTTTTCTTTAACTGCAAAATTAACATATATTCATTGTAAAAATTCAAAACATGTGAAAGCCTCACATTTGCACACCAAACTTCCCTATTTCCCAAAAGCCAGTGCTGTAATAGTGTATACGTTCTGCTGCTGTGTAATGGAGCACCACAGATTCAGCAAACATTTGTTATCTCACGGTTTCCATGAGTCAGGAATCTGACCAAGGCTTAGCGGGGTCCTCTGCTCAGGTTCTCACAAGGCTGCAGTTAAAGTGTTGGCTGGGGCTGGGTCTCATCTGAGGTTCAGGACCCTCTTCCCTGCTCATGTGGCAGAATTAATGTTTTTGCAACTATAGAACTCATGGAGGTTTAATCTTCTTTGAGGCCAGCATTAGAGACTCTCTGATCTCAGTGAAGGCCTAAGTCTTCTAAGAGGCCTACCTGAATAGGCCAGACCAGCCCGGAAGAATCTTCCCTTTCATTAACTTAAACATACACTCTTATATTACTATTTAAATTAGCACCCCCTAAATGAAAAACTTAGGTATAAATTTGACAAATATTTGTACAAGCTCTATATGAGGACAACTATAAAGTTCTGATGAAAGAGATCAAAGAAGAACTAAGTAATTGCAAAGGTAGTTCATGTTCATGGATAGGAAGACTCATTTTGTCAAGATGTGAGCTCTTCCTAACTTGGTCTATAAATCAGTGCAATCCCAGTCAAAATCCCAGCAAGTGACCTGAACAGACACCTCACTGAAGAAGATATACAGATGGCAAGTAAATACATGAAAAGATGTTCCACATCCCAGGTCATTAGAGACTTGTGAATTAAAACCACAGTGAAATACCGCTACACACCTAGAAGACGACCGAAATCCAAAACACCGACACCACCAAACGCTGACAAGGATGTGGAGCGATATTCGTTGCTGGTGGGAATGCAAAACGGTGCAGACACTTTGGAAGACAGTTTGTCACTTTCTCACAAAACTGCTTCTTGGGGCTTCCCTGGTGGCGCAGGTTAAGAATCCGCCTGCCAGTGCAGGGGACACGGGTTCGAGCCCTGGTCCGGGAAGATCCCACATGCCGTGGAGCAGCTAAGCCGGTGAGCCACAACTGCTGAGCCTGCACTCTAGAGCCCGCGAGCCACAACTACTGAAGCCCTTGTGCCACAACTACTGAAGCCCGTGTGCCTCGTGCCCGTGCTCCGCAACAAGAGAAGCCACCACAATGAGAAGCCTGCACCCCACAACAAAACGTAGCCCCCACTCACTGCAACTAGAGGAAGCCCACGTGCAGCAGCAAAGACCCAATGCAGCCAAAAATTAAATAAATGAATAAATAAATAAATTTATTTTTTTAAAAAACTACTCCTTGGTATTTACCCAAATGAGTTGAAAACTTATATCCACATGAAAACCTGCACACAGATGTTTATAGCAGATTTATTTATAGCTGCCCAAACTTGGACTCAACCAAAATGTCCTTCAATAGGTGAGTGGATGAATAAAGTATGTACATCCAGACAATGGAATATTAATCATTGCTAAAATGAAATGAGCTCTCAAGCCATGAAAAGACATGGGAGAAATTTAAATGCATATTACTAAGAAATATGCATATTACTAAAGAAGCCAATCTGAAAAGACTAATCCTGTACGATTCCAACTCTATAACATTCTGGATAAGGACAAAATTATGGAGACAGTAAAAAAAGTCAGTGGTTGCCAAGGGTTGGAGAGGAGAGGGACGAATCGGAGCTCAGAGGTTTTACAGGGCAGTGAATCTCTTATGTATGATACTATAATGGTGGCTACATATCATTACACATTTGTCCAAACCCACAGGGTGTATAACACCAAGAGTGAACTCCAATGCAAACTTTGGACTCTAAGTGATAATGATGTATCAGTGTAGGTTCATTTTTAGTAACAAACGTGCCCTCTAGTGAGAATCTGGACAGTGGAAGTCTGTGCCTGTGTAGGGGCAGGGGGTATGTGGGAACTCTCCATATTTCCCCCTCAATTTTGCTACAAGCCTAAAACTGCTCTAAAAAAATAAAGCTTATTGAATTTTTAAAAAGTAAATAGCTAGTGATTTTAAAACAAATCTATCTCGGTGTATATGTCCGAGCCAGTGCTTTTCACTGAACTTGGCTGCCGTGTAGGAAATCTGTGATCTCCCGCACAGCACAGGGGAAAGGGAACCTCAGGCATGGAGACAGCCAGCCTCTCCTTACACCCCCTCTTCCACCGTGGAACTCAGCAAAGGGCCACGGACCTCGGCTCAGCTCCTGACATTAACACGTATTCGAAAACTCAGGGCTCTGTCCTGGAGACGTCTGACAAATGCTTGTCTCTTGGTGCCCCTGGCTCCATTTCTGCTCCTGGCCAGAGACTGGGAAAGAAGGGGACATTATGGGGTCAAACGAGGAGAGAAAGGGCATGATGTGGGAAGTGGAAAGTGGCGTGGGCTGAATGTGAACTGGAAGCGGAGTGGGAAGAGGGATGGAGAGGGGCAAGGAAGGGGGATGGGAGTAAGGAGAAAAAATTCAGCAACATCTTCTCACGTTTTGAAGAAAATGTCATGACAGGCAGGACTTGATAACTACTGTCATTTGTGGGATGTTTCAGTACAAGAGAACCAAATAATCATGACGTCATGAGCTCAGTGCCTTCCTCCAAATCAGCATGCAGTCACCAAATGTACATGGTTTGAGTGTCCTCGGGAGCTTCCTGTGCCTTGGTCACACCAGGGCCCTTTGGGGAACAGAAAGTTCTTCTTCATGTGGTTATGACAAGCAAATAGGACCTCACGTGTGTACAGATGGACCCTGGGAGGTGGCAGGTTTCCAGAGAGCTTGGAGCCCCAGAACCTCAGAACTGGAAGGAAACTCAAATTGTTTAGGTCAACCTTCTATCCACTGTATCCCTCCAAGCAGGCGCTCAGTCTCGGCTTGGATGCCTCTAGTGGTGGGGAGCTCATGACCTGCAGGGAACAGGAGGGAGTGGTGCAACAGGAAAACTCTCAGGAAGAAAAGAGGTCTTTTTCCACTTCCTGATAGTGAAGTCATTCCACGTCCCGAGACCATGAGGGCAATATCTCTCTAGGCAAGAGGTTGGATCTCTCACAGAAAACTGAGCTTTGAGTCCCACCTCTGCCATCTTGTAGCTGTGTGAGCTTGGACATGTCACCTTGCCTTCTGAAGTCTCAGCTGCCTCTTCTACAAAACAGAGAAAATGCCCGCTAGACCTCCAGTAGGTGGTCATGTAGATAAATAAGGAAAGCACATTGTGAACCAGGATGTACAGAGTTGCTATCATCGCACCCGTCTTTCATGATACTGAGATCGAAATGGGACCTAAGAAAGCAGATTCAAACTGGTTTGCTTGCCAGTGCCAGTATATGAGTTCTCAGGTCCTTGTCTATAACAACGTGCTAACAGTCAGACAGAGAAAGTAGCAGGGAGAGGTCAGGAACCGGGGAGATGCTTACGTCCAGATTTTGCTCACGTGCCTTCGTAAGTGCCCCACACGGCATCACTCACTGCGTTCACTCTCCAGCCCTCATTCCACACCCACCACCAGGAGGTAGTAGCTGTGGAGTCTGGATAGGATGACCCTGCCCTCGGCCTCAAAGTGGACTCCCAATCATTCTAACCCACTAACATCCCCCCCTTGACACATACATCTCCCTCGTCCCCATTATCGTTTCAGGAGGGAAAAAAAGCGGCCCAGCTCCAAACTTCTCAGAGTATTCCCCTGGCCGTGGAGATGAAGACTGGATGAGACCTAAGTTGTTCCAGTCAAGGGGCAGCAAAAGATTTTTGCTTGATTGATGAGGCAAGAGAAGCTCCCTCTCCTTCTGGACATGGATGTGGAAGCATGTTCCTCTGAGGGCTGTTGGCATTCACCTTGCAACCATGAGGAGAGCCAGCCTTCAACTGAAACAGACATGGTCAATGGAGACAGACACAAATGTCCTTGGGCTGATGAAGTACTAGATCAAACTGATCCTGAAGACTGAACCGTCTGGATTTTCTAGTCCAGTGAGAGCCGATCCACTTCTTTCTTGCTTAAAGCGCTTTGGGTCTGCGGGTGACAGGAGAAGTGCCCACGAATGCCGTGCGGCCCACAGTTGGGACCACCTGAGATGCCCCGTATCTATCTTCTCTGACTCTCTCCAAGGCCAAGGTTTGCTCCAGGATTCTGAGCAAAGTCTGGGAGCTGGGCTGTTGTATATAATTTTGCATTCTGTGCCCAGAACCAAGGTTCCTGGCAGAGGAGCTGAAAGCCAGCCCACACTCCCCTCGCCAAGCCATGCTCCCCAGGGCAGGGCTGCCTCTGCCTAGGGGAGGGGGCACCATTTCTTTATTCAAAAGGGCTCTGTACACACCAAGTCTTGTGCCTGCGGGGATGGGTCCATCCAGGTGGGGAGTGGGAAACAGGTGGCGCCTTCTCCTAATTTGCATAAATGTTCCCCGTGGCCTAGTGGCAGCTGAGACCCTCTCATCTCCGGCTGACCTCCCTGCAGCCAACAGCACCCAGCACTCCCTCCCCGCCCAGAGCCCCTGACCTAGCTCGTCTGCGCTGCTCTTATCACTAACTCGCTCTTTCAACAAGACTGGTGGAGGCCATCACCCCTTCCGCATCTGGCTTGTCTCAGGAGGGAGAAACAGGACCTGTGACAGCCGTGATGCCTGGTGGGCTCTGCTGGAAGTGCACTGGGGATAGAGGCCCGTGACCCGGGGAAAGAACAGAGGGCGAGGTCAGCTGCTACGCAGCCCGGCAGAGCCCAGCCAGCCCTAAGGGGAGCTCTGGGGTGTATTCACCCAGCAGAATTGGGCAGGATGGCCAGACCGTGATGCCCCTTCTTGATCAGTCACTGACCATGCATGGTTCTGCGATGCCCTCGGCTGAAGAGCTCCCTGTAGCTGCAGCAGGCCCAGGAGGGGCGGACAGCTGTGGATGAGCCCTGGCTGGTGGGGGACCAGGGCGCTGCTCTTGTCAAGGCAGATTCATCTCACCCCGTCTCTGAGCCAAGTAAGGGCAGCTGCACCGCGGCTGTTTCCGCTCAGGGTTTTCAGACTGCAGGTCTGTGCCTCCATTTACGGAGTGGCGAGCACCACTTGGCGCAGACTCTCTCCCGTGTGAAACTGGGTGCAGGCCTCGGGAGGGGCTCACGCAGGGGCTGGTTTCCATCTGAGCTCTTTCCTGGAGCCAAGCGGGGGGGCGCGGCAGGTCTGTGCACCCACGCGGCGGCCGGTAATTCCAATAAGCCCTGAGATCAACTTCGCACATTCAAAATGTCCACAGACTAATGGCAGAGCGAGGTGCTAGCAATCCAAGGAAGCGTTTCCAAAACAGAGTCAAGACATTTGGAGACGGAATCGGTCCAGATCTGCTGCTCCGCTTGACCCACCCTCCTGCTCTGGGCCCTTGGCAGGGCTGCACCCGGGGCACCTGCTGGCCCCAGGGAGCCAAACGGGACGGCATCGCGGCTGCTCAGCCGCCCAACCTGCAGCGGCGTGGCCCGCAACCGGCCGAGCCCACGCGGTTACGGCCAAACCAACCTGGCTCCTCCTTCCACTTCTGGGCTCAGGTGAAGCGCAGTGCCTGGTTCCGTTTTGCCCAGTGGCTGCCCACGGGCTCCGCGAGACAGCCCATAATTGTGGAGCCGTTTACTCTAACCGGGAGAGACGGGAGAGCGGGGAGGGCTGGCTGATGAATTTCTTGCCCTTCCTAGAGATCACCCACCCTGCGGGCTGTTCTTCGATGCGGTGGTTCACACAGCTTCTCCAGAAACAGTGAGCGACCTTGAAATCAGCTCCATTTTTCTTAGGGTCTTGGCCTGCCTGGTCTCGTACTGCTTTGTATTTGTTTCCTTCCTTTTTTGTCTCATTTCCTTTTCCTTCCACCCTTTTGCCTCCTGGCACTGCAACATCTCCCTCGCTCTCCCCAAAAATCTTGCCTCAGGGCTGGCTTCCTAGAGAATCTGGGTTAAAACAGAGCTATTCTGAAAGAGCCGGAGGCCTCATCACATAAACGCCCATAGCCAAGGGCAACATCGGTGGGTAATCTGGGACTTCATTTTCTTGGCCACCCATCCTCACGACATAATCGGAGACACAGGCTTGCTCCCCTCGATGTCCTGAGGCTGTGTTGCAATCAGTGACTGCACAGTTGTGTTACCCTCCATAGTAGGACAGGTTATAGAACCATCACTCACATCACAGACCTCATCATTCATAGTGTGTTACGGGTTGAATTGTGCCCCCCCCAAAATATGTTGAAGTCCTAACCCTGTGAACGTGACTGTGAGGCTTCTGATCACAATTCCAACGTGTGTGGGTGCGGGCGGGCGGTGGTGGGGGTCCTCGCCATCAGTAAACAATTCCTTAACACTAGCTGGGTGTCCTACAATTCAACTCAGCTCTGACACTGTCCCCTCAGAGATGGACAGCATCAGATTCCACAGGTTAAGGGGCTCGATCGGGACTACCATCCTCCCCACACTTCGGGGACCAGTCCCAGGTCCAGATTATCACCTGTGCTTCTGACCAACTGGCTATAGATCGAAGGTTCCTATGACCCCCTCCTGGGGTTCGATTAATTTGCTAGAGTGGCTCACAGAACTCAGAGAAACATTGTACTTGATTATTGATTTCTTATAAAGAGGAATGAACTCAGGAACAGCCAGACGGAAGAGATGCACAGGGCAAGGTGTGAGGGAAAGGGCACAGATCTGCCATGCCCTCTCCAGGCACACCACTACCCCAGCATGTCCAACCTGGAAGCTCTCTGAGCCCTCTCCTTTGGGGTTTTTATGGAAATTCATTACAAAGCATGATTGATTAGATCATTGGCCACGGGTGATTTTAACTCAATCTCCAGCCCCTGTCTCCTCCCCTGAGGCCTGGGGGGTGGGACTGAAAGTTCCAGGCCTCTAATCTCTTGGTGGGTTCTCCTAGCCACCAGTCCCTATCCTTAGGGGTTTTCCAAAAGTCACCCCCTCATTAACATAACAAAACCACCTTTATTGTTCTCCTTTCTTAGGATTCCAAGGGTTTCAGGAGCCCTATGCCAGGAACTGGTCAAAGACCAAATATATGTGACCTTATTTTGAAGGAAGGTCTTTGCAGATGTAATCAATTTAAACATGAATTATGAGTTATACCGAACCCTAACCCAGTTACTGGTGTCCTTATAAGGCTCACGTCACCATTCCCACCCTCACCTCCCAATGCAGGAGGATGGGGGACTCTTCTCTGCAATAATGTATGGCATCTAATACCAGTTCCTCTCTTTCTTCTGTCCAAGTGATTCGACCACTCTGAGTCGGTATGTAAGTCTATAAACTGGACATATCAGAACAGAAAGTATATCTTAAGGATGTTGTCAGATGCGTAGGAGATCATGAATGTGAAAATTCTCAAGACCCAAAAGGTACTGCACAGCGGTCCTCATTATAATTATTCATTATGGCCATGTCAGCCTATCTGTGCATGGCCAACTTTGGCACCTCTCACAATTCAAACAAAACCCTGGTGACATGTACAAGTATGCTCCATAGGACCGCAACCTTCTCAGCAATTCATTTGCCACTCAATATTTAATTGATTGCAGAGCTCCCTGAAAATAATTTATCATAAACAGAGCTGCTAAATCTTTCCCTTGTTTTGCTTTGTGTGAAATAACTATGGCGATAAAAGTAACAACCCCTTCTACCCACAGACAATTCTCTGACTCAAGAGGAGCAAAGGAAAATGTCATTCCCAGATTTGGCACGAATGTGTGTGGCTACGGGGCCATTATTGAACAAGTTTCCATAGCTCATCAGGCATCTGTCAGCACGCTCGCTGAAATCAAACATGTAAACTCACAGGCGTTGGCCCAGATAAACACCACCTGCCTCTTCATTTTATAAGATGGCTCTTTAATCCCTCCAAGTTGGAAATGTTCTTCCTAGACACTGAATACTTCTTGAGGAACAGTTTTCGTAATGAGAGTGGAATCCCTCTCCCATCCCAGCCCATTGCTTTGACAGGTGTTAATTACAGTCTTGATCAGAGAGAAACATCTGTACACTTCAGCCTGGGGGGAGGTGGTAATTTGCAGCTCGGCAGGCAGTGCATGGAAAATTGCTAGAGAGACCGACTTGCTGGCCACATGGGAGCCATCGCTGGGGTTTCCCGTCACCGTGCCCCCCACCCAGTGTCTCTGGAGGGGCGGCTTCAGAAGGAATCCCCAGACTTGCCAACTTTCCTCCTCTCCATATGCTATTTTTCCTTCTCTTTCTGCAAAGGGTCAGGTCTGCTGAATTGTCACGCTGCAATGGCCACGGCTGGCCATTCTATATGTCTTTTCATAGGTTTGTGGCATTGTTATTTGGTGGCAATGCCAGCTCTGACTTCACATGCTGTCTTTATCCATCCCACTTAGATTTCTCCCCAGAAATATTTATGTGTTTGACTACAGGGTGCTGTCCAGACCTTTAGACCTCCTGGCGATGTTGTTCAATGTACAGAATATAGACTGTTTTATGGGTTTTTTTAATTTTGAAAAAAAAAATCTGATTCCAAAATACATCTGGCCCTGAGGAATTGCCCACTTGTACTCAGGTGACATTTGACAAGTGCCTCGACCCTCTCCGCCCAGACGCAGGTGAACACTTACCAGACAAACAGGAGCTTTCCTGATGTCCCCACCTGTTAGCCATTTCTACCCCAAGCATTGCTCCTTGAGAGCGAAGATGTGGTGCACACAGTTGGCCGCACCTCCCACTGGCTGTGTCACTACCCCAGGGGACTCAGCTTCTCACCTGTCAAGTAGGGCGTCTACTTCCTAACCTCTAGCCCTGTGTGCTCCTGGCTCTGAAACACCAGCTATGAACTATCTCAGTGTTATGGACCCAAATCATATGTTGAATCCTAACCCCCTGCATGGCTGATTTGGAGATGGGGCCCGTAAGGAAGTAATTAAGGTTAAATTGGGCCTCAAGAGTGGGTCCCTGATGCAATGGGAATTGCGTCCTTACAAGAAGAGACACCCGAGAGAAGTGCTGTTCATTCCCTCTCTCTGTCTCTTAGTCTCTCTGTTTCTCTTTGTCTCTCCCTCCCCCCGCCTCCTTCGTGTGTGCACAGAGGAAAAACCAGGTGAGGACACAGCGAGAAGTGGCCACCTGCAAGCCCGGAAGAGGGCCCTCTTCAGAAACCAAATCGGCCAGAACCTTCGTCGCGGACTTTCTAGCCTCCAGAACTGTGAACATATAAATCTCTATTGTGTAAGCCACCCAGGATTTTATTATGGCAGCCCAGACTAACACAGATACTTACTCTAGTTTTACAGACAAGAAATGAGCTCAGAAAGTTGACATGGAGTCTTACAGGATGAGTGAGAAACTAACAAGCAGTTAGGGGAAGGGAACACTTTTCATCCAGCAGTGCGAGGGCTTAGAGGTGTAGAGAGAGGCTGTACGTTCGGAGAGCAGGCTAGTACCTGGGGGTGAGGACTTGGGACGCCATCCTAAGGCAACCAAATGCTTTGAATAAAAAACGGGGGCATATGGTTTGGCATGAATATGTAAATGGAGTCTAATTCTGGGAAATCCAAGTTTTGAGGGTGCAGCCTGTATGCCAGGAGTGGGTGGCACAAACTCAAAAGACCTCAAACCTGAGAATGTCAGTGGGATCCACCCCGCGAGCAATACCTGAGGCTCTTGTTACTTGAACACATAAGAACACGTATTGTGAAGACAACCAAAGGGGTAGGTGAGAAATGCTGAACCACACGGTAGAATGAGTAGAGCTTCCTGAGCCATCAACGCGGTGCAGAAAATCAGCTTCTACTATTCACAGCTAATCTCTCCTCCATGGTAACTGGGATACGCCACATCACTTTCCTCTTTCTTTCTACTGCTTTCTGTGCTAACTGCAAATCTACTTCTTACTCTCAGGAAGATCTACAAGCGACATCCCAAGGTCCCAAGCTGGAAAATGATGAAAGCAGAGTCTCAGCATGTTTGCCCTCACCTGTCTTCCACTGGCTGACTTTCTTGTTCTCACTGGCCCTGTCTTTTTCTGCCCTTGAATAAATGTATGAAGGGACAACTTACCTCCCATGCAGATGGGCACCTCTATTTCTCTGGGCAGCCACAGTGAGAATCTTGAGTGGGGTTTAGAAGAAAATGACATCTGGGCTGTTTCCTTAAAAGCTTCTCCCCAATACATCAAGTCCTCTAAATGATCATTGCTGATTTGGTCCTGTTATCAACCTCCCCCTCCACCCCCCAAGCAGCTGGGCTTAAAATTTATCTGCTGATTGCCTCCCTGTGTGTGTGTGGGGAGGGGGTGTTGGCTTTTTAACTCTCCCAACCCCGGTAACAGTGCACATATTTATGTATACAGGCACGTACACACACACACGTACGCACGCATCTATTTATTTAACGCTACGTGCAAGACAGTGAAGGCCTCGTAGGAAATGATCACTGTCCTCAAGCAGGAAAAGTGTGTGTGCAAATATGTGAAAAACGAATTTGCAAAGCAAGAGTTAAATAATACCAGCACCAATGGAAGAGATAATCCCTCAGACAGAGATAGCTCAATCTTTAATAAAGCTGTCCCCCAACCCGACATGGATGCTCACGACAGCTCCGAGAAATGCTCAAAGCAAAGATGGCAGACCAGAAAGGGATGGAGGAGTTGAGCTACTGGGATTCTTAGCATGAAAGGAAGATTGGCCTTTCAAAGCCATCAGCAGGAACAAACGTTTCATTTGTAGTCCTGGCAGCCTGTCTGTACCAAATAAACAGCTTGAACAAGTAGACCTTTATTCTGATAGTTTTAAAATGGGAGTGGTGTTGATATACCCAGTGTCTGACTTTTGCAAAAATCACACCATTTGAGCTCTAGAGCACTCTACTCCCCGTCTCTGGGGTAAATTGACTTTTAAATGAACGTAGCTAAACAACCACATCTCTGCCAGCAGGCAGGCTAAGAAGCGCGCCTGCCTCCTACATGGCCATGTCAGTTTCTGAAGGCGTTTCTGTGACTGTTTTCAGACCATAGATCTTGAACCCTTTCCTATCCCAGCAGACATGAGAAAGCAAATGGGGACAGATCCTGACGAGAGCAGACTCAAAGCCAAGAAGCCAGATTGGGCATCCTCTGATCCAGGACTCAAGGAATACCAAGAAAGCAATCCTTTTTCCTTTTCACTTACCTTTCACACAAAAAGGAGAGGACTGAGCACTCAGAGTGGAGGTCCCAGCCTGTGCCTAGGGACTCTCGGGCATAAAGGCTGCTGGCTGGACTCTCACAGGAAGGATGTTGGTCACTATATCCATCCATTGCCCATCCGTCATGGAGCCACCAAACATTTCACAAGCCCCTCCCACCACAGGCTTCTTACTGTGCTGGATGCTCTCAAGGCGGAGGTAGAAATGAATCTGATGAGTCCCTGCTGTCAAGGACCTCACGCATACACATGTAGGGACATAGCTAATGTAACACCTGCAAAGCCGTCTCTTTAAAACTTATGACTCCAGGGCTTCCCTGATGGCGCAGTGGTTGAGAGTCTGCCTGCTAATGCAGGGGACACAGGTTCGAGCCCTGGTCTGGGAAGATCCCACATGCTGCGGAGCAACTGGGCCCATGAGCCACAACTACCGAGCCTGCGCGTCTGGAGCTTGTGCTCCACAACAAGAGAGGCCGCGACAGTGAGAGGCCTGCGCACCGCGATGAAGAGTGGCCCCCGCTCACCGCAACTGGAGAAAGCCCTTGCACAGAAACGAAGACCCAACACAGCCAAAATAAATAAATAAATAAATTTATAAAACTTATGGCTCCAAAGCACGATGAAGTCAGACAGACCCAGGTGAAGCCCAGCTCTGCCACTCACTAGCTTTGTCTTCTTCAGCCTCAGATTTCTCACTGGGAAACTTTCAAGTCAAGTAAATGAAACTTGAAAACAATCCTGTGTGTGAAATCTCCCAGCACACAGTAGGTGCTCAGTAAATGTTAGCTCCCGTCCTTCTTCCCATTAGATGATTACTGCGAGCCTAATACCAGCCTATAAGACTGAAAGTGGAGATGGCAATATAATGGATCCTGATGGGAGTGGGAAAGACCTTTCCCCTTTACCCAAGAATTTCATTCTTCTACTATGTAAAAGAGGTTGCTGGCCCCCTCCTGCCCAAAGCATTCAGCTTCCCTGCTCCTTCTGGCTTCTTAGCCACGTAACCCCAGCACCTAGACACACGGTGGACATCAGCAAGTGTTCCGTTAAACAAGGTCCCTCCAGGATTTCCCAAGTCAATAACAGCTTCTGCATCTTTCTGGTGGCTGTATTGCTGTGTTCCTTTCTCAGCAATCCCAATGTGTTTTTTAGGATAGAGGCTCACCTGCTATAAAGATCCAAACATGAGAGAGAAATATATTTCCAACATGTAGACAGTTGAGGGAAGGTAGTGCTTTTTTATCGGGCCTCATGCTAACAGTAATATGTGGTATCTAATTTAATCCTCCTAACAAGAGATGATGTGTGGACTGAATGTGTGTGTCCCTGCCAAATTCATGTGTTGAAGCTCCAACTCCTAGTGTGGCTATATTTGGAGATGGGGCTTTCAAGGAAGTAAATAAGATTAAATAAAGTCATAAGGGTGGGGTCCTGATCCAATAGGATTAGTGTCCTTATAAGAGGAGACACAGAGAGCTCACACTCTCTGCCATATGAAGACACAAGAGAAGGTGGCCATCTACAAGCCAGGAAGAGAACTCTCAGCAGAAACCAAATCAGCAGCACCTTGATCTTGGACTTCCAGTCTCCATAACTGTGAGAAAACAAATTTTTGTTGTTTTAGCCACTCGGTCTACAGTATTTTGTTTTGGCAGCCCAAGTAGACCTAAGATGGATGATAGTTATTCTAGTTTTACAGGTAATAAAAATAAACATAGGAAGGTGATTTGACTTGCTGGGGTCACACAGCAAAGCCAGGATTTGGGCCCAGATTTGCCACCCTCCCCAAGGCCAGTGCTCCTTGTACTGTCCTCCAGCCACCTCTTTTGATAGCCACATGTTTTGTGGTGAAAGTGTTGTTAGAATCCTGCAGTTTGACGTCTAGGGCAGCATATCCCAAAGAGAACCCTGGGGAGCCCTATCTCTGTAGGATGTACTATGATTCAGTTGTGTCCTCCAAATAAGACATGCTGAAGTCCTAACCCCCAGTACCTTAGAATGTGACCTTATTTAAAAATAGGTCTTTGCAGATTCAACCAAGTTAAAATGAGGTCATCAGGGTGGTCCCTAATCCAATATGACTAGTGTCCTTTTAAAAAGGGGAACAGAGACAGACACACCCAGAGGGAAGACAGTGTGAAGAGATGCAGGGAGAACATTCTATGAAGAGGGAGGATTGGAGTGATGCATCGACAAGCCAAGGAACACCTCACCTGAGGTTCCCAGAAGCTGGGAGAGAGGCTTGCAACACGTCCATCCCCAGCACCTTCAGAGACACCATGGCCCCATCAACACCTTGATCTGCTTTCCAATCTTTTCTGCTGATGACGGGCAGGTGGTGGGAATTCGACTTTAACTTCACCCAGTCACTTCCAACTTTAAACTTTGACTCTTTTGCATATATACTCAAATTTAGATTCTGCCCCTTCCCCTTATCCTCCCTAGGGTATCTATGTATGAGGGCAGCTCAAGCCCAGAGGGAGAAGTTGGATACCTGTCCTCCCTAGTCCCTAGCTGTGCTGCCTAGTCCTTGAGCATCATGGCCTGGCACCCATGGGCTCCTCCTGCAACCAGGCCACACACCACATAGTCTCCTCATCATTGCCCCACCCCCAGGCCTCTTCTGGTTTATGATCCTCACATCAGGTCTGCTGGGCGCCAGGAAACTCTTAGTCATAAGGCTTTTAAAATATGTAGTTTTCTGTATGCTGAGAACTACAAAACACTGATAAGAGAAATCAAAGAAGACCTAAATCAATGGAGAGATATACCATGTTCATGGATCAGAAGCCTCAATATTATTAATAAGTCAGTTCTTCTATAATTGATCTACTATAGATTCTGAGTGATAGTAATCCTATCCCAGCAGGCTCTTTTTGTAGAAATAAATCAAACATTTGTATGGAAATGCAAAAAAAATTGAAATAATTTTGAAAAAGAAGAACAAAGTGGAAGGATTCACACTATTTGATTTTAAGACAATATAAAGTCACAGTAATCAAGACAGTGTGGTATCAATGAAAGAAAGACATATGGATGAGTGGAACAAAACAGAGAATCCAGAAAGAGAACCAAACATGTATGGTCCATTGATGTTTTACTGAGGTGAAAAGATAATTTGTGGAGCAAGGTTAGTCTTTTCAACAAATGGTGCAAGAACAACTGGATATCCATACACAAAATTAAAAGAATCTTAACTCATACCTCACACCATATATAAAACTTAACTCAAGATATCAATATATCATAGACCTAAATGTAAAAGCAACAACTATAAAACACTGAGAAGAAAAGATAAAAGAAAATCCTCCTGACCTGAGAATTAGGCAAGGTTTTCTTAGATAAGACACAAAAGGTAATAATCAAAACAGGAAAAAATTGAGCTTCTTCAAGATTAAAAACTGCTCTTTGAAAGACACTTAAGAAAATGAAAAAAAAAACCATAAACTGAAAAAAAATTTTGCAAAACATATTTTAACAAATCTAAAATGTTCCTAAAATCTCAAAATTCACCAAAACAAGCCAATTTTTAAATCAGGCAAAATATTTGAACACACACTTAAGAAGAAACATGGATGGTAAATAGCACATGAAAAGATGCTCAACGTCATTATGGAAATTCAAATTAAAACTATGAGATACGACCACACTCCTATAAGAATGACTAAAATGTATACATATATACACACACACCTATATGGAGAAAGAGAGAATATTAAGTACTTGGAAAGATACAGAGCAATTGGGACTCACACACTGCTTGGGGGCAGTCACTTTGGAAAACAGTTTGGTAGTTTCTCAAAAAGTTCGACATACCCCTACCATATGATCTAGTCATTCCACATCTAAGTATTGATATTTTCCTAAGAGAAATGAAAGCATATGGCTGTAGAGTTGTACCTGAATGTGCATAGAAGCTGTATTCATAAAAGCTCCGAACTGGAAACAACCCAAATGTTCTTGAACGGGAGAATGGATAAATAAATTGTATTAGGCTCCTACCATGGACTCAGCTATAAAAAAATGAACTACTGACACATTCAACAACACAGATGAATCTTAAAAACATTATGCTAAGAGAAAGAAGTGAAACATGAAAAGCTACCGTATGCCTTCACTTATAAGCCATTCAGAAAAAGGCAAAACTCTAAGGACAGAAATCCAGAGGGTGCCAGGGGATGAGGGTGGGAGGAGTGACTGACTTCACAAGGGACAAGAGGGAACTTTTGAGGGTGAAGCAAATATTCTGTCTGGATCGTGATGATGTTTACACAACTGTATACGCTTGGCAAATCTCACAAAACTGTAAACCTAAATTTTATGACATGTCAATTACATCTTACTAAACCTGACTTAACATTTTTTATCATTATTATCATACTCAGAGATTGTTCTCTCTTTTTAAGCAGAAGTTTATCATTAAAAGAGAAAGGAAGCACTATTTATGCTAATTTCTTCTGATTAATACGTGACTAAATACCATGCTTTTGTATAGAGAGAGCTATAAATAAAGAGCTACATCTCACTCACGTGGTACGTTCTGTACATCGCACCTGACAGGAAACTTTTAGAGTCACTGCTTCTAGAATAGTCCCTGCACAGAATCAAGGTGAGGAAAGTGGTCATGAGTGTTAATTCTCTGCTTCTCACCCACGTGCCCCTCACCACAGCTGGGGAAGGAAGCACAGTCACCGTTATTACTGTTTCCATTACATAAACAGAAAGATGCAAGAATGCAAAGATGAAGTTAGAGTTTGCTAAAGGTCACGTGGCAGGTTGGTGGCAAACCCTGAACTTGAATCCACATCTTTTTACCACAGAGAAAACTGTAAATTTTCCTTAATCTTCTCCCCAGAAATAACAAAGTGAAAAAGTGTGGGGTGGGAGCTATAGACAGAGGTCTAAGCCCAGTTGAGGGGAAATGGATGAGCAGGGAGAAAACCTGTTTACCAGTGGGCTATTTTGGGTGCTTTCCACAGACCAGCTCAGTCGATGTGACAGCGCCACCCACATCTCAGCCCGGAACCCGTTAGGTGGCGTGGGCCCAGGGGTGACAGGAGCTGGGACACGCCACCTGCTGTGCTTCTGCAGCCTCTCTGCTCTGATGGGCCCTGAAGTGGAAAAAGCTCCTCTGGGGACAGACGACCTGGACCCGAATCCTGCTCCAGCCCACATTCCCTGTGGGGTCCTCGGGGCCCACGACAGAGGGCAGGCCTGGAGAACCTTCCCGTGTGGATAAGCTGACTCCTGTGTCCCCACCCTGCGGACCTTCCCTTTCCGCACGGGGGGGAGCAGAACTCCACTGTCGGCCCCCGGAGGCCTCCCCTATGTCACCCCACCCCTCGGTTGGCTGCACCATGTTCATCCCAGGCAACATTTCTGCTAGTGAGCTGCTCTCTCCACCAGCTCTGTGGGGTCATTAAGGGGCATTTTCGAAAGAGTTCTGAGGAAAAAAAATAAGTTCAGTGGGAAGTTCTGGGCTAAACAAAAGAGTTATGGGTTGAATTGTCCCCCAAAGATGCGTTGAGATCCCGACCCCCAGTGCCTCAGAATGTGACCTTATTTGGAAATAAGCTTGTTGACGTAATTAGTTTAAGATGAGGTCATTCTGGAGCAGGGTAGGGCCTTAATCCAATACAACTGGTGTCCTTATAAGAAGAGGAGAGACGCTCACACAGGGAGAAGACGACCACGAGGCAGAGACCGAAGGGCTGCCGCTGCCGAAGACCGCCAAGGATGCCAGCAACGCCGGAAGCTGGGAGAGGCGGGAAGGGTCCTTCCCTGTGGATTCCACAGGGAGCACAGCTCTGCTGACATCTTGATCTGGGACTTCCAGCCTCCAGAACTGTAAGGGAAGACATTTCTGTTGTTCTAAACCACCCAGTTTGTGGTACTTTGTTACGGCAGCTTAGGGAAACTGGTACACCAAGTTCAAAATAATTCTGTACTTCTCAGTGACTTTAATAAGCTGACCTGCAAGAATGTCCAAAAAGGAGGAAATAAGCCTCATTTTCTCAATGGATTTTTACCACAGAACTCTTTGGGAAAGAGGGATCTTCAGGACTCACCTGTGGTCCCCCAGGGAGATGACGTAGAAAGAGGGACCAGGGGGCCCACACAGCCTGGGCGCACCTCCAGGCATGACGCTCCCTCCCATGGGTCCACCGCCAGTCCCCACAGAGAGCCCTGCTCCTGGTCAGTGAAAGAAGGAAGGAAGGAATGAGCGCCCCTGATTGGCGGTGGTGTCATCCTACTGATGCATGACTAACGCTCCACCTCCAGGGGCTCACCCCAAAGGGAGGCACCACAGGACATTTGCTCGCCTCTCTGGCCTCACCTCCCACCCTCCTTACCCCTTGCACACCAGAGCTTTAGTTATACGACACTAAAATGCACCCTGCTTTCTCTCCTCTGGGCCTTTGCACGTGCTGTCCCTGCTGTCTAGAATGACCCCCTCTCCCACCCAAACCCACCTTCTGTCCCTGGGTGGGTTACCACTCATTCTTTGAGGCCAAGGTCAGGGCCTAGGGAAGCCCTATCCCAGCACCTTGCAGAGGGCCCTACCGCAGTCCTTACCCCTGGTCTCCAGCGAGGGGTGGCCGCAGCCAGAGTGGGACCCAGTGCAGAGAGATGGGCCTGTGTCCTCAGGTCCAATTCAGTGTGGCCTCCTGGCTCTGACCTTGGGCCCTCACTTTACCTCTCCAACTTTCTGTTTTCTCATGTATAAGCAATACTCTGTCAGACTTTCATGAAAATAAAATAATATATGAAAGGTGCCAGACATTTAATCAGATAAATAAAAGAGCACTGTTTTTATTTTGATGTTTGTCCAGGGCATGTCTTGCCAGCTAGACTGTGAGCCACTTGAGGGCAGGACAGTGTGTGTCCTTCCTCTTCGAGTCCCAGCCCCTGGCACAGCCCAAATCACAGAAGCCAGTGTTCCCAACCCAACCAGAGAGCAATTGCCGCTGGGGCACAGCAGGCTGCCGGCCATGCTGTCAGCCCTTCCTCCTGCTGTTTCACAACCTGCCCCGGGGACTTAGGTGAAGTATTGCCTGCCTGGCCGCTCCTGAGGCACCCTTTACACCTTTCCCCGTGGCCCAGAGCCTGGTGGCTGCGGAGCACCGAATGGTGGTGAGTCCCGGGGCATGAATCAGCACTCGGGGGTCAACCCCAGCTCCCCGCGTTACATCCACACCCACTTCTCACCCATCAGCAGAGCAGAGCAGGCAGCACTTCCTGTCTCAGAAAGTCCTTGTCGTTTACCAAAGCAAGTCGAAAACTGCTATAGCAGATCGCACTGAAAGGACGTGCCTGGGAAGGAGGTGAGTTGAGGAGCTACACTAACCACTTCAGGGCCCCACTCTGTGTGGGAAGAGGTGCTCTCTCCTTAATGCTGTAACTCTTTCCATTTTCCAAATTTATATAACATACTGATAAAAAACATACAAAAATGTGCATTCGTTAAACAGATATTTGAGCATCTTTTAGTCATCAAGCTCTGCGGAAATCATGGGGACAAACATTTTAAAGTCCTACACTTAAGAAATATATCAGTTAAGGTACAAGCTAGGTGGCTAGAACAAAAATTCTCCAAATACAAGGCCCAAACCATATAGCAGTTTACTTTTCTCTGTTACAAAACTTCAGAGATGAATTCTACTCCACAGGGTCATTCAGGGAACCAGGTTCCTTCTGTGTTTTTTCTTACTGTGGTATAACTTACATATAGTAAAGCACAGAACTCTTAAGAGGGCAGCTCATTTAATTTTTATATGTGTATACACCTGTGTAACCGGCACCCGGATCAAGATACAGAATATTTCCAGCATCCAAGGCCCTCCTGTCTTACTGCTTTGTCACACTCAAGGGTGTTATCGTCATACTGTGGTCAAAATTCACTCAGATCATCACCTGCACGTTCCAGCCCAGAGGACAGGCAGTAGGAGGATGGGGTGGGGTTGGGGGGAGGCACACAATCTCCTAATACAAATGTGATCTGGAAATTGTGCACATCACTTCTGTGCATACTCCATCGGCTACTTCTTAGTCATATGGTCACATGGGCTGCAAGAGTAGCTGGGGAAAATTGCCTTTATTTGGGTAGCCGCGTGTGCCAAAAAAATTTCGTGAGGTTCTGTTACTAAGAGGAAGAAATGGAGAATGGATCCCAGGTGTGGAAGTAAGCAGGTAAGTAGGCAGACAGCACACATACCTGGTCCTCTGGAGCCTGTTTATCGAGGGGACCCATGGAGCCGTAGCAGGGCATCAGGATCTGGGGGAGGGATGGACAGTGGCCCTTGGGCTGTGAGGCTCCTTATCTGCACAGTTAGAGGCGTGCTGGTTCCTCCTGAGCCAGAGCAGAGACTAGGATCCAACATCAGTATATGTCACGGTGGGATATTGGCTCCATCTCAGCATCCATGGTTAGGACACCACCAGCCCCTCCATTACAGCTTTTATGGCATGGCCACCTCAGGAACCTACCAGAATCGACCGCCTCAAGCTCATGGCTTTTGCTAGAGTCTCCATGAGTTTTGCAGGAGATCGACGTACAAAAAATCAATCTAGGACAAACGTACTCCTACCTGTAAAGAGGGCAATTAGCAGTGAGGGTCACAACAGGCTCACACTCTAACAGAAGCTGTCAACAAGCCAAAGCAAAGTCAGCACGACAGAAGCTCGAGTGGAAGTCTAGGAGCGCCCTGTATGGAAGGCTGTCAGTGCAGAGAGAAAACGCTTCAAGTGCGTCATAAGGAAAGAGGGGGCTTTTGAGTGCACCGGGGAAATGACATGCATGGCAGGGGGAACAGCATGGGCAAGGCAGCAAGAGGTGTGACGGTGGGTATAATAAGTCCCTTAACAAACACACAAACGAGCAAAGATGAACTGTATGTAGGGGAAGAAACACAATAAAAAGAACCTTATGCTAACATAGGTTTATTATAGTAAGCATTAAATTTACCCGGCTCTAACTTTCCTGGAAGTCAAAGCGTACAGGAAATTCGCCAGATTATATAACTTTCAGTGCCTGATCTAAGTAAGGACACAAGCTTGTCAAGAATTATATCTTCCAAAAGTGCTACCTGGCATATACTTGGTTTTAACATTAAAAGGAATCCAAAATTATAAGCAAGATGGGTAGAATTTGTCCACTGTGATATCTTAGGAAGTCTTTGCAACCTACGTATGTTAGGGGTAGCAATAAATAATATAATTCTAAACAGCATCCAGCATGGAACCATATTACAGAAAACTGGATGCCTAACCACACCTTGACTCTGCTAACGTGTAAATTATTTAGGGTTTAGTCTACACTGCTGTGTCAGAGGCCCCCAAATACAGGGACTTAAAATAGACACGTGCTTCTCTTTCACATAACGGTCTGAATGCGGGCAGTGGGCCAGGACTGGCAGGTACCTCTGCTCAGTGAGGTCCTTTAGGGACCCAAATTCCTTGCCTTGTGCTCTGCCATCCCCGAGGCTGTCATCACTATCTACATGGTGAACCCTGGCCCCTCAGAACCCCCTCAACGTCCCAGCCCAGGAAGGGTGGAAAGAGTGAGCAGGGCAAGTGGCTTACATACTTAAAAAAGTACATTGATCTTCTAGAAAATACAAACTAGTAATATAAAAATAGTAATCTGGGCTTCCCTGGTGGCGCAGTGGTTGAGAGTCCACCTGCCGATGCAGGGGACACGGGTTCGTGCCCTGGTCCGGGAAGATCCCACGTGCCACTGAGCGGCTGGGCCCGTGAGCCATGGCCGCTGAGCCTGCGCGTCCGGAGCCTGTGCTCCGCAACGGGAGAGGCCACAGCAGTGAGAGGCCCGCGTACCGCAAAAAAAAAAATAAATAAAAATAAAGTAAAAATAGTAATCTGGTTTCAAAATCATAATAATTTGGAAATGGCACGCACCACTTCCTTTCCCATCCTATTGGCCGAAAGTTAATCATATGGACACAGATAGCTGCAAGGGAAGCTAGGAAATGTGGTCTGTGGTTAGGTTTAGGGTTAAGGTTGACATAAGCCTGCTTAAAACTCAGGGGCTCCTGTTGCCAAAAGAAAGAAGGGCAGCTCGCAGCCTCTGCCCCAGCATCTAAATACAGGTGTTCACAGAGATAAAGTAACCGAAGAACAAAGGAGTAGGAGCTCACTAAGGCAGCAAGCCCACCAGTCCCAAGGCTTTTCTATTTCTTCCAAAGGAAACATCTGTTTGTTGCTGACCCTCACTTATGGGTGAGGAGGAGAGAGGATCAGAACAATTCAGGGAGGCCTCCATAAACTCTCCAGGCAACAGTTCAAACTTCTACTCTATTAAGCCCTCTGCCAAGATAAAGGCCAACCTAAGCAGGTAGTCAAGGTGACAAACTTATGTCCCCTTTTCTTGCTTTTGCCAAATCTGGGTGATGCCAAATCTGGCCTCACGCCCCCTGATCCATCCCTTGCGTTCTGCAGACTATGAGACTCTCAGCACCCCCAAGAGGGTAGAAACTTGCAGTCGCTGTGCACACGTAGTATCAGCAACCGAGGCTCCTCGTTCCCGGACGGACATGTGTTTGTTATACATGGAATGCTCTTCCCCACCGTGAGAAGGACGGGGGTTAGGAGTGGCTCAGTGACTCGTGGAGACCCACAGTGGCTGCCCCGAGGACACAAAAACAGGAGAGGATCGATCGAGAGGGCTCGCGTAGCTGCAAGCTGGGCTGGCATGTGATGAGGCTCCGCGGACTTAGGGCAGGAATGCCGGCACTCTCCCACCCGGGGCCCCTCCCCTGGAAGGGATGAGCCCGAAGGACCTGAGGGTGACCCTGCTGGAGGACACCGTCTATGCCGCAGCAGGCCCCCGCCAGGTGGGTCTGGACCCAATACCAGAGACACAAGCCTTTGTGATAATCTGGTTCACGTCTCCCTTCTCCCCAAAGGCTCTAAGTTCCGTAAGAGCAGGGGCCATGCCTGTCTTTCGCACTGTTATGTCTCTCGTGCCTGGCACATAGTAAATGCTCAGTAAATCTTTGTGGACTGACATCCTCCCAACTCAGGTCTCACCTGGAGCCACGGTGCAAGAACATTTGTTGGGTATCTGCTACCTGCTGAGAACTGAATTAGGTATTTCACCATGCGGTATCTTAGCTCATCTTAACAACCTCGACAGGTATTATTATCCTCATTAGGATGGAACAGAGCCTGGGGCCCCTCCTAGACACTGTGTTCTTGTCTCAGAATTACAGGCTTCCAGAATGGGGAGCAGAGGCAGACTCTAAAGATAGCTCAACTTCTTCAATGCGCAGTCAGTCCCCTGCCTAACCCTTACACAAGCTCTGGGAGCTATGATCCCATTTTCCACACTTTAAAGAAGAGGAAACAGGCTCGGAAGGATTAATAACTTACCCAAGCCCCTCAGCTACAGGCACCGGCGCTGGGTTTGAACCCAGATCATTCTGACTCCTAAGCCCCAGCTCCTTCCACCTACGTGGACTACTCAACACTTGTCCTTGACTGTGGACTGAATTGTGTCCCTCCCCCAGAATTCATGTGTGGAAGCCCATGTAACTGTACTGGAGACGGGGCCTTTAAGGAGGTGATGAAAGTTAAATGAGGTCATAGGGTGAGCCCTGACCAGATAGGACTAGTGCCCTAATAAGAAGAGGAAGAGACACAGGCACCCTCTCTCCATCATGTGAGGACACAGCAGGAGATGGCCATCTGCAAGCCAGGAAAATGGTCCTCAGCAGAAACTGACCGTGCTGGCACCCTGATCTCAGATTTTCAACCTCCAATACTATGAGAAAATAATTTCTGGTGTTTAAACGAGCCAGTTTAGGGTATTTTGCTATGGCAGCCTGAGCAGACTAATACAAGACTTTTCTAACACCAGATAGCTCAGAGTTCAATGGAGCAACCTCATAAGGATTGTCTTCCTCGTTCAATATTTTAGGGGGAAAAATTGCTTTAATATCTCCCAAGGACATCACAGAGTATATAAAAGAACTGGGAATTGCTGTAGTGCCGGGCCTGCTGGTTTAACTTCCTCATAAAGAATTTATGAGGCACAAGTACTCCCCGGGAGCTTCCAGAAACTCTTAAAGCAATTCTTCCCAGTCTGAAGATCCTGCCTTGTAAACGCCTGGCGCTCATCACTCCTCTCCAGGGGGCAACTGCCCTTTCCCTCCGGAAGGCATCTGTTCTACCAAGAATCCCTCACACCTTCTCAGTTGACACAGTGTTCAGAACGCCGAGGAGGTGGAATGGCATCTGCCCATTTCCCAGGAGGGAAGATGGAGTTCGATGGGGGGCAGGTCCCCAGACTTACTGAGTAACAGTCCTTGAACTCCAGCCAGGGTCTTCTGACATGAAAACCGGTTCCCATGTCAAAGTACAATGTAAGAAAGTACATCTGAATAAACTGTGTTAAATACGTGAATCGATTCACGGGCAAACAGTTACATTCAAAATGACAACTAAATAATTAGAGCTGTTTGAACACTGTGTCAGCCAGAGAGAGAAGTTACACAAAGGCAAAGAGGAGTGAGGGACAGACGAAGGAGGAGGTGGAAAAGGGGAGATGTGCATTTTCCTCTCTCTGTTCATCTGAGGCTCCTTCAGTCCCCCTTCCAATTCAGTCCATCCAGCAGTTATTGACGGAGGCCACGGGCCAGGCACGGGGCGAGGAAGGGCTGAGACTCAGAAATGACTCCACTGAAGCCCCCTCGAGGCTCATTACACTCTGTTACGTCTCCCCTAGATTGTGCAGAGCAAAGCAGCCTCTGGGAGTGGGAGGGTCTTGTCTCTGGGCTAAGCCAGCAGTCTGTCACCATCAACACGTGACATGAGAGTTCAGGTCCTCCAGTGCTCTGATCGCACCCCCTTGGGGACACGGCAGGTTTGCCAGTAAACTCCAAGTTAGGGCTTCCACTAACTTCCTGTGTCTCATTTATGCCTCCTAACACCCTTAAGAAGAAGGTATTGTAACCAGCTCTTTTTTTACAGAAAAGGAAAATAAGGCTCAGGGAGGCTAATTAACTTGCCCAAGGTCAACTATCTAGTGAGTGACCAAGCCAGGTTTGAACTCAGATCTTCCTGGCTCCAAATCCATTGCTCCTGCCACCCTTCCAAGTTGCCTCCAGTCCTGCGTCCGATCCCTTATTTATACACGCATGTGTAGGTCTAACTTGGCACTTAGAGTCCAGACAAATTTGGAGCTGGGCACAACTCAAATTCACCCTGACTCTGAGGGTGTGAGCAATGCCCACCCTTGGAAGGAAACTATTTGCACCTGTTTCTGAGGGGGATCTAAAACCAGGGAAGTAATGCCCGAGAATGAGCCTTGTAAATTTCTGAGCCACCCAAATGTGGGTTGATGCCAAGGTCAAGGTCCCTCGCTCTGTGTCTGCCAGCAGGAAGCAAGACTGGGAGCCCAAGTTCACACCACAAGGCCTCCTTGAGCTCTTACCAGACCCTTCCCTGGGGGAGAGTCCCCCACCCTGGTCCCTTCCACATCCCACCATAACCAAAAGCCTCCACTTCTCCATCAACAAAAACATAACCTAAAATACATTTGATGATTCACAGCACAGAATAGAAAGGCATCCCAGTGTCCTAGTGGGTATTGGCTCTGCCAAAGCAAAGCCTCATGGCTTTCCGCAGCACCACACGCTTCTTCAAAAGCGAAAAATGATTTTAGCCGTCTCAGTAGATGTTAAACCAGAAATGGAGTTTCAGATCTACATTTTGAAGTGTTTCATAAAGCATTCCTCTGGAAATAGAAATGAGTTTGCTTTTTACCACAATGCATGAACTAGCTCGTTTCTGAGCTCTTTGAGTGATCCAATTTTTTTCATGGATGTGGTACAAGGGGGGAATGCGTGAGATTTATATGTAATTCTCTTACAAACGCTTTTCCCCCAGTGTCTAATTATCCCATTCAAACCCAAGTACATTGTCTTCTAAGTGGTTTCATAATAGAATTGCTTCATTAACTCTGATCCATGCTCAGGAATCAAGCAAAAAAGTTACAGAAAAGATAGAAAAACAAGCAGCTGCAGACACGTGCACATCTGGGTTCTAAACACTCCTGGACTTGGCAGCTGAGGTTATGCTATCGAAAAGCCATTACTGGGAGTCCTTTGGTTGCGAAGGCCTTAAAAGGATTGTCCTACTGTCTCTGCCTCTCCCCTTCCTTACAGAGGCCATCCTTGGGAGGCCATCGGTCACTCCCATCCATTCTCTCCTGCTTTCTTCCCACCGTGAGCAAACTGGGGCTCCACTCTCCTGGATAATAGATGCACAGAACTGGGAAGACGTCTTGGAGCCCTCCCTCCTGCCCCTACATCTTGTCCGTGACTATGGCCCATTTAGATTTCTTTTCCATCTCATGCATAGAGGCATCACTGTGTCTCTCCACTTTGTCTGCAGTGAGAAAATAAAAACCTGGAAAGGAGAAATGACTTGACTAAGGTGACATCAACTAAGGGGCCAAACCAGGACTAGGATGCAGGCACTTCAGCTCCGCACCTCCTTCACTCACCCGTAGCCCTCACGTGGATGCCCGCAGACTCCCAACTGGTCTCCCTCTTTCACAACTCCCTCAACTCACCTGTCCCACCACAGCCTCGACAATGATGTCTCAGCCTCCCACTGGAACCCCTTCAAAGTCTTCCCAGGCCAAATAAAGTCCCCGATCTTTCACCTGGCATTTGGGGACCTGACGATTCACACTCGCTCTACCCTTCCCACTACTTTGGACACAAACTTCCAAATGCGTGATCCTCCAGCCCACCCTGCTTTTGACCACCCCCAATCTCATCCCCTTGCAACTCAAACAACCAGTCAGCATCTCCCCCCCCCCACCGCCCTCTGTGGCCCCTCCCCGGCCAAGTCGCCCCGACAGTGCAGTGCTGGACACCCCTCACAGCACCTGTGGTCCTCTGCTACCTGGCAGAGCCCACTGTGGGCATGCATCCTCTCCGCCGGGCTGCCAGAGTAGGAGCCGCAACCTAACTATTTCTGTATAACGTTCCCTTTGAGCCCAAAGCTCAGCACAAACCAGACATTTAGCAATCAGGCACTTAATAAAGGTGAATAAAGTGTCAGTCCTTTTTAAGAGTGATAGCTTTCTGCATAGTAACTTCTTCCAAATTGGTGATCATTGTCTATACCGTGAAGGATTTCCAACTGAAAGAGTTTCCGACACAAGTCTACCCTCCGAAGGTGCTGCGTAGGACAATACTTGTGCTTCAACGGTAAGACCCAAGCTGAGGACCCAAGCTAAGACCTTCTGCAGAGAGTCATCAGGGAGTCCCCCACGCAAGGGGGTGCAGATACCTCCCACTAGGGATCCCCAAGTCAGGAGAACCAGCCCTGCCCCCAGTGACTTCCCCACCAGCTCTTCTACTATGGAGAAACTGGACTGGGGGTGGGGGAAGTTGAGGGACAAACGTCCAGGACTAGGGGGCTCACAGCCCAGCGGAACTGGAAGGACACATCTGAAGAGAGCCCAACGGCACAGCAGGGGGCCATAGGCACAGTCAAAGGGATGCAAGATGATCCCTTTGACTGCACCTAGATGAACAAGACGCTACCAGATGGAGGGGGCCTGGCTTCGAGAAGAGGAGACCTCTCAGAGCCAGACCAAGGGCTTTCCACCCTTCCACTTGGCCATCACCAGCAACGTACCTCCTCGTGGCCATCAAATAGGCTCCATCCCATGCAAAGGGACGCAGGCCTAGAGAAGGGGCATTGCCTCCTGGTAATTTCGTTCCTTAGAGAACTTCCGCCCCGCAGACTTATCCCACCTCCACTGGCCGAGGCTGGGTCACATTCTGCGTTTCAACAATCACTAGCAAGGGGGACAGAATTATCACCACAACTAATCAGCCTCAACTTCCTGGGAGGCCCCCCACCTGAACAAAATTGGGGTTCAGATGGTGAGGAAGAAGGGGGGTAGTAGCCGTATCAGCTACAAAAATAGAACCTCAGCCCAACATACTCAAACCTTCCCAGTTGCCTCTATCTCACAGCCCTCTCCTGTAGGGTAACAGGACTTCAGCCGGGAGAGGCAGCATGTGGGCTATCAACGGCCTCAGAAAAACCTGGACTTTCCATTCAGTTCTGAAACCTGAGAGTCATCTGGCATTGGGCAAGTCACTTAACCTCTCCGAGAATGTTTTGTCACCTGAAAAATGGGGCTTACCCAGCTACGGTACAGATCTGCTGAGGAGCGGTCTGTGTGCTCTGTAAAATCTTACCCCATGTAAAGGGGCCTCCTTGTCCACTCCTCAAAACAGTGTAAAAGATGATTGTGATACAGGATGCAGTTGGCTGGCTGGCACCAGTGGTGGCTATTTTGGGAGGAGTGGTTACCAAGAAACACGAGGCTCTGGTAACCTTGACAACTATAGGTAAGACAGCATGATGGTGCATCGACTTTCTGGATTCCATTCTTATCTCCTCCTCACCAAGCTTGGTGTCTGGTGATTTGTCTGTCGGATGCAGCACCTGCCAGGGCCGAGCAGGGCCTAGCATCAGCTTGGCTAGGCTACTCTTAGACAAAATGGTCCGGACGGGCTCTGGAAGGACACAGACAACTCCCCGCGTCTGAGGTCTTTGTGGAAAGCGTCCGTTTTCCGCCTCGCTCCTTGCGGTCCTTGACACCATCCCATCCTCACTCCAGAAGTCCAGACTACACCAAACACTGTGTGTGGGAGCAGGGACTGCACAGAGTCGACTCTGGTTAGCAATTACAAGCTCAGACAGCAGCTATAAGGTGCAGGCAGGGCTGCCCAAGAAGAGGCAACTGTGATGCTCCCTTGTAAACTCAAAGTGTTTGAACCGCTGCTTTCACTGAGTAGGTATAGAAGATATTAGTAGATATAAATAGACATAGAAGCATATTTATAACCAGTGTGTAGCATGTAAAGACGACCAGGGCTACAGGCGCCCACATACCCACAACCCAGCTTAAGAACCAGAATGTGGCTGGCACCTTGGCAGCAATTTTAGTAAAAATTATATCATTTTTCTCAACCTTGGCATTACATACTTTTAAATTTATTTCTATGCACTTATTATTATTTATACTCTAAGTGCTATTTTTAATATCATTCTCTTTAATAGACTGTTGGAGTATTAAAGTGCATTTGACTTTATCCTGCCTTTCCTCTACAAACTGTATGCCTGCTTGTTGAGGACAAGGCTATTTTTACCCCCATATTCTAGCTGATAATTGAGGGAATTATAGAATTAAACTATCACCATTTCACAATTCCTAATGGATTAATGGATATAAGTAATGATCATCAATAGCTACTGACATCCCCCCAAAATAAAGAACCAGTCATTATGTGCCTCTTAATTGAAGAGTACAAGAATATCCTATGAATGAAAATGAAAAAGAAAACAATAAACAAACAAAAGTATAAAAACTTAAAAAAAAAAAAAGAATACCCTATGAAGTAGCCTTGCCTAAAAAAATTTAGTCTAAAACTGATCAAGCCTTTAGATCCAATTAATAATTTACAGGAAAAAGAGTATAGAAGAACATGTTAAACACCACGGGCATGCAATAGGCAAAATCCACAACAAACAAACCAGTTTGTTCGACAAATAAATTGCGGGCTTCCCTGGTGGCGTAGTGGTTGAGAGTCTGCCTGTCGATGCAGGGGACACGGGTTCGTGCCCCAGTCCGGGAAGATCCCACATGCCGCAGAGCGGCTGGGCCCGTGAGCCATGGCCGCTGGGCCTCGCGTCCGGAGCCTGTGCTCCGCAACGGGAGAGGCCACAACAGTGAGAGGCCCGTGTGCCTCAAAAAATAAATAAATAAATAAATAAATAAATAAATTGCAAGGAAAAATAAGAAACCACAGAGACGTATCTATAGATTACAAGAGACCCAAGAGACACATTGTTAAATCACAGTGTGAGTCGAACAAACTATATGTATGAGAATTGGAGAAATTTGAACTCTAACTACTACCTAATAAGGATTCATTGTTAACATCAGTTTTTAAGTGTAATAATGGTATTATGATTATATTTTTAGACTGTCTCTATCTTTTAAAGATACATACTGAAGTACTTATGGGTAAAATTGTAAGCTGTCTGGGATTTGCTTCAAAAATAATCCAGGATAGAGGAGTGGATGGGGATGGATGACCAGGACCGGTCATGAGTTCATAAATCGTTTAAGCTGGGGATACGCACATGAGAGCTTAATAAGCTATTTTCTCCACTTCCGTACAGTAAAAAAATTTTCCATAGTATAAAGCTTTTTTAAAAAGCTAAAAGAAAATAATGTCATTTATCCATTGGATGCAATTTTCTATATATTGATATATATATTACATCAAGCTTTCTAAATGTATTCTTTTCAAATTTTCTATGTACAAACCGAATTTTTTATCTGCTTTCCCTATCAGTTAATGAGAGCGGTACAGTTAAATCTTCCAATTTGATGGTAGATTCGTCAACTTCCTCTTATAGTTCTTTTCTTAAATCAACTTTTGCTTTATATATTTTAAGGCGATATTACTAGGTAAATACAAGTTTCAAGTTATAATATCTTTCTGATGAATTCTTTTATTAATATGCAATAACCCTCTTTATCTCCAGTAATTTCTTAACCTCTATTTTGCCTGCAATTAGATTATATTGTATACCTGCTACTTACATAATACTGTACATCAACTATACTTCAATAAGAATAATCAAAAAAAGAAAAACAAACAAAAAATCTAGTACACTAAAAAATGCATACTTAATAAAACCTGAAGATAATAATTGTATCTTCCTTCCAAACAAAAGAACCTTATAATTCATATGCTAAATTTTCTAGTATATTTGTTCTACCTCATTTCTTTAATCTTGCAAATTAGTAATTATTACTATTGTTGTTGTTTTGGTATAATCAAAGGCTGCTTGGATTTACATACTTACCAACTTCTTTGCCCTCCATCTCTTTTTACATTTCAGATCTTCCATCTAGAAGGAGCCCTCTGCTTTTAGAATTTCCTTTAGTGAGATCGTGTTTGTGATAAGCTCTCCATTTCTGTCTTGAAATGTCTGTAATTTGCCCTTATTCTTGTAAAATAATGTTTCTGCATATAACACGCTAGATTTCCAGTTATATTTCCCAGCTATATATTACAGATACATAGTGCCCTTTGAAAGTACACTCTCTTCTGGCTTCCACTGTTGCTATTAAGAAGTTAGCTGTACTGCCTTTTTACAAATCGTACTGAGAGCGAAAAATGAAACCCCCTACACCTCCAGAACAGGAAGTCAAAACAAAGCCAAGAAAGTAATACAGAAAAGGTGCCCATAGTCACCACCAACAACCAAAAATGATGAGAGGAATGAAGGAGAACTTGTTCCATGTCACCCACGTTCCGGCAGCCCAAGACATTGCAACTCTGAGGTATCCAAGTACCCTGAAAAAAATGCACCCTGAATAATCTACTTGACCCATATGCTGTCATCAGGTTTCCCCAGCCACAGAGTCCGCCATGAAGATGGAGAACAGCTGCACACCGGTGCTCTCCATGGACGTCAAGGCCGACAAGCATCAGATCAGATGAGCTGTGAAGAGACTCTCTGATGCTGGTGTGGCCAAGGCCGTGCCCTCACCTGGCCTGACGGAGAGAAGGCGGCACTGGAATTGGCCTTGACTTTGGCTTTGGGTGCGGCCAACGAGATTGCGGGATTATCTAAACAGGGCAGAGCTGGTGAGTTCTTAATAGAATAAGCTTTTCCACCATCCACAAAAGGAAGGAGGAGGAGAAAGAGAAGAAATCTCTTAGTATAAATTGTCACGCCTTTGAAAGCAATCTGACTCTCCTCTTGTTGCCTTTAATGTCTTCTTGTCTTTGGTGTCCTGTAGATTCAGTTTGACATGATACCAGCTCTTTTTTATTCTTTACAACAGCCCGTTGAGGCAGGCAAGACAGTTACTCGGGAAAAGCCCAAACGGACTTTTTGGCCAGCCCAATATCACTTGAAAGATGCAGAAGCTAAGGCTGAGAGGTCATGGGTTACAAGGGAAAGAAAGACTAGAAGGCACTTTCAACCATGAAACGTCCTGCACTTTATAATAAAGGATGAAGAAACGGCTAAGTTAGATGTAGGTTCTGCCAGAACTAGAAGCAGAGACCTCAAAGAATGTCAGAGATCTCACTGAGGGCATCAGGCTGGCCCTTAGAACTGCACACGTGTGACAGGAAGGTCATGAAAGTAGAGAGGTTAGTTCTTAGACCCAGAATTCCAACCTCCTGATCTCCCAACTGCTAACACCCAAGCTCTTGAGATGCTGACTGGGCTGATAAGAAAGGATTTCCGAGAATTAATTTGCAACTCAAACTAGAATGACCAGAGGGCTCAGACAGTCCAGGGCAGTGATCTCCCAATTTTTTTAATGTGCCACCCACCAGTAAAATATTTAGAGTATGCAACCTCAATAAATGCACTTTTATCTTTTATAGATTGTTAAGTAGTGAATAAGACTAAAGTACCACATTATGTACACTGTAACAAGTAAACTGAAAATAGAATGGGGGTGGAGGTGGTGGGAGCATCGGGAAGTTGGGATTGACATATATGCACTAGTATGTATAAAACAGATAACTAATAAGAACCTGCTGTGTAAAAAAATTAAATTAAAAAAAAGAAACTAGAATGTCAGAAAAGGATGAAGTATAAATACAAATGGAAGTTCTAATATTTGTCCCCAGTCTCCAGTGAACCATCTTGTCTCTCAAAGCAGCAATTACAAAACAATAACAGCAAGGTTCCTGCTGAAAACCTTATGAGCTACAAATGTTTTCTCTACATCTGAGGAAACCAAGGATAAGTAAGGTCACGACCTTGATCTGCATCACACCAAGTGGGGGACACAGCCAGGACTTGAACTCGGGTCCGCCTGGCTTCAAGTCCTGAGTATGACCTTTTCCCCCACTGTCTTTGCCCCAGTTTCAAGGGCAAGTTAGCTAAGACAGGAGCCTTAGCAGGAGTGGAATCACCAGTGCTCTCACAGTCAGTAATTACAGCTGAAACAGCCATGACTTCAACACCATATTTAATTTTTGTAAATACTTGGCTTTCTGACTGCATATGAATAAAAATGCCCATTACACTAACCAGATACCCAGAATTAGAAAATAAGCCATTTTTAAACCACCAAAACATCTAGCGGTATATAATTATTCACTGCCTACAGACTTTATATTTTTAAAAGAGTTGCAAAGAGCAGGAATAATGAAGCTGACATTATTACTCCATCATTAGATCACCATCGTGTTCTAGTCACGTGATTAACAGATTTCCCTCCTGATTGAAACTGAAATGCCCGTCAGGATTAGCTGGATTTCAGGGTCAGTCATGGGAAAATATAAAATGGAAGTGGCGGCTTTGATTACACAAGCCTAGAAACTGGCAGGGTGCAGCCTCAGACACCGGCCTGCTGTCCTGGACAATCTACCAAGTAACAGTGTGAGCTCCCTGTGATGCCACTGATTTGATGCTGCTGGAAGGAGATTCCTGTCAAGATGGCAAACTGTCACTGCCTGGTGCCCCCTCCCCTAAAATCGACCTGGAGAAATTACAAAGCAAGAGAAGCACGGGTCAGAGGAGCAAACACCAAGAACCACGAGGTCAGAAGGTTCCGAAAACCAAAGAACGGCGTAAGCAATGCCCGGCATCAAAGGTTCCTCCCAAACAACAACCTGCTGAGATGACCGGGCTTTGCCCACCACGGCCAAGGGGAGCATCCCCCTCCAAAGGTCTGGCAGCGTCTCAGAGCGGGCAGGACACCGTCAACACTAACTGAGAACTGGAAGCTGGTTTCAGGCGGGTCTTCCGAATGGGGAAAGCTTGACTAGGACCACGCAGGGGCCATGACTCGGATTCTGAGGCCAAGGGTTCAACGAATCTGAGGGCACAAACCGGCTTCTGATGTTTTCCATCGAAAAGTTCATAGTCTTTCTGGAAATTTCTATAAGAACAACCGAGCAATTACCTGGAAAAATAAAGTTAGTGAAGACAGAGAAATAGCACAGGGTCATACTAGTGTCGGCAGTAGGTACAGTCCAGGCCTGGTATGGGTAGACCTCTGTTCTTACTGGTTGGAGTGGGGCTGGCGCTGGGGTGCTGGAAGACCCCCAGAGATGGCAGTGAGAGGAAAGGTTAGGGCACTTTAAAGTTCTGCTCTGGCCGCCATTCTGCCATCCTTAGAACAGTCATCGTGGGCCCATCAGGCTAGGCCCCTGCCCCTAGCCTCTGTGAGATAAGCCGAGCACTACATGATCCTCGCTAGGGTGAAGATATGAGAAAAACAGGTGAGGACACATCCCCAACCTCAGGCAGCACCCCCAAGCACCCACAGCACAGGGGCCTGAGGGGACTGGCTCCTTCCAAGGCTGCTGAGGGTCAGAGATACAACCCCGACCAGAGCTTCAGGGAGGGAAAAAAAAAGGGAGTGGGCTTCCCTGGTGGCACAGTGGTTGAGAGTCCGCCTGCCGATGCAGGGGACACGGCTTCGTGCCCCGGTCCGGGAAGATCCCACATGCTGCGGAGCGGCTGGGCCCGTGAGCCACGGCCGCTGAGCCTGCGCGTCCGGAGCCTGCGCTCCGCAATGGGAGAGGCCGCAACAGTGAAAGGCCCGTGAACCGCAAAAAAAAAAAAAAAAAAAAAAAGGGAGTGATTCTGTGGGATCTGGACCTCAACACCCTGGGTTCTATAGGCAATGGAGAATTCTTTTTCCTTCTCTCCTCCTAGGGTCTCCAGCCGCAGCTTTGAACGGACAGGTTGACAAAGAGGAAAATGTATTAGCTTGTGCATACACATGGGAGTACCCAGAAGTGGATAACTCAGAGGGGGTTAGAATTTGGGGTCTCTTCATCTAATTTAGTAGCGGAAAAGGATGGGGAGAAAGGACATTTGGGGAAAGGCAAATGACTTTTTGGAAAGATAAATGGGCCTTTAGAGGAATAGATGGAGATATGACCGTTTGTGACAGTGTCTGGATAAGTGGTGCAGACTCCAAGAAAAATAATCCCGGAGGGACTTTATGACAATGGAGTTCTCTTTGGAGACTCTGCTTTCAGGCAGATAAGGGATTTCAGGAACTCAAATGCCTTCAGCTCAAAATAATTCTTATGTCAACATGGCAGATTTGTGGTGGCAAATCCTGATCCCTTGAGCTCCATCCCTCCCCTCCCATTAGACTCTGGGATCGACACAGGCCTGGCCTTTGACATTCCTATGGGGTCCTGAACCCACCAAGGCCAAAGTAGCCAGATTCCTGAGAAGGACAGCCATTCTGAAATAAAGACGGCCAAAGAAACATCATTTACCCCCCAAAGCAGAATGATTGGAAGAGGAGGACAAAAAAATTTTAAAGAGCATAATAATAAAAATACCTAAGATAAAGGAAGACTTGGCAAAAACCATCTGTAAGAATAAGAAAACATTTTTTTTAAAGAAGAGGAAGGGCAAAGAACTTGAGGAGACATTTCGCCAAAGACCATGACACAAATGGCCAATGAGCACAGGAGAAGAGGCTGAACACCATTAGTCATTAAGGAAATGCAAATCGAAACCGCAATGAGGTACCACTGCGCACTCATCAGGATGGCTATTACGAAGGGGGAAAAAACAGAAAATAACAAAAGTTGAGGAGCTTGTGAAGAAATTGGAATGCTTGCTGATGGAAATGGGGCAGCTACTATGGAAAACGGTACAGCGGTTCCTCAAAAAGTTAATCATAGAATCACCATTTGACCCAGCAAATGAGTATAAACCCGAAAGAACTGGAATCCAGGACTTGAACAGATACTTGTACACCCATCGTCACAGCAGCATTGTTCACAGCAGCCAAAAGGTGGAAGCAACCCCAGTGTCTACTGACAGATGAATAAACAAAACATGGTATAGACATACAAAGGAATATTATTCAGACTTAAAAAGGAAGGAAAGGAGGGATAAATTAGGAATATGGGATTAACAGACACAAACTACATAAAATAAATAAGCAACAAGGATTTACAGTGTAGTATAGGGAACTATATTCAATATCATGTAATAACTTATAATGGAAAATAATCTGAAAAAATATATAACTGAATCACTTTGCTACACACCTGAAACTAATGCGATACTGTAAATCAACTATATTTCAATTACAAAAAAGATAACTGAAAAAAAAAAAGGAAGGAAATTCCAGCACATGTTACAAAAAAGATAACTGAAAAAAAAAAAAAAAGGAAGGAAATTCCAGCACATGTTACAAAAAAGATAACTGGAAAAAAAAAAAAAAGGAAGGAAATTCCAGCACATGTTACAAAAAAGATAACTGAAAAAAAAAAAAAGGAAGGAAATTCCAGCACATGTTACAAAAAAGATAACTAAAAAAAAAAAAACAGAGGAAGGAAATTCCAGCACATGTTATAACATGGTTGCCAGAGGAGAGGGGAAATGGGGAGTTATTTTTTCAGTTTGGGATGATGAAAAAGTTCTGGTGGCGGCGATGATGGTGGCACAAGAATGTACTTAATGCTACTGAACAGTACACTTAAAGTGGTTACAATGGGAAATTTTATGTTATGCATATTTTACTATGATTTTTTTTTTAAAGATTTCATCCAGTTATCTCCATTGAGACAAGACTCTACTCTCGCTGTAATCTGAGCATCGCTAGGAAGCTGCAGTGTCCCTGGCGGGGACATTTCCTGGGCACCCTGCGCCTCAAGCCACGTGTCCAGAGGTGTCGCTCTTTAAGGAAGAGACCAACCGCACGCCGGCCCTCTCTCCACACCTGTCTCATAAAGCAGTTTTGAGGATAAAATGAGTAACGCCTCTAATGTGCCTAAAACCATAGCTGGCTCACGGTAACCCCCGATATTTCAGTTAATATTACGATTTCGAACATCTTCACAGAACTTAAAGTGTTTTAGTTTCTCGTTTAAAGTAGAATTGCAGATCCTTTGTCCTGGTTCTCCAGAATCGGCCTCATCCCGAGCGCAGATGAGAACCGTGCTAAGTGAAAGCCCCAGAGCATCCCCAGAAGCTACCAAGAGGTTGCCCTCAACCTCTGGTCTTTATGCTTCCCTGAGAATCAGAAACTTTAGCTTACATCCCAGGTCCTCATCGTTGGCGCCGTGACCCCAGTCGGGCAAGTGGGTGAGCCTGCTGAGGGCTCACCTGTGCGCGTGAAGGTGAGCTGGGCCCAGCAGCAGAGCTCTGGGCTCGGATGTGTTGTGGGTCATGGAGGGCGGGGGGTGCCCAGATCAGGGCAATCGGGCTTGCTCGGGGAAGCATGTACGCGGGCGCACTGGCGGATGCAGGAGGCCTCGGGTCTCGGGAGGGCTGACTCGGTCATGACATGGAGCCAGCCTGGCCTCACGCCCAGAGAGCAGCTCGGGGCCAGTAGCTCAGGGCTCAAGGCCTGAAGAGCTTCTGACTCCATTAGGAGGGGCTGCCCGGAGGCCCAGGTACAACAGGAAGGTTGTCACACAGCCAGAGGCACCTGGCAGGCCACCAGGCCCCTCGCCTGGGGCTTCACTGGGCCCACTCACTGCCTCTCCATTCCTGGGCGACTTCCTGAGACCAGCATCCAGTCTTCGAGGGTCCATCTCCAAGCCCTCTGGCCACCTGCTCTCACCACCAGGCCACCCTCAACCTCCTTTAGCACCCCACCAGCCTTACCACACCACCACCGCTGCCCACACCCCAAAATCTTGCTTTTTCACGGTACACCTTAGTGGTGCAACTGAAATATTGGTTCCTCCTCCTTCCAGGACAGGGAGAGCTTAATTTCCTGACTGTGTTATAAGGCAGGGGATAATTACATCCCATTCTTCTAGCACAGAAAAGATAAGATTTTTTTGTTTCCTGTGAAAACAGGCTGAACATTTATATTCTGCCGTAATTTCAATGCATCACCTTCTAAAGAGCGAGCTGCGGGCCCTGCCTTGAGATTCTGCTCAGTCAGCCGCAAGGTGTCAAGGAGAGCGCCCTCTGGTGAGGGAACTAGGGGACAGTTAGGGTGGCTGCAAGCAGTGCGAAAAGATGTCCGGATAGCAGCCTGGGGGCGGGACTACGGTGTCCTAGGACAGTCACTCGAGAATCAGGGTTTGGGCTGGGCAGAGATGGGGCTGCAGAAAGAGTGGAGCATTGTAAGAGCAAGCTGGCAGGAGAGGGGACATCTGGGTGGTCTGGAACCAGCTGGTGCTTCAGCGCCATTTCCCAGGAGCCCTTTGACTGGTCCGAGGGGGCTGGCTTGGAGGACTTGGAAAAAGGCAGGGATGGAAGGGCTACGGTAGTCCTAGGAAGCAGGATCCCCATCCACTGAGGGAGTCAGTCAGTGCTCCCTCGAGCCTCTGAATTCAAGCAACGATACCCAAAACTGGGACAGACCCAGAGTGCCCTGACAAGGAACGTGTAAACGCAAGGCACCCTCCTGGCCAGCAGCAAGCTGCTGCCCGAGTCCGCTGCTAGAGTAAGTGGAGTCTGGGATTCAGGGCACAGAGCAGCTGATGGACGACGCATGGAACGCTCTTGTCGACGGCGGGCAGCTCAGAGCATCCTTTCTTCTCTGTATCCTCAGGGCACAGGTAGGCACCCTCTAGGAGTCCGCTGATTGGAGCAGACTTCTGGCAGTCTGTCTCTGACGCATGCTCACCTCAAAACAGGTCTTGCTTTCTCTTTTAGTTCCTGTATCTCAGAGGTCTGGCCTGAGTCCCCAGCTGCCAAGCCTGGACAGGAGCTAGTTGTGTGCTTACATGCTTGCTTGCTTGTGTTTCTTCCTTGCCTCTTCCCAAAAAGGATTTGAGATGACTTTCCACGATACGAACGAGATGGAAAGTGGATACGTTTAAAAATCAGGGTGTTGGATAACAGTTGGTCAGTTTCTTACACAGTAAATACTTTCTTACCATATCAGCCAGCAATCACGGTCCTTGGTATTTACTCAGATGAGTTGGAAACATCCCCACACTAAAACCTGCACACGGATGTTTATAGCAGCTTTACTCATAATTGCCAAAAGTTGAAAGCAACCAATGTCCTTCAGTGGGTAAATGGACAAGCTGGGGTATATCCAGGCAATGGGAAATTATTCAGCACTAAAAAGAAATAAGCCATCAAGCCATAAACAGACGTGGCAGAAACTTAAATGCATATTACTGAGTGAAAGAAGCCAATCTGAAAAGGCTACATATTGTATGGTTCCAACTACATATATGACATCCTGGAGAAAGCAAAACTATGGAGACAGTAAAAAGATAAGTGGTTGCTAGGGCTTGGGGGGAGAGAGGGATAAGCGAGAACAGCGGATTTTTAGGGTAGTGAAAACTATGCTGTATGATGCTATAATGTTAGAGACACGTCATTATTCATTTGTTAAAATTCATAGGATCCACAACAGCAAGAGTAAACTGTAAACTATGGACTCTGGGTGATGAGGTGTGTGATGTGTGTTCATCATTTGTAACAAATGCACCCTCTGCGGGGGGATGCTGATAGAGGGGAGGCTGTGCGTGTGTGGGGCAGGGAGTGTATGACAAATCTCTGTACTCTCCTCTCAGTTCTGCTTTGAACCGAAAACTGCTCTGAAAACAAAAATCGATTTTTTTAAAATCTGGGCAATGAAAAACACTAGTAAAGTGGAAAGATAATGCCTGGGACATCCCTGGTGGCACAGTGGTTACGAATCCGCCTGCCAGTGCAGGGGACACGGGTTCGAGCCCTGGTCTGGGAAGATCCCACATGCCGCAGAGCAACTAAGCCCGTGCGCCACAACTACTGAGCCCGTGCTCTAGAGTCCACAAGCCACAACTACTGAAGCCCATGCGCCTAGAGTCCGTGCTCTGCAACAAGAGAAGCCACCGCAATGAGAAGCCCGTGCACTGCGACGAAGAGTAGCCCCCGCTCGCCGCAACTAGAGAAAGCCCGCGCACAGCAACAAAGACCCAATGCAGTCAAAAAATAAACAAATAAATAAAAAAAAATAATAAGGAAAAAAAGGAAGATAATGTCTGAAGGAAAGTTAATGGGGACGTATTCAGTTACATATTCTGATACATATTCCGTTTCCCTTCCCAGTCCTGTCCCCTTCAGTTACAAAATCAGGACAAAGATTCCTAAGAGCAGAAACTGAGACCCAATCAGTTAACATGTTTACTATACCAGGTAGAATAAAACAACTAGTCCCATATGCAACTGCATTTACAGATCTCAAAACTACAGAAGGTTGAGTAGAAAAGCAAGTTCGAAACATTGTCCACAAGAGAACAATAAAATATCTAAATACATTCAGTGATGCTGCATATGGCTTATGGAAGCATGCAGGATAGATTATGAAATCATGACATGGATGCATGCCGAATACATGACAATAGTCGCCTCTCAGGAGAGCTGAAGCGGACAGGACTGAGAAGGGAAACAGAAGGGGCTTCAAATATTACCTGCAGTGTTTTATTTCAATAAAACAAGCAAACGAAAATGTCTGAAGTTGAATATCTGTTCCTTTAGGGCGTCAGAAATGTGAGAGTTATTATCCTTTGCACTTTGTATTTTTAAGAATTCAAAATAACTATCGCTAACTTCATCATAAAAAACTTTACCACATCCAAAATGGTAAAATCGAGCCAGCCAGTCAGAAGGTGGCTTTTCCTGGGGAAAATGTGTCCCCAGGCGCTCATAAACAGGGCAGGTGGGATGCAGTCAACAAGGGCCTCGATGACCAAGTGCTTTCAGTAAGCACGGTGGCCAGTCCTTCCACATCCCTCGGGACAAACCAAAGGCACAAGAACAAAAGAACTAGGGAGAAAGGACCTGAGTTTGACCCCACCTGAGGCCATTTTAAATTATTTTATATGATACTTAAGAGAACCAGAGGGGGGCCCTGACATCCATCCTCAAGGATCTGCAGGAACAGTTGCAACACTTCTTTAAAGTTCTCCAGGCCCGCAAGGGCTGAGACTCCACCTCCATCAATGGTCTCATCGCACACCCAGGCTCAGAGGCTGCCTTCTGTAACCATGAGGGACAAGGGGACTGCCAGCGACAGGATGATAACATGGCAATTCACCCTGATTTGCCCAGGAAACGCCCCCTCTCTCTTGCCTAAAGAAAGACCTTGTCCCCGTCATGTTGTTCTTTGTTCGACAGCAATTGCTAGGTCCACCCCGTGCCAGGCACAAGGCCAGAGACACTACCTTCCTAGACTTTGGGTCCTGGCATTGCAGAAACATGGTACTTGTAGGTGCCTCATGACACGCCACGCCAGCCCACACCTGCGTGTTCTGCAGAGGCTGCTTCAGTGGTCGGAAACATCTTTCCACAAGTCCCACCAGGCTGACTCCTTCTCATGCTACATGACCCAGTTCAGGCATCGCCGCCTCTAGGAAGTCTCCGGGGATTGCCTAGTGCTGGATTAGGTGCCCCTCATTCTGGTTTCTTCCCTCTAGTTTGTTGCATTTCCTCCAAGGAACCTGTTTACTAGGTTATCTCCTCCACTCAGCTGGACCTCAGGGGAGGGGGCCAGACCTTACTCATCCTGGCATCTCCTGAGCCTGGCACACAGCAGCCCTCAGTACTTACCCATAGAAGGGAACTCCACAAACAGACGCCTGCGCCCAGCCCTGCCTCGGAGACCAGCTCACTGTCTGTCTATTGGGAGATGGTGTTACTAGAACGAATATCAGACATCGGGTGGGCTAAGTGCTCTCCCTGAGGCCTGCAAGGTGCCTAGAGGGAGCACCCGCAGGGGAACGGCAGCCTTGGAGGTCTAATACCCCTCCCCCATTTTCTGCTCATCAGTAAAAGCTGCTGAAACTGAGTTTTGGGTCGCATCAGCCACCACTGCTGCAGGAGGATCCACAGGGAGAGGGAAAGAAGGGCACCGCCAGTGTCTCAGGAGAGCTTATATAGCCCCACAGAGGATTCTTAAGAACACTTAGTGACGTTGAACTCCCTAGGTGACAGAGTCCAACTCGCAGCTCATTTCCCTGCTGGGACCCTGCTCCTGTCCTGTTCCCCCCGCCTCAGGTTAACTTCGCATTCAGGGAGGTGACCCTGGCAAAGCACTTAAGTTCTATTAGCCTGTAATAGCCTAATACATGCCTGTCATCCACTACCTGGAAATTTAGAGGAAAGTTGGGGTAATTTTTACCAATCTCTAAGTACCTCTAAGTAGGAAATTGGCTGACAAACCCATGCAGACATTCTAGAACATCGTGTTCTTGTGTAATTTGGTCTCACTTTCTAGAACACTTATCCCTGTTGAGAACACGCTGTTGCTAGGTTACGACCAGTGAGTAAACACCCTGACTTTCTATTATTGTTTCATAGAATCCCAGCCCCTGTCACTTCATTAAAATGGCTCTGCTAAGGGTGCCCGTGGCCTCCTAATCGGTCTCTCTAATGGACACTTTCTAGTACCTCCCTTGCCAGACCTGTGGCCCATGAACTTGGGTATTTATCTCTGTGGCCTCTGGAACATTCCTTGGGCCTCTTTGCTCCTTCCCCTGTGCCCCTCCCCGCAGCCTGCCCCTTAAATACGGCTGATCCCCAAGCTCCTCCACCATGGCCGGAATAGGGTGAGGGGACGAGGCCCAGGCAGCAGTTCTCAAGAGTGCAGGGCCTGCGCCCGAGATGGAGGGCCTCCTGCAATCTGCATCCCAGGCCCCTGGAGGCTGGCTTCTTCCCTCTGATGCTGTCTCCCCAGGTACACTGGTCCAGGCTGCCCCATAAGCACAGGCCTCACCTCCCACATCTACTGGGGCTTCTCCCCGAGCTTTTCCCCAGCCTCAGGCCCACGTGTCCACCTTCCTTCTGACGTCTCCACCAGGATGTCCTTGGCTCCCCCAAAGCAACCTCCCTCACCTTCCCAGGAGATTGCATCCCCCATCTCAGTGAATAAGGTCACCTTTCTCCTTCAGTTACCCAGGGTAGGGAAGTGAAAGTCATCCCCCCACCAAAAAAAAAAACCACATCTCTATCACCTGGGCACGACGACTTCATATATTTCTCCAAATCACCCCCACTGTGACTGCCTTACATCAGACCCTCACATCTCTCTCCTGGACTGTTGCAAAATTCACCTAGTCACTCTCCTTGCCTCTACCTGGATAACCTACCTCGCCCAGTCATCCAAGACTCAGTGCATTCCTGCCATAATGAATAGGCTCACGCACAGGAATTTGTGCGTAGAATGAATTCCCTTCCAATGCAGGACAATTTGGCAATACTTGTCGAGAATTTAAACGCATATGCCCTTTGACTTAGCGATCCCACTTCAGGGAATTCATGCTCCGCACACATTCCTATGTGTGAGGATATTAATTGCAGCCTTGTTTGTAATAGCGAGACATTGGAAACAACCTCGATGCCCATTCATAGGGTAAATGTTGAGTACAGCATGCTGGGTCCATGGAACATTTTATAGCCAACAGAAAGACCACGGCAGCTCTATATGTACTAATACAGGATGACTCACAATGCAAAGAGCAGAACAGTGTTGTATCATGTGCTACCACCGTGCTCAAAGTGGGGTATGTCCATATACACTCTTATATTTGGATTCTGTCTGGAATAAAACACCAAAAAGGGACAGTGATTGCTTCTGAGATGAAGACTCAGGGATAAAGGCCAGGGGAGACTTGTCACTACATACTTTTTGCACCGTCAAAAATTCCTTATGCTGGGGCCTCCCTGGTGACGCAGTGGTTGAGAGTCTGCCTGCCGATGCACGGGACATGGGTTCGTGCCCTGGTCTGGAAAGATCCCACATGCCGCGGAGCGGCTGGGCCCGTGAGCCATGGCCGTTGAGCCTGCGTGTCCGGAGCCTGTGCTCCGCAACGGGAGAGGCCACAACAGTGAGAGGCCCGCGTACTGCAAAAAAAAAAAAAAAAAAATCTTTACGCTGACCATATTTTACCTTTTCAAATAAAAATACGTTCAACCCGTCTTGCACGCTGTAGTCAGCAACCTTTGCAAAGTGCAAATCTGATCACGTCACGCTCCCGCTTCAAACTCTTCGGGGGCTCTCCATGATGGGGTATCTGGGACGGTCACAGTTGATGCCTGTCATAGAGTAATTAACAGCTGTAGGTATTTTTAGCACCTTTTCACTCCCAAAAGTGTCCTGAGTGGTTGATACATTATATCCTTTCTCCATCGGTGACACTAAAGATATAGTCTACCCTCCATAACTGGAGTTGCACATCTTCCTCATCTGGCCCATCTCCCCAGCCCCACCCGACGTGGCCCCCGGACAGCTTTGTTTTGTTTTGTTTTGTTTGTTTGTTTTTGCTGTACGCGGGCCTCTCACTGTTGTGGCCTCTCCCGTTGCAGAGCAACAGGCTCCGCAGGCTCGACGGCCATGGCTCACGGGCCCAGCCGCTCCGCGGCATGTGGGATCTTCCCGGACCGGGGCACGAACCCGCGTCCCCTGCATCGGCAGGCAGACTCTCAACCACCGCGCCACCAGGAAAGCACCCCCTGGATAGCTTTTTAAACTCCAGAAACTATTTACTGAATGGTTTACTGCTCCCCTGCACACAAGCTATTTTTAGCCCCCTTTGTACCCTCTACTGGGGAAACCTAGGTCCCCACCCAGCCCCAGGCACAGCCAGCCACTCAGCCCTCCAGACTTGGCCCCAGGCATTGCCTCCTGTCACTGCACTGCTCTGAAAGCCACACAGAGCCCGAAGCCTCCAGCACAGCATGAAGCTTTTACATTCCTGATTTCTCTGCTATTCTTGAGGGCTGGAACTGTGTCCTGTTTGAAATCGAAGAAAACGGTAAAGCACTGAATTCCAGCCCAGCTCCAGAGTCAGAAACACTTGATTTGAATCAGGAGTCTGCCACTTAGCTGACCTTCCTTGGACCAGTTACTTCAACTCCCTGAGTTTTCCTTTCTTCATCTGTTTTTCCACTCAACCTCCAATTTTTTTTTTGAGATCTATGAATGTGGATGCATGTGGTGTTAGCTGGTTTATTTCACCTGGTGTAGTCAACACGTTAACTGATCGAGCTTCTCTGTTTTCGTGCTCTTAGGAGTCTCTGCCCTGACTAACTGAATGTACACACATTCACTTTCCTGCGGGCATTCTCTTTCTACTTCACCTATTTTTCTTCCCCCGGATTTTTTAGTGTATCCACTCTTCATCCCGTTTGTATCTGGGTACACTGTCTCAAGCCCTTCTGGGGATGAGCAGGAAGGACACATGAGCAAGAGAACACACTAACAACAGCAGGCCAGACCCCCCCCACCAGGGAAAGACCCAGAAGAAAAGGGGAGCCTGTCATGAGGTGAACAAGCATCAAATAACAGGCAGCCAGCAACTGCTAGAATGGAGTCTCCCCACAGCGCTGCTGAGTGGCCCATGAACATACTTGAGCCTCAGTTTCCTCATCTGTAAAATGGGACAACAAGGGTGCCTACTTCACAAAGTTGTAAAGATGAAATAATTCAGGGAGTTCCCTGGTGGCTTAGTGGTTAGGATTCAGAGCTTTCACTGCAGGGGGCACAGGTCCGATACCTGGCGGGGGAACTAAGATCCCACATGCCGTGTTGTGCGGCCAAAATAATAATAATACTAATTCATGAGAGACCTTACTATAGTGCCTGGCACACAGGAGGGACAATAAATGTTGGCAACACATGAGCTGATGCAGGATGTGGAAGCACTCTCAGAGCTCACCTAGAGAAATCCAGCCCCCCCTCACTCAGGACTCAGAAAGAAGTTACTGGAGCTGTCCTACCATGCTCACAGGCTTTCCCCATGGAACTCTGACTCCATCTAGGAAGATCATCTTCCTGCCTGGAAGACAGGACAACTGACCCGAGTTGGCATGTAGCCAGGTCCTGTCCGCATCGGGCAAGCTTGTCCTCACTCGTGCCTGCTATCAAGAACCCAAAGGAGAAGGCATTCTGCAGGAAGAGGCGCTCAGGGATGTCAGAGGTTTTCTCTTCAAAAGAGAAAACCTGCCATTTTTAGAAGGCAGAAAGATTTTTAAGTGGTAATTGAGAGAGTCAATTGAAAACCAGATTAGCGATGAGATATCTGCTCTTACATAGCCTGTGTGCACAGGGTCACAGGCTTTCGCAGACCTGATCAAGGCCGGGTTCTAATACTGGCGCTTCTGAGGCCAGTGCACCCCTGGGGCCTGGGGCTACAGAAGGCAGTGTTTCCATGGCCAGGACCCACGTGGTCAGCAGACGGCTAAGTGGTCAAAGAAGGACAAAGCGAGGGTGAGCACTGAGCTCTGGGAGCAGAATCCAGCAGGGATTCCAGACCTCGTGAGGGATGCGCTAGAAGGAACACAAGAGGCAGATGAATACCCCTTACTCGCAGTGTGACTTCAAACATGGTATCTAACGTCTCTGAGCCTCTTACTTACTTACCCGTGCAGCAGGGGTGATGATAACCGTGTAGGTTAAGAACACGGATGGCAACGGGGTGGCACAGATAACACGGTTAAGTAGAACTGGGTTTCATCCCTCTCACAATACTTTTTCAATGCAGTCTTGCAACATCACAGAACTCTGAAAAACTGTGCGGGAGACACACTCTTACCCCTCACACAGCCCGCCATCCTTCTGGCCTCTAACTGTGTCAGTTGTCACTTTATTATCTCTCAGCTCCAAATTCACCCTGTTTGCCCGCCTTGGGGATACGGGAGCTGGACCCTGGAAACATTTCCCCTGGCCAGCTGGTGCCAGGTTAGGCTCTGTCCCTAGAGGGCGCTGGAGGGACACTGCAAGGCCGCGCAGGGGAAAGGGCTTCTCTCCCGGCTCCCAGGCCGCCAGGAGGACAGGTGTGCTGCAGTCGTGGAGGCATTCCTTCTCCGGCAAACCTCACCACCACCCAGCAAGCCGCTTTCACTTTCGAGGACGAGCTCCAGCCTGCTCTCCCAGCCCAACAGCTTGGCCCTGGAGACCACTCTGGCCCCCATTCTGGCAGTTTTTTTGTTCCTGCAGGGGCCACGCCCTCTCCTAAAGGTCTGAGTCCCATCCTGGGGACTCCAAGTCCACAGTCCCTTCCTTGTCTACTCCCCGTCGGCCCCCGTGGGGGCAGCGGCTCCCTGCACCTGCTATTCCTGTGTGTGTGTGTGCTCTCGAGGACTCTTTTGCCCTTTCAGTGGTGAACCACATGGAGTAGTAACCTAGGGCTGCCATAACCAACTGGTGGCTTTAAACAACAGAAATGTATTCTCTCACGGTTCTGGAGACTAGAAGTCCAAAAGCAAGGTGTCCACCAGGGCTCACCCCTTCCGGAGGCTCTGCGGGAGCAGCCGCGCCACACCTGTCTCGGCTTCTGGTGTCGCCAGCCGTCCTGCGCATCCCTTGCCTTACAGCTGCATCACTCCAGTCTCGGCCTCTGTCGTCAGATGGCGTTCTCCTGCACGTCTGCGTCCAAATTTCCCTCTTCCTATAAGGACACGAGCCATATTGGATTAGGGTCCATCCTAATGACCTCATCTTAACTTGATTACATCTGCAAAGACCCTATTTCCAAATAAGGTCAGGCTCACAAGTACAGATTACGGCTTCAACACATCTTCTGGGGGGAGATACAATCTAGCCGATAACACCCCCTTTTGCTAGCTGATCATTCTTTTTATGACATTTCCCCCGTGCAAATTACTGCTGTGGTCTCTGCTTCCTGACTCACTCAAGTCACCGTGCCTCTCATCTCTACCCCTCCAGCACCCTGACCCGCTCACTGCCTCTGCGCTCACCCGCCTGCAGCCCCATTCAGAAGGCAGCACACGAGACCATGGCACTTTGTTGCTTACAACCCTCCAGAGGCTTCTTAGCCAGGATAAAATCCATGTTCTGCCCCGGCTTGCTGCCCTCACTCATTCTATACCTACAGCTCCCTGCTCACTCACCATGCGTCAACCCACTGCCCTAGTTTTAGGCCTCGAACCTACCAACGCCATCCCCATCTCAGGGTCTTAGCTGGGCTGCTCCTTCGGCTGGGCCTGCTGTCACCCCCCAAGACATTCGCCCGCTGCCTCCTGGTTGTTCAGGCCTCTGCTCAGCATCTGCTCCAAGGAGAGGCCCTTTCTGAGCAGCTGGACTGTCCTCCTGGTCACCCTCTGCCACATGGCCTCACCTGATAATCTTTCCCACATATATCTGTACCTAAGATCACTGTATTTGTTTGTTCTGTGCCTGTAAAATGTAAACCCCTGGGACGAGGACTCTGGCTTTGTCCTTGCCTACTGTCTCCAGCACCAAGTATGTGCCCAGCACATAGTAGGTGCTCAATAAATATCTGATGACTGACTACTGACATTTTAGAGTTTATTTGGACTGGAGTCTGAAGAATACTGTTGTTACTCACCCAATGTTTTCAAACATCAGACTTTTACAAATAACAACAACCTAAAAGAAACTTTGCATTTTCTGTTTCCTTCTTACAACTCAGTACCTTTGTCCTCTCTCCTTTGTGTCCTGGAAAACGCCGTATGGTCAGACCTGCAGCTGACTGAGGTCATATTCTGCTTTAGAGAACTTTAGTGACCCTGTGTGACTTCCAGGTGGACAAGGGCCATCCTGCCAAGAAGAACTTCCACACAGGCCTGTCCAGAAGCAAGGCCAGAAACTAGAAGGTTCTCCAAGTACAGGTGCTGGTTTCTGAGAAGCAGCACTTTCAGGTACAGAGAAGATGGACAGTCGGTTGTGGCGAGGGCTTTGTTTCCCAATGTGTCACCTCTGTGTCCTTGGAGCACACCATCCACCCCGGCCAGTCATAGATCTCCTCCTGGAAATAAGTGCATATTCTCCATCTGGGTCGGGTCAGGAGACCCTGCTTTGAGGGAAATGCACCCAGTGGAGAGATCACCTACAATCTTGCAGTGTTCCAACTGTGATAAATCTACTGCCAATGAAGCTGTTTTCTAATACAAACCAACGTAATCATTAAGAGAACAATCTTGATGCAATTAGCATTTGCTTAAACTCCTGGGAACTGTTCACAAGATAAAAACCTACAAAAGATTAAAGCAAATTGCCTGGAGCCTGCTTCCTCGGTTGGGGGGCTCCACCCAGATCAGCCTCCTTTACAAAACCTGAGAGGTTTCCAAATGGAGCCGTCTTGCCTGGAGGCTTGGCATGTGTGTCAGATCCCAGAAGACATGGATCCCAAGGAGATTCCATTCCTCCCTTCTCCACTTTTGGGAGCTCGAGAGAAGCACATCCAGGTGGTGGGAGAATGGCCAGTTCTGGGCAAAAGAGCCTCCATGTGGACCTCGGCACCCGCTTTCACACGAACTTTCTGAGCCTCTATTTTTCCTCTGTGAAATGGGGGTTTTAATCCCTACCTTCCTGGAGCATAAGGATTAGCGGTACAATATGCAAAGTGCCTGGCACAACGTGGGCTGCCATCAGCGGTGCTGCTAGATCATCATCTTTAGGGCCTGCGTAGGGGAGGGATCGAGGCCACAGCCCAGCGGCCGCCCAGCTGTCCAGTCAGAACCCCTCAGCCCCTTGCTTCTCACAACCCCATTCCTGGAACATAAGGTGGGCAGGGCAACCTGTTTGCTCTCAGCCGCCTCCCTGGCACCCAGAACCTGTGTGCGCACGCTGGGACCTCCATAAACATCTGTAGAATGACCACGTGAGTGAATGAGCCCCCGTACAGTCTCTACCCCTCCAAACCCCTAGAGGTGATGACGCCCATGCCGGTAGAGCAGGTCTGGGCTCCCGGCAAAGACGGTCCACTGACCTCTTGCCCTTCGGTCAGCATCCTTCAGGGTCTCAGTTGAAACTCAGACAGAATAAAAGTCTAATTCTAAACATCCCTTTGCACAGATATAGAAATATTATGAAATAAAATGCAAAATGCACATGATTTCTGAGACAAAATGCAAGACTTCAAAGATATTCCTTGTTTGTCCTGCTCCAGCTCGGGCAGCTCTGCCCACACCTGTGCATGCCTGTGACGTGAGGAAGCAGCAGGGGCTGCACAAACTTGCCCACCAGGCTGCCGGTTCAAATCCCGGGTCTGATACCTGGTAGCTGGGAGTCCTCGGGCAAGTTATGTAACCTCCCTGTGCCTGGGCTTCCGTGCCTGTGAGATGGGGATAATAATAGTACCTGCCTCACCAGGTTGTCATGAGGGCTAAACGAGTCTATATTTATAAGACACTTCCAAGCGTTCCTTAAATCTTCATCTGTGCTTTCTTTCCCAACCTCACCCTGGCTTCATCTTTTTATTTCCTCTCCTCATTTTATTTCTCTCCGATTACCCACTTTTTAAAAATCTTGTCATATTGAATTATCTTTACACACCTTGGGGAGCTAAACAGGGCACAAATAAATAATATACGCTCTGTTCTCCTCTCTCTGCTACGCTCCTTGGATATCTAGTAAGTCTTTATGAGAATGGCAGTCCTGGAGAGGGGGTTGTACCCCATGGGGGAGGGGGCAGTGTGCTGGTGGCAGAGCTAATGGAATAGGAGAGGGGGTGGGAGAGCGGTGACAGTAAGAACGGAAGCAAGGGGCAGAGCCAGGGCCTTAACCAGGCTGCTTCCAGAAGATTCTCCTTCTCAGCACTAAACCCAGGCAGGTTCGGTGTTCTATTGTTTAAGAGAGGCGGGGTTTCCTTGTTGTAAGGGGGACATATCATTATTAACCATTACTAATTTTTAAAGATGGGGAAACAGAGCCTCAGAGAGATGCTATCCTCTCTCCGTGAGTGGAGCATCAGGGCCTGGAGGGCTAGTTAGTTCCAGGTGGGTTTCCCTGGCCCTGCCTGCTACACCGAGGGCTTCTGCACAAGACACATGTCCCTTCCTTGTTATACAGAGTAAGCCGTTTCTTTCTTTTTTTAATCCCCATAGAACACAAGTGGGAATAAAAAGGCACAATACTGAGAAAATGTGCTGGAATTAGACAGTGGTGAGAGCTGTACAACCTTGTGAATATTAAAAGAACAAAACCAAAAAACACTGAATTGGACACTTTTAAAAGGTGGATTTTATGTCATGTGAACTATATCTTAAGTTTTTAAAAGCCTAAAAATAATTTGTTTAAAATTGCAGAGCCCCAAAGCCCCAGTTCTATTCTAGACAAGGACGCTGCAGGCCTGATGTCGAGATAGTGCCCACAGCTGCAGTTGTAGGACGAGACAGCCTTAAAGGAGTGTGACCATCTGTAAGTGAACTACAGGAGGCTTAGCTGATATCTGCTCCCTAGGAGAGAGACCCTCAGAAAAAGAGGGCTAGCTCCCCACTTCCATTCCATTAGTGACCAAAGTAATTTTAATTTATCAAACAGATATATCAATGAGTTTAATGGTTTAATGGGTTCTTGGTGCTGGGGAAGAGCTCAGGTATTTGGGTACCAAAAAAGATGTAATTTCACCTCCCTGCAGGCAGCAGATGGAGGGGTGTCTTCAACTGAGCTGGGTAAATGTGTCCTTCTTTCAGGCTCTAATTTGAGTCCCTGGGATACAGGATGACCCAAACACTGGTGAGAGTGGCCGCATCACCACCCCCCCTCAGAGGGTCCACAGCGCCTGCCCCAGTCCCCCTGGAGGGGATTCCGGTCTGTGGCACAGAAAGCTGACCCTCCAGCCAGGGTCTCCACTCCCCGGGGCAGAGCCCCTGGTCCTATTCAGAGTGGTCTGTTGAATTCAGTGTGGTTGATTGTGCTGGATGTGGTCATATAAAAGCCTGGAGGGAAGGGGAACCCGGGCTTGGTCCCAGGTGATGCTGAGGTGCGGGTGAGGGGTAGAGAGAGGAGGAGGGGTGTGGATTGAGGGTGCCCTGAGCATCCTTTACCTCTAAGATGAGGGTTTGGGTTTTAGGGCCTCAGAAGTTCCTTCTACAGTAAAAGAAGGCGATTTCTCCATCCCCACACACAGAAGGTTCGGGTTCAGGAATCTGGGGACTCCTCCTGAGTCTAGGCTAACTTCTCATCCGGCTGCTGCTACGGTCCCAGATTGAAAGTTTTTTAAAGAGACAGGCCTTTCTCTTCCAGCCCTGAGAGCAAGGTGAGGCCAGCAGTGAGGAGGGTCTCCTTACCTCCAGGGTGGACACATCCAGCAGACAGTTCTCCGGGGTGTTAGTTCCTGGGGCCGCTGTAAGAAAGCACCACGGACTGAGGGACTTAAACAACAGAGGTTGATGGTCTTGCGCTTCTAGAGCTAAAAGTCCAAGATCAAAGTGTTGGCAGGGTTGATTGCTTCTGAGGGTCCCTCTTTATAAGGACACCAGTCATACTGAATTAGGGGCTCGCCTCCTCCAGGATGACCTCATCTTAACTAATTACATCTGCAATGACGCTACTTCCTGATAAGGTCACATTCTGATGTGCTGGGGGTTAGGACTTCAACCCATGAATTTGGCGGGGTGGTGGCGGGGGACATAATTCAGCCCGTAACACCTGCTTGTGGGTTTCTGTTCTCAGCCCCCAAGTGTGCAGGCCAGAGAGCAGAGCCAGCCCCTGAGGTCACCTCTGCCATCACTGTGGGTCTCTCCAGTCAGTCTCACCTCTGAGGTAAACAGGACCAGAGAGGGACACCCTGTTCTGTTCCCTTCATGAGGAAAAGTCATGCTTACAAGTGTCCATATTACTTATAAGGGTTTCGCTGGTGGTACAGTGGTTAAGAATCCACTGGCCAATGCAGGGGACACGGGTTCAAGCCCTGGTCCGGGAAGACCCCACATGCCGTGGAGCAGCTAAGCCCTTGCACCACAACTACTGAGCCCGTGAGCCACAACTACTGAGCCCGCGTACCGCAACTACTGAAGCCCGCGCACCTAGAGCCCATGCTCTGCAACAAGAGAAGCCACTGCAATGAGAAACCCACGCACCGCAACAGAGAGTAGCCCCCGCTCGCCGCAACTAGAGAAAGCCCGCGCACAGCAACGAAGACCCAACACAGCCAAAAATAAATAAATTTACTTATTTAAAAAATATATATTACTTATAAGATGGGGGTGTCGCCTCTCTTTCCAAATGCCAGATTTGAGATGCTGCTTCCTGATTTTGCCCTCCCTCTGTGCGAGAATTAGACCAGGTAAGGCAGGAAGCAAGATTTTGTTTCCGCTACTGCTGTCACTGTCCACACTGACCAATGGCCACTGTCACTTCATGCAGGACTCTAAGAAGTTCTGTCACAGAGAACCAGCCAAAACAGGGGGAAACAGCCCGAGGATCAAGTGACACATTTCCCTCACCTCGGTTAATAGGATCATCTCAGGCTGGAACAGCGCTTTACGGCTTCCAGGCAAGGTTGCAGCCCTTACTTAACTTGAGGGCTGAGGCTACGGTCCGAGGAAAGGTGACGCTCGAGGGTGGAATCCAGGCCAGCACTCTGCACCAATGTCCTCCCGGGTCCAAGTCAAACTTTGTTTAGTCTTAGACCAAAACAAAATGTTTTGTTCACGGAAACAATGGCTTGATTTCGCTCCCCGAGAAAGGGATTCAAACGCACTTAGGAGCCCTACTTCCTGTTCCCCGCCAGCCTCCCGGCCTCCCGGGCCGCGGCGCTGCCCCCACGCCAGTCCGCAGCGCCACCTGCTGGGCGACGCCGGCCGCGCAGCTCCCCTCCCGCCGCTTTCGTCCCGGCCTGAGCCGCGGGCATCGAGAGCGCGGAGGACGCGGGGCTGCAAGAAACAAGCCCAGGAAGGAAGCCCAGAAGGTGATGGGTGGGAACGTGGAGTCGCATTGATTCACTGCGGGCCTGTAAGGTCAGGAACACGGGCCCTGGACTCCGACGGTCTTGGGTGTGCCGCGCGGCGCCCTCACTTTCCAGCCCTGTCACCCTGAACCTCTCTTGCCTTGTCACGTCTAAAAGAAAAATAACGCGTCTCGGCTCACAGACTGCTTGTGAGGCCCGCAGGACCTCAGGCCTGCAGGTAAAATGTGAAGTGGCGGCTGACCCAGAATAAGTGCTGGAGAAACACAGAAGTATTGTTAATTCCATAAACACATGCTATAAAATCAATTCATTCGACAAACGTTTTCTGAGTGGCCACTGTGTGCCTGCCGCGCAATGTCCAAAGGGAAGGGAAGAGCCTACCTCTCTGTGTTTATAAAACGAAGGGCCCGGCAGACTCCCCTAGGCCACAGGAGCCCTGGTCCTTCATCCAGTCAAAACCTGTTCACTGAGCACCTGGACCATCCAGGCCAAGGAGAGCACATCCCTCAGAGCCCCAGTCCAGAGGGGCCAGGGGCCAGTGGATGCCTGGGGCAGTACCACAGGGTGGTGCCTGCCAGAGGTCTGTGCCCAGACCCCCAGGAGGGAGGGAAGCCTTTCAGAGGAGGAGGCGTACAAATCTAGAAGGTTCTGGAATGTTCTCTTTCCACTGAGAGTCATTTTCTCTCCAAAGCACACAGCTGCGGGCAGCACCTGTGGCCCACATAGAAACAGAGCTTCCGTTTGATCCAGCTTGAGATTTTTACCTTTTTAATCTCTGCTCAGAAATGAAGCCCGAATGGAAATGGAATTGCTGCCTCCTTTTGAAATCATGCAGCTGCTGCCGCCAGAAAAAAAAATTAAAATGCATCGGGGATTTTTCTTCCACTCTGCGTCGTGCTTACTGTATAAGCTGTTGGGATTCCGCAACAGTATTGAGAAAATTCATAATGCCGGGTTTAGATCTTCTTCAGACACTTGGGGGTTGCAGGAGGATGAGGAATTTATTTTAGAATTCTGGGTCTCTGTGGCATCATCAAAAGATAAGTGAAATACAGAGAAGCACTGACGAGGGCTGGGAGAAAGGAACATTCTCTACCCTGAGTGCCGGCGGCTTCTGATAACCAGAGGCGGGCAGCCGCTCCAGGATCCTGGTACCCAGACTTCCGCTCCGAGACACTTTGTAGCTTCTAGCCCTGAGGATATGGTGTAACCTTTCCAGCCTTGATTTCTTTATCCACTTATTATCCTGGAGAGCCTGCTGCACGTCAGCACTTTGCTCGGGGAATGCTCATGGGCCTGAGTCACGGCCTTACCCTGCAGGAGCTCCAGACCTCCGTCACTGCGAGAAGGTTGCGGCACAATTCAAGGGGTCTGTGCTTAGTACACGGGCATTCGGGAACCTTCTGAGAAGGGGCTCAGGAAAGTTCTGAGCAGACTGCAGTCACCGTTTACTTGACAGAAGTCAGTGGATGAGTCCTCCAAGGGCTCGTGAGGTCCCAGGGCCTTTGCCTTTGTCTGTGACATTTATTTACGCACCTGCAGGACTGATTGAAAACCCCCAGTGCGGTGGGAGGCATGCAAGCGTGGAGAAATTGCAGCAAAGAAGCCTTGAGAAACTGCCTCCCGGACATCCTGATCCCAGGAATCCCAAAGAGGGACAAGGTGGTGGCAGCTGTGTGGAGAAGGGGAGTGGGGGGAGAGAGTGGGTGGTAAGAGGGGCGGAGACCCTGAAACTCCCTCAGGCAGGAACCAGCCCGGACCAGATTGGATCTGGAGGCCAAACCGACATCCGCCCCTCCTGTGAAGCTGGCCTGACCACTGGGGCTGGGCTGGGTGGGCTGCAGCCTCAGGTGCACTCCCAAGGCTGCTTATTGAACCTGGTCAGCACCTGGCGACACAGCCCATCCAGGCTATGAAGAGGGCTGGCAGGGATCTAGCCCTGCCCCGTGTACAGGGCTGGCACATAAAACACCGTATTCGCAGCTGGAAGTGAGAGACTATGGCCACGCTGCCGGAAGAGGCTTTCAGTCCAGAAGGAATTGGTCACCTTCTCCCCGGGCAGCGTGACTGGTACAGCATATTCTCAGCTCTCTGAGTGACTCTGCAGTGGTGGGAGAGCCCTTGCAGATCAACCAGGCCAGGGGTTTCCACCAGTTAAGAGCGTACCCTTTACATAGACTACAATATAAACGGGGCCCCTGGAACTGGGCAGAGCTGTGGCCCCAGCCACAAGGGTCAAGGGGAGGCTGCGGGGGGTGGCGCAGAAGGGGGTCACAGAGCCAATCAACTCAAAGCCTCTCTGTCCCCTCCTTGTACCTCTCCTACTGCAGTAAATTCATCTCTGGCTCTAAGTATTAAGTTGAAACTAACTCAAGCGAACTGTAAGTGAAAGGAATCCCAGAAAGAAAGAAATTGGTCGAGGGAGTCTTTCAGCAGGGGCTTGAAGCAGAGTGGAGGTCCCCGCACTTCCCCAAGGGCCCTCCGAGTTTAACAGGTGGGAAGGACCACCTCGTGGCTCAGGGGCAGGGAGAGGCCGGTTGACGCCTGTGCAGGACAGGGTCCTTAGTGACCAGAAGAAGGGGGCTGAGAGGTTAGCTGGGGAGAAATGAGATATTCTCCCGAAGGGCTGCTCTAAGCGGTTCATGCCCGGAGGAGGCCACACCAGCCCATCCATTTACCTCTTGAAAAATCGGCCGAGGTAACACTGGGGACTGCACCCGAGTTCTAGTCTGCTCTGTGAAGTCTGTCTCTAAACGGAGGCTATTCCTTGGAGTATTTTCTCCATTTAACTGAATTTAGGTATCTTTCACAAATTTCTTTGCCTCCCTGGGCTGGATTTGGGATTTCAGAGTGAGCTCATGGATGCTCCTTCCAGCAAACAATCTGGAACAATCTAGTCTCTTAGGATGTGCTCCCTTGGCCTGCAAAGGAGGGCGTGGACGACAGCACGGGCACTTAGCGCCACCCGGTGATCCCTCTAATTATACTGGGGCGCCGTAGACAGGCGGCAGGTGAAGGCATTTGGACTTGATAGTGTAGCCACTGGGCCACTGAAGTTCGATTTGTGTCACCGTTTCACCCGGCCTCTAAGTCTCAAAGGAATCCACAGTCAGGCTTTCGAGGTTACCTCCAAGTGAGATTCAACATTTAGTCACAAGGATGCACTGGCAGGTAGAAAAAGTGAAACATTCATTAAACTGCTTTGGGCTTGTGTCATCAAGTCACATCACTTGGGATGGACTAGACCGTATTAACTTTTTTTAATTCTACAAATTATCTTGTGACGAGCCCTCCTGGATAGCATTACATTTTTTAAATTTAAAGCGTTGATTCTGTTAAAATCCATCATAACCTTATAACCCTGCTTTGACTAGTCTTTGGGTTTTGTGTGTCCAAGAATAAAATAAGGAAGGGGCCTGGGCCTCTCTCAACCTCTGGAAGTCACTGGAAAGTTCTGGAAAGTTCTGGGGAAGGATGGAATGGAAGAGAACCAGAAGGAGCTGAAGCAAGGAGGCACTTGTAATAGTTCAGGCCTGAGATGCTGGAACCTGAGCTGGGCCGGGATCTGTGTGGATGGAGAAGAGAGATGCTGCTTAGGTTTCAGGTTTGGCAGGATTTGGCGATAGATTCTGTGAAAGGAATAAAGTGGTTTATGATCCCCTGCCTGCTAATGAGGGCAGATCCTGGTAACCACAGGACCTTTTGTCTGGAGAGCAGAGAGTCAACACCCTTGGCGTCAACGGATTTGGCAGAGTATCAGGCAGGGGAGGAGGGGGAATGAGAGCTTGAAGAAACAGGAAGGGGCCAAACTGCTCAAGCAGTAAAGGGAGCAGGGATGTGAAACGTGGGCATTCCAGAGGCTTCAGGAGCCAGTGGTCCTGGGGACCGCCCTGGGGAGGGTCTCCACAGGACAGGCCCCTGGGTATCGCGGGACTCAGAAGCCCCCCGGAGAGATTTGGTTCAGTCAGATGAGAGGCTTCAGGGAATTCTGAGCGCGGTAATGGGAACGGCCTGGGGACCCAGGCCCAGGACAGGGGAGGGAGGCGTCCAGGATGAACCCCCAGTTTCTCTCTCTGATGACCTGGCCTCTGAAGACCGAATGCTTGAGGAAGAGCCAGCTTGTTGGGGAGGTGATACAATCATATGTCCCCAGATCACACCAACCTGTGGGTTTGAATGGAATTGTCCTATTATAACAGCAGAGGGCTGAGAATTCTCCCTGAAAATTTCCCCAGGGAGCCTCCGGTGCCGGGGGGACACTGCCTGACCCGCCGAGCCAGAGCGGGAGGTCATTTCCCCTTTGTGCTCCTCCCTGAAGGAGGGGTCTCCCAGGGGCATGCTTGTGCCTCCAGTTCTCACAGGTCCCCATAAGCATCAGACCAGGGGAAAAACAGAGCAAGGCTGGGCCATGCCCAGCATCGCCCTCCCCGGCAGTGACTGCGTGTACACGTGGCATTTCGCCTGTCCCCTCTCCTCCCAGGGTGCCGTCTGGATGTATGGGGAAGCCTCCTGTGTCCTGTGCAAACGGGGAAGGGAGACGGAGCCTCAGTGATACCTGCTGTGGGTGGGGGAACCAGTACCTGCTAATCCCAGCCCAGATTAGAGCAGGCTAACCAAAGACCCTGGAGTATTCTAAAGTCAGCCCCAGGCAAGCAGAGCATACAAACAGTCCATGACCTATACCAGAGATCCAGCTGGAGATCAGGGAGATTTGGGGAGATTCAGAAAGGGGAGGCCCTTGTCTCTGTCCTCAGGAAGATCTCCTGAGACTTGCTAGAACAGCAATACCTAATAACTAAGGCTCAACTCTGAAGTGACCGGCATATTTTTCAGTTTTAGCTTTGCCTAGAAGCCCCACAAATTGTTTAGGAAGGTAAAGCCAGGCCAGAACATTAACCAATGCCACTGGGTCGATATCCAAGCCTCCTGTTTGACTTGTTACAGGCCATAGAGGGTGGAGCTATTGCCGTGCTATGAAAGGCCTCCTTAGAGGAAAGACTCCCGGATAAGGAGAATACGCCCAGTTATCTCTGTTTGCCGAACTAGGATGAAAATCACTGATTATTGCCCTCAGCTAGGATCCTCACAGCCACAGAAACACAATGCTGCAGAGGGACAGCACTGACTTCTCAAGAAAGGCTTCTGCTTTCTGGGTGTTTGCTTAACATCAGTTCAGGTATCGCTGAGTAGGAGGTGATACCCAGGTGCGCAGCCAGAGGCCTCCCCTCAGGGGAACTGGGAACCTGGCCTTCCCTGATGCCTCTTTCTCTTCTCTCTGCCGCTGCTCCCCAGGTATCATGCATTTATCCAGCGCTCATTTATTGGAGACTTGCCTTGCAAAGGGTACTCTGTCCAGCACCATGAGGAGTGATAGTTGATTGACTAAATCTTGCCCTCCACTTCTTACAGGGCAACGGTAGAGACGGAGGGAGCAAGGCGAAGTGAGTTGGGGATGCACTGATACTTCCAGCTAAGAGGAAAGGAGGGGGGCGGGGAGTAGGCAGATTTCATCAAGGCTGTAAAGGATGGCCAGTATTTCATCAACAAAAAAGTGAGAAAAGGGCATTCCAATCTGTGAATAAATCTCCAACTCTGAATAAAATAAATCTCTGAAGCCTTTTTTAGAACATGGCCCTGAAAAGCTTTGCCACTCTTCTCACTCAGAGAGGGGTCTAGTCCCCTCCCCTTGAATCTGGGCCCTATGACTGCTCAACTAATGTCAGTTTCCTGGTCCAGGCCTTAAACTGGCAGCTTCCTCTTCCTAACTCTTAGGATACTCACTCTTGAACCCAGCTTCCAGACCAGAAAGGAACCCGCAACTAGCCCATGCGAAAAGACACAGGGAGAGGCACCTGTAGGTGTTCTGGCCAAGAGCCCCGGTAGAGGCCCCAGCCAACAGCCAGGGTCAAGGTCCAGCCAACAGCCAGGGTCAAGGTCCAGACACTGAGTGAGGCTGCAGGTGCTTCCGGCTCCTAGCCCCCGAGCCACCCTGGCTGCCGCCATGCAAAGAACTGGCCTCCGGTAAAATGAGAATAGTGATTTCCAACCTGCAAGGTTTGCATGAGGATTAAATGGAACAAAATATGTGATGTATCCCATCACCAGGGACAAACCAGCGGCGACAAAGTTAGGCTCGGTGGCTTCCTGCCATATGACGTGGGCTGGGAGCAGGAGGGACTGCAGAGAAACGGGAAAAACTCTCATCAAAGGGAGAAGTAAGATTGCTATATGATTTTGGAGAAGAGTAGAGTTTAGGTAAAACTCAAGTAAAGCAGTGTATCAATAGGCTCAAAGCCAAACAGGATTTTGTATAAAAGGATCACCGTCAAGACCAGAGCTACAGAGTGGACTCAGGGTCCTATTTCCTTAGAAACCACGAAGTTGAGATAAACATGTTCAGTTGCGCCCAGAAAGCCCTGGGCTGGAAATAGAGGCGACTTCTCACCGTCACAATGACTCAGACCTTCCAGGCGAGACAGAGATGTTCCGTGCTTGCTGTATTGATCTCAGAACAGCGAAGCTTCTGATAATCCGTGCCTTTAGGGGACTGGGTTTTTCAGCCCTGCATCGTTTTGTTGATTAACCAGCTTTTACAGGTTCACGTATGTGAATGCCAGGCACACTGCCTACCTATAGTGAACGTTCAATAATGGTTTCCCCGTTTCCACACCTTACCTCCTCTTCTCTCTCACTTTTCAGCCTAAGCTGCTTCTCTGGCCTGACCCCTGTCAGGGAAAAACCCCATAGGTGTCCAGCCACCATGGCCATTACGCCCAATAAGCAGAGGAAACTCCCCGAGGGAGAGCCTCCATCTGATTCACAATAGCCCAAAGGTGTAAGCAACTCCAGCGCCCACAGATGGATGAAAGGATAAACAAACCATGGTCTATACATGCGATGGAATACTACTCAGCCTTGAAAAGGACAGAAATTGCAATATAGGCTACAATATGGATGGATCTTGAGGGTGTTACGTTAAGTGAAATAAGCCAGACAGAGAAGAACAAAGGTATGTGTGGTTCCACTTACATGAGGTACCTAGAGTACTCAGATTCTGGGGCAAAATAGAAGGTGGTTGCCAAGGGCTGGAGGAGAGGGGAATGGGGTTATTATTTAATGGGCACAGACTTTCAGTTTAGGAAGGTGAAAAAGTTCCAGAGATGGATGGTGGTGATGGTCCAATAATGTGAATGTACCTAATGCCATGGAGCCATACACCTAAAAGTGGTTAAAATGGTTAATTTTATGTTGTGTATATTTTACTACAATTTTTAAAAAGCCTCTCCCCACTTTTCCTTACTGAGAACAAGACCCTGCTCTGCTATATTCTGAGCCTCAGAATAAATGAAAGGGACTTCCCTGGGGGCGCAATGGTTAAGAATCTGCCTGCCAATGCAGGGAACACGGGTTCAAGCCCTGATCCTGGAAGATCCCTCATGCCACGGAGCAACTAAGCCCACGCACCATAGCTACTAAGCTCACGTGTCACAACTACTGAAGCCCGCGTGCCTAGAGCCTATGCTCGGCAACAAAGAGAAGCCACCGCAATGAGAAGCCCACGCACCGCAACAAAGCCCCAACGCAGCCAAAAATAAATAAATAATTTTAAAACAATTTTTAAAAAAGAATGAATGAGAAATTCAGACAGGAGCATCCCTAGGGAGAAGCCAGTGTACCCTGGAGGGGTCTGCCCCAGTCCTCTCCATTCGTACATTAGTCAAAGCAAAACTAAACTGTGTGACGAATTATTTCAAAATACAGTGGCCTAGAGCTGTAGGGTCTCCTTTGTCTCTAAAATAGCAGCCGTGTGGCACTGACCTTCACAGTCCTTCTGGACTCACGCTCCTTCCCATCACTGTTCCTCACCCCAAGGGCACTGCGGTGGTCTGCCTGGGGGAAGTTGAGGTGCCCCACAGCTAAGGAGCAGCTGGGGAAGAGGGAAGGGAGTGCCAGGCTAAGTCGTTGAGACATCACCTGCTCTTTCATTCCATCGGCAAGGGCTTGGACAAGTACAGGGCAGCTGGGCAGCCACAATCCTATTATGATGAAGGGAGAATAGGACAGATTTTGGTGCTAAACTAGCGGTCTCTACCAAGAGTGACTCTGAAACAAGAGTCACCCTCAACACTGGTGCTTGAGGAGAGTTCTTTGCTCCAATCCAGAAGGATGACAAGGATGTCTAGAACTCGGAATTAGTGCCTGGAGACGCTTGGACCCCAATAGAGGAGGTTTGCCGCCATAACTCTATCCATTCTATCATAACCGTGTCACCATCAGCTGTTAAGCGTGAGGCAAGTGACTTGTTGCTAATAATAAAGTACACATGTTTGCAAACCGTTTACTATTTTGTGTAGAGAGTAACCAGGTTAGCCTCTTAATGGCATCACTGTCACTCGAGAAAAACCACATGGGCTTCCTGAGTGGGAGGGAAAGGCAGAGGCCCAGCAGCCTGGAGTTGCGTGACGTGTGTTTGCATACGTGAGTTTTACCCCTCAGGAGCATCGGCAGGGCACTCCCAGCGTGAAGGGCTGGAAAGGCAAAGAAGTCTAAGAACAGGCAGCAAGATACAGGGGAAAGAGCATGAATCCGAGACTTAAGGAACTTCGGTTCTAGTCTTCGGTCTGCCGTTAACTAAGCCAAGTGAGCACATATCCTGAAAGCCTGTAACGTGCCAAGCACGTTTGCAGAAATGTCCTTGGGAAGATCACGTGACCTCTCTCCCTGTTGGTCACTTCCACCCCTGCCCCCATAAAATTAAAGGTGGAATTCAGTATCTGCTGAAACCTTCTTCAACTCTATGATGTCCAATTCTGTGACGTAAAACCTCACCCCCTTTGATCTTGGGGAGCGAAATGAATGGGACAAGAAGAAGAATTCACAGAGAAAAACCTCAGTCACTGACACAGTCACCCTGCCAAGAATGCAGCTTGAATCTAATCACAAGAAAACAACAGATAAGCCCAAATGGGGAAGGTTGTATCAAAATAAAGTGGGTCAGAGGACTGTATCCTTTCAACCAATTATTTGGCTGTGTAAGAGAATAACCCCCCCCACACACACAACACACACATACAAAGAGAACAACTTATAAAGCAAATTGGATAAAAGGTTAATAACAGGTGACTTTGAGAAAAGGGTATTCGGGAAACTTTGTACTATTTTTATTCTTTTTATATATTTTTTAAAATTTATTTATTTCATTTATTTTTAATTTTTGGCTGCGTTGGGTCTTCGTTGTGCATGTAGGCTTCCTCTAGTTGTGGTGAGTCGGGGCTACTCTTCGTTGTGGTGCACGGACTTCTTATTGCGATGGCTTCTCTTGTTGCGGAGCACAGGCTCTAGGGGCGTGGGCTTCAGTAGCTGTGGCACGCGGGCTCAGTAGTTGTGGCTTGTGGGCCCTAGAGCGCAGGCTCAGTAGTTGCGGTGCACGGGCTTAGTTGCTCCACGGCACGTGGGATCTTCCCGGACCAGGGCTTGAACCTGTGTCCCCTGCGTTGGCAGGTGGATTCTTAACCACTGCGCCACCAGGGAAACCCCTATTTTTATTCTTGCAACTTGTCTGTGAGTTTGAAGTTTTTTCCAAATAAAAAGTTATTTTAAAATTTCTTTCTCAATCCTGAAATATCTACCCAACTGTGGTCAGTATCAGAAATTCCAACGCTTGGAAATATATTCCTTTGAGAACTTTAGAAATGAGTTGTAGCGAGCACTCTCATATACTACGGATAGAACTGTGACCTGATTGAGGGTCTGTCCAGAAGACAATTTACCGATATAAATCAAGAGCCTTAAAATGATCATGGATTAGTGAATAGTTGTGAGATACAGCAAATACAGTAAAATATTATTGTAGAACTTGGGTGGGTATGTGAGTGTTCACTGGAAAATGCTTTTGACATTTCTATATGTTTGAAATTTTTAATAATAAAACATTGGGAGGTGGAAGGGGTCATGATTCACTAAGAGTGAAGCCTGAGGAAATAGTCTGGTGATGCAATTTTAAAACCTGTATTGCAGAATGTTTGTGATGGACACCAGTGACCTCTCTTTTCCTGGAAGCTGCCCTTCTCTCTCAGTCATGAGAGAGGGTCTCTGTAGCCACACTCCATCCCCCTGGGCACTGTTGACTTAACTGGGCATTAACCCACTCCTATCAGGTTTCTGTCTCCAGAAAGTTGGAATTTGACTTATAAATTTGTGTTCATTCTTGGCTGGTCTGTTAAATGGGAAAAATGTCAAAATGTAAGAGCTATACTGTGGCTGTTATGGGATGAATTGCATCCCCTCAAAAATATGTTGCAGTTCAAACCAAGGACCTCAAAAGTGATCTTATTTAGAAATAGGGTCTTTGCGGGTGTAATTAGTTAAGAAGAAGTCATACTGGAGTAGGGTGAGCCCTTAATCCAACACGACTGGTGTCCTTTTAAGAAGAGGGGAAGAGACACAGACAGACAGGGAGAACTCATGTGACAATGGAGGCAGAGGCTGGAGCGATGCATCCCGGAACCCCGGGGACACCAAGGAAGGCAGAAAACTTCAGAACTAGACGATGCGAGGAGGGCTCCCCCTACAGGTCTCAGAGAGAGCACCGCCCTGCTGACACCTTGATTTCAGACTTCGAGCCTCAGAACTGTGAAAAGATAAATTTGTCTTGTCTTAAATTTCTGGTCCTTTGTTATGGCAGCCCTCAGTGACTAGCGCAGTGGCCGTCCTCCACCATGTGAACTGAATAGAAGAAGGAAGCAGGTGCGTTAAGAGATCAGGGAGGAGTGGGCTAGCGTCTCAGTCGAGGACATTCACTTTCTGCTTCTAGTCTCTTCCTGAAGACAGGCTACATCCCTGCCCTCAGGCTCTGAGACTGCGCCTGTCCTTCACTTACAGAGCCCTTATTCTATTTCAGCCAGCTTGAGTCACATGTTTCTTATAACCAAGTTCTAATAACGAGAACAGGCAGCCTCACTTATAACAGCAAAACAAAAAGGGGAGTGGGGGTAGACCAACAGAATGGCTGACAACAGAGAACCAGTTACACACATGGTGGTACATTCAAAAGAAAGGCCATTAAGCAGTCCATCAAAAATCACGTTATTGAAGCGCATATACTCCTGCACTTTACACCTTTTTTCTTTAAACATTTTTTCTTTACGCATTTTCCCCTTAAATATGCTGTTGCCTCTGAATTACAGTGAGGTCCTTTCCCTCTGGGCGTAGAAAGTCATTCTTTTCATCCCCAGATGTAGGAATTTAATTCCCCTCATTTCCCTTCACTCTAACTTCAAGGCCACTGCCATTTTCTGCCCCCTGGGAGCACCTGCGGCCATCACAGCTTCCACAAGGCGAGGATGACGGAGTTTGTCGCCTTCCAGGTGGAGACTGACACTATGTGTCTGGACAGAAATGGTGCTGAGACGGGCCCTTTTTAAGAAAGATGGCCCTCCATGACCCTTGTGCTCTCTGTTCCAATTTACCTGGTCCTCTTGGAGAAACAGAGGCAAGGTCATTACTCCCTGTTAAATATCGCAGAGAGAGCCCTGGCTGTCCTCCTGGGATGTGGAACGAACACAAGGCTCCCCACAGACACGCGCCCCTCCATGGAGCCTGCTGTACCCGAGCGGCCTTCCAAAAACGCACTGGCGTGAGGGTTGCTCGTTTCTTTTTTATGAAAATAAAGTACATACTAGAGCCCTAATTATGCCAGGTACTGTCCCAGGTGCTGTCGCTGGCCCCCAGGAGCACTTGGCTAGCAGAGGGGCCAGACGAGGACATGGCGCATTATGCTGTTCTGATCCAGAGAAGCCTTCTGGGGGCCCAGAAGAATAGCTTCTCTTTGTGTTTGTTTGATTACGGTGGTAAAATACACACAGAATAAAATTTACCATTTTAAGTACACAGTTCAGTGGCACTGAGCACACCCACATTGCTGTACACGATCACCACCATCCTCTCCAGGACCTTTTCGTCTCCCCAAACAGAAGCTCTGTACCCGTTCAACAATGCCCATCACTCTGTCCTCTGGAAACCTCTGCTCCACTTTGTTGTCTTTATGAATTTGACTAAGTACTTCATTCAAGTGGAATCATATAACTTGTCTTTTTGCGTCTGGCTCATTTAATACATATAACTATTATACAGGTGTTAGCATAAGTGCTTTCAAGATTCATCCATATTATAGTGTGTATCAGAATTTTACTCCTTTAGAAGGCCGAATACTGCTCCATTTCATGGATATATCACATTTTATGTATCCATTCAACCATCCATGGACACTTGGGGCATTTCCGCCTTTTGACTACTGAGAAAAATGCTGTAGTGAACAGTAGCATACACTGTTTAAGAACATTGGCATGTCTGTTTAAGTCTGTTTTCAGTTCTTTGGGGTACATACCTAGGAGTGGAATTGCTGGGTCATATGGTAACCCTATGTTTAACTTTTTGAGGAGCTGTCATACTATTTTCCAGAGCAGCTACACCATTTTACATCCCCGCCAGAAGTGCACAAGGATTCCAAATTCTCCATGTTTTTGCCAACACTTGTCATTTTCTGGGTGTTTTGTTTTTTTTTTCCCAATAGCCATCCTAACAGATGTGAAGAATAATGTCTTTGCTGAATTTGGAAGAATGCATAGAACTAATTAAGCAACAGTGCGGGGAGAAGAATGCCCACAGCAGAGCCAGCAGTACGTGGGATGTCAGGACTGCATGAGAGTCCTAGGGGCTGTGAGTAGAGTGGACAACTGGGGAGACGAGCGGGGAGGCTGGGGCTCCAGGGAGAAACCAGACGCGGAGGGCCATGGGGGCGGGGCCCAGGCAACAAGACGCTCCCTAGAGCATCCGGAGCCCCAGGATAGCGTGGAGTGCGGTGCAAGGCCTGGAGGCATGCAAGCTCGGTGGGGACCTCCTGGTCCTCTTGTCACCTGTGGGCCTTCAGGCACGGTATTCCACCTACCCGACTTCCATCTCCTCCACTGAAAATGGGGACACAGTTGTGACTTCATCACGGGATGGCTGCCAGGCTGTAATGAGACAATCCAAGTAAAAGTCACACAGCCTCTGACCCAGGGCACTCGCTCCCTGAATGATAGCCGCTATTATCAAGGTGAGCGAATTATCCTAATAGGAAAATGATGATGGTGCAGGCATTTGAGGAAGGCACTGAGCATAACGTGGAGTCAGCCCTAGCCGGGCCCCATGGAGAAGAGAGGACTAAGCCTCCCTCCTCAGCAAGCTCACGACCCCTTGCAGGAGGCTCTGAGCCAGGCCTTCTTACTGCACTTTGGAGCTGCAGAAGCCAGATGAGAATCTGTGGTGGACTTTATAAATTTTCTGCCAAATGTTCCACTTACCCTCCCCATTTCCCTATGAGAAAATGATCCGTCGCCATTACCAAGTGAATCGTGTCCCCTCAAAATTCATATGTTGAAGTCCTGGCCCTCAATGTGACTGTATTTGGAGATGGGGTCTTTAAGCAGGTAATTAAGGTTAAATGAAGTCATAAGGGTGGGGTCCTAAGCCAGTAGGACTGGCGGCCTTATGAGAGGGAGAGACACACAGAGGAAATGCCCCCTGAGGACACAGACAGAAGGCAGCCTTTCTACAAGCCAAGGAGAGAGGCCTCAGAAGAAACCAACCCTGTGGCACTCGATCTTGAACTTCCAGCCTCCAAACTTGTGGGATTCTAAATTCCTGTTGTTTAAGCCACTCAGTCTATGGTATTTGTTATGGCAGCTCTAGAAAACTAATACAATCCCTCCTAGTTAAGCTCATGTGTCCTGCTTGGTCCAATAAATGTGAGATGTGTGTCTTCCAAACAAGATTTAAGAGCCTGTGTGCTGTTGTGTCAGGGACTCCTCTGACCTCAGCAACATTCCTGGTAGAGGCTACTCCAACACCTGGGTCCTAGAGTGAAGCTGATGTAGAGCAGAGCTGTAGACAACCCATGACAGGCAGGATGACTTAGAAATAAGCCTTTATTGTTTTAAGCCACTGACATGAGGGTTGTTTGTTACTGCAGCATCACCTAGGCCATCCTGACTGTTGTAGGTGCTAAGATCCATAGCTCTGTGAGCTTGCTGAGTTTCTTTTCACCTTTCTGAGCCTCTTCTTATATATAAAAGAGGCATGACAATACCTGCCTTGTAGGGTCATTATTCCTTCACTAGACACATATTCGCTGCGGGCTGCTGGGTGTCAGCCCTGGGCCAGGCATGGTGGTACAGCAGAAGGAGCAACGACACAGAACCTGCCTTCATGGACTTCACAAATAGGACAAAAGGAAGTGAGCGAATAAATAATTACAAACTGTGATACCCTCTTATGGTAGGCAGGATGATGGACCCCCGAAGATGTCCACGTCCCAACCCCCAGAACTGGTGAATACGCTAATGAGGTGGCAAAGGGGGATTCAGTTTGCTGATGGAATTAAGTGTTGCTGATCAGCTGACCCTAAAACCCTGTAATCACAAGGGTCCTTAAAAGTGGGAGATGGGGACAGGAGAGAGGAAACAGAGAGAAGTGGCACGAGAAGGACGTGGCCTGACGTTGTTGGCTTTAAAGATGGAAGATGGTGCGGATTTTAAAGGTGTGGTCAGGAAAGGCCTCTGAAGACTTGAAGTGTCAGCAGATCCATAAAGGATGAAAAGGTGGGAAGAGTCGTTTGGGGGCAGATTTCATAAGTTAATGAAGGTTGTGAACTTAACCTCGTGCTTGACCCCTACGAAGCAACCAATGTATAGTGACTATGATTATAAGACATGCATGTGTACAGTGTTCAGAAAAAATCCAGCAGCTGAGAGAGAAGGCCATGCACTTTCCTGCCCCTGTGCCTTTGCCCATGCCACACCCTCTGCCTGGAACACCTTTCTCTTCTTTCACTGACTGGTAAGACCCTCCACTGGTATATATATGTATAACTGAATTGTCTTGCTGTACACCAGAAACTAACACAACATTGTAAATCAGCTATACTTTAGTTAAAAAAAAAAAGAAAGAAAGAAAAGACCCTCCCCCGGTGTCAGAGGAGGCAAAGTCAGATGGTTTTCCAGTTCCTTCCTCAGGGCTTTCATTTCATTCACTTCTGAGCAAATGTAACACACACATGAGAATGTCCCCTAGAGGTACTTATTCTCATCCAGCCCCACGGCCTTCCTCTCCTCTCCTTTAAGGATGGAAAAGGTGCTACAGGAACTTGGGATTGACGGACAAGGGCAGACAAGCAATAATGACAATAACTGAGTGTGCGGGGCTGGAAATTATAAGGAAATGAAAGGAAAAGAAATGTCCAGTTTATTCATCAACATCACTACCCCTGCTTTAAAAAATTCTGGAGCTAGCGCATACAAAGTTATCACCTATTACTTATCTATTATTATAATAATTATTATTAACTATATGAAGCATGGTGGGAATTTGAGTTACTAATTCTGCTCATTGTCCTAGAAAAAAATCAGGGTTTCTGGACAGTCCTCCCTTGCTCCTTAAATCATCTGTTTTATTCTTTTCTGGTTGGTGATCAAGCCTTTGAGGATAGAACAAGAAGAGGAGCCTGCTGTACTTCAACAATATTATTGCTGTCCTTTCTGCCTTTTCCGGGAACAGTGGCCCAGGGCTGGTGTTTGATCAGCTCAGCCTCCAGCCAAAGTCGGCAGGACTTTTTGAAATTGTCTCCAATCTTGGTCACCCAACGCTGAATGCTCCATGCTTATTTGCTGAGCGCCCAAAGAGCCACACAGAATGTGGGCTCAAAGTTCTAGAATTCGAGAAATTTAGTTACGTAAAATGCTTTAATCTCTTGTTCTTAAAACTCACAGTGTTGATAAAAGTGTAGCTGTTGAGACTGGTCAACCTGCAACGGAGGGCTGGTCAGGTTTCTCCACACACCATGCACTTCTCCACTTCTGTGCCTTTGGTCATGAACCTGCCCTCGCCTGGAACATCTCCTTGCCACACCAGGAACCCTCTTCCACACCGGACTCAGGCGGAGCAAATTGCTGGCATATTCCATGATCCCAGAGGACTTACTGTATATACCTTGTATGTACCTTCACTGTAGCTTTTTATTGACCTGCCTCCCTCATTGGACTGTGAGCTCCTTCGGGCAGGGAGCATCTCTTCATCATGTTAATATCCCCAGGACCTACCACCGTGCCTGAAATAAGGGGATATTCAGTAAATATTTGTCGAATGAATGAGTGAAGGAAGGAATGAGTGAAAGAGTGAGTGAACAGTGAATTTTCCTTTGTTTACACCTGTAACCAAAGTCTTCTTTGTACTTTAGCTTTTAGATTCAAAGCCCTAAGAAGAGTCAGAGGGACTTCCCTGGTGGTGCAGTGGTGGAGAATCCAACTGCCAAAGAAGGGGACATGGGTTTGAGCCCTGGTCCGGGAAGATCCCACATGCCTCAGAGCAACTAAGCCCATGCACCACAACTGCTGAGCCTGCTCTCTAGAGCCCCTGAGCAACAACTACTGAAGCCCGCGCGCCTAGAGCCCGTGCTCCACAACAAGAGAAGCCACCGCAGTGAGAAGCCCACACACCACAAAGAAGAGTAGCCCCAGCTCGCCGTAACTAGAGAAAGCCCGTGTGCAGCAACAGAGACCCAACACAGCCAAAAATTAAGTAATTAATTATTTAAAATAAAAGAAGAGCCAGAATGTTCTAGATGATAGCAAAGTGTACTGATAAACCTACCTTTTGATGGCTGAACCAGTGTTCTCTATATTCCCACACTTGGCCTTCAGTGCATAGCTGAGGGAAGCAGCAACATACCTCACGCCATAGACTAGCTGACTCTTTCTGTCTTAATTTACCACAATTCTCTTCGGTCCTGAGTAGTACTTATTAAGTGACCCCAGGCCTACTAAACCGTTTGTGGTTTTGAGATATATTGTTGGAGCTGAGATTTAAACTGTAATACAAACATACACTCAACAACACCTTGAAAATACCTTGGGGTATTGACAGGGAAACGTGTGTCTGGTCTTTTAAATACCTCACTGTGTGAACCTGCCGATGTGATGTGGAAACGACCCAAGCATCCATCAGGAGAAGAACATGTACACTGTGGGCTGTTTATACAATGGGGTACAACAAGGGAATTCCCTGGCGGTCCAGTGGTTAGGACTTGGCACTTTCACTGCTACGGCCCGGGGTTCAATCCCTGGTTAGGAAACTAAGATCCTGCAAGCCGCAAGGCACGGCCAAAAAAACAAAAAACAACAGGGTACAACCAGCCATATCATGGATGAAACGTACCAACATAACGCTAGATGAAAGAAGCCAGACACAAAATAGTACATACTGATTGATCACACTTGTATAAAGTGCCAAAACAGGGCTTCCCTGGTGGCGCAGTGGTTGAGAGTCCGCTTGCCGATGCAGGGGACACGGGTTCGTGCCCCGGTCGGGAAGATCCCACATGCCACGGAGCAGCTGGGCCCGTGAGCCATGGCCGCTGAGCCTGCGCGTCCGGAGCCTGTGCTCCGCAACGGGAGAGGCCACAGCAGTGAGAGGCCCACGTACTGCAAACAAACAAACAAACAAACAAAAAGAAACAAAGTGCCAAAACAGACAAAACTAATCTATGATGATAAATCATGGTATTAGTTACCTTTTGAAGGGGATGTTAGGGGTTTTTCTGGGGTGCTGATTACATGGGATGTTTGCTTTACAAAAATGTCAGGGAACTCTTACCCTTAAAGATTTGTGCTCTTTTTTAGCATATGTTTGTATTAGCCTGCTCAGAGTAACACAGACTGGGAGTGCTGATTACATGGGATGTTTGCTTTACAAAAATGTCAAGGAACTCTTACCCTTAAAGATTTGTGCTCTTTTTTAGCATATGTTTGTATTAGCCTGCTCAGAGTAACACAGACTGGGAGGCTTAAACAACAGATGTTTATTGTCTCACAGTTCTGGACACTGGAAGTCCAAGATCAAGGTGCTGGCAGGGTTGCTTTCTCTTGAGGCCTCTCTCCTTGGCTTGTAGATGGCCGCCTTCTCACTGTGTCCTCACTTGGCCTTGTATGCATCTCTGGTATCTCTCCCTCTTCTTATGAGAACGTCAGTCCTATCGGGTTAGAGCCCTGCCTCTATGACCTCACTTAACCTGAATTACCTCTCTAAAGACCCTATCTCCAAATTTAGTCATTTGGAGATTAAGGCTTTGACATTATGGATTTGGGGAAGACACAATTCAGTTATATTTTAATAAGAAGTTTACTTAAAGCAAAACAAAAGGCACAAACACAAACAAAAGAGTCCTTGGACTCCGAATCTTCCACAGGCAAGAGGCGGGCTTTGAAGGCGGGGCAGCCCCCTAGGAGATCAGGCTTCCTACCTCCCCCTTCAGATGTGAGTAGAAGACTAATCACCAGGGGAAGCCTCTGAGGATGGAGGGGCCAGAGCTCCTCCCAGAGAGCGGAACTGGAACCTAGGCGAGGAACCACCTTTCTCCAGTGTGGGAGCCTTACAGTGTCCACCCATTAGGATTTCAGAATTGCCCCGAACCAGGGACTTCTGTGTGTCTCCTATTCTCCTTTCTGAAAGGGAGCATTTATTATGATTATCCTGTCCTGTCCCAACAACATTCATTGGGAGTTTCGGGGTGGGGAGGATCCTCTTCTTTTCAGTCCATGAGCTCTACACCATGAGGACTCACATCCTGACACAGGGGATCAACACCTCACCCAGACACCCAGGACTCTGAGCTGGGTTCAGTGATGGACGCTCCTCCTCCTTGGGGAGGGACTAAGCCTGTTTCACGTGTGGAGGAAGAGTAAAGTGGATACGCGGAGGTCAGAGGGTAGACTACCACGGAGATTGTCTTGATCCTAACCAATCCACCTTCTCTTCTTGGACACAGAAGACTATTTCCCAGACTCCTTTGTAGTTACATTGGGGTCACATGGCTGGCTTCCAGCCAATGGAATGTGAGTGGAAGGATGCTACCAGGCCTGGCCAAAAGTACCTGTGCAATCCTCCTCGTTCTCTCTTTGCTCTTTGGTCAGTTGGATGCAGAGGAGTCAATCAAGGACTCCAAGGAGGTTCTAGAACTGTGCTGTCCAATAGTTGCATGTGGCTGTCAATCACTTGAAATATGGCCCATCTAACATTAGATGTGGTGCAAGCATAAAATATACACTGGGTTTCAAAGACTTAGTATGAAAAAAAGAATGTAAATAGCTCACTAATCATTTTTGTATGATTACATGTTGAAATGATAATGTTTGGGATATTTGGGGTTAAATTATATTATTAAAATTAATCTCTTTGTTTTCACTTTTTCAATGTGGTTACTAGAATTTTTTAAAATTCTGTGTGTGGTCGTGGCTCACATTATGTTTCTGTTGGGCAGCCCTGTTCTAGAACAGTGTTTCTCCACTTTGTTTTGCATTATCACCCCCCTAAGGAGACTTTTAGATGTCTCTTCTCCTAATTTCTTCTCTCCTATGAAGTTTGAAACACATAGATATACTGTTTATCTGTTTATGTACTGTGGCCCTTGTAATATCTAAGATTTTCTCATCCTTCTGCCCCAAGAACCAATTGTGCCCCCTTGGGAGCAATATTTTCCGTGTTGAAAGTGCATTTTTATTATTATTTTTTTTGCGGTATGCGGGCAGGCTCCGGACGCGCAGGCTCAGCGGCCATGGCTCACGGGCCCAACCACTCCGCGGCACGTGGGATCCTCCCGGACCGGGGCATGAACCCGTATCCCCTGCATCGGCAGGCGGACTCTCAACCACTGCGCCACCAGGGAAGCCCTGAAAGTGCATTTTTAGAAGACAGTTTCTTTGTAAGATGGGAGGACCCAGACGGAAATCTGCTCCCTAATGAAAGCAAGAAACAAACCATTATGGTAAAAGCCACTGAGATTTTAAGGTTTTCCCTAAAATTTACCCCAACACACCAAAGCCTAGATTTTATAGTAGCATCAATAAACCCAAAGACATCTTACAGAATCAAAAATCAGGAATTGGGCTTCCCTGGTGGTGCAGTGGTTAAGAATCTGCCTGCCAATGCAGGGGACATGGGTTCGAGCCCTGGTTCGGGAAGATCCCACATGCCGCGGAGCAACTAAGGCCGTGCACCACAACTACTATGCCTGTGCTCTAGAGCTCGCGAGCCACAACTACTGAGCCCATGTGCCACAACTACTGAAGCTTGCGCACCTAGAGCCCGTGCTCCGCAACAAGAGAAGCCACTGCAATGAGAAACCCGCGCGCAGCGATGAAGACCCAATGCCGCCTAAAATAAATAAATAAATAATTTATTAAAGAAACCAAAACTCAGGCATCTACATCGCTCAGTCGATATATGATCTTAATGTCTCACCATGTCACACAGCCCCCAGCACCACCCCTTCATCTGGCTTTTGTTGCCAGCTTCCTTTTCATGGTGCCAGTTCACCCCACTGTGCCTTCTTCACTCCCTTTGCTCCCTTTGCTCTCTGTGCCTTGAATGACTTTCTCCTCCTTCCAGACTCAGCTCTAGTGCCGCTTCCTTCAGGAAGCCCTACCAGTCTCCACTACTCCCAGACCCCATAAATGCTTTGGCCAGAATCAGAGCTGTTTTATGCATTAAGCACTACAGAGAAATAAACCATTAGTAATAACAAAAAGAAAATGCTCGAGTCCGCTCTAAATGTCAGAGAGGAAATCACAGCGGAAAGATATTGAAGTCTTAGCCTGCTGTGCTTAAAATATTTCACTTTTGCATATTTTGCAAAACACACGACCGTGTGAACTCATTGCTAGGGCCCCTCTCGGGTGAGGAAGTAAACCCTGTAAGTTAGGAGCTCTGAAGCTTAAGCCCCACAGGGTTTCTACAGAGAACTGAGTGCCTGTCTGTGAAAAGCTTTGCAGTCTTGTGCCCTGGTCGTGGGAACTTTCAAAGTAATTCAACAAGATAAATACTTGTTGAATTATGTTATATACAGTATGTGTTTAGCAAATGTTTTACGACTGAATACTCGTTCGGGCACAGGAAAAACTAATATGTCATTTGATAAGGTCGTAGATGTACTGAGGGCCGAAAGAAACTTATCCTCCCTAGAGACAAAGAGGATAAGGGTCGGGGGTGGGGGGGAACAAGGGATGAATGAGGGTTGGAAACGGTCTCGTTAGAAACAAGCGGGAAAAGAGAGAATCCTAAGGATCCGAGAGGTAAACCAAGTACTGTACTCCCGGAGTGAAAAGGACGGAGAGCCCAGGAGCCACCGTAGGTACGTGAGGGACACGCGGGATGGAGGGGCTGGCCTGCCCCGCCCCCAGCTAGTCCCTCCTTCCGTCGCTCGCCCCGCCCCCTCAAAACCCAAACCGGTAACCTCTACCCGGCTGCCTCCCATTGGCTATGCAAATGAGAGAAGTCTGTCGGGACCAATAAGCCGCGGCCACGGCTTGGGGACGTCTTCCGGCCCGCCCCTGCCGCACCGCCCCGCGTTTGCCTCGCGGGCCGAGGACTGGACGTGAGGCGGCGGGGGCGCGGCACGGCGGAGGGGAGGCGGTGGCTGGACCAGGCGGTGGCTGGACTACGCGCTGGCCCCGGACCTCGGCATGGCTCGCCTGGTGCTTGGTAGGCGCAGGCCTCTTCGTCCTGGGGGGGGGGTGGAGGGGCAGCCTGGGAGACCGGGAATCCCCATGGCGGGCCGCGGACGGGGGAGCGAGCGGGTGCGTGGCCTTGGCCGGGCCCGCGCTGGCGGGGAGGGTCGCTGGCCTGGCCCACGCGGAGGACGCAGTAGGGGAAGCCCCTGGGGCGGTGGGGGAGCTCCGGGGACTGGGGCTGCTCTTGGCCGGAGCCCCCTGCGCGGGCCCTCGGGCAGAAGTGCGGGGCGCGTGGGGAGATGAGGGCGCCCTTGGCGGGGGCGACTTCCTCCCATCCGGGAGGAGCGTGTGCGCGAGCGCGGCCGGAGGCGGGAGCCCCGAGACCGGGCTCGAACCCAGGGCGCCTGGGACAGCTCCGAGCGTGGGGCCGAGTGGCCGGTGCAGGGCTCCGGTGAAGGGGCGGCGTTGGGTGGGCCGGGTGTGAGCGAAGGCCGGGAGCTGCCTTTGAGCCCAGAGACCGTCTATGGCTGATCCCTGGCCGAGGTTGGGTACTGGGGGGCCACCTAGCAGGGGGACCTTGTTCTGGGCCTCGAGTGTGTGCGGGAGAGTCACGGGCTTCTCACACTGAAAGTTGTCCTCACCACCTGTTTTATGGAATTCCCACTTGTAAAAAACCTGAACTATCAAAACCTGGTCCTGAAATAAATCCTTCCTAAAGCGGGTCTTACGATGCAAGAGCACTTTAAATGTGGTTGCACTTCTAGCAACCAAACTGAACCCAGACTTTCTGGACTTACGTAAATGTCAGTTTTAGAGACTACAGTAGTGTGGTTGAGGATCCCGTTCCTTCCTGGGCTCCCCTTGGTCCCAGCCAAGGTGCTCTGACAGTGGATACCTGAACACTGTGGATCCAGATAGCAGGGTTTGAGTCCCCCTCTCCGTCACCCCCGCATCTACTAGCTGTGTGGCTGGGAGCTAGTTACTTAACCACTCTGGGCTAGTACTCCATAGGATTGTTCTCAGGATTAAGGAATTTATATGTCTAAAGAGAGTAAACAAGATCGAAATATTTGCCATATTACCGTAGAGAGAATAGATGAGGGGGAAAGAACTTAGTTTCTGTTCAGTTGCCTGCGAGTGACTTCAGACAGGGCTGTGAAAGAGTGTAGGATTCTTACAATTAATTCATTATTATAATAAATGCAGTCAGCCTTTTGGGGCGCCCTCTCGGTTTCTGGATGAGTGCTTTGGGACCATGTACTCTTGCTAGCAGGTGTGGGACAGAGATGTTAGTGACGTGGATTTATAACATCCTTTACTACCCTGGAGGAATCATGGGAGGCCACAGATGGCAAAATCATCTGCTCACATAGATTCTAGACCCTTGGGTGTTCCGGTTTCCCGTCGGTGCTCATTATCAGCGAGTGGAATGGCCATGTGAGTTTTAGAAACAGAACAGTATTGGTCATCCTTGAGCTACTTTATCATCTTAAGTGGGCTGAGGGGTTTTGTGGGGGTAGTTGCTGACTACTTTTCAGCTGTTGGAATTTGTACTTTTTCTAATGCTTTTCTGAGTAGCATGTTTGATTTCCTTGTAACCCTACTAGGTCTTACTGCCTTCTAAGGAACTTAGGTCTTGAACCTTTATCAAGACATTTCCACTGACAGCCATTTATGAGGAGGGAATGCTCCCGTGAGAACCAGGCCACTTTATAGATAAGAAAAGTCCAGCCCCCTTACTGGGGGGGGGGAAGCTCAAGTTCATGTTCTACTGAGTGCCATTAGGCATGACCATCTTTGTACAGAAAGGAGGCCCATTCCTGAGGTAAACAGTCATGGTTCATCCTTTGACGTGGGTGAGGAGGAGAGTACATTGTTTATTGCTGTCCCTGATTGGCATGAGGAGGGAAAGAAGGCAATTCTCCTGCCACAGGCCATAGAATGCCGCTCCTGGGGTTATACTTCCGTAGGCTCCAGTCCTTTGGTTAAAATTTGGGGTTGCATAGCAAGGTACTCTTTCTAATTATGTGGCCTTAGGCAAGTTACCTTTTCTGGTCTCCAAGTCCTGTGCTAAAAATGGGCGTGATGATACACACCACATAGAGTAGATGAGCTACTGGTACACAGTGCTGTGTAAGCGTTATTCTTAGTTAAGCTGGCAGTTTTTGGAGGGTTACTTGGACAGATACGTATATCAAAATGTTAGCCATACCCCATTCCCCGTGTAAGATTTTCTCTTAAAGAAATCATATTTATTTGAGGAGGGAAGCAGTGTTAGAATTTTTAGCATTGGCCTGTTAACAGAAAAAAAATGGAGACCATCAAATTATGTCAGTAGTGGATTAGGAACATGATACAGCCATTAAAAATGGTTACATGGGGGTAATGGGTAATCCATAATTACTTATGTAGAAAATGTAACTTATTTTGAGTGAAAAAAGGTTACAGAAGGGAATGTATGTAGTAAGATCACATTTATATAAATTTTTAGGCCTCTGTATAGTGTAGATATTTTAGTTAAGAGTACCCACCAAAATATTAATAGTTCATTCTGGTGGGACTGTTGATAGTTTTTCTTTTTTTGGGTTTTCTCATTTTTGAAACTTTCACAAGGAGCTCAGTATATTGAAAAACTAATAATTCATACAGATTTTTTTTTAAAGAAGATAAACGTCTTTAAACGTAGTAGATCTCCATAGCGGATTTTCTAAGACCAGTCTTCCTCTCACGCTTACTCAGAATTAGGACTGTCTCTGCTTAGGTTCTTGATTTACTTGCTTTATTAAATATGTCAAACTCTGTAATCTTTCCTGCAGCACCATCCAGTAGAAGTATAACGCCAAATTTGTGTGTAATTTAAAATTTTCTAGTAGCCACATTTAAAAAGACAAAAAGAAGTAGGTGAGATTAATTTTAATATATATTTATCCAGTATATCTAAAATATCACCTCAAGAGGAAATCAATATCGGAAATATTAATGAGATAATTTACTTTTTTCCCCCACCAAGTCTTTGCGATTTGGTGTGCTGTTTACACCTACAGCACACCTCAGTTTGGGGCAGCCACGTGTGGCCAGCGGCTGCCATGTTGCACAGCAGTTAGCAAGGGAGCCTCACTTTGTTTGGCTCGACCTCCATCCACACCCTTTCCCACCTCTTGAGATGGAAGGTGAGATCTTTCGGTTGCAAGCTACCCCCCTCACCGACTCTGGGTTCCCTCCCAGCCTCCTAATTCAGGCATTTTGTTACATTATTCCCTGTACTTTAGCCTCTCCCTCCACATATTTCTTCACTTTGTGCTCAGCTCACTCCCATCTTTAAAAAGAAAGCTTCCTTCTATCCCCCATTTTCTTACTGTCTCCTGCTCTTTCTAAGAAACTTGTTTAAAGAGTTATTGTGTGATTTTCACAGCTTGTCCCCTCCTGCTCTCTCCAGCCCTGTGCAGCCTGACTGCTGCTTACTTTCACTACTGTACCTCAACTGCCCGGGACCCCAGTGACCTCTCTGTCATTATATCCAGTGGACAGTTTGCAGTCGTTCCTACTTCACCTCCCAGTAGCCTTTGTTACTGTTGCTCATTCCGTCTTTCCCCTGGTTTATGTGAAACCACTCTCCTGATAATTCTCCATCCACTGTCCACATTGCAGCCAGAATACTCTATAGAAAGCAAATCTGATCATACCCCCTGCATGATAACCCTTTAGTGGCTTCACATCACCCTTAGTAAGGTCCACAGTTAAGTTCCTGCAATACTAGTCATGTCTATCATTCAAAGGCAGTGTTCTCAAACAGTGTCATTGTTATTCATGCCCATGGCATACTGAACATTTTTATCTTGAACACTAAAAAGACAACATGGTTTAATGGGTAGAGCTTGGAAGTAGAAGTCAGGGAGCTGCTCTCCCAGTTATATGTGTGACCACAGACGGGCCGCTTGCTCTCTATCTGCCCTTGTTTCCTTATTTACAAAATAGGGATGATTCCCACGTTCTCGTTAGTAGTGCTGTGCAAAATCAAGTGGATCCAATGCATTTGAAAGTGATTTAAAAATTCAAAGTGCCTTGTAAGTATAAGGTGGAGGATTTAGCAGTAGAACAATTAACACCAGTATACACTTATTCCAGAAGAAGTTTACCATTGGGTTGTTCAAAAAGTTCCATTTGAAATCTCCCAAATTCTGTTTACAAAGTAAGCATGTGAAACTGTGACTAAGATGGCATATACACACATGCTTTCTTAGAAGACAGGCGAGTCTCTTATAATTCTTTGCATCAAGAGATTAAAAGAAGGAAATTATATGGTCATCTTCATAGATGCTGAAAAGAAAGTAATAGAAGTTTCTTTAATATCATTAAGTTTATCTGTTTCAACCCAAAAGCTAGCAAATGGGAAAATATACCTATTAAAGTAAAAAACGTTCTGTTATTTAGCATTATTCTGGAGATATTAGACAATGCAGTTAGAAAGCAAATTATATATTTTATAATAAAATTTCATATATAACATATATAATTTATGTTGTGTGTCTGTGTATACATACACAGACAAATTTAAAGGAGGTAAAATTCTGACATTACCAATTCAGAAAACTTGGGTTTTTAAAATATTCAGAACTTGTTTTTCTATGTAATTGTTATAATCTGCATGTAAGTTCCCAGAGTAGCAACAAAAATACACTTGGTCCACAGTGTGGCTAAACTATGCTATTAATGATACAGACTCTCTGTCCTTCCTTTATAAGATTGTTCACATGAACATTCTTTCGGAGCTCATCCTGCAACACTGTGAGTGCCTGATGATGTGCCATGGATAGTGTTAGGAGAAAGAAAAATATTTAAACAGTCATTGCCCTTAAGAGAGTCACAGTCTAGTAGGGGAGGCAAATAATTATTTTTCCCATCAATAAGCTTTAATAAAGATAGCGTGCTAATACTGCAGCCGAATAACACAAGAAATACCATGTGGATTATCCAAGGTCACAGAGCTAGATGTAACTTCCCCATTTTCCAGTGCCCTTGCCCATAAAACGGTGATAATAGTACTGCCTCATAGAGTGTGGTTGTACAGAATGAAGGTGTTAGTGTAGGAAAAGCACTAAGAAGAGTATTTAAATCTGGTCCCAAGGCAGCTCAAGAGATGGGGGTGTGGGCTGTCTGTTACCTTGTTCAGCACTGCACCAGGGGAGTCTCAAATTCCAGGGGCTACAGCAGCAGCCAGGCTGGGGGTGGGAGTTGGGGAGAAGGGGGTTAGGAGAGAGCTGACCCAGGCTGTCCTCTGTGAAGGGCCTTGGTCAGTTGAAAAGGACTTTGGTGGCCCAGGTTTCCTGTCAGCGTGAACCTTGATGTTGATGGTGTGCTTTTTGTTGTTACTCCAGGTCTGATGAGCTGTACCCTCTTTATAGCAGTTAATGGTCTGTATTCGTCTAGTGATGATGTAATCGAATTAACTCCGTCAAACTTCAACCGAGAAGTTATTCAGAGTGATAGTTTGTGGCTTGTAGAATTCTATGCTCCATGGTAAGTATTATAAAATAGTTGTCAGTTATTTATGGTACTTTATAAAATTAAGAAAAATACTACATAAAAATGTAATTTTATTCAGCCATCTCGTTTACCTAGTTTACTGATTGTTTAAGAGGTAGAGGATACATCCATGTAATACTAATAAGAATAGATCTCATAACGGCAAAATATAAATAAATAAAAGAGGTAGAGGAGAGGGAAACTGTTGATTGAGTCTGTTAAAGGGTGCAGAGATTGAGCCAATGACCAAAAAAAATGGTAGAAGTAGCTAATAGTTGCAAGAAAGAAGGAAGGAAAAACCCCGTATAATTTTAGGAAGATACATCTTTATGATGAGGTAAGTGGGGTGAAGATGGAAGAGAAATTGATTTTTTTTTTTTTTTTTTTTGGGGGTTCGCGGGCCTCTCACTGTTGTGGCCTCTCCCGTTGCGGAGCGCAGGCTCAGCGGCCGTGGCTCACGGGCCCAGCCGCTCCGCGGCATGTGGGATCTTCCCGGACCAGGGCACGAAACCGTGTCCCCTGCATCGGCAGGCGGACTCTCAACCACTGCGCCACCAGGGAAGCCCGGGAAATTGATTTTATGCAGAGAGAATATCGGGCAAAGGAAAGGGAAGAACCAGTGGTTGACTCCATTTTGTTTCTTGAAGAGGGTTGCTTCCAAAAATACGTAATTAGAAAATTTGGTTTGATTTAAAAGCTCTTCTCTTGCCTTACATCTGTTTCTGGGGCGGGGAACAAACTTGTAATTACCGTTGAAATTAATAGTGCCCGGTTTCATACAGCTGACCCTTGAGCAGCACAGGTGTGAACTGTGCCAAGTCCACTTACATGTGGATTTTTTTTTTTCCAACAAATTTGTACTACAGTGTTACACAATCCACTGTTGGTTGAATCCATGGATACAGAGGGCTGACTGTAAAGTTACACGCAGATTTTCCACCGCAGAGGGCCAGCACTTCTAACCCCCACGTTATTCAAGGGTCATCTGTGCAGTCACAATGCAGTATTGTTTATGTAGTTAAAACCTTTAACGGAAACAAAACAAAAAACCAACAAATACACCTGTATAAAATAAAGGCTGTAGGATCACAAAGGAAACCTAAAATGTTGGAATAACATTATTAAAACAGCAAAATAAATCTTGATATGATTATGTACTACTCATTTACTGGAACGTAAATACCAACATCTAACAGCTAGCTACCATAATACTGAAACAGTGATGAACATAAATGATGTTTAAAGATACCTGCAACAACTATAGTGGTGATAAGAAAATAGCTCTGATTTTTATTTGTGACAGTCACAAGTACTAACCAACTATGATATGTTAATGTTTATAACGGAAGGAAATCCTAAATTTCAATTACAGGTTAATGAAAATAGAGGATTTTTTCTTTCTCCATCAAAGTTCACAGAGCCCCTCAATTTTTATCCACCAGTCCTTTGGGGATTCTTAGACCCCAGTTGAAGAACGCTTGAGTTACAGGGTGTGCTGCTATATTTATATTTGTGGCATTTTGATCTGTCTTTACATTGCTTCACATTGGAATTGAAGGGGGTATATACTCTGACAATCTCCGATTTGAGTCCTTATTTCATTAGTATAAATTGAGATTAAAGAGATACAAAGTCCTGTAAAATTTTGACTTGTGGACTTCTAAGTAGCTCACCTAAATAGCAAAACACACTGTATATGTAGTATGTAGGATCAGCATTTCAGGACGTTTTGCTGAAAGATCCTGACTTTTAAAATATTGGACTGGACTTCCCTGGTGGTGCAGTGGTTAAGAATCCACTTGCCAACACAGGTGACACGGGTTCGAGCCCTGGTCCGGAAGATCCCACATGCTGTGGAGCCACTAAGCCCGTGCGCCACGGCTACTGAAGCCTGCACGCCTGGAGCCTATGCTCCGCAGCAAGAGAGGCCACTCGGTGAGAAGCCGGTGCACCACAACGAAGAGCAGCCCCCACTCGCCGTAACTAGAGAAAGCCCGTGCACAGCAATGAAGACCAATGCAGCCAAAAATAAATAAATAAAATAAAATATTGGATTAAGCTTAAGCCCCTATGAAAGGTGATGTTACATAGTGATTAAGAATGTGGGATCTGGAGCCAGGAAAACCTGTCAGGCAGCTTTGTCACTGGGTGGTATTGGGAGGGTTTCCTAACTTCTCAGGCTCTGTTTCATCATCTGTAAAATGAAAATGACAAAGCCTGCTTGCAGGGTGGTTGTGCTGATTAAATGAAATCCTGTATGAAGAGTGCTCATCGTGGTGTTGGCACGTGGCATTGGCTCATTAGATCCTTAGAGACTTAATTAGAAGAAAATATACTTTGTTTAAAAAAGGAAAAAGTCACCTATATAGAGAAACTAGCTATGCTGTCTTCATACAATGGGTATTATACAATGATGAAAATAATACAGCTACCTATAACCTCGATGACTGATTTAAACATAACAGATTTCTGTATATATAATGTTTAAAAGAGTTTTCTGTGTGTGTTATATTTCATGATAATTCTTTTCAAGTACTGGTACCTAAAAGATTAAGATTATTCTTTCTTGTGTTCATGTGACTGTCACTCATTCGTGTTCTTTTATCACCACCTTGCAGTATCAAGTGCTTTTCACTTGTTAGCCATACTAAATTGGAACTACATGTGCATTTTTACCTCTACAAGCTGCTTGCGGGAGCCAAAGAACGTTGAGATTTAGGCACTGGAGATCTAGACTCTAAAACAGTTGCCTCATCTATAAAATGAAAAGTTTGGACTAGATCAGGGACTAAATCAAACCTTAATAGATTTAAGAATCACTAGTAGAACTTATTAAAATACAGGTTCCTGAAACCCTTCTCTAGGAACTCTGGTTTCTTGGGGCCCAAGAACCTGCACTTCGCTAAGCCATACAACTGGGACCACACGAGAGGCACATTTGACCAGATAAACACTAAAGTTTCCACTCAGGGAGAGAGTTATGAATGATAGTGTTTGTTTAAACTCTTTAAATACACTTTAACTCAGCAGTAATTTGGAAGCGTTTTTATTATGATATGAAAGAGGATCATAGTAAAATCAGGACAGTGAGTTCCTTCAGGTCACCGATCATGTTTTTTTAGTGCTCTTCTCCCTGCAGGTCCCCACCCTCAGTGCATGTCACTCAGTAGACTGTTGGTGAATGTTTCTTGAATTGGGAATCAAGGACTTAACTGTTGCCTTCTTTGTGTTTTCATCCCCTGAAAGGTGTGGCCACTGCCAAAGGTTAACACCAGAATGGAAGAAAGTAGCAACTGCATTAAAAGTGAGTTTCTGAGATGTCCACATTCACCTGTGTATGTTAAAATAAGTTTAATTAAGCAAATGGGCTTAATGTACAATAGGAAGTTAATTTGCATATTGAAGCCCACTACTCTTGTTCTGGTGCCAAAATTATGTAGGGAGCAAAGGGATACTGTACGTTCTAATTTTTATCTCGTCTGCTTTTATTAATTCTGTTGCCCAGTTAATGGCATAATTATGCTTAGCCGTGCTGATTCTGGGAGCTGCACAGTTTCCTCACAGGCTGACTTGCATGTTGCCCAGCTTTCCATTTAGGAATGGTTTCCCAGGCTAAAGTTCTCATTGATTCTGTTGGCAAATGGAACCTGGCCCTTTACTATCTTGTCTCTGAGTCTACATCATCAGATGATGGGTTCTTGTGGAATCTGCTCTGGTTGAAAGAAAAATAGATATTTCTTTTATGTTTGCACAGGATGTTGTAAAAGTTGGTGCAGTTGACGCAGATAAACATCAGTCCCTGGGAGGTCAATATGGCGTTCAGGGATTTCCTACCATTAAGATTTTTGGATCTAATAAAAACCAACCAGAAGATTACCAGGGTAAGGACTTTTCCTAATTACTTCATTCCATTGGTTGGAATTTTAATTTGAGCAGATAGGTAGAAAATAGGGAACCTGGGACTCTATAACCTGTTGGCCCTGCTACCTGCAAGTTTCTCACCCTCTTCGTGCCTGAATTTCCTTATCTGTCAAATGGTATAGAGTAATTCCTACCTCTTCTGGGTTGCTCTAAAGATTTAATATGTGTCAAACAGGTAAAAGTTTTTTTATTACTGTTTATACTAGGTTAGGCCCACGGGCTTAGCAATGGGAGAGTAGTGATGTTTCGTGCTTCCCTCTTTTTCGTTACAGTTTTTAAAAGATACTAGTTACTGAATATTTTATAGTTAGTAATATTTAATAAGTTTCTGTAATTACTTAATATTTGAAAAGATCTGCAAATGTTTTCTTGCTCTGATGGCTCGTCCCTTCACTGTGGGGCGGGTCTAGCATATCAGCGTGGAAAAAGAAGAGTCCTGTAATTTGGAAGTCAGTTTAAACTATTGCTATTACTATGGAGTATTTTGCCCATGAATCTTTATGCCTTGTAAACATGTATAGTATCTGAATATTAAAGCTATTATTTAATCTTTTAAACTTGATAATAAAGAAGTCCCACAAGTTCTTCATTTTATAGACAGTGGTCAGTTGTATCTGCTGTGAGTCACTGAGGCAAGTGGGCAGAGGATCTTGGCTCAGACTCCCTGTTCTTTTACAGAATCGCCTGTTATTTAAGATGTCACAAAGCATTATATTTAAGACAGTCAGAATTGCTAAGTTGAGCCATACCCAGGGTCCAATAAAAGTATTGGGCGTAATGTATTTAAAGTCTAAATTATGGCTCATTTGATCTTTTTTTAAAAAAGATTTTGTTACAAGGGGCATGTAAGTGACTAAACTTAGAGTCTGAAATCTTAGGTTTTGCTTTATGTGAGAGGAACAAGTTTTCAGGGTTGGAGGGGGGGAGAATCAGCATCACGATAAAAACAGAGTGACTGTTGTCTCATCTGTACTTGGTGTCCTGCATTGTATCCAGCGGATTGAGAAAACATTCTCAGAAAAGGGAATGTGAAGGGAGCAGAGAAACCATAGCGTGAGCTTTGAAGACAGCCTGGCCTGGGTTTAACTGCTGGCTAAACAGAATACCTTATCTCTCTGGATCTGCTTCTTGGTTGTAAAATGGGGATGTGAAAATCTGTTTTAGGCTACTGGAAGTTTTACTGAAATAGTACATGTAAAGCATGTAACTTGGTAAATGTCGGTGTGGTTGGTACCTCACCGAGATGGGGGTCAAAATACTTGGGGATGAGGCCTTAGACACATCATTTCTCCTAGACTCCCCAGCTCTAAAGTTCCATAAGATGATCAGTTTCATTTTTCTGACTAACCACCTGCTTTTCTGCTTTGGAATATAATTTGTTCATTTTGCTAACTTGTAAAAATGGAATGTTTAGAGCAGGGGTTAGCGTTTGTCCTGCTGCTTGTTTTTGTAAATGAAGTTTTTCAAAACACAGTCACACTTGTTCATTCATATGGTCTATGCCTACTTTCACACTAAAACAGCAGAATTGAGTAGCTGCAGCAGTATGGCCTGCAAAGATGAAAATAATAACTGTTTGGTCTTTTGCAGGAACAGTTTGCTCACCCTTGGTCTAGAGTGAGAGAACCCTCTCTGTCTTTTTCCCTAGTGTATTTCTTTTTTCTTCTCTCTCTTTTTTTTTTTATATTTTCACTTTAAAAAAGATATTTATTTGGCTGCGTTGGGTCTTCGTTGCTGTGCGCAGGCTTTCTCTAGTTGCAGCGAGCGGGGGCTACTCTTTGTTGCGGTGCACAGGCTTCTCATTGCGGTGGCTTCTCTTGTTACGGAGCACGGACTCTAGGCGTGCGGGCTTCAGTAGTTGTGCCACGTGGGCTCAGTAGTTGTGGCTCGTGGGCTTTAGAGCACAGGCTCAGTAGTTGCGGCGCATGGGCTTAGTTGCTCCATGGCATGTGGGATCTTCCTGGACCAGAGATCAAACCCGTGTCCCCTGCATTGGCAGGTGGATTCTTAACCACTGTGCCACCAGGGAAGTCCCCCTAGTGTTTTTCTTGATTTGGTATATTTCCAGGTGGAGATTGGTGGTGGAAGGGGCACTGGTTCAGAAAGTGGAGGTGTCTGCAGTAGGTAAGGAGCGGAAGGCAGTTTTATGTTGAGGTCTTGCCTTTCTGTCTCAGGAAGTGACATACTTGGTAATCTCAGCCAGGAGGTAGTGCAGGATGATCTGAACACACTCCGAATGCTGCTGTTGTGTATTTTCTTTCTAATGTCAAGTCTGAAGCGTTCTCAGAAGTTTTTAATCTCTTCCTGGGCAGTTTGATTAGAAAACTCTATTTTTAAGAAAGGAGAAGAAAGAAGAAACTTTCTAAAAAGATTTTGTTAGTTTTGCCTTTAAACTCTGAGGATAGTCTCAAGGCATATATTATCCATATAATAGTCCCCTAACTTCTTGAGCACATAGTTTTTGGTAAACTTCCAAAGGCTATTGTCACTATCTTTAATACGGGGCTTGTTACTTCCTGTATTAGGAGTAAGTTCAGCTACAGAACCTAAAAGCCCAAAATAAGTGTTTTAAGCAAGGTAGAAAACAGTGGATTGCTTTCCAGTTTCTTAGCTTCGGACCCCTCGTATCCTACTTCTTATTATCTCATAGAAATAGTTTTTCCATTTGCCTCATTTGGTACTTTGTGTTTAGAAATTTCCCCTGCTCTCTTAACTAGATAACCTTCTTTTTCATCTGTGTACGTGTTATACATTCAGTAAACATTTGTGAACTGTTCTCAATAGTAGATGGTATTTATGGGTGAACAGAATGTCCTCGTTCACACTAATAACCTAACACTGAAGAAGAGGATTTAGTTTTTCCCAGCGTAAAGTCTAGCAGGAAATACGTTCTGGAAGAAACTGGCTGTCTTAAAGATACACGTGGTGTTAGGTCTGTTTGAACATCAGATGAAGCTGACAGGTATGTAAAGGTTCACGTCTTCAGGTAGCATCCGATGTAGGCTCCCAGCCCGCCCGCCCCTGCTCACTTGATGGCCCGTTGTCTTCCCATAGGTGGCAGAACTGGTGAAGCCATCGTAGACGCTGCTCTCGGTGCTCTGCGCCAGCTCGTAAAGGGCCGCCTTGGGGGCAGGAGTGGTGGATATAGTTCTGGAAAACAAGTAAGGCTGTGTATAATGTCAGTTTTTAATGTGGCATGATCTTTAAGCCTGACTGTAAACTCCGCGTAGAAGATAATTACTTCTTAAAATATTTTAAATTGGTGGACTTTTGGTTAAACAGTAATAGGAGGTTGACTCCCTCCAAAAGGGAGTCAGACACCCAGCCTACTCGCGTGGCCCCTCAGAATCACTGTCGCCATAGCCAGTCCTAGGGCATCCGCCACAGCCGCAGGCCGGGAACCACGGCCCGAGATGGCTTCCTTGGCCCAAGGCCGAAGTACAAGAGTTTGTCCTACAGTGGGAGAAAGAGCCCCAGTCTGTGGGAGTGGGAATCTGGCTTCCATGGCATTTGTAGTTCCAAGGTGGAGAGAGGGAGACCAGCTCTACTCCAGGTCAGCTTTGGGCAAACGTGGATGAAATTTGTATGACCTCCTGGCCCATGTCTGTGGCAATCAAGCTGAAATCCCTGGGCATCTTTACATAAATGGACAGGGAAGAAGATTCCTGTTCTCTGGGTTGGTATTACAGATTCCCGTGTGTGAAATGTGGCGTAGTTACGTTCTTGCGCAAAGGCATTGAATTCTCCCTGGTACACACAGGCACACCTCGTTGTGTTACACTTTTTACAGAGTGAAGGCCTGTGGCGACCTTGTGTCGAGCAAGCCTCTTGGTGCCATTTTTCCAGCAGCATTTGCTCACTGTCGCATTTTGATGATTCTTGCAATATTTCAAAGTTTTTCATTATATTTATGGTGATCTTGATCGGTGATCTTTGGTGTTACTATTACAAAAAGATTATGATTTGCTGAAGGCTCAGATAAGGGTTAGCATTTTTCAGCACTGAAGTACTTTCTGATTACTGTATGGTCCTTGTCTTTTAGATACAATGCTAGTGCACACTTACTAGACTACAGCATAGTGTAAACATAACCTTTATGTGCACCAGGAAGCCAAAGCATTCGTGTGAGTTGCTTTATTGCGATGCTCACTTTATTGCAGTGGTCAGGAACCGAACCCGCAGTATCTCCAAGGTCTGCCTGCGTGTGTACACACAGCCCTTCACTCTTTTAGGAGGCCAGTGAGACTAGCTTCTTTAGACAGACTCAGAGCTTACCAGAGATTTCATGATTTTGCCTTTTATTTCAGACTTAGACATTTAATGAGCACAGTTGTCTTTCCTACCCTCATGGCTTTTGGCCCAGGCAACGGAAAGCATTGTATCGATTCTGACTGCTTTGTGGGTTTAGCACTGAAGAAAACTCTTTGAAAAGATAAAAGGATTAAATGTTATTTTTAGCTTTCTTAAATGGTAGGGACTTTATGAAGAGGTACTAACTGGATGTCCTGGGATGAACCGGCGCTGTTCTGAATTAGAATGGTGTTATTAAGGTGGTTCTTTGAGCCATGCTGAGGTTTCTCATAATGAAGATAGCAGGGGGGGTGGAGTTCAGATACACGTTCCATATTACACTGAGTGTACTGCGAATTGTTTGAAAGTAAATACCGCTTGCCAAGTACAAAGAATAATATTAAGGAATGTCCCCAATCTGAGTAAAATAGTTTTCAGTTGAAAGAAGAACTCAAAACTTTCAAGTTGTAGAAATGATCATTGTTATACATATATTTAGAATAGGATTAGTGTTCGTTTGGGCCAAGTTGTAACTTAAGGTTTAATGTCACAAATGACAGGGTAGAAGTGACAGTTCAAGTAAGAAGGACGTGATTGAGCTGACGGACGACACCTTTGATAAGAGTGTTCTTGACAGTGAAGATGTTTGGATGGTTGAGTTCTATGCTCCTTGGTGTGGACACTGCAAAAAGTAAGTGCTTTGTACCAGGTGCTTTTTTAAGTCAGGTGCTTTTAGTCTGTCCACGTGGCTCACTTTGAAAGAGCTGAATCGGGTCATAGGTAACCTCCAGGATCTCCTCCCCAAAAGCTCCGGCTCTGAATGTATGTTAAACATCGGCATTAGGGCCGAGTGTTTCCTCTTGTCATATTTTCAGTGATTAACAGGGAGCCGGCATCCAGATTTGGGGGGCGTGGTGGACGAAGGACCAGGAAGTGAATGTGAAGGGGGCATCATGCCTTTCGTAAAGCTACACACAGAGTGTTTCCCAAGTGTGATTTGACCGGATTGGGCAGAAATGCACACACCAGTTAAAGTATTTGTGCCTACAGTTAAAATACACTTTTAAAGCGCAGGTATTTTTCTACAGTCTAGAGCCAGAATGGGCTGCGGCAGCTACAGAGGTAAAAGAGCAAACGAAAGGAAAAGTGAAACTCGCAGCTGTGGACGCCACCATGAACCAGGTTCTAGCCAGCCGATACGAGGTGCGTGTGCTTACGAGGCTGGTGTCTTTGTGAGGCGCCCTGTGTTTTCACCTGCTACACCATCTAGTGCTCCTGGGCTCTTTAGGACGTGGGAGGGGGGAGGCTAGCCATTTTGTAATGACAAAATTAAATCGTTTTACTGTTGTAACAAGTGAATCTGGCACTCAAGACTGTTGGGGGCTTTTTAGTTTTGTTTGTTTTGTTTTCAGTATCGTACTACCTATGTGTTTAATGTGAGCCCGAGCTTTCGCAGGTTCTTCATACAGCTTTTGAAGTTGGTTCAGTTGTTCTAGAGCACATAGACTGTGTTAAGTATATATCCAGGGTTTGAATAAGATTCGGCTAAGCCTGGCAGTGAGACTGTTAAAACCCCCTGATTAACAGACCTCTGTGTGCTGTCCCTTACACATCGATGCAGGCCAGGGAATATTTTTGTTACATTAAATTACCTATAAGGTAGTTTTAGAAACCATAAAGATCTTATTTCTTATGAAATGGTAATTTGATTTGTACTCTGATATTTTTTAATAGATTAGGGGATTTCCTACAATCAAGATATTTCAGAAAGGCGAGTCTCCTGTGGATTATGATGGGGGACGGACGAGATCCGACATCGTTTCCCGGGCCCTTGATTTGTTTTCTGATAACGCCCCGCCTCCTGAGCTCCTTGAGGTAATTAAACCTCTTCAATCACTGGTAGTAAGGGAAGCTTTTCCAGGCTGATGATAGAGGATATTAAAGCAGTAATAGCTTGCTGTCTTTTCCAATAAGCTCTTTCTCTTCTCTTTTAAAATCTCTCTTTAGAGTGTTTTTGTACTTTCAGATGGGGAAAACTTGTCTGAAAATGGCTGCCCGTCATAAGTTTTAGTGCCAAAATAATCGCACTGTGAGCAGAAGTGTACCTTAGCGTCTTAAAGATAGAACGAATCCAGTCTTTCATTTATCGTTCTCAAAACACTAGCTAACGTTCTTTGAGCACCTGACCATGTGACAAGCACTGTTCTGGTGCGTCTGTGTGGACTTTCCTCATTTAATTCTCCTCTGAACACTTAGAGGTAGATACTGTTTTTAATCTCCATTTTAAATATGGGGACACAGGCACAGAGAGCCTCAAATTCATGTAAATATACGATACGTGTAAATGTGTCTTTTTTATCTGTCTAAACGACTAAATGTCGTAGCCAGGCTACGTGCAGGTATTCTGACCGTGTGTATATACAAATGCCTCAGCACCACCGCGGATAGATGGCTGAGGGATAAAAGCAGAAGTCTTCACAGAACGTCTCGTGGTGTTTCTGTAACGCACACAGAAGTGTTACTTGGGAAGAAGCTTATCTAGCTCTTGAGTTGCTTTGCTCTTAACGAGAGTGACGGCGCTCACGCCAGCTTACCTCTGGGCTTTGTGTCACGTGGCCTTCCAACACCCTGTCTTCTGCGCCCCGCAGATCCTCAGCGAGGACATCGCCAGGAAGGCGTGCGAGGAGTACCAGCTCTGCGTCGTGGCTGTGCTGCCGCATATTCTAGACACGGGTATGGCGCGCTGCCTTCCATTCGTTGTGCTGTGTTCCTCGCTCTGAGAACGCTTAATTGACAGATTAATTTTACCCATTCCTTTATTTTTACCTTAAAATTTTTTTGTCCGTTTACATCAGGAGCTGCAGGCAGAAATTCTTACTTGGAAGTTCTTCTGAAGTTGGCAGACAAATACAAAAAGAAAATATGGGGGTAAGTTATCGAACTTCTAGTGTCGTCCGGGTGGGAAAGTGCAGCGCTGCGCGAAAGCGGCTCCCTCTGTGTCTTTCGTAGGCTCTGTTCCTGTGCTCACTTTGGCATGTTTTTCTATTTAGGATATAAAAACACTGACCACCTAGGAGGAAATGAAGTCATGCAGGACTCTTATTTATAACACGCTTATTTGTACCCCAGCACACTTTTTCTTAGAGGAATCGTGTTCTGATGGCGGTTGGGTTCTAGGCTAGCAGGCAAAAACGCCATTAGTGACAGAGTTCAATTCTAGCACAGCCTTGAAGGCTAGATAAAGAAAGCAGAAGCAGAGGTGTGTACCCTCTCTGAGTGAGGGCCGGACGCAGGCAAATGTTTAAAACAAAGCTTGTCTCTGTTTCCATTGTATTAATAATCTTTTTGCTCCATGTCGTCCGTATCCGCTGCTGTCCCAGGCACCACGTGTCCCTGCTGTCCCTCTCACAGTGGCCTCACGCCGCCTCCGTTAGTCCAGCAGGTGTTTACTGTGTGCCTGCAGAAGGCTGCGTGCCCAAGTTCCTTATTCTTCTCCCTTGTATGAGTGGAGGGAAGAGCTTTTTTTGGTTTGTTTTTTGAGCGTTTTCTCCTTTTTTTTCTTGTGGCCTCTCTGCGGGGCATGCGGGATCTTACCCCGACCAGGGACCGGACAGCCTGGGAGGCCCCAAGGGCAGAGATGTGGTTGAGCATTTTTGTATGTATTAAATAATGGCGCATCCTTAACTTCTAAAAAGAAGTTGTTACACTGCTAAAGTACGTGCTTAATAACCCAAACGACGTTGGTAAGATTTCAGGTAACAGAGAAAATTCATCAGGTTTGTTGGACAGTATTTTGGGGACTGAGGGGAAAAAGAGTCCTAGAGATAGACCAGTCTGTTTGGGGGACTTCCGGGGTTAGGGTCTAGGGAACATAGGAGAGGAACTGTAGTTACTTCAGAGCACATCTAGAACACATTATTTTAAAAACTAATCTTGAATTTTTCATTTATTTTTTCACCTATTTCATTCAAAAGATGTGTAATCTTTTGTTCTTTAATTGTTAGTTAGGTTCTGACTAACTCAAAAGGGATCTTTGCCCTAAAAACCAATCTGCTTTTCTAGGTGGCTGTGGACAGAAGCCGGAGCCCAGTCTGAACTTGAGAATGCGCTGGGGATTGGAGGGTTCGGGTACCCCGCCATGGCAGCTATTAACGCACGCAAGATGAAATTTGCTCTTCTGAAGGGATCGTTCAGTGAGCAAGGCATTAATGAGTTTCTCAGGTAATTCCTTGCTTCTTTGAGTTGTTTTTGTTTTGTCTCGTTTGGTTCTATTGTGGTAATTGGTTCCAAATTAGATTTATATAGACTAGGCAATAAATGGAATAGTTTTGGATTTCACATTTCAGAGAATTAACGTTTATAAACTAGAGCTTTGGAGTCGTCTTCCTGTGCCGTGGAAGTCTTCTACTTAGTGAGTGATACTAGCACATTCCTCCTCTCGGGCCACCTTGCCATTCTGTGCACTTGGCATTGGGCTTGTCCTCATTCTCATAAAGGTCTCATATGGGCTACAAGCAGTCCCGTCTCACCCACTCCCACCCTAGGATGCTTTGTACCCCTGACTTCAGGTGATAGAGTTTCCACCCCTGGGCACTGGATTTAGAATGTAGTTATTTGAAAATGAGTGCACTTACTGAAGTGACTCCAAAACATGCAAACAATATGATAGGTTCTCAAACTCAAAACCAATTTACAGAGCTCGCTAAGCTGCCCTGTTGTTCAACTCATCCTAAAACTGACTTAGTCGTCATTTAGGCAAATACAGAATGTTAACCCATACTTTTTCTTAGATTTGTGGTGATTTGATTAATGCCTCTTCCCTATTAACTGTGAGTTCCACAAAGTTTGAATCTTTTACACAAAACTTCACCCCTAGTCACCACTGTAGAGCCTGGCTGGTAATAAGCTCTTGTAAATATTTATGAATGAACGATTGACTTCTTGTCTCTGGAACAGTTTCAGTTAGGAAAGGCATCCCTACCCTCAGGGACATTGGCAGGAAGACTACTCATAAGTGTGCTTCATCCTCTTCCAACAGCGAATTCCAATCTAGAAAACCTTAGAGCTCTGAGTATAGGAGAGTAGTAAGTAACCTTGAGATTAAGCCTCTGCACTCACGTAAAGTACAGAGGAGGTAAATGCTTCCAGGAACAATAGCATGTTGTAAACTTGAGACAGTTACTTTTGCTTGAGATCATACAGGTCACTGGTTCTCAAACTTTGTGTCTTGGAGTTAACAGAAAACCTCAGATTACCAGTGGAGAAAAGTCTGCGGTAATGAATAGGAAGGAAACAAAACGTGGCAGTATGCTTGTTTCTAGCCACATGTGAGTCTTCTTTTCTAAGGAGACTGAACTTGTACGGAGCATGTCACTAGTGAGGAGACTGCTTCCAGCTGGCCGGGGTGGGGCCTGGCAGAGAGCTGGCGGGTACCTCTGCTTGGTGGCGAGAGGCACCAGCGTACGTACTTGAAAAACCACACACCTGCCACGTTCTGCGTGGCTATTGGAAAACCAAGGACAAAAACCATCAGTGCGTATACGCAGGTCGTCAAACAGCCCATAGAAGTTAATGGTAACAGTGAAGCTAAACTAACAATTTATAAATGTAGGGGCAGCAGTTGGACACTGTGGTCAACCCAAGGTGACATTAGTGGTTTCTGCATCTTTCCTTAAGAATGTCATGTTATGGGAGTTCCCTGGTGGTCTAGTGGTTAAGATTCCGGGCTTTCACTGCCATGGCCTGGGTTCAGTCCCTGGTTGGGGAACGGAGGTCCTGCAGGCTGCACGGTGTGGAAAAAAAAAAAAGTCATGTTATGTTCTATTGGAGTAGCAGCCAGAAAAGGCAAGTATATAATTGTGCATTACGACCCCAGAAGTGAAAAAGGGCTTGAGTCATATATTGGCTTGGCCCGAAAGTTCGTTCACGTTTTTCCGTAAGATGTCAAGCGAACTTTCTGGCCAAGCCGGTATATGCGTTCGTGGCCGTTCAGTTTGAAGGCGGTGGCCATGCTTCTCCAGGCTTTCTTAGTTAGAAGAGAGATCTGTTAGCATTTAGTCTAAAAGGAAGATGGAGCCAGAGGGCAAGTGCGTAATTGAGCAATTAAAAAACCTTTTTTGTTATTTTTTAAATGATGATTGAACTCTCTGCCCTCAAGGTTTTGTTCCTTTTTGAAGGTTTGACATCTTTCCTCTAGTCTGTTTGCTTTTGCCGCTGACGTTATTAAGTAGGAAGCTAGAGGCTGATGTCCGGAGATAATAAATAACCTGATTAAGGACACAGAACTAGTAAGAAGCAGAACTGCTGACTTTTTATTACATACATGGGTTTGTGTTTCCCACATAAACCAGAGCCTGGATTGTCCTGTGCCTTTCCCTAGTAAATTGAGCCGTTCCGGCGGAGGTAGTAGCCTGCGTGTGACACAGGTCTGACTTATTGCGCTGAATACCTCTGTTCTACCCATACAGCACAGTTCATGCAATGGTGGTGAAGTGGGCTTTTACATATTTATAATCCTGTTTTCTGAATGTAACTGGTGTGTGCACATCAAGGTTGCTCAGCATGGGCGCTCTCAACATTCTGGGCCGGGTAGTTGTCTGTCTTGTGCATTATAGGATGTTTAGTAACCATCCCTGGCCTCTACCCCCGGATGCCAGCAGCGTACACACACACACACACACACACACTCAGTGATTTTTGAGTTGTGACCATCAAAAATGTCTTCAGACATTGCCAAATGTCCGCTGGGGGCAAAATTGCCCTCAATTTCAGAACCACTGATACACATTGTCAAATATGCCAAGTAGCCGAAAGCAATGGATAAAATTACCCAGTTTTCCCACTATGCACAGTAACTATTGTCAGACACATACAGGAAACTTGATGTCCTGTTTGTTTTTCTTTTACCCATATTCTTTTTTTTAATCGAAGTATAATTAATTTACAAATGTGTTAGTTTCAAGTGTACAGCGAAGTGATTCCGTTATGCATGTATTTATCTATATATGTATTTTTCCATTTCTTTTTTCCGTTATAGGACCTTGTTGTTTATCTATTTTATATATAGTGGTGTGTAAATGTTAATCCCAAACTCCTAGTTCTAAGCACCCTTCACCGAGGATATCTGGAGGCTCCTTTTATAAAGAAGCCTTGCTCACAGTCTGGTGATCGCCTCTACATCCTTCCAGGGAAATGTTTATCAATACCTGCCAGAGTCAAAACCTAACACGCTGTTTCGTGGTACAACTCTTCTGTCTGAAAGCTTGACATGTGTGAAAATTGCCACCACCACCTATAGATCATTGAGGGGGCCTGTGGTGCCTGTGGGTTCTGCTTCCTGTTAGAAATCTGAGAAAAGGATTTCAGTTTTAAGGTACCATCTTTCAAAAAGCCTTTCTAAAGTTAGTGTGGAATTTTGTTAATCAAGTGTTAGTGTTGGTCTAGACCATGTTCTGGGTCAACTTTGATCGTTTTTACACACTTAAGTTGTATTTTAGCAAGATATGTTTGCTATTTTGTTTTAATTATTGGTAGTACCTGGCTTTACCTACTGCCAAGGCCTTAGTCAGGAATGTCATTGTATTGTCATCTGATTACATTGTTGTCGCTGATTGAAAAGATAATATTGTTCATGAAGTGCTTTTCCGCGGAGAGAGGTGAGAAATGCCTCTATGCACACATAGCAGGGAGTAGGGAAATCGTTATTTTTGAAAAGTTGTTTCTTCATCTGCACCAGCAGTCAGTCGTTAACACCCGTGCTCTGCTCATTTTCCCCTAAGGGAGCTGTCTTTTGGGCGTGGATCTACAGCACCCGTAGGAGGTGGGGTCTTCCCTGCCATCAGCACCAGAGAGCCCTGGGACGGCAAGGACGGCGAGGTGAGTCCCGGGACCGAGCTGTGTGTGAGCAGGACTTGCTGTCGGGGCTTTGGTCCAGCCCCTTACTTTCCCGATCCCTGTACATCTTTGCTACTTGTAAACAAGACCTTTGCATCACACCTAAGCCTTGCCGTGAGCATAACCTGAAGAATCAACCTCACGGGCCTTTCGGGGTGTTCTTTGTCGCAAGACCCTTCATCCCATCCTCCATATTACACGGTGCTACGTGACAGGATATTCGCGACAGAGACACCGAGATAGATTTCAGTGAGGTTGCTTTCCTGTTACCTGTAAAGTGAACATTTAAGCTAGAATTCATTAACTTTGAGAGAAGTATAAAATTGTAGCTTTGAAATTAGCATTTATTCCGGTACACTTCTGCCCAGCCCCCTCCAAAGGACCAGTTAAATAGCTGTTAGTTTTCTATCTATATAATAATAGGCAAACTTAAAAGCAGGAGCTGGACTGGGGAGAAACTTGTGACCAGAGCCCCTCTGGAAGTTTAGTGCTCTGTAAACTGAGATGCCAGACTTCCAGGGTCGCCCTGTCTGTGGTTCCACGTAGACCCTGCAGGGCCTGATGGTGGCTTTCCATTTTACAGCTTCCCGTGGAGGACGACATTGACCTGAGTGACGTGGAGCTCGACGACCTGGAGAAAGATGAGTTATGAGAGGTGCCATACAGACTCGGGTTTTCTTTTCTTGGGAGCAGATTTTCCAGCAGTGAAGGAACGTTCTTTCCAATCAGATGGATCTACCAGTGGCCTTTTTAACCAAGAAGTAACACTGATTGGTCATTTGAAAACACTGCAACAGTGAACTTCTGCGTCTCAAGAAAACAATGAAAAATTCTGTGAATTGTCACAGCCGGTGAATTGGGTTGTATTCTGTCAAATAATATTTTGAAGAAAACTGATGGGCTGTTTTAGCGTTTTTCCCTCCCTCTGACTGCTGCTTGAATGTTCTTGGAGGCTGTTTCTTACATACCAAGTTTTTTAATGTGATCCTTTCCTTTGAATATTAATGGCTTTTTTCCATTAAAGAATAAAACTATTTTGGACAATGCCAATACACGTATGAAATTAGTGTCCACATCCTAAATTCAGTAAATTAGTACTATGAAGGGATGACCTTGATGTCTCTCCTCCCTGTAAACCTGTGGTTCACACGACACCATCTGGATGCCTGCCACCACACAGATTTTACACGTGTCCTGCAAGGCTGAGTTTCAACTGTAAGTGTGAAACGTAAAGCGAGCTTATATAGAAGGATGAAAAACAATGGTTTGTCAAGTGAGAACTGCATTCCACCCCCACTGTCTTGTCTTTGGGCCATCACCAGCGACTACTAGGGTATACAGCTGGTTATACGGTTAGCCCACGGTTTTTAATACGCTATTATTAAACCCTCACAAAATGTCCCTTAAGACGTGAAATAAGCGGCAGGTTAGCAGTTTATAGGAAGTCCCCATTTATGTAAAACATTCAGAAAAGTGAAGCTTTGAATTCTGTTAGCATGTAAATGAAGAGACAATTCAAAGGATTGAGAACATTTCTTTATTGTAACTTAAAAAAAATAAATACAACTGTAACTAATTTTTGTGAGCAATATTTCTCTAAAAATTTAAATTCTGTAGGATACTTAAACTCTTCTCTGGCTAAAGGAAAGAAGTGTCTGTGGTAATTTGCACAAATATGCAAGTTTAGCGGTGCCGGCTCATCTTTCTAGTCAAGAAGACCAAGGTCGATGTGGAAATAGACATAAGGAAAGTAGTCTTGGTTGCTGAGTTGCAATCCAGGGATCTCCACGGATGCCTGCAAAAGACATGGTCACGTTCTAAGTGCATAAACTCGTTTCTTGTTTTACTTTTCTGTTTGAGGAAAGCTCTCTAGGCATTGACTGTATTTTCTGCCCCACAGTCCGCCCCCTACCCCAAACACACACACAGCCTCTTGTTAAACTTTCACATTTGTGAAGTGTAGATTTTCCTAACAGTCTGGCAGGTACCACTTTTGGAAAGTACCTCCCACGTGGAGAGGCTGACCTTACTGTAGAAAGGCAGCTCTTTCTGGATAAAAATATACCTACATCCAATATACTTGCGGCTGCAACTTCATCGAGATGTCTGAAGACGGAGTTCAGAACCTCTCTTAAACGTTTGGTGGATGACTTCTTTTGAGGCTGGAGGAGAACCGCCTGGAAGTTCACTGGCAATCCATACCTGTTCAAAGTGTAGAGGAGTTACTGCAGATATGAGTAAAATGAACCTGACACTGTAGTAAGAATGAAAAACGAGGCAACATAGCTCAGGAAAAGAAAACTCGAGTGGAATGTCTGCGGTCAGAAGTGAGACTAATTGCTAGATCCTTGTGCATGGAAAGATCTCTAGAATATGCTCGCCCACTTCTGATGGTGACAGCTTTTTGAGTCTAGAGCCACGGGGTCTCCGGGGCGTGTGTCATCAGGTGGTGAGGGGTCAAGCTGAATGGAGGCTGTTTGACTAAATATTCTGACTCCAAAGCCTTCGTCTAAAACCCAGCTTAGCTGACATACTTTTCTCCACTGAAAAAAGCAGCACACGCACACACACGCAAATCTGGTTTATCAAGATTGTGGATTCCTTTTGCTGAGTTTTGGGAGGACAGAAAGGACTTTAAATGGACTTTGTATGCATGAGTACCTTTGAGACCGATTGCTGGCAGCTCTTCCTGTGGTGGTGTCTCAGAACACTTAAAATATTTACACTGAGTACTACATAAACAGTAAACATGCATTTTGTGATTCTCAATGTTTTTAAAATACATGTCTATACTACCAGTGAGCAAAGGCTTGGATGTTCGATACTTATCACCTGTGCTTCTTCATGCCGGAGCCCAGCATGTGAAAGCTGGCCTTAAGATGCCCTTTTACTGCCTGACCTGTTAGTATTACTTAGTTTTAATTTCTCAGTCAATGCCCATACACTAGCCCCTGGCTCTCCCGTCCTCATTTCTGGCTGCTAATGGTGCAAAGTGTTCACTAAGTCCTGAGGTCTCCTGGTGGATCTGCAGAAAGGTGAAGTAAATACGTGAAAGGGCCATTTGTTAATTGCTTCACTGTAACCAAGCATAAGACGCACCTAGTCCCGTTGCCTTAGAACACTGGGTGAGCGGGGCCCCGCCAAACCCAAGAGGCGAGGGCCACAGAGGCCGGCAAATGCTGGCAGGGATGGCGGGGGCACCTGGGCTAGATCGTGGGTGAGAGGATGGCCCAGCGGACCGCCCTCATTCCTTCTTTGTTCCTTGTCACCAAAGCTCTGGTCACCCAGATGACGCTGAGGACAGGGTCGTAGCTCTCCAGCCCCTATTACCCGGACGCACAGTTACCCTCGCCCTGCCTTCCCTCCTGAACTTCCTCCCCGAGCTCCCAGTGCCCTGGATACCCACCCCACACCCTCGACCTCACCAGCGCAGCTCTTCCCGCTTACTACAGGGAAGTCTGCAGCCTTCTCAAAGGGCGACAGTCACCAATCTCACAGACCAGGCAACATGTATGCCAGGAGATGGCATTCCAGCTCCCAGATGCAGTTGCTAGACCATCACTGCTACCCGGACACAGAACCTGCCTCTGCCACCCTCCAATCCGGTCATCCCACTGTATTCATCGGCACGTTGCTCTGGAAGATTATCCTTCTGAACAAGGACCCCGTCTTTTGAGCTCTCCACCCCTGACCAGCCTGTGAGCTCCTTGCAGGCATCGGTCCGCATCCGTCTCGTTCACTCACGGCCCCCCAGTGCACGGCGGATAACAGGCACCCCATCAGCACTGGCTGAACGAATGCTCCTCGCCCCTCATCCAGCCTCCACGCCCTGCACCCCTTTCTCAGCCCACTCCCCTCTTGGTTTCAGGGTTTGCACGTTCTTCCAGATCCTTCCAGCCCTTTCCCTGCCAGTCCTCCCTCCAGGTCAGTTTAGTGAACACCTCCCCATCCTGCTCAGAACCTGCTTTCCAGGAACGGCGGGTCGGCTCTCCGCTCCTTCCTCCTCCAGGCCGCCCCCCTGCTGCCCCCTCCTGGACGCCTCAGTAGAAGAGCCTCCTTCCCCTCCGGGCCCCCTGGCGGTGAGCCCTCCACCTGCACCCTCCGTGCTGGGAATTCTGCAGCCGCCACCCTCCCCTTTAACATGGCACCACTGCAGCTCTATTCACAACAGCCAGGACATGGAAGCAACCTAAGTGTCCATCGACAGATGAATGGATAAAGATGATGTGGCACATATATACTATGGAGTATTACTCAGCCATAAAAAGAAACGAAATTTGAGTTATTTGTAGTGAGGTGGATGGACCTAGAGTCTGTCCTACAGAGTGAAGTAAGTCAGAAAGAGAAAAACTAATACCGTATGCTAACACATACATATGGAATCTAAAAAAAAAAAAAAAAAAAAGTGGTTATGAAGAACCTCGGGGCAGGACAGGAATAAAGACACAGATGTAGAGAATGGATCTGAGGACACGGGGTGGTGGAAGGGTAAGCTGGGACGAAGTGAGAGAGTGGCATGGACATATATACACTACCAAATGTAAAATAGCTAGCTAGTGGGAAGCAGCCGCATAGCACAGGGAGAGCAGCTCGGCGCTTTGTGATTACCTAGAGGGGTGGGATAGGGAGGGTGGGAGGGAGATGCAAGAGGGAGGAGATATGGGGATATATGTATATGTATAACTGATTCACTTAGTTATAAAGCAGGAACTAACACACCATTGTAAAGCAATTATACTCCAATAAAGATGTTAAAAAATAAAATTCTACATGTCCAGAAAAAAACAAACATGGCACCATCGTGCCCTGTTTAAAAATTCCCTGACTTCCCTTCTGCTCTCACCCCACATCCGAGAGCACCCAGTGTCCTATGTCACCCAAGCATCGTTCAGCCACTACACTCGAGCTGCCCACACCAATGACCTCCCAGCGGCCCCATCCCAGAGACAGCTAAAGCCTTAACCTTCTGATCCCTGACTCACCCACCTCTCCCTCCTCCGGCCTCTGACATCACACAGGCTTCTTTGCTTCCAATCCTTAAATGCTGGTACATTCCCTCTAAGCGACTCTGTAGGTGAACCCATCCACACACATCAATCATCACTGGTGCTTCCCTAATATCCATTCCCCACTAGACCTCTCCCAAGATCCAGACTAATGACCCAGCTACCGGCTTCTCCGGTCTCGCCATGGTCCCACCACTCACCCAGGGCCCGTTTCCATTCTCACCTTTGGCGATTTAAGCCCCTGATTCACTTCACCCTGAGAATGAACCAGCACTTCCTCAGCTGAGGACTGGTCCGCTTCTCTTTGATTTGATTCAGGACACAAACGTGGGGCACCTCCTCTTTGTCTGACTCTGGGCTGGGTGACAGGCAGTGAGGCCAAGTCACCCCAGCCCTCCCCTCCAGCTCTCAGGGTAGGGAAAAAGGACAGAACCAGCTCTGAGGAAAGACACAGCAACAAGTGCGAACCGGGGTAGAAGACCTACGTGGGGTCGGAGGGTCAAGAAACAGGCGAACTTTACCCGTCTGCTCTAATCAACTTGTTGGTTTAACATCTGTTTTCTTAGCTTATGCTCTTTCCATACGATGGAATATGAAAAAGCCGTTAAGGAGGAGCGAGTATCTCTATGCATACTGATAAGACTATAACGCAAAGCAGACGAAAAAAGCAAGTTGCGGAACGTTAAGTGTAAGTGATGACATTTGGGGGATGAGAAGAGTCTTGAAACCATTAACTGGGATGATCTATGGGCAGTGGGGCTGCAAGGAACTTACTTTCCACAGTACATATTTCTGAACTTGAATTTTTTTTTTTTACAGTGTTCATGTATTACAAGTATTCAGGAGAAATAAAAAGTCGTTTTTGAAAATGTGATACATTGATAGTTTTGAAAGGAATTATTTTTGCGTATACTCAGTTTTACCGAGCTTAAACAAGATACTAGGGACGTCCCTCTTGACCTCTCACTTGAGCAAAATGGGCATCCTGTAAGGATGGGCAGGCTTTGCCACACTGGGCCTGAGAACTCCTGATTTTCAAGGTGAGCAGGGACAGACTGGGGCCCGTCTACAATGTCGATGGCTGGAACACTCTGGGTTCCAGTGTCCCTTCAGCCCAGCGCCACAATCCTTGCCATTACAGGGGTCTGAGATGGTTGAGAGGGTGAGGAACCACCCTCAGAGCCGGTCTGTATTTGGACAAAACCACACTGGCAGCCACGTGGAGGATGCACTGAACGCAGGGGCCCAAGTAACAGCTGGGCGGGAGAGAAAGCAAAGGCAGGATGGAGCGCTGTCAGGGGTGCGTGAGGTGCAGGGAGGTGGGAGGGGACGTGAGGATGAGGGAGCGGAGGTGTCCAAGTGGGCCCTGAAGTTTGGGGAAGGACCTGAGGCCACCGGTAGAAACGGAGATCAGGAGGAAGGGACGGCGAGGGAAGATGAGTCAGGAACCCAGTGAAGCCGGTCGGGAAGTACACAGCAGCAGAGACCTAGGAAGCCTGGGCAGGAAAGAGAGAGCAGGGCAGTCAGCCTGGCGGAAGGGGCCCAGCAACACCACCCCAGAGGGGCCGAGGGGCCCTGGAGCCTGCAGGCCAGAGCAGGCCAAGCTTTGGGAGAAGGGGGCAGCGGCCGTGAGCAGTGCTGCCAAGACCCCCCCATAGTTCAGGACACGGGATATGCTCAAACACAGTAGAAAGCAGGCTTCAACACGTATTTCCTGTTTGATCCCACTTTTGTAAAAATTTTGTAAAAATTATGCATATCTGCGGAATCTAAAAAGAAATGATACAAATGAACCTATCTACAAAACAGAAACAGACTCACAGACTTAGAGGATGAATTTGTGGTTACCAGGGGTGAAGGGTGGGAGGAACGGACAGTCAGGGAGTTCGGGATTGACATGTCCACACTGCTGTATCTTAAAGGGATAACCAACAGGGACCTACTGTAGAGCACAGGGAACTCTGCTCGATGCTGTGTGGCAGCCTGGCTGGGAGGGGAGTCTGGGGGAGAATGGACACATGCATATGTATGGCTGAGTCCCTTTGCTGTGCACCTGAAACTATCACAACACAGTCAATCGGCTATAGTCCAAAATAAAATAAGTTAAAAACAGTTACGCATGTCTGCAGATTTAAAGAAACAAACCCCAAAACTCTGAAGGATGCTGGTACACCAGCATGTTAGCAGTGTTTCCTCTTGGTGCTTTCACTCTTTGGGATTACCTACAGTTTCTACAAAATAGTGAACCTAGTTTGCGTTTAAAAGGTAAAGTAAGTTTAGCTGTTGTTGGTTCGGTTTGGTTTGGGTTTTACTTTTTGTGCGGCCTTGAGGGTTAGGCCTCAAAGCTCAAGGATGGAGACGGTCGGTGCTGGTGTTTCTTCCAGGAGCCACTGGCCCCTGGTGGGCTGTGCAGACGGGGTGGGCGCAGCAGGACACCAGCCCCATGACCGGCAGGAAAGGGCCAGAGCACCGGACAGCAGGGGCCCTCAGGACTGAGGGAAGGGTTATTTGACGGAGGAAACCCTGAGCCTGTTGCCAAGAGCCAGGAGTTGCAGAGGAAAAGGGTAGGAAAGCCAGGGCGCGTCCCAGAGGAGGCTGGAGGGGCCAGAAGAGGGGTGGCAGAGCCCAGGTGGCCCCGGAGCTGGCTACGCCCGCCCGCCCACCGCAGGACAGCCCAGGGCGGGCGTCTCGTCCACGCACCTGAGCACAGACTCCACAAACACTCTCAGGGCCTTGACGTGGATCCAGGCAATAAAGGCTTCGCTGAAGTTCACCTTGAGCCATCGCAGCAGCGGGCCCTGCAGGGACAGGAGTGCGGTGACCCCTCCCGGCCACTCCACCCAACGCCCGGCCAACAAAGGACGTGGGTTTTGACAGAGCAAGCCCCGAGCTGAGAAGAAACGCCCAGGGGCCAGCAGGAGCAGCGAGTCGGTCCGACGAGGCCAGGGTGAGGCCCAGGCCCACGTTCTCCAGGGCACCTGGCGCTGGGGCAGCTCAGTGGGCCTGCCAGCCAGCACACGCATGGGGCCATCACCCACCGGGCTGCGGGGGGCGTTCAGAAGGCAGCCAGCAGGCTTCTGGCTGACACCGCGCCGCCAAGGAGCCCCCCTTCTCGAAGGCTCCACTCCAAGTCCCCGCATCATCCACCAGCCGCCACTTCCAGGGGGTTCCTCACAGCCCCACTGCACGTGGCCACAGCCGCTGTCGCTAATGCTGGTATGGCTGGTCCTCCTCGGATGCCCACAAAGGTCAGGGGTGGGTCAGGGGCGGGCACCCAGGGGAAGAGAGCTGAGCTGCCCCATCACCAGCTCCAGCCACCGCCAGCCAGGACAAAGGGACCCTGGCCAGCAAGCACCAATCATTGCTGGGGGAGGGGGAGGGGGAGAGGCAGCTCCCAAGAGACCCTGCAGATTAGGAGGAAGGCATGATTCTGGAATCCCTGAATTTAAGACCTCAAAAGCCATAGTAGATAACAGGAAACGCAAGGATTTGTTTTCTCCAAAGATGCCTGCGCGGGCGAGGACATGCGAGCCGAGGAACCCCAGGGCTCCCGGGGAGATGCTTACCTCACCCTCGCCCTCACTCTCTCTCTCTCTGTCGTTCTGCCCCGCAGCGGGCCTATCAGGGTTCCCTAGCGGGGTTACCTTAACCTGGTGGTCCGGGAAGGTGGATGATCCCTTTTTAAGAGCAACACAGGAAGTTTGCTAAAGGCACAGAAATGATTTATTAATCTTTCAGCAAACATGCATCACAAACAAACAGAAATCATTCTCACGGCCTGAAAAGCACCTGAAGGTGGGCTCAGGCATGCCGGCCCACCCTCAGCACTTGCGTGCTGGTTGGACTGGAGGTGTGCCGGTGCCACTGGCACTCCCCCTCCAGGGCGGGGGTGTTCAAGTCCTCGGCTTCCATATTCCAGGGGCAGAGCCCACAGCCCCTCCCCCGGCCTGGCCTCGGCCAGGAGCTGCCCCTCCCTGGACCGTTGGTGCGACCCGCTCCGCCTTCCGGGCTGTCTGGGCTGAGTCAGGGTGTCTCCCAAGTCCAGCTCACAGTAGGCTCCTTGGCCGTCGGGACGCACTTAAGCATGTTACATGCAGAAAACTGGCCAGACATGCTGTTAGCACACATTCGACCCTTTATCAACCTTCTCTGCAGACAGGTGCAAAAGAGCGGGAAAATCCCATTCTGTGCTCTCAAAGGGAACTGACACCCAGGACCTCGGTAACAAAAGGACGGACACAGGACGCTGGTCCTGTGCACCTCCAAAAAGCCTAAAGGGGGGAAGAGATTCTTAAGAAGCCGGGGTAGGGCTGAGCCCAGCTGACCCCTGCTCGCTGGCGCCCAGCAAGAGCCTCGCAGGCAACTACAAGTTTCCAAGTTGGTTTGTCCTTCGGAGCTCCGCTTCCCCTCCACGGAGACCGGGCAGGGCTCCCGGGGGGAGCCAGGGAGCGGAAGTCTACACCACACGAAAAAATGCCAGCAAGCAACCTGAGACAGAGGCACAGGCGTTGGGCTCGGGTGTATCACCTTGATCCCCAGGGGGTCTGTGCCAGCGCGGAGGTGGGTGCCAAAGACTCGCCCCTGGTCACCTGTGAAAGGTGCCACCACCTAGCTCCCTCCAGAGACACCGCTGGGGGCTCGGGCCAGGATTAAAGCAAGCGGGGAAAGGGCTCAGCTAAAGAGAAGGCTGGAACCTTCTTGGGATATTAGGGTTCCGGGCGAGCTCGGGTGAAGGAGGAAACCCTTTGGATCTCAGCTCTTGCTGGTGAGCATCTTTCCTGCCTGGTGAGTCGGGTCCGAGGCCAGGGCCATAGGGCTCCAGCTCAGTCCTTAGTCTCAGGAAGGGCCCGGGAGCCTTGGCCCAAGCCCGACAGACTGTGGATCTAAGAAGTGTGTGTTCCCTTGGCGCGCACACACGTGTCCACACACGTATGTGTGCGTGTGCGCGCGCGTGCCTTTCTCCTCGGGGACAGAAGGGCTGAGATCCCTCGCAGGCAGTTTTATATGATCAGCTCCCATTTCCTCCTCAGAGGGGGATGGGTCCATCCAGTGGGGCTCTGGGGACCCCATTTCCGGGGCCCCGTGGCTGGTTCTCACTCCTGATGGGACCAGGTGTCTGCAGTCCCTGTGCAAAGGCCACGGACCCAGAGAGGTCAGGCGGGATGCGCAGAATCCCCCAGCCCGAGGCAGGAGGAGGCCCGGGGCACAGGCACAGCCCCACGGGAGGCACTGGCTCTTCACCCAAACACACACTCACAGCTTCATGTTTACACACCAACTTTCCTCACCCCTCCCTTCCTCTCTACTCTAGAGGCTGAACTGGAAGTTTCTCTGAGAACCCTCCCTGGGGGGACTGTAGGGCAGGGGACCTGAACACATGCCCCCGGCTCAGCCCCGCTCTGAGCTGAAGGATGCTGAGTCCCGAAGGTGCCCATTCTACAGAGCGACTTTCTCAAGGCTACACCATTCACATTTCAAAAATGAAAATCTGTTTTTTCTCTCTCTTGAGCTCAGCTGCCCTCACACATGAGAAGGCTCTGAGTGGCTGTGGTTGGAAGTTTCTAGGATAAGCACCCACTCTTTGCTAAAAGCCCCGGGGAGGTAAATACAGGTGCCAGTGACGGGGATGTCACAGCACGCCTGGACGTCACACGGACCAGGGCTTCGGGTGACGGCCAGCTGCACTCTCCAAGGCGGCGGCCCTGCCACTCTCAGCACAGGCGCTCCTGCCCGGAGCCCTGACAGCCTTGCTCGTCCCCAGGCGGCCAGGTGGGGTCCTCTCCCAGGGCCAGTGCCTGTTCACCTCTCAGAGCCTCACTTCCTCCTCTGCAGAATGGAGCTAAGAGTTCCTTCCCGGAGGGCAGTGCCGGCTCGGTGAGATCTCCTACAGCAGGGCTCACGGCTCATGTGTCACCTCCAGGTTACCGGTACTTGTCACCCTCCCCCAGACCCTGTCTGGCAGCCCCAGGAGTGTGCACCGGGCTAGTAGGGATGTTGGCGTGGGTGCTGGGCCTTAGGCGGGGCCCTTCTGCTCCAGGCCTTGGGTGCGCGGGCACCAGCCAACGCCTTCAAGAAAATCCTCGGGGCCTGTATCATAGACTCACGTATTGTTGCTTCCTATCCGACAGCAGTCTGGTCATCTCTTCCCTTTCCCTTTTAATTTCTTTTTCATCATAGTAAAATTCACGGACAGTGAACCTTAAAACAAGCAAAGGAGAGGCTTTTGCTAAGAAGCTTCCAGTCAGAGCAGAGAACCCCCCTCCTGTGGAGACAAACCAAGCCCGGAGAAACCCACCGAGGCCAGCCCTTACTTATTCTCTTTGGCTTTGGTTTTGAAATCGTCAATCACTTTTCGAAACAGAGTCACGGTGAAGAGGCCACACTCGTTGTCCTCAGCTATCAACCTGTGGGAGAGAAGCGTTTGTTCACTGGACTCACCATCAGGCCCCGGAGCTGGGCCGGAAGGAGCCTGTCCTCTCCCCGGCGGGGTGGGTCGCCGCAGGGGGAGCCTGGTGGCCCTGGCGGCAGCGAGGGTGGAGAAAGCCAGGGCGCCCCTTCCTAGCGCCTAACTCCTGGCTGCGCGGTGTCAGCTGCCGGCGCCTTCCCGGCGTCTCCTCTCCTTCTCTCACCCTCCAGGCTAGGGCTCCAGGGGTGACCCACACGCTGGAGACCTGCTCGGATCTGGGGTGGGCTCCAGGTCATGAACTGGCCAAGAGGAAGCTGCACGCAGGTCTTGGTCACCTGCTGTGCCGAGCGGGGCGCGCCAGCTCTCATGCGCTGTGGTTGTAACGAAGCAGAGGAAAAGGTTCCAGATGGTGGAAACCATCCCACATGGGCATTTCACGTCCAATGGCACAATGTTCTAATTAGAGACGGTCACCCTGGCACACCTTGATGCAGGACCACTGCGGTTGCTGTCCTCAATGTGGGGGTCATGAGCGTCTTTGAGTCCCGCTGGCCAGATGACCTGACAATGGGAGCCCCTGGGCCCAAGCAGGGTCTCGGGTCACCTTTGCTGCTTCTCCGAGCCCACACCCATAGGGGCTGACCCAGGTTCCAGAAACCTTTCCAGAGTAAGCTCAGCAGACTGTCAGGTGCCCCCCAACAATGGAGGGCCTGGGGGTTCTGGTCTGAGAAGTCAAGCCACCTCCTGAAGCAGCCTCTCCTGGCAGGAGTTCCCAGCACTTGGTCATGGAGAGCCAGCATTGGAGAGCAGTGAACGCTCCTGCCAAGCAGGCCAGCGTCGAGGGCCAGCTCCTCTGCCGGCCTGTACGCCCTCCTCCTCCAGCCTCCCCTGGTGACCTCAGGCTGTGACTGTCCTGGCCCTGCACCCTTCAGTTTAGCTCCTGACTGCTCTCTCCCGTGAGTTTGGGACCCTGGGAGAGCCAGCAGGCGCCCCAGGCCAGAGGCCTCTGGGCTGGGATGGGAGTGGGCAGGGCTGCCCAAGACTCATTGAGAAACCATTTAAAGTGCAAGCTATTTCAGGCATGGGAAAAGGCACAGAGAATACATACCCATGTATTCCCTGCCCAGCTTAAGACATAAAACAATTTTCATACAATAGAAGCCCCACATGCCCTCCCCAACCTCATTCTAATCCCACCCCTAGGTCACCGCTGTGCTGAGTTTGGCGTTTCTCATCCTCAAACACCCACAATTCCGTGCACCTGCATTACCCAAGTCACATACAGTTTAGTTTTGTCCATTTTTAGATTTTAAATAAATGGCTTCGTGCTGTGTGTCCCTTTCTGCATTGCTTCCCGCTTAACACCACAGAGTGAGATTTATCCTCGCTCATGCCCGTAACGCTAAACTGTCGATTTTCCCAGCTGTGTGGTATTCACGGTTCAAATATGTTCCTCTATCCCTTCTGCTGTCACTTTTCCAGCCCTCACTGGCCGCTCCTGCTCTGACCCCAGCAGGCCACACGTCGAGACTCTTTTTCTCCCCTGCTCGGGCTCTGTGGCCATCACAGCCAGGCTCTTGATTGACCCTCAGGTGGGGAAGAATCCAGGCCAAGCTGAGAATGCAGAGCAGAGCACAGCGCAGGCCCTGCATGCCCCGAGGGCCGGAAGGTAGTCAGGGAGGGCTTCCCGGAGGACGGGGCAAGGAAGCGGGATGCTAAAAGATGGAGGGAGTCTGGCATGTGGCTGAGTGTGTGGCTGTGAAGGCACAAGTGTGGAGGGCTGAAGGCACTTGTGCTCTTGGGGCATGTTTGGTGGCTAGGTGCCCCAGAGCACCCACACATGCCCCCCCCACACCCCAGGCCCCTGGGGCCAAGCTGAGGTCTCACTTACTTCGTCGACCGTGGGACCACCATGTCCGAGAGGGATTCGTAGGTTTTTTGCCATTGTACATAGCTTGGTCTGTGAGAGTACAGAATCGTTCAGTGATTTTTTGCAGAAAAGACTGTGGAGTGTCCTAAGAGTCTAGGAAGCTGCATGCCCCTTTCCCTGAGGGCCTGAGAGGAGCAGGGCTAGGGGCCAGACAGAGCCCCAAACATCCCCTGAGGCACTGCCGTGGGCTTTGGGACCCCTGTCCCCAGCCCCATCTGGGGCTTAGCCTCCCCATGAGGCCCCAGGCACCATGGAGCGGCCGTGAGAAGGACTCAGGAGATTCCTGCTGGGGGCTCTGATCCTGGCCCTGTGTGAGCGTGGGCAAACCAGCTGACCTCTCCGGCCGCAGGACAAGGGAACAGTAACAGCCCCTGCCTGACCCCGGGCGTGTTGTGAGGGAAACGAGCTCCTGCGTGTGGCATCGGGCACACAGCAGATGCCCGAGAAATGACCGCTTCTGTCACTATTACCACCACAAGCACTGTCACCTGCTCCCCTGACCACCCCACAGCTGCCGTTTAGGTCTCCGGATCTAGCCTGGGGGGACTCCCGCTTCATCTCTGTTGGGCAGGACGAGTTTCCTTCTGTGATCACCAACCCAGATGGAGACCCCAAACCACTCACCTTCCTGGTCCACTTACTTGGGAACAATGACCAGAAGTGTGATCAGATACTCAGAATCCAACACAAAGTCTTCTTTGCTCACAATATCGCTCAGTGTCCGAGTGAAGAGGTTTCCCCTGAATCCACGTGGGACAAAGGGGTTGTGATCAGCAGAAAAGCACACAGAGGCATCCCTGGGCCTGTGGGATGCCCAGACCCCCAGCACTCCCACGACATGCAGGTGTTGGGACAGCAGGGGACAGGAAGGTTCAGGATGCTTCCTGGGGAGGGGTGGGGGCCCTGGGCTAAGTGTCCCCCGGCTGTGTGTCTGGGCGCCCAGAACTGCGGTGCCTGGCGGGACCCCAGGTCCTATCACCAGTCACCCGAGCTGAATCCAACACCTCGGTCAGCTGCGCTGCCCCGGCGCAAGCCACCGGCTGTTGGGAGGGGATGGCTGGCGCCAGGAAGCTTATGTTACCCAAATGGAACACAGCGGTCGGCTCACGCCACCACCTGGGCCACTCCGGGCAGAGACAGGCCCAGAAGAGGGCTCCGTTTCACTTTACACACCTTACAGGTCCAGCAGCCAGGGGACCTTCACCTGAAATAGCTTTGTACGTGTGTCCAGTGGAACCTGTCTCATCAAGGTCATGGTATTTTTAGCACAGGGATCAAGGCTATTGTATCAGCCAATGGGCCAAAACACAACTACTGGGACGGTCTGTAGCATCAGCACGTAGGCCATGAGGTTAAATACCCAAGTGCACGTTACTTCCCGAGGAAAGAGTTCTCGAGCCCTTAGTCAAGGCCGGAAGCTTTAGGTAAAAAGCCGTCCCACAGGGCTCTCTAGACTGCCCCGCCTGGAATCCACACGCCCTCTTCCCCATGCCGACCAGCCATCACTGATAAGGCCCTTAGGGTCCCTCTCCAAAGGCACCCTGCAGTGCCCATCTGTCCCGGACTCCTTACGCTATCAGACCTTATCTGTCCGGTCTTATCTATAAGACCTTATCTTACACCTGCACCCCTTGCGCAAAGCAGACTTTCCATAAATATTTGTTGAGTGAATAACTGTGAGCTCTCCAAGTGCAGAAATGATATTTTATTCTGCTTTGTATCTTTAGGGCCTAGCATAAGGCCTGAGTATGGTGGGTACTTAATAAACATTGATCCGAAGAAGAAAAAGAGAAACATCAGAGGGAGATGGAGACTGTCGGACCCTCTTCACCCTCCCCTCCTTCACTCCGTGTATGTTCAATTAACCACTGTTACTGTTGGCCCTCCCTGTCCAGCACGTAACTCCTGAAGAGGCAGGAGTGTCTCCGTGTCTGTCTGTCCATCTAGCTGGCTGGCTGTCTCTCTCAGACACAGACACCCAGCTCACCCAGTGATCTGAAAGGCCCGTGCAGGAGCCCGGCTTGGACGCTGCCCTGGCCAGGCCCTGAGGCTGCAAGGAGCGTGGGACCCCGAAGACTCACGTGGATTTCTTCTCCAGGTTCTCCAGATTTGTCTTCAGAGCGTTGTAGGTGGCCGTTCGAGACTTCAGGTCCGTCTCAATCTGTGCCAGTTGCTATTTGGAAAAGCAAGAGTTTAAAGAGTTGGCTGAACTTTTCAAAATTGCCACAAATTGCTCCTGGCGCACTTAAGGAAAACGCTGCACCCCGCCCGTTTGCCGGGATGGCTTACGTTTTTCTCCCCTCTGCTCTCCCAGACCTTCCAGCATTTGACCCTACAGTGAGCTCACCCCGGGAGGCAGGGAAGGGATTAATGGCTTTTCTAGGATCACTCAGCAAGCTGAGTCTTGTCCCGATTTCAAGCCCATCTCGTACTCTCAGGGCCCCCAGGGCCCCAACTCCATGTGCTCTCAGGCTCTGCTAGAGGTCAGCTCGGGCTGACTCCCATCCCGGCTTCTCGGAGGACCCGCTGTAGCCCAGCCCTGACCAGCACCCAGGTCTCCAGGCTCAGCTGTGCCCCACGGCAGCCCCTTCCTGTTCTGTGTAGGTAGGAAGGCTCTTTTCAGTTTGGAGGCAGGTCACCAGCCTGACGTTAGGGATATCCCCCTGTTCTGGAAGTTTCAGGAGCACGTCCGGGATCCCCTCCTGCGGTGGGCAGGGAAATGAGGCTCAGCTCTCCAGATGCCTGGCCTCAGGTGCCCCACCTGCTCAGCCGGGGTGCTAACTCATCCACAGCAGTGAAAGAAGAATGCTCACCAGGCCCAACTCAACGGAAGTGCTCAAAACTCAGCAGCTGTTACGACGATCACTGCAAATCAGTATCTCGAGGTCGCTGAAGCCAGCGGCTCAGCGACAGCGGCGAACCCCTCTTGCACGTGGAAACTGTGGGGATTTTCTGGCTCACAGTTTAACAGCAGGGTCCACGAACACAGAACTTGCCCGACAAAGCACGGCACCCACACCACGGAATACTGTGCCAGCGACACGGTGCCTGAGGGCTGGTCCCACGGGGAGGAAACACATTCAGGGACGCCTCACTGGTGGCCCGCCCTCGGCTGCGGAGGGGACATTTACATCGCACCAACACACACAACAGATCAGCACACCACTGCTGCTATGGGAATGTCTCAGGAATCACTACACAGAAAAAGGAGGCAAGCTGCAGGATATGTAATTTTGAGTTGAAATATATATACTTTTAATATAGATGAGAGGATCCACTTTAAACTTGTAGACATTGGTTACCTTTAGGGAGATTAAAGGGAGTGGCAATTGGAGGGGAGGGGACGTGTGGGTGATGGGGCGGGGCTTTCATCTTTCGATTTTGATTGTTTGATTTTTAAAATAAGATTTATAATTTTTTTTTACAATTTTTAGAACCTTTTTACTTTGAAATGATTATCGATCACAGGAGAGAGATCCCACGTACCCATCTCACCCATTACTAACATCTCACATAACAAGAGTACAATATCGTAATCAGGAAATTGACATGGCTACGAGCCACAGATCTTGATTTTTAAAATAAGATTTATACATTTGTATTTTTTTTAAAGGAAAAAACATCAAACAAAAAATCCTGTGTCATCTTTATTCTTCTGATTTTACCACAAGCCATGGAAAAACTACAGAGTTTTAGAAAAACTACAGTGTTTAGAAACCCGCAAAACAACGAGAGGAACTAAGACTTGGGAACCCGTCTGGCCCGAATTTGAATGCCAGTTCCAGCTCTGGCTGTGTGACGTGGTGTCAGCTCCTGAACCTCTCTGAGCTCAGTGCCATGGAATTACCATGAGCTGCTACAGTCCTCAGAGCAGGTCATCCAGAAAGGTGAGCCCTTTCTTCAACAGACTGAGCCCCTCTAGGGCAGACTGGGTCTGGGTGATCTCTGTGATTCTGGGCAGAGCGGCCAGCACGAGGCAGTGCTTCGAGAACATGTCCAGAGCCAAGCGCTCCCACAGTCCTGCCCCTTCTGGCATGTGGCTGGCATGCACTTCCCACCACCGAGGGGCAGGTGCGCCAGGCAAAGCCTTGAGACCCCGTGAACCTCCCTGCACAGCACCCAGAGATGCTTCAGGTGGTGGAGACGCCAGCGGCCGCTGCCCAAGTGGTTTGGAGGGAGCAGGCCCCCGCCGAGCACCGTGGACATGCGTGCGGTAGGCATAGAAACTGTTTGCTATGTTATGCCGGTGAGATTTGGGAGCCTTTTTGGAAATACACCGTGACCCAGCCCGTGGAGATGGACACAGCCAGGGGCTGGGTCCCCATCCTCGCTCCCCTTCATTAGGGGAGGCAGGTGGGCTCAGTTCCCAGCTGTTGGGAGGGTCGGGGGCCCAGCCCTGAGAGTGTCAGCACAGGGCGCCTCCCAGGTGGGGAGACCCGTTCGGACACCTAGAAGACACTGGGCGCTTTCAGAAAAGGGAGTTCCTCTGACTAGGACGTCTCTAGTTAACAGATTTAGATCTCGCGATGCGGGGAAGAGGCCTGAGCCAGTGCTGAGGGCAGCGCTCGAGTGCTCCTGGGGTGGGACGGGGTGAGGGAGACAATACCCGGAGCCTCTGTCTGGCCGGCCTCAAAAAGCTGATTCCTGGCAGTGGAGCCAGCCCAGGGCTTCCTTGGGAAGTGATGCCAGGCATACGGCCCAACCAAGACCTGCATCCCCATCCCAGGGCAATACTTCAACACCTGCAGGTCCTGGGGGATGCCACGCCACCTCTCAGCCAGCTTCCCCATCTGAAAGCAGAGGAAGGCGACACCTACCCCATAGGGGTGATGTGGGAAGTAAAAGCCCAGCATGGCTCCAGGCACACAGGGAGCGCTTTCCAAACCAGTGCCCTCCTCTCCACCCTGCTTTCCTGCCAAAGTCACTCTTTGGGTACCTCGGACTAGAGAGAAGCCAGGTCCTGTCCTCTACAACTGCTCTACTCCCCCGCTCAGCTGACGCCCCGATGCACTCTGGGAACCCTCCTCACTGCCTGCATCCCCGGGACAGCCATGCCGGCGAGCGCTGTCCCCAGTGGACGTTTGGCACAGCCCTGGCCATGCTGCCTGGCTCGGCCTGGCCTCACCAGAGCAGGGCGGGGAGCGGCCAGTCCCACAAACTACTGTGTGCTTCCAGCTTGGGGGTGGAGGTGCACAACACGCTCCTGGATGCCACACCTGGCACAGGTGCTCTGGGAGCCCCTCCTCGAAGGGCCTTCCAGAATCACTGCCCAATCGCTCCAGGAGGGGCTGGGACCCAATGAGCCGCACCCAGATTCCAGAGCCTTCTGATCCCTCCCGTGCTCCCAGAGACACAGGCCGGGCGCCAGCCTGCCAGCAGGAGATGCACAGGACTGCAGTGGCGGGGGGGGGGGGGGGGGCTCCCAGCAGCCCATCGCCTTCACCTGAGCCGCCCAGACACACCTGGGCACTTCTGTCGCCCTGAGACAACAGGAAGGCTTTGTTCCCGGTCTGGCTGAGATGCTCCCCAGCCACCCAGCCACAGGAGACGTGACATATTAGGGGCTCTGTGCATCTTGGAGGGAGGGGAGGGACAGTGGCCATAAACCATCAGGCTAAACCTCAGAAGCTTCGTCAGCGCCCACCCTCAGGGGGACCAACGGGAGTCAACACGCTGCAAGACACCCGCAACGTCCCCAGAGGGCTCCGCCCTGGTGCTCTTATTAACGCAGCAGAAGCTGGAGGCCCCCCGCTCACCGAGGCAGTGCAATCATGGGGGCAGCACCCACCGGCCTCCCCACTGTCAGCAGGGGTGGGACCCCGGGAGATGCCTCCCAGGAGTTAGGGCTCTTAAGCCAAACTCTCCACGGAAGCAGATAGTTTTTGTTAAGTAAACGATGGCCATCGGGTCGGGAGAGTCAGGGTGGGACTGACTTCTCCATCAGCACCTTTCAAAGGGGAGCGCAGTGGACAGGCGCCGGGGTCTGGGGTCAGAACACCAGGGGCTCAGAGCACCCGTCGAGGGCAGTGTCCTGTAAGACGAAGCCACCCTGCCCAGTGGCAGATTTGGAAGAGGTATAGGGAGGACAGGTGGTCACCAAGCCGTTTCCAGGGCTGTCCTGAAACCCAAAGGTGTCTGACCTTGCCCAGCGCATGGAAGGCCACAGCTCAGGGCCCAGTCAGGGCTGGCGGGAGCCAGACGGGAAGGGACCCCACCCAGGGCCACTGGGCAGGGCGAGGACCCACCCAGCCTCCCGCCTCCGGAAAGGCCCTCCTCGCTTCGCTAGGGTGCAAACGCCGTGTAGCTTCACCCCAGATGGTCAGTGACGCCGGCCCTTCTCTTACCTTTGCCAGAGTGTCTGCTATGCTCACCAGCGGCTGCTTCGCAGGGTACTTGGCCATGTCCCATTCGAAGTGGGTCACAAAGGACGTTAAGTCTTCTGGAAGAACATAAACACATTGCACCAGACAGTGGACTCCCCGTCTCTCCTGAGACGCAGGCAGGCCAAGCATCCCCACTGAAACCGAGGAAGCAATGAGAGAAACGGAAGGACAGACTCAGGGCGCCTTCCCTCTCCGGGAGAGCAGACGCTCCCCACGGGGGCAGAGGGCCAGGCCAACCATCAGCCAGGACCACAGGTAGCCCTACCCTCGGGATGCTGTAAAGGTGTGCTCCTGCACCCAAGCTCAAACTCTAGACGGCTGCCCCAGAGCCCCGCGTGTGGGAGGCCCTGCTCCCCCAGAGCCCCGCGTGTGGGAGGCCCTGCTCTCCCAGGGGGTGGCCATGACGTCGGAGATATTCTGCGGTACCAGACGAATCCCCTGCCTTTTCCAGTTGGTTCGACCACACTCCCAGCTGAGTTGTCAGTTCGAGGTACCGAAAGGTACCCCAGAGAGCCCCAAGCCAACCCCCAAGATCCCACAGCCACCATGGGTGCCACCTGCCCGGCAGATGACCATCTCCCTGCCTCTCCCACGTCCCAGCGCTAGACATGGGCCCGGTCCTCACACGCGTCTATTCCAACAAAGGCATTTTCAACATTAGCGAAATACTGGAGTTAGTGAAGGTGGTTTTTACCACCTGGTACAGATGTGCATTTGTCAGGGTACGTTCTTTATATAAAAGTGCATAGTGAGTGGAACAAATCAGTGTTTTCTCAAATTTTCTTTTCTCTCTTCCTTTCTCCGAAAGCAAGCCTAAACCTGTGTGCTCAGGGTGTTTGTGACTGTCTCTAACCGGCCGCGGGTGGAGGAAGGGGCTGGGAAGTCAGGCAGCGGCGCCTGGGGGCCCTGGGGCACATTAGTAACCAAACCTCTTTGCACCTCAGCCTCCTGACCTGAGAAGTGCGTGCGCGAAGGGGTGTCCGCACACCTCCTGAGGGCCCTCTCTCCTCAGGTGAGCTCTAGGCACATTGAAAGGGTGCAACCCAGGGGCCAGCTGCAGGCTACACCCCGGTCCATTACCCCTTCAGTGTAGGATGCGCTAAGGGGGCCCCCAGCCTTGCTATCCTGGGTTCTCACCCCAGGTTATGTGGATGCCAGCCCTTCACGCAGGTGAAAAGGGACTGGTCACCGCTCCCTCAACATTCAGTCACCGCGACTGAAGGTCAGCTCACTACTGTGCTGGGGACAGCAGACCGTAGCCCCCTCGCCTTCGAGGTGCTCCCTGTTTGCTCGGGACACGAGTCAAACGTGACACCACAGTGAGCAGTGTAACACAAGGCTGGCAGGGGCTGAGGAAGGAGGGGGAGAGCCCACACCTGCCTCCTGTCCTAGGGGGCACTCCAAGGGCTTCGTGAGGACCCCGTATTCACGCAGGGACGGGATGGGATGAAGTTTGCCACGTGGCCGGTGAAGGAGGACGCCGGGCATCGGGCGGGGTGGACTGGTGAGCGTCACACGCGGGGCATGAGGACTCCCTGGGTCACGCTGATGGAGCAGGGAGTGTGGACGGAGGGGGAACAGGAAGGCCAGGCAGGGTCAGGAAAGTCACGTCTACACCTTCTCCTGTGGCGATACAGACGCCAGGCCCACCTCCTGAGCCCCTCACACATGCCAGGAGTGGGACATGCGTCACTCCAACCTCGACAGCACTGCGGAAAGGTCACCAAGAGGTCAGGACATAGCCGGGGGAGGACACTGGTGCTCTGAGGAGCCTTCTCTGGGGCTGTGAGGGAGACGGAAGGGAAAGCTAAGAGGGGCCCATGCCCGGGGAGTAGAGGCAGGGGGCCGACAACGGCACGCAGGGACGATTACCCCTGGGGCACGACGGAGGCTCGGGGTACACCTGGGTTTCCAGGTTGGGTGACTAGGTGAAAGGAGGGTATGCTCACTCGGCCAGGCAGCGGGGAGCCGGCAGCCTGGGAAGGGGCAGAGGCGAGGAGAGACGGGCTCCGCTTGGGACGAGCTAAGTCGGATATTCGGGTCAGTTAAGTTCCCGCACGGCAGATGGAAATGAAGTGGGGCTTGGAGGAGGGAAGTGGGCTGTGGGAGGGAGGTCAGCAGCATGACGACGCTGGTGATGACCATTACAGTAGCTGACGCTGGCTGGTGCTTTACTGTGGCCTGGACGCATGAGTTATTTCAGTTCATTTACCTTCAACCCTGTTCAATATTATTATTATCTCCATTTCAGAGATGAGGAAACTCTGGCACAGAGTAAGTCGTGTAACGTCCACCAGAAAAGGAGACAAGGAACGTGGAGGCCAGGGAGGACCACGCCCCTTCCCCGCCCCGGCCTCGGGCAGGAGCGGCCACACTCTGGGGGGACAGGGAAGCTGCCGTTGTCGGCATCTCCGCAAGAACCACACTCCGATACCTCTGGTCTCCTGACTTAGAGGGTCCTTCAGATTCCAACGGTGTTGGGATTGACAAGAGGGCCTCTGAGGCACCAAGGGTGGGGCCCTGACCCAAGTGGACTAGTGCCCTTATAAGGAGAAACCATAGAGCCCCCACGTCCCCCGTGCTCCCACCAAGCAAGGGCCGTGTGAACACACAGGGAAGGGAGCAGGTTCTCACCAGGAACCACATCCGCCATCACCTTGACCTTGAATTTCCAGCCTCCAGAGCTGTGAGACATAAACATCTGTGGTTTAAGCCTCCAGTCTGCAGTATTTTGATATGGCAGCCCGAGCTAATACAGATTTTGGTATTAATTTGGTTATTAATATGGATTTGGGGATTGCTACACTAGGGCAGGGAAATGACTTTGTAGGAAGGATCCAGGCCTTGGAGGAACTGCATTGAGGTCTGGATGATGGCAAGGGCGCAGTCAGAGGCAGAACTGACGGTCGCAAAGGACTCCTCGTGTGCCAGCAGTCACCCCGATCCTGGACCCTACTGTGGGCCAGGCCCTGGGCAAGCACAACGGTCACACACCTCCCATGCGGTCACATGCTGCCCGGTGGGAGCCATCGCCCACCACACAGGCCAGGGAACAGCCCACCCCAGGCAGGTGCCAGGCAGATGTGGGCTCTAGAGACTCCTGCCTCTGCCCACCCCAGACCCCATGGGCACACCATCACCCAAGCTAAGCCACCCCCGACCCCTCACTCTCTCTCTCTCTGCTGCTCTTGTCCTAAACATCAGGCTGGAGACCAACTCCCGCAAGCCTGCCCAGCCCTCCTCCCCCTGCTGGTCTGAGCCCGGGGATCCTTGCCGCACCACACTAAGGACACTGCACCGTCACCCGTGCTTCCCTTGCTCTTTCAGCCTCCTTGAGGGCAGGTGATTATCGCTGTGTCCCCGGAGCCTGTGACAGTGCCCGGCAGGGAGCAAGTGCTTCGTATGAGAATCTGCCTATTAACCCTGATTATTGTACTAACGCTATCCGGGCTGCTTAGAAGAGGCACATTTCAGACAAGGTCTCGTGTCCGTGCACTTTCACAAACTCCAGGCTTTTACGGCGCTCCAACCAAAGAGAACGCGTCCCTCTTCTCTACTAGAATGCCTGTGACTCCTTTAAGACTCAGCCCCCCTCCTCGTGGAGGCTCCTAAACACTTGGTTTCCATCACAGCACGTCAGGCACTATGGGTCTGGTCCCCAGGCCGTGAGCTCCTGGAGGACAGTCATCGCTGGATGCCCAGCACCCAGCACACTGCCTGGTACTCGACGGCCAGGCACGCGTGTCTGATGAGTGAGACAAGGAGACGGTGAAGGTCTCCCGACAGAAGCCTCCAGAAACCTCTGGTTCGTGACTGTGAGTTCTTCCACCTCCTCTTCCAGGTGGAAAGCACCAGCCCCAGCTCCAGACACTGCCCCCTCCCCGCAGCCCCAGCTCACGCATCCAAGGGCCTTGCCGTCTCTGCCTGAGGACGCCCTCAGCCTTAGAAAGCGGCAGCCCTGGGCCCTCCTGTGCTTCCAGGACCGCAGCCTCCGCTCCGCCTGCCCCGGAAATGACAGGCTCCCGTCCCCTCCCCTCTCCCCAGCTGAAGTCCGGAAGCCTGGTCTCGAGGGAGCAGTATGGGGCTTGCATCAAGGGCCTGTGAGGTCAGACCACAGCCCGGGCAGGCTCACTTTGAATCAAAACACGCTGTACACAGGCGGTTGCCCTTGAGCAACAATGATGTCATCTAAGAACCAAAACAAGGCCTTCCCGGCAGCGGAAGAAAGAAGGACCTGTGACCACATGGGCGGCGGCCTGCTGCCCGGGCAGCCAGACGGGCCTTCAGGTGGTTCTGACTCTGCGCGCTCAGCCTCTGCCGCAATCAGAGTCTGTGTCCTTCCACGCTCCAAGCGCAGCGAGAGGCAGAGAACCAACAGAAACAAAAGGTGCCCAGGCAGAGCAGAGAGCCGACAGGTGAGAAAACCAAGACCCAGGGAGGCGAACTGCCAAGGTCACAAAGGACCAAGCCTGACTGTTCCGAGGCCAGTACTGCTGGCCCTCCAGCAAACACAGCCCAGAAGACTTGGGGGTACCCTCAGGGACATCAGATTAAAATCCCACCTGCTGGGGGCAACACTGAGTTTCTCCAGTGAATTCTCTCAATCACTAGTTCCCTGGGTGATCTGCAGAAGAAAACTATTTCCCCATCCGGATAATATCAGGAAAGCCTGAGACAAACTGTCTCAAAGGCCTCTTGACTGCAGTACTTTTCAGAGCCTTTACTACGCGTGCATGAGCAATGTTCAGCAACCGGCCATGAGCTCTGCCCTAGCGTCCTTGACCTTTGTTCGCACAGGGCTGGGGTACGGGACCAGCTGGAAGTTGTGGGCACCCAACTCCCAGGCGGCCTAGAGATAATGGAACACATACGAACAAATGAAGCTGAAATCCCACCTCCTGAGAGGAGAAGCAGCGGCTCTTAGAGTCGTGCCATTTGGACTGGGAATGGATACGATGTAATAATAACATCTAATTTTAACTGACGTGAATTTTGAATAGAATGTAAGCATTTTGATCATTATTGTAATGTGAGCTCAAATCCTAGAATCCTCAGGACCAGGTTTTTATGTAGAAAAGTAGCTCTAGGCCCTAAGTCTGCGCTTCAGTCTAGGGCCCTATGAGTTACCTGCTGGGAAGTAAGATCAGTTCATCAATTGAACAAAATAATTTTTTTTGATTAGCCTCGGCAAGAAATCTCAGTGTAACTAACAGATTGCATTTGGGAAGGCATTTTGGTGACTTCTGATCTGTAAAGATTTGTATTCGTCCTAAGAGGATCTGCTGGCTTCAATTCCACCAGTCTGAGCAGGCTGGAGAAAAAACCAAAGCAAACGACACCTTCGAACAGGGAAACCAGAAATGGCCTGTTTGAGCACAGGGACTCTCCCAGAAGGGGCCTGAGAGAAGAGGGCTCCCTGTATGAGCCAGCCCCCAAGAACAGGCAGGAGGACGCTAGGGACAGCCACAGCAAGAAGCGAACCACAAGCCAAAAGACGCCCAAGTTGATCTTGAACTCCAGGGTCAAGGCATTCACCACTCCAGGAGACATGCAGTGCTGCATGCCTTGCCTCCCTCGAGGCAAGGGAGATGCAAGGAAGAGCGGGGAAGGAAAAACAGTTGCTATCTGTGTTATATGGATATCGTGACCACGCTACGAGATTGTCACTTGAGAAATCCATCGTCACCTGATCACCGTATCCCTACAACCAGACTGAGATTCCACCTTCCCGGGGACATGCGGGTGACACACTGAGCATGCACACAACAAACAACGCACAACCTACTCTTTAAACATTTCATTTTCTCCTTCAAACCTGCAACGTAATAAGGTGGAGTTATTAGACTGCATTAACATACAAAACTAAGTTCAGATTTGGGAGTACGAACATTTCCATGTATCAGTTAAAACAAGCAAAGAAAAAGCTTTCGAATGTTCCCAGGAGGGAATTCCCTGGCGGTTCAGTGGTTAGGACTCCACGCTTCCACTACAGGGGGCACGAGTTCGATCCCTGGTCAGGGAGTTAAGACCCCGCATGCCACATGGCGGCCAAAAAAAAGAAATGTTCCCCGAAGGGAAAAGACTTTAATTTATATGTAATAAATGCTATAAATAAATATTAAATATAGAATATATGTTCTCATTTTCAGTATACTTATGCATAGAGTCATAGGTCTAATTATCTCTACAGATGCTGAAACACCTAATTCCAAAGCCTCAGAGTTTTTTTTTTGTTTTTTTTTTTCCGGTACGCGGGCCTCTCACTGCTGTGGCCTCTCCCGCCGCGGAGCACAGGCTCCGGACGCGCAGGCTCAGCGGCCATGGCTCACGGGCCCAGCCGCTCTGCGGCATGTGGGATCTTCCCGGACCGGGGCACGAACCCGCGTCCCCTGCATCGGCAGGCGGACTCCCAACCACTGCGCCACTAGGGAAGCCCAGCCTCAGAGTTCTTTGTCTTGCACGTTTTAAGTGCACTCAAATTGTTTGTACACTAATTCATGGACCAAAACATCCTTGGAATCTAAAGATTTACCCTGTTTGCATAGGGGAGACAGAACGCCAAAGGCAAACGTGCTACCCAAAGTGTTTTTGGTCCATCTCTCCTCTGCCTACTGCGCACAACTAAAGAATCCAGTCTGAGGCATTCCCAGCAATGGAGGCATTTTTCAGCCTCGTTTGGTGAAAGGGATAAATCGGTTGGGGGGTGGGGACGGAATACTCCATGCGGGATCAAGTGGAGGCTGATAGACAAGGTGGGTGAGCCAACCAACCATTAAACCTCATTGAACCCATTTTCATTTCAAATTTCACTGAGGAATTCAGCTACAGGTAAGAAATGTCAGATGCTTTAGAAATGAGACAGCAGGATTATAAGCTTGTAAAGGGGCACGTCTTCCAAACAGCGGTGCCGATGTGTCAGTCTGGAGCCTCCGTGGTACCTGCATCATTTCAGCCGCCACTGTGTGGTCACATCTGAGGCCACTGATGGACCAGAATGGGCTGGGAAAGCACCGTCATAAACGCACTTCAGGAACCTACCTCCATTGGCCAGGAGGTTCTCCTGGACCTTCCCCTTTGCATCCTCCATCACTTCCACCACACTCTGGGCCATTCTCTTTATGAGGCTTTGGGGAAAGAACGAAAAGCCAGTTAGAGTAGGAAACTGCCCTCAGAATACTCCCACAATCTGCTGGCGGCAAAAGGACCAGAGTCACCCTTTGGGAGAACAATCCGGCAATACGCGTGGAGAGACGCAAAATGCTAACCAGTATTTAAACCAGTGTTTCCACTTCTGGGAAACTATCTTAAGGAAACAGGACAAACAGAAAAAGCTTTCTGAATAAAAAGATGTTCTTCGCAGTAACGTTGCTGACGGCGAAAAACTGGAAGCCACTGGAAGGTTTGACAATAGCGGATTGTTTAAGTGAAGGACGGTATACCCAGCTGAGGGGTTATTAGCAGCCACTGAAAATAGGTTTACAAGGAATTTCTAATACCGTGGAACAAGGCGTGCATTATAATGTTACGTGGAAAGAAAATAAGATACAGACTTATACAGACAGTATGGCTGCAGCTATGTGGAAATGCTCTTCCTACTTTACATATTTTCTGTTCTAATCCAGTATTGCTTTTATAATTAGAAAATTAAAACTTTCTAAGTCTTCAGAAAACATACTGAAGGCTCCAGAAAGTACGAGAAAGGAAAGGAAAGTATGAGACTTGGAGGCAGAAGGGCTCAAGTTCACTGTGGCTCTGCCAAATGTATGACTCTGGCCAAATTTATTTCATCTCTTTGAGCCTCAGTTCTCTTCTCTGTAAAACGGGATGATACCCATTTTGCGGGATTGTTGTAAATATTAATAGAACTAATCAGGCAGGAGTGTCTGGTGGCAGAGTGTCCACTCCTGGAGGCCCATCAGTTAGAAGTCCAGCTGGCAGCAGGCCAACCAGGATCAAAGTCCTTAAAAGCTCTGATGATCTACATCTTTGCCTCAGGCGCTCTCTACTCATTCTCCTGGCTCCCAGGAGGGAGCAGGTGTTTGCAGGCAGGAGGATGAGGTCACTGAATTCCAAATGGAGAACACGGTTTTCTGCTGATGCAGACACTGGCCATGTGGCCACTCAGAGCGTGGAGCCCAAGGGCCTAGGGCCCCACACAGAAAACTGAGGCAGAGGGCACTGAAAGGCCCCAGCTTAAAGAAAGAGAGGGAGAGAGGGAAAGACGGAGAGAGGGAAGGAAAAAATGACGGAGTAGGCAGGGAGAGCAACTTGTTTTCGCATCTAACTTATGTATGTTCGTGACCATAAACTGAAAAATGCAAGTATAAAGTAATTAACAAAAAATGAAGGGGCTTTCCTGGTGGTGCAGTGGTTGGGAATCTGCCTGCCAATGCAGGGGCATGGGTTCGAACCCTGGTCCAGGAAGATCCCACATGCCGTGGAGCAACTGAGCCCATGCGTCACAACTACTGAGCCTGTGCTCTAGAGCCTGCGAGCCACAACTACTGAGCCCACGTGCCACAACTACTGAAGCCCGCGTGCCTAGAGCCCGTGCTCCGCAACAAGAGAAGCCACCGCAATGAGAAGCCCGAGCGCTGCAATGAACAGTAGCCCCCGCTCGCCGCAACTAGAGAAAGCCCGTGCGCAGCAACAAAGACCCAACGCAGCCAAGAATAAATATAATTAATTAATTCATTAATTTTTTAAAAAAATGAACAACCACAGTCTCCCACCCAAAAGGAAACACGTGCTTTGAAATCTGGCATATTTCCAAATACTTAACACTTCCACAGTTTATATTAAGTTGAGGTTCTCTTTTGTTTACCAAGTCCTCTATCACTGTTACTGAAACATCACAAAAATTCTCGAATTTTTGTGATGATTATCATCCCATTTTACAGATGGGCGACTGTGGCCCAGAGGAGTCATTTGCCTCCCAACTACCCAGTTTGTCTGTGGACCCCAAGGCTCTAGGCCACCTGGGCTCAAATCTCCACAAATGTGTTGGCGTTTCTTAGGATAGCAGCTCTGCATCTTATTAATGACAACGGGGCAAGTCACCTCGCTAATCTCATTCTGTTTCCTTGGCAAAATGGGGGTGACGTTCCTCATCTCACAGAGTTCGGTGCGATGCATATCAAGAACCAGGCCCCCGGGAGCTTGTGGTAGGTACCTTCAGATGAGCTCTCGGCAGCCTGATGGAGGCGTCTGGGCTCTCTGCCCTCTGGTTCCCCAGTAGATTCGATAGGAGACGGTGAGGGCAGGGGTAGGGGGTACAAATCTGGTTCCCTCCCAGTTCCAGTAACCTATCTCTCCTCATCTCCTATAGCCTAGCGGTGTGGCAACCTCTCTGCGTCTACCTGGGTTCCTGTACCGTTCCTCGTGCTTCTCAACAGCCCTCATACAACTACACGCTCCTTTCTGAATAGACCTTTCTCAGATCATGCTAATTGGAGTGTGTCTTCTGTTATTTGTTAGAACCCTGACCCTATAAATTCAGTCGCTCATTCACTCATTCATTTAGCAAATTCCAGACATTAATCAACTGTGTGCCAAGCACTGATTAGAGTGCCGTGAACCTAGATGCTATGCACAAAGCAGCCCCTGCTCTCAGAGAGCTTCTTTCTAATGCTGTCAAGGGCTCCTCTTTATCATTATTATAGCGACACATGCAGGTTGCTGTCTCTCATTACCATATCCTCTGTCACATTTTGAGTAATTTCTTTACGTGAAGGAAGTAGTAACTGCAGCCCCAATGGCAATGCCTGAAGCATAGCAGCTGTTCAGGAAATGTTTTCTGAATGAATAAACAAATGTCATAGCACCTAAATAACAGACATGCTTCCTTCCTAATCGACCTAAAAGCAGAACTCCCTCGTCATTCTGTTAATGACTCTTTGCTGTTCCCAATTCTAGCCTCCAAGAAATGTTTAACTCTAACAAGCATGGAGGCACACCTGCCCCTAGGTGTGTACACCACCACGGAACATCTCAGAATAGCACAGTCTGACGAAGCTTAATTGCTGGAAAACTTGCTTGTTGCACATAACAAAAATTCCCTGACTTACTGTGATCATTAACTACAGTCATCCGTGAATTGTGGTATGACAAAATCAGAACATTTTTCTCATTGAAAGGAATCTAAGAGTCTAGATGCTGTTTTAAATTTACTTTTTTCACTTTACAGTTCATTGTGAAAACCTTTACACGTCACGGTAGAGCTTCCTCGTTCCTTTCATTGACTGCATAGCATTTCATTGCAAGGTTGTATCATAACTAATTCTCTCGATTGAACGTTTGGGTTGTTTACGCTTTGAATGATTTTGCAGCAAAACATATATGTTGCCCATTTGTGCAGGCACATATGTAGGATAAATCGCAGAGGAGTAACTACTGGAATACAGGGTGTGAGCACTTGCAGTTTTAACAGATAAGGTCAAATTATCCGCCAAGTATACAGAGCCAATGTACCCTCCCACCAACAATGGATGAGAGTGCCTGCCTCCTAAATCCTTGCTAATGTGACGGATCATGGATCTTTTTAATCCCTGCCAATCTGATAGCTGAAAAGTTCTATCTCACTGGTGCTCCGACTTGCATCTGTTTGATCATCGATGAGGCTGGACATCTTTTGATAGGTTTATTAGACTCTACTGATGGCTATCTTCTTCTGGTAATAGAGTGTTCATATCTTTCACTGGTTTCTCGTCATTTTTTTTTTAGAAAAACATCGATTTGTAAGGGCTCTTAGGTGCTTTGGGGACTCAATTCTTGAGACGCTCTTTTGAGCTAGATAACATCCCCACTCTGAAGATGAAAAAATTAAGACTTAAAGAGCTAAAAGTCCCCCTACAGTGAGTTATAAGTGTCAGAGCAGAAGCTGAGCCCAGATCTACATGACTCCAAAGCCATGCTCTTCAGTGCTTGTCTAAACTAAACTCTGGCTCCCACCTCTAACACAAAAGCTTATACTAACCCACAAGGGAAGATATAGAAATCATATTTTTAATTAAAAAAGCAAATTGCAGATGGTGTGCAACCTTGATTGGCGTTTGTTTACACTGAGGCACCCGACAAAATTCATCAACCTGTTCATACAAGATGTACACATTTCACTGTATGTACATTTTACCTTATAAAAAAATTTTTTGATGGCCAACAGGCACATGAAAACATGCTCAATATCACTAATTATTTGAAAACTGCAAATCAAAACTACAATGAGGTATCACCTCACACCAGTCAGAATGACCATCATGAAAAAGTCTACAAATAATAAGTGCTGGAGAGGGTGTGGAGAAAAAGGAACCCTCCTACACTGTTGGTGGGAATGTAAATTGATATAGCCACTGTACAGAACAGTATGGAGGTTCCTTAAAAAACTAAAAATAGAGTTACCATATGATCTAGCAATCCCACTCCTGGGCATATATCCAGAGAAAACTCTAGTTAGAAAAGATACATTCACCCCAATGTTCATAGCAGCACTGTGTATAAGAGCCAAAACATGGAAACAAACCCAAATGTCCATCGACAGACGAGTGAATAAAGAAGACGTGGTACATATATACAATGGAATATTACTCAGCCTTGAAAAAGAATGAAATAATGCCTTTTGCGGCAACATGGATGGACCTAGAGATTATCATACTAAGTGAAGTAAGTCAGAGAGAGAAAGACTTATATGTGAAATCTAAAAAAATGATACAAATGAACTTATTTACAAAACAGAAACCGACTCTCAGACATAGAAAATGAACTTACGGTTACCAAAGGGGACAATGGGGGGGGAGGGGAAAGATAAATTAGGAATTTGGGATTAATATACATAAAATAGATAAACAACATGGACCTACTGTAAAACACAGGGAACTATATTCAATATCTTATTGAATAACCTATAATCACCATTACATTAACCTATAATGGAAAAGAATCTGAAAAAGAATATATATATATGTATATATATAAAACTGAATCACTTTGCTATACACCTGAAACTAACACAACACTGTAAAATAACATTCAATTTTTAAAAATTGGTAAAACAAAGAAAAGAGAAAATTTTTTTTTACAAGATACTATCTTTGTTTTTTTTTTTGGCCACACAGCATGTGGGATCTTAGTTTCCCTACCAGGGATCGAACCCATGCCCCCTGCATTGGAAGTGCAGAGTCTTAACCACTGGACCGCCGGGGAAGTCCAACAGATACTATCTTTTTTTTTTTTTTTTTTTTGTGGTACGCGGGCCTCTCACTGCTGTGGCCTCTCCCGTTGCAGAGCACAGGCTCCGGACATGCAGGCCCAGCAGCCATGGCTCACGGGCCCAGCCGCTCCACGGCATGCGGGATCCTCCCGGACCAGGGCACAAACCCGTGTCCCCTGCATCGGCAGGTGGACTCTCAACCACTGTGCCACCAGGGAAGCCCTATAATCCCACTTTAAAAAATTATATGTCAGTATACACCTAAACAAGAATCCTGAAAGAAAAGACACCAAACTGTTAACACTGGTTACCTTTGTGGGTACAAGAACAGCACTTTTCCCTTTCTATGTACTTCTGTAATGTCATGCTTGAATTAAGACATAATGTTACTTTTGTAAGTAGAAAACAAAAGAAACGAAATAAATAATAATATAATAATTAAATAAATAATAACGAATAAAAATAAATAAACATAGCAGCATTATATACAAGAGCCAAAAGATTGAAGCAATCCAAGTGCCCGTTGGTGGATGAATCGCTAAACAAAATGTGGTATTACCCATACAGTGGAATAATCATGCAGCCTTAAAAAGGAAGGAAATTCTGCTGCCTGATACAACATGGATGAACCTTGAGGTCATTATGTTAAGTGAAATAAAAAGAGAAACACTGTATAATTACACTTAAGTGAGGTACCTAGAGTCAAACTCATAGAAACTTAAGTAAAATGATGGTTTCCAGGAGCTGGGAGGAGGAGGGAATAAGGAGTTAGTGTAGTGTAAAATGGATTAGCAGAGCTTCAGTTTTGCAAGAGGAAAGAGTTCTGAGAGTGAATGGCAGTGATGGTTGCACAACAGTGTGAATGTACTTAGTGCCACCGAACTATTTTAAGAATGGTTAAAACGGTGATCAGTAGGAGAGAATTCCAGGACGATGGTAGAGTCAGAAGCACCAGGATCCTGTCTGCCCACCTAGACAACAGTGGCACTGGCAGAGTCTATCTGCTGTTCTGTGACTGTTTTGGAGCTCTGGAGCCTATTGAAGGCTTGCAACTGCCGGGTGGAGGCTTGAACCATAAAACCGCAGTCAATCTGGGTCAGTTTCAGCTCTTAGCTCAGTAGCAGCCATCCCTCCCCACGCCCAGCCATGGCAGGCAGCCCTGTGTTCCTGGAGCAGCTGATACAGTTTGCAGGAGCCAGGGTGGGCAAAGGACCCTGTCCTCCAAACAGTGGAGAATCTGCTCTGACTGCTGCTTCTGAGCACAGAGGCACAGACGAAGAGGTGGGCAGCCATTGCTGCCACCTCCCCACATCGTTGCGAACCCCCCTCCTTCTAGCTGTAGTGACTCCCAAGGGATTTAAAGGGTCAGTGCCCACTTTTCCTCCCTTCTTTTCTCTTTTTTTCCCATTTTTGGGAGCCGGACATTAAGACTAGGACATTCAGAAAAAACTGTGCACATGGGGGAAATTAGAAAATGGCTGTGCATGTCCAGGGAAAGCCTCAGAAAAGACTTAAGGGGACTTTAAGTTTACACCTCAGGCTGGTCCTTGGCACAGAGACAAACTACAACAATAATTTTTTTTTTTTTAATAATAAGCAAAAACAACAAAACCCAGCAAATCCTGGGGAAGGTGGAGGATCTGATCTCCAGAGTTACCACATTATTAGATTCAAATGTCCAGGGCTCAACAACAACAAAAGAAATCACAAAACATACAAAGAAACAGGAAAATAGGGCCCATTCAAAGGAAAGACATATATCAACATAAACTGTCCCTGAAAAAGATCTGATGGCAGATCTACTAGACAAAGACTTTAAAACAATTGTCTTAAAGATGCTCAAAGAACTAAAAGAAGATGCAGAGAAAGTTAAGAAAACGAAGTATGAGCACACTGGAAATATCAATAAAGAGATAGAAAACCTAAGGAGAAACCTAAAAGAAATTCTGGAGCTGGAAAGTACAATAACTGAAATAAAAAATTCACTGGAGGAATTCAAAGGCAGATTTGAGCAGGAAGAAGAAAGACTCGGTGAATTGAGGACAGGACATTGGAAATTACTGAGTCTGAGGAACAGAAATAAAAAGATAGAAGAAAAGTGAACAGAGCCTAAGGAACCTGTGGGACACCATCCAGTAGACCAACATATGCATTGTGGTAGTCCCAGAAAAAGAAGAGAAAGGAGCAGAGAGAATATTTGAGGAAATAAGGATAAGGCTGAAAGACGTATACTTCTTGATTTCAAAACTTACTACAAATCTACAGTAATCAAAACAGTGTGGTACTAGCATAGACATACATATAGACCAATGGAATAGAGACCCCAGAAATAAACTCTCACATATATGATCAAATGATTTTTCACAAAGGGGCCAACAGCATTCAATGAGGAAAGGACAATTATTTCAACAAACAGTGCTGGGAAAACTGTAAAAGAATGAAGTTAATTTAACCCCTTACCTAACACCATATATAAAAATTAACTCAAAATGGATCAAAGACCTAAATGTAAGACCTGAAACCATAAAATGCTTGGAGTAAATCACAAGGCAAAAATTTAATGATATTGGACTAGGAAATGATTTCTTCAATATGACACCAAAAGCACAGGCAAAAAAAGAAAAAAAATACAAGTTGGACTTGAAAAATTTTAAACAGTGCATCAAAAACACTATCAACAGGATAAAAAGGCATCTCACAGCATGAGAGAAAAAAATTGCAAACCATCTGATAAGGGATTAATATTCAGAATATATAGAGAATCCCTAAAAATCACAACATAAAAACATACAACTTCATTCAAAAATGGGCCTAGGGCTTGAATAGACATTTCTCCAAAGGAGATGTACAAATGGCCAACAAGCCCTGAAAAGGGCTCAAAATCACCAGCCAACACTAATGGCGATGAGGTCTGGTAAAATGCTTGGCAGAACAACAAAAAGTCACCCATAAACATCAGGATAAAAGCTTAACCTCACTTGCTGTGATAAAGCATTTTTCACTTACCAGATGGGCACAGTAAAAAGATTTATAATTTCAGCACTGGCAAGTACTCTAGGAAATGGGAATACCAATGCCCCGTTGACGGCGTGTCAAATGAATAGCTTTACAAGAGAGTATTTTCAGAATATCGATCAAACGTTTTTAACACACAGATATTTTTGCCCAGCAATTCTACTTCTAGGAATTGGCCCTTCTGATACGCTGGCTCCTGCACAAAAAAACGTATACACAAGGATGTGGGCTGTGGCATGGTCTGTAATTGCAGAAGACAGGAAGTCATCTCAATGTTATCAATAGGGGACCCAGCTGATATAATGGATCACCAAGGAATCTCTAAAAAACAATGAGGCAGAGGGACTTCCCTGGTGGTCCATTGATTAAGACTCAGCACTTCCACTGCAGGGGGAGCGGGTTTGATCCCTGATTGGGGAACTGAGATCCCGCATGCCACGCCGCATGGCCAAAAAACTAAAAACAAACTAACAAACAAAAAGCAATGAGGGAGGTACCTCAGATTGCCACGAAAGGTTGTACATCACGGAATAAAAGGAAAAAAGGCAAATAATAAACAGTATCTATAGTTATGACCACATTTTTGTAAAAAGCAACAGACATAAACACTCAAACTTGTGTTATGTATAGAAAAGTCTATAAAGATTCACAATAAATTGTGGAAATGGTGTCCTTTGGGGAGTGGGACTGTAGAGGTGGAATTTGGACTTAAAAAAACCAGCATGATTATGTATTAATAATAAAAAGACCAATAATGGTCTTGCAAATACACAAAGCAAGAAGCTAATAAAGGAATAAGTCAAAAGCATCTACCTGGGCACAGCCCATTAAGATTTCTTTCAAATTAACTGCTGATACTGTGGCAGTCATCTGGGGAGCCCCCACGGGGAGAATGAGTAAGATGGGGGTGGCGGGGGGAGGCATCACCCAGGCGGGAGGCGGGGCAGGTAGGGAACGGAGAAGGGAGGAGGCCTTCAGGAGCCAAGCAGGCAGAATCCAGAGACCTGGAATGGCAGGGATAAGAGTCAGGAAAGACGGAGATGCCTGTGGCCGAGTATGTGACAGAAACACCCTGTCCTCCCTTTCTACAAATCTCTGGGGCACCTTGAGCACTGCTGATTTCTGCACCCTGGTCTCCAAGGGGGCCCAGAATCCCTGCTGCGCCTTGGGGTATATGAGGGCTCAAGAGCTAAGAGCACAGCTAGGCAGGTGTTTCTGAGATCTCTCTGTCTACCGCCTCTCCTCCTGCAATCTCATCTGGCCGTCTGGCGTGCAGGGCCTCAGGGCTTTTCCAGGCCCAGGTCTGTCGGGGGGGAAGGAGTAGCCGGGGCAGGAAGCCTGCCCCTCACTAGGTGGAAGTGGGCTGATCCCCACTCACCTGAGTCCCCCTGACCCAGGGCTCAAGCACAGAGGAGGTGCTTCCTAAATGGTGTCTCCACGCCAAGCTGTGCACAGCAAAGCATCCCCGTGGGCCACACTTTCATCAGGGCGCTCCGCCTCAGCTGGGCGATCTGTACCCACCTGCCTCTCCCCCTGTTCTGTGGGAAGGGCTGGGTCTCCTACACCCAGTTCTCTCATAAAGAGAGCACGGCTGTCAGGTTCCGAGGTCCTGAGTGCAAGTGTACGGGACATGAAAGAGGGCATCCCCCCTCCCCTGGGTTTTCTGGGTAATTCAGGCAGAGCAGACTAAGGTGGGTCTGGTTTTCTGAAAGGACCCCAAGCCTGGGGGAGAGGGCCAACAGGTGACAGGCAGGGAAGAGGGAGTTTCCATAGGGTCTTAAGCAAGGGTAACAGTGGCTCCATCTAGTGAGCTGCCCTCGGTCCTCAGAAGGGCCCTTGGCACAGATACATCTGAATCCTCAGGACAGAGGAGGAGAAGCCCCCAGGAGCTGAGGAAACAGATTCAGAGAGGCCAAGAAACTCCCCCCGCCCCTGGCCCCTGGCCCTTTACTGGTGGCCGCAGCATCAGCTAGTACCAGTCCTGTACCCCTGCCTCTAAAGCCAGTCTCCATCCTCCACACCAGCTGCTGGCAGCGTACCTGGGATTGACGTGCCCCGCTATGGGGGACCCAAACCCCAAGCCCCTCCCTCAGCGCTAACTGGCCTCAGAGTCAAGGTAAAGGTGCCACCACCGGCCCAGTCTCCCCCTGCAGCCGCACGGCGGCCCTGAGCAGTAAGGTCCAGAAGCTTCCACACAGGTAGGCAGCCTGCTCCCCATGGCTCCTCTGGTGACTCAGGAGCCCCTGGGCACCTCACCCGCTCCTTTGTCTCTCGGCTTCCTCCTCGGCCAAGGGACATGTCCCGCAGCGAAGTCATCAGGAAAATGTGAGGAGAGCAATTCAGTGACTTTCTTTTTAGAAAAACAAGATCCAGTGAGGTCTCTGGGAGGTCCCTGCTCTGGGGACTCTGGCCCCACTTACAGCTTACTTTGAATTCTGCCCTTGATTCTCAGAAACTCGTTTTCAGAAATAGACAAATATTTCCACCTTTAGAGGAATGCCACTCAGTTAAGTCACCCCGCCCCCTGCCACCGTCACTCAGAACAGAACGGGTTCTGGCCAGGTTGGCTTTGTACAGCTCAACTTGCCCACAACACAGCATAGAAATTCTTGGTCATCTCCAAAAAGCCAACCTGCCGGGACTTCCCTGGCGCTCCAGTGGTTAGGACTCTGCGCTTCCACTGCAGGGGGCACGGGTTCGATCCCCGGTTGGGGAACTAAGATCCCACATGCCACCACCAAAATAAAAAAAATAAGAAAAAAAAAAGCCAACCTACCCCCAGAGAAAATTTGCCCCCTAGTGGAACGTGGAGGAGAGGAAGGCTACTTGTTCTGAAGTGGTACTGAAATGCTCTGGGGTCTTTTAGGAATAACCGGGCAGTTAGACCCTAAGCATCAGCACCCATTTGTCTGTGTTCTGGAGAGTTTGCCAAAAGTCAACCCACCAAGCAGCCCGGTCACCACGCCCAACGGCAGGGGCCCCAGGGCTCACAGGTGAAGGGTGTCACCAGACTGGTACCACCCGCAGCCTTCCCAGGGGATGGAGGGGTCAAGGTCAGAAATGGCAGATCACAAAATGGGATGACAGGTGACGCAGGAACACCCGCAAGCGTGCTTGCTTGTGCTGGTGACCCAAGAAATCCACGTTCACACGATCATACATCATTTTCATTTTGCCAGGGACATGAACGACGTTTTTTAAAGGCACTGAATCAACGAGGGTCTGATGAAACAGCACGATCTCGCAACCTCGCTGGAAAACAATTTAGCAATGCGTACAAGCAACTTTAAATATTTCTACACCCTTTGAACCTGTAATTTCACTTTCGGAAGTGCAACTTTAGGAGGTAACCAAAAATGAAGACAAGGATCTACGCTAAGATGCTAATTAGGGTGTTAATTATAGTAGAATCATCTGTGTTTTATTACCATAAAAAATAAAACGAAACAAGCCCCCCCACCCCGGCCATTAAAAAATCTTTAACATTACTTTAGAGCCATGGAAGTATGACCATAACATAATTTGCCCACCCAGAATCACGATATGGGGTCACAGCTGGAAGGGCCTTCAGGGACCAAGGCGAGGTGGGGACTTGCCTGAGGTCACACAGCTCCTCGGGAGCTGACCAGGACAAAAACTAGGCCTCTGGGACAGCTTGACGCTCCTTGGGAGGGGACGGCAATGGGTTCCAATCATCCTTTGGGGATGATGGCGACGTCCTGGAATTAGGTAGTGGCAATGGCTGGGCTACTCTGTAAATATACTAGAGACAAGTGAAGTTTATACATTAAGGGGAGGAATGCTGCAGTGTGGAATTATATCTCAATTTTATAAAAAAATGTCTCGGCCTTTTTCTTGGCTCCAAGGGTGGAGGCCCAGCGTGGAGAATGTCAAGGACTGGTTTGGTCATTTATGCTGGATGTCGCCACCTCCCCCAAAGTTCCTTGGCTCTACCCCCTTTTTTCCCACCACCACTATACTTTACAATTACCAGAAATCTGTCCAAGCCCTGCCCTGGGTCGCTGTCCTAGGCAGGTCATGCCAACTTCGTCCAGGTTTCCTTCAACAGCCTCCACTGTGCTTTCCTTGCCTCTCCCAATCTGGCCTCCTCCTGCCCCTCCGTCCCATGGCAGCCAGAGGGATCTCTAAAAATACACATCTTAGCATGCCATCGCATTGCTTCAACTCAAGAAGTTCAAATATTGACGTTCCAACTCCTCAGCAGAGTTTACAAGGAACACCCCTCCCTGTCGGCCTCCTCTTTCTCCACCCTCTTCCCCTCCTTTGCCCTTCCCAGGCCAGTCTTCTGAAGCTACCTGGATGCTACTCACCCTTTATAACAGCCCAAGTGCCCCCTCCTCAAGGCAAGTCAACCCTAACAAATATTGTACAACGGAGTGTTGGAGAACACCTCCACCCACAACACGTTGCTTCCTCTGCTGCATACCTGAAACTAACACAACACTGCAAATCAACTGTACCCCAATTAAAAAAAAAAAAAGGAACTACCATTAAAAAAAAAATTGTTGCCTCCCGCACTCAGCAAGAACATACTGTATCCGCTATGCACCAGGCGATGTTATGGGAAACAGCGGCGAACAAACAGACCACAGTTGTTGCCCTCAGGGGGCTTACACCAGGACCCTCCCTCCATCATATAAATCATCACACTGCTGAAGTGCTGGTTTCCTCATCGGGTCGCCACTAAACAAACATCTCTGAAAATTTATTACTTGAGCTATCATCAGCTCAAGCAAACATATAGTGGCTCCTAGAAAACACACAGACGCTCAGCAAATCCTGGCTGCCTAGTGGATAAGCGCCTTAGGATGTGAAGCAAGAAATCAGCCCAATGGTCCTCAGAGCCACCACGGTCCCCAGCCTTCCCTGCTTCACTCACGTGCCACCGACAGGATCCAGACGTTTGCTTCACTCTGCTGCCTCATCTCCCAGAACGTGAACTTTTCAAAGAATGGGCATTTCTTTAAAACAAAATCAGTATCCCTTAAGTCTACAAAATAGTAGTACTCAATGCAGCTGTAATATCAAGCTTAGTCCATGGCAAGCGGGCCATGCCCTGGGACACCATGCTTTAGAGGGTCCTAATCTGGCCCTCATCTAAGCCACTACCATCCCACAGGGTCAGGAAGCAATGCAAAGGTTTGAGGGTCAAAGGGGAGGGATGCAATCACACTTTGGGTACCAGGAGCCTAGCTGCCTCAAGGAATAGGTATTTACCCAAGAGAAATGAAAACTATGTCAATACAGAAATGGCACATGGATATTCATAACAACTTAAATAGTCCAAAACTGGAAACCATCTAAATGTCCTCCAATGGGTGAATAAATTGTGGCTTACCCATAAAATGGAATACTACTTGGCAGTAAAAAAAAAAAAAAAAAAAAAAAAGACGATTAATATACACACTACAACATCGATAAATCTCAAATAATGATACAGAATGGAAAAACCAAACCAAAAAAATAGAGTACATACTATATCATTCCATTTATATAAAAGTACTAGGACTTCTCTGGTGGTGCAGTGGTTAAGAATCTGCCTGCCAATGCAGGGGACACGGGTTCGAGCCCTGGTCCGGGAAGATCACACATGCCGCGGAGCAACTAAGCCAGTGCACCACAACTATTGGGCCAGCACTCTAGAGCCCGTGAGCCACAACTACTGAACCCGCATGCCACAACTACTGAAGTCCACACGCCTAGAGCCCGTGCTCCGCAACAAGAGAAGCCACCGCAATGAGAAGCCCGCACACTGCAATGAAGAGAAGCCCCCCACTCAACACAACTTAGAGAAAGCCCGCAAGCAGCCACAAAGATCCAACGCAGCCGAAAATAAATAAATACATAAATCTATATATATATATAAAAAGAGTTGTAAAGCGCGCGCACACTCTTACAGCGACAGAAAGCAGATCAGTGTTGAGGAGGTGACGCAAGGAACTTTCGGGGGTAACAGATGTGCTCTATCTTGACTGTGGTGATGGTTTCACTGATGTATATATGTCAAAACTCATCATTCGAAATGTACACTTTAAGAATTTGCCATTTGTTGTACATCATTTACATCTAAATAAAGCCGTTTAAAAAAAAAAAAGCCTACACTACACTGAGGTACCATTTCTTACCTATCAGGTTCATAAAAAACCCCAAATTTGACAGCATACTTGATTAGAAAGATTGTAGGAAAATGGGGACCCCTTAATTTCATTGTTAATGGAAATGCAAAATGGTCAGAGAAATCTGACAACATCCATTAAAATTACAAAGGCAGGGCTTCCCTGGTGGCGCAGTGGTTGAGAGTCCGCCTACCTGATGCAGGGGACACGGGTTCATGCCCCGGTCAGGGAGGATCCCACATGCGGCGGAGCGGCTGGGCCCGTGAGCCACGGCCGCTGAGCCTGCGCGTCCGGAGCCTGTGCTCCGCAACGGGAGAGGCCACAGCAGTGACCCAGGGATCCAACAATTTGCTTCTGAGAATTCATCCTGCAGATACACCTGTGCAATTATATGTGCAAGGGAATGATGTTGGAGCAAGATTACACCCTACAGCACTGTTGGTAATGATCCCCTTCCCCATAAAAGTAAATAAGGCAAGCGTCCACTTCTAGGCCTGGTTAATAAACTATGATACCTCCCCCATGTGGAATTCAAGGTAGCTTAAAACCGAGAAGGCTCTCTATGTACTGACGGGAAAAATCTCCCAGGATATATTGTTAAGTGAAAAAGAAGCAAGATGTTAAACATGTGGATTACTACTTTGTATTTGAAAAGGGGAGAAATAAAAATCTATGCTGGAATTTGCCTGTATTTGCATAAAGAAGGACCAGAAATGTATCCAAGCAACTCATACAAGCAGCTTCCTAAGTGGGGGCTGAGGAGGGAGTCGGACGGGGAGGGCATAAGGGAAACTGCTCATGTAGAGCCTTTTATATTGTTTTTATCTTTGATGTATGTGAATGTATTACCTGTTCACAAACAAACAAACAAAAAAACCACACACACACAAAAACAAATACAAAAAACTTTGTTGTAAGTTTTTAAATATAAATTTAGAATCCCTGGCCTTAAGACATACTTCCTAGAAGTACGTTAGGATCCAGTGGGCTAAATAGCTGTGTGAGTGCCATTACGAACACCGGTCCTCAAAGTCGGAAGCCCACCTGCCTCAGGATCACCCAGAGGTCCCTTTAAAATGCAGATTCCCAGGCCCTACCCCAACCGGACCCAATCAGCATCCCTGGAGGTGGTGCCCCAGGACCTGTAAATTTTTTACGTTCCCCAGGAGATGGTACAGGTGCTAGAAGAGGAGGCCCACTACTGTGAGATGGACGTGTACCCGGTAAATATTAATTCAGCACACACTCTGAGCCGGGAGCTGCGCACAGAAATACCGTCCCTGTTTCCTTGGGGCATACATTCTACAAGAGACACACAAAGACAAACGAGGAGAGTGTTACACAGTGGTGTGTGGAAGGCAGAGAATTAAAATAGGGTGACCTAGAGGGGCTCGGCTGGCTGGTAGCCCACAGAAGGCCTCTGGAGGGGGTGACATTCCAACTGAGATGGGATGACGACAGGGGGCCCACCCTTCGAAGGGGAGGTGGCAGGTGGCGGGCCTGGGTCAGGAGTTTGGTGCAAAAATACAGAACGAGAAGAAGGTGGTTTGGTTGAAGGCAGGGGAGTGGACGGAAACGGGACAGGTTTGGCAGGCGGAGGCTGCCGGGCTCGGTCCTCACTGGGGTCTCAAGTGGAGGGTCAGGAAGGAGGGGCCCAGACCGTCTGCTCGGTGCCTGGGCCCCGGGAGCCTTTGACTGAGGTGGGAAAGACCACGTAAGAGAAGAATGGAAACATATAAGCTGTCGGTTGAGAATGATATTAACTTCGGACATAAAGCCAATGCCGAAAAAGAACCATTTAAAGCTGCCCCTTAAGCCTCTGAAAATAAGTCTAAGTGGCTGCCATCTATGTAAGGCATGAAGAGTGCTGTGTAGACAGGACTGGGCTGAGGTCTGGAGAACAGTGGAGCCGTGGCTCCCAGGAGCTGATGCAGGTCTAAAATGGAAGGGGGGACTCCCCTGGCGGTCCAGTGGTAGAGAATCCGCCTTCCAATTCAGGGGACGCGGGTTTGATCCCCGGTCAGGGAGCTAAGATCCCACATGCCGCAAGGCAACTAAGCCTGCGCACCACAACTACTGAGCTCGTACTCCTCAACTAGAGAAGAGAAAACCCGCACACCACAGCTAGAGAGAAGCCCAAGGGCCGCCACAAGACCTGACGCAGACAAAAAATTAAGAAAATAAATAAATGAAAAGGTGGGGCCTGATACTACGTCTAACCTCCAAAGAATCACTCTGTGAGTTTCACAATGTTGCCTGAGGCTGGCGCTGGCCCCTGGCCTCCTGCACAGAAATCAACACCCGCCACCCGCTCCTTCCCTGCAGGTGGGACTTCCGCTTTGGTGAGAACTGCGGGAGCTGGTTGGGGGCTGTCAAAGCAGAGGCTATCCCAGCAGGCTTTGAAGGAGGGGAGGAAGGGCAGGGCGGGCGGGAAAGAAGTTAACCACGCCATCTGCCAGGAAGGGAGAGAAGCAGGGGGACCAGTGAAGGCTTGACACACGTCAGCTATGATCCTGCACAGTGACTTAACTCTGAGAGCATCTAGAACGTGGGGATATTCACCCAGTTCCTGGGACTGTGGAAATAGAGAAATGGAAGGCGCCTAATACAGTGCCTGGTATACAACGGGTAATCAAAGGATGGCCCCTAGCAAAACAGGGACGTGACAACCGGCAGGTGGTGTGGACTCAAGACAGGGAACAATATAACAGAGACTCTAGAGAACATCAAGGGGCAACCCTCAGTGGAGTCGTAACTGTCACAGACCTTTATGATCCAGCAGTAAGAGCAGCAAAGTGCATCAAGGTTAGAAACACGGACCCAGCAGATATGAAAATCATCGATACTGTGGGTCCAACAGACATATATCAACTCTATACAATGAAAACCAGAGACCACACCCATCTCAGGCACCCATGCAACACTTAGAAAAAGCAGCAAAGAAAACTTCAAATTCTCAAAGGTAGAAATAGCACTTATTTTATTCTCTAACGACAAAGCAATAGAATTAGAAGTGAAAAACGAAAACAGAAACAACAAAAAAACTCAACAGCCCAGAAATTTTAAAAAGCATTTAAAAACTTGCAGAACATCTAGAAAAAAATGATAATGAAAATTCCAAAAGTTACATAATATGCCGAGAAAAATCCATCGCCTTAAACATTACAGAATGAAACAAAAAAGAACATAAATGAACGCAGCGTGTAACTCAGTTATGTTTCACAGAAAAGAGCAGGAAAATAAACCCAAGCAAAGCAAGAGGAAGGAAACTAAGATAAATGCAGAAATGTGAAAATTAGAAATCAGAAAAGGGTAACTGATTTTTAAATATTGAGAAAAAAGGCTGCTTCTCTTAAAGAGTGATATAGGTAAAACTGCTGGGTAGCCTAATCAAAGAAAACACACACACACACACAAAATGAGAAATTAGCAGAGACAATTATAAAACTCACAACAACATCGAACTCCATGCAAATAACTTGGAAAAGTTGATGGTAATAGATTATTCTCTAGGAAAATGAAATTTACCAAAATCCATACACGTCTTCTCCCAAAGAGAAAACCGAGAGAATACTGGAAATTCAGCAGCAAGCCCCAATATGTCACAATGACATATTTTAAACTTTGCAGAAACGGATCATCCCAGTACCATTTAAAGCAGCTGTTCTCAGCTCGGTGCTTTGTGACCACCTAGAGGGGTGGAATAGGCAGGGTGGGAGGGAGACGCAAGAGGGAGGGGATATGGGGATTTATGTATACATATGGCTGATTCACTTTGTTATACAGCAGAAACTAACACACCACTGTAAAGCAATTATACTCCAATTAAGATGTTAAAAAGAAAAAACTAAAATAAAATAAAGCAGCTGTTCTCAATCACGGTGCCAGGACAAGTAGCGGTATTAGCATCGCCTGAGAACCTGCAGAAATGTAGATTCTCAAGCCTCACGTCAGACCTACTGCATCAGAAATTCTGGAGGGGGCCCAGGACCCTGTTTTACCAAATCTTCCAGATGACTTGACTCACACACTTTGAGAGCCCCTGTTTGACCATGCCATGCCAAGGGCGGTCTGCCGCAGCCCCAGTATCACTGGGAGCCTGGGAAAATGCAGAATCCCAGGCTCAGCCCAGACACACTGAGTCAGACTCTGCATTTTGTCAAGACCCCCAGGGGACTCATGTGTGTGTTTGAGAGGCACTGTCTAGAGCTCTAGCCCAGTGCTGTGCATAGAAATAGAATTGAACCAGACATATAATATAAAAATTTCTAGTAGCCTCATTTTAAAAAGTAAAACAACTAAATTAATTTTAATCATATATTTTATGTAAGTAACCCAATATCCCAAATATTATTATTTTAACAGGTAACCAACATAAAAATATATTGAGATATTCTACATCCTTTTTTTTGTACGTACAGGTTCTTCAAAATCTGATGGGTATTTTAAACTTCACACATCTCGATTCAAACTAGCCACAACTCAAGTGCTTAGAGGTCCCATGTGGTCAGTTGATGTCATTTTGAACAGTGTAGAGAGAATGGAGAAAGAAGGAAAGCTTCCGGAATTCTTCTTACAAAGTCACCACTTTTCTTACGTAATACGGCTTTTTAATTGTGTGCTGTCACACAATAGACCAATTTTAATACTGTGGTTAAGAATGAGGACTCTGGCAGAAACTAACACACCATTGTAAAGCAATGATACCCAGTAAAGATGTTAAAAAAAAAAAATCAAAGGGTTACATTTCAGGAGACAAAGCTTGAGCTAGAATAAAGGAATGAGATTCACAAAGAAAAATAAAAGCATGAGGACTCTGCAGCCAGATTCCCTGGCCTCTAACTTTAGCTTCACCAGTTATTGAAATCTCTGGGCTGTCACAGAGTAGGCATTCAATAAATGTTAACTATCAGTATGTTATGATAACGTTATGATGTTAGTATTATTGTCATTCGTGATTACTGATGCAAAATCTTACAACATTAGCAAACAGAGTTCAACATCCCAAGTAGGGTTTCTCCTTGGAATGCAAGGATGATTCAATAATTATGATATCTATTAATAAATATACCATATTAAGGTCAAGGGAAAAGAAAGAAACAACACAGGACCAATTCATTATATGACACAAAAGGAATTTGAAAAAAAATTACAATACTTATTCCAGATAAACTCTCAGTAAAACAGAAACAGATACTTCCTTAGCATGATAATAGCATATTTAAAAACAAGAGCTCAATGATATTTAATGGTGAGCCACTAAAATTATCCAAATTAAAGGCAGGAACGAGAATACGATGTCCACTACCATCACTGACAAATTAAACATTTTTCTGGGCTACTACCCTCTGCAATTAAGCAAGAAAACAAAATGAGAGAAAAGCAGGGAAAACTGTCACTTACAGACAATATGATCACATGCCTAAAAACCTTAGAAAATGAGCTGAGAAATCATCAGAAACAACAAGGAAATTCCATAAGTTGTCACATCATTAAGTTAATGTGAAAAATCCCTATTTACAAACAATAAGCATTTAAAGAAAAGATCTCATTTACAATAGCAATAAAATAAAACCTGTAACACTTGGGAAAAAAATAAGATATTTTGCAGGACCTTCTGAATAGACCATTAAAGCTTTACCAGAGGAACAAAGAAAAAGAACTAAGTCAATTGAAACATGAACTGTACTCATGGAAACAAAGCGTTAAGAATGTTAATCTCCACGAATTTCAGTGCAATCGAAATGAATCATGAATAGGATCTTTGCAAATCTGTTCGTGCTAAGTAGATATCTCGAAATAAAATTTGTAAATATTGGGTTGGATCGTGAATGTGCATGTGTGTGTGTGTGTGTGTGTGTGTGTGTGTATGTGTGTGTTTCATTTTGTCTTTTTTCACCAGGGAAGGAACCACACAAAATCCTAATAATGGCCACCTATGGGGAGAGTGACGGGTGAAAGTGGAACTTTCAATTTTCTTTTTGTACCTTTTTATACCATTGGATTTTTTTTTAATGTGTAAATATATTACTTTTTTAAAGTGTCAACAATAATTATCTGAGCAATGAATAAAACACAAGTAAGACACCTTTCAAGGTCTGTATTAAAAAATACTATTAAGCTTCCTGCTGGCGCTGGTGGGAGCCACTGAGAGGAAGGGTAGGCACAGATGGACACATGGGTGAATTAGTGAATCTGGTTCCAGGGTCTATTCCCCCTCCACTGCCCCCAGCCCACCCAGCTCTTTCTAGGAACTTCTCTCTGGGCATGTTTCCTCATCTGGAACATGAAGGAGTTCGATCAGATCTCTAAGGACCCGTTCAGCTCGAATATTCCAGGATTCTTTCTTCCGTTCATTCATTCAGCTGGTCTTCTGGAGCTTACAGTCTAGCTGGGAAGACAGACAGTCATCAAACGATCCCACAAGAAAATGTACAAGGCCACCATGGAGGGTGTTATGAGAAGCGGGCGCACTCAGTTGTCCTAGGAGAGGGTCAATCAGCAAGTCTGCAGGCAGGGGGTGTGGGTGAGAGGAGAGTCTGGGGGAGCTGAACAGGATTAGCAGGCGATAACAGAGGCGAGTGGGGCGTAGGGAAAGTTAGTCATTCCAGAGAGCAGGAGGTCAGCGCGTACACGGCGGGACTACCAAGCAGCCCTGAGGACTCACAGCACAACAGCATAAACAGGCATTCGACTGACATTTCTCCAGTGAATCTAAACTGCGTCAATGCAGGTAATCTCATCCTGATGTTCTTGCAGTGACAGAGAAGAGAAGCTTGGGTCATTTTTTTTTTAATTATATTTTTGCTTCTCTTTAGAATGCCCTTAGAAGAACCGACTTCCTAAGACTTGCATCACTAAGCAGACAGCCACACTCGGATATGGAATCTTTGATCAGCCAACCCTCAGTCAACTTCACGGAGCCACGTGGCTAAAGAAAAGCCACCAGCTATTCCGCAAGCCAGGTAATGCACTCAGGGGCAGCTGACGGTCACCAAAGTACCAGAGAAACTCATGAGGTGCCTCTGACAGCCGAAGCGCCAGTGAAATGTAATATTTTAACCAGCACTGCAAAACAGGCTAAGATACTGGGAAGGACTCAAATGTAGAAGAGGAAAAAAAAAGGGAGGGAGGGCTCTTTTAAAGGTAAAATCATTTGGTTTCTCAAAAGTTCATTAATTACAGTGCAAATAGAGTAAATTACCGAAGACAGCATGGGGGGATAAACCAAAAACAAAAGGAACGCTCCAGTAAGCAAAGGCTGCCTTCCAGCTACGTGGAAAAACACTCCAGTGCACCGAGTAAATAAATAATAAAAGGATGTGGAAACAATACACCTTGAAAACTCCTGATCCTTCTCTGTTCTCCTGGCCAGTAGCAGTGCTGACAGGTTTATGCTGTGCGGGTTACATACCCAGCTAGGGTTTATTTATCCAATAACACCTGCGTCGTTTTAACTGAAGCTGATCTCTGTATTTTATTAGCGTATCCCATTATTTTACCCCAAGCTCCAGCATTAACCCCCCAAACAAAAGTTATCTGACCCCTAGACTAGATAAATGCTAGAAATAAGAATTTCAGGGTGTCCAGACCACACCGCTTTTCTTCTCCCCCTGAGAGGAAGGCTCTTGGGAATATACACCCACAAGGAAAAAATAAAACAACGCACAGTGATTTTCATTCTTCCATACCTCACCCTGTTTAAAAAAAAACCAAAAAACTCTTTAATTCATTCGGGTGTTATCTCTTTCACAATTACAGCCTTAATTTGGCTTACTCACGCATTTTCTTAAACACGAGTAACTTGTGCAACCGATAGCTACGGGACAAAACACAAACGCTTAGTGAAAAAAACAAAGAAACAAACAAAAAAGGAAAGTGGAAGTGATAATAATCCAAGATCACAGAATTTTATTAGAGGTAGAGGGGGCTTTGGTGAATAAGAAAGAGGTTAAGGACTTGCACCAGGGAAGAAAACTGGTAGCAAAGAAAGGTCTAGAAAAATAAAAATGCTGACTAGCTGTCATTTCTGCAGCAGGCCTGAGAACAATTCACACTTTTCTTTTTTTTTTTAACAATTCGCTCCCCTGAAGCCAACACTGCTGCACCTCACCGCATAGCCTCGTCCTGGGTTTTGTCAGGGCTGCCGAAGAAAGGCATCTCCAGCCCAGGACAGTGGGCTGGCCTCCACGGTATCCGTTAGACCCACCTCCCCAGGGGGCAGAGCAGCCTAAGAAAGGAGCTGATACTTAGGGGTCAAGCCACTTTTTCTTGGATGTTAATTTTTCATAGAACACTTCCTGGGATTTGCTCATTCCTGATTCAACATGATTTCACTCCCCTTCATTGTTCCCTGAAAGCACAGAGATGATCACTACTGTCCCATTTCATAGATGAGAAAGGTGAAGGTTAGTTTTCTTTCTCGAGGACTGTGAGCTACAAACTGCTTGGTGATTAGGATTTGCCTTTGTGTGGTTAGTGCAACATCCCACATAGAGCAAAACGTTACTAACAAAGGATTCTTTTTATTCTTAGGCGATGAGTGGCTGAACAGCAACTGGAACACAGAAAACTTAATTTCTAGCCCGTGGCACCAAGCTGCAGACTAGAAACCTCAAAGTATGATCACTAGAACTCCTCATTATACAATTTCCATAAAAATGCATCGGAGAAGGCAGTAGCACGCACATCACCATTCCACTGAGAAGGTAAAAGGCACGTGTCCACAGGCCCTGAAAAGAGGAGACCCTCTATTTAGGGTCAGGCAGTCAAACCCTGGTCTCCCCTCATGCAGATGGGGAGGTGCATGCCTTGGCCCCTGAAGACTCTTTCCTCACCTATCTCACCTGTATTTTTCTTAAAACCAAGTGAAAACACTTGTTAAACAAGTTTCATCTTCACCAAGACAAGGAAGTATTATTATTTAAAATCTACCTAAAAGGTAAATTATGGCAAATCCATATGGTATAATATTACAGTGGACTAGGTAACGGTGAGATCCAAAGAACAAGATATGAAGGGAAAAGCAAGTTACAAAATATGTGTAATATGGGGACTTCCCTGGTGGCACAGTGTTTGAGAATCCGCCTGCCAATGCAGGGGACGTGGGTTCTAACCCTGGTCCGGGAAGATCCCACATGCCACGGAGCAACTAAGCCCGTGCGCCACAACTACTGAGCCTGCGCACCTAGAGCCTGTGTTCCGCTGCAATGACAAGCCCGCGCACCACAATTAAGAGTAGTAGCCCCTGCTCGTCGCAACTAGAGAAAGCCCGTGCGCAGCAACAAAGCCCCAACGTGGCCAAAAGTAAATAAATAAATTTATTTTTAAAAAATGTGTAACATGAAGTCACCTTTATTAACATATGTATGCATAAATAATACTTATGTATAGAAAAAGCTGGACGTACATACTGCAAATAAAACAAATATAGCGTATCCAGTTATCTCCGCATGGCATATTTACAAGTGATTTGTATCGTATGATTTGTATTTTCTTTTTTATGCTTTTCTATGATCTATAAATATTTTCCAATGTTTATGTACCAGATTTGTAATAATTTTTTTAAATAAATGATTTGAAGACTAAAATATCCTCATATACTTTTGGTGGGAGTACACATAGGAACAACTTCATGGAGGGGTAACATGGACATATCTGTAGATGTTTACAAGCAAATACTCCTTGATGCAGCATTTCAACTTTTAATTATCCCACTCCTACATGGGCACAAAGAAGTACAAAAAAGGACAGTCATTACAGCATCGTTTGTAATAGCAAAAGACTAGAAAACTTAAACGTCCATCAATAAGAAAATTCAAATAAATTAGGTTACATTTATTCAAGGTAATGCAGCCAGTTTAAAAAAAAATGCAGGGGCTTCCCCGGCGCAGTGGTTAAGAATCTGTCTGCCAATGCAGGGTACACGGGTTCAAGCCCTGGTCCGGGAAGATCCCATATGCCGCAAAGCAACTAAGTCCGTGCGCTACAACTACCGAGCCTGCGCTCTACAGCCCGCGAGCCACAACTACTGAAGCCCACGTGCCTAGAGCCCATGCTCTGCAACAAGAGAAGCCACCGCAATGAGAAGCCCACGCACCACAACAAAGAGTAGCCCCCGCTCGTCGCAACTAGAGAAAGCCCGCACGCAGCAACAAAGATCCAACACAGCCAAATAACTTAAATGTTTTTTTAAAAAGATTAAAAAATTAAAAATAAAATAAAATAAAAATTTTAAATGCAATTATGGACTGACATGAAACTATCTCTAAGAAATGTGATTAAGGGGAAAAAGCAAGGTGCAGAATATATGCTATCATTTGTATAAAATTATTTTTAAGAATATGTTCATATTTATTTGTACATGTACAGGCTGTCTCTGGAAGGCTCTCCTAAAAATTATAATAACGTTGCCTTAAAAGAGGAAAAATGAGGGAACAGGAAACTGAAAAATAGGTGAGAAGAAAACAATTTTCACTGGATAACTTGCTTTCCTTTGTACTTGAATTTTTTTACTACGTGCATATGTTCCTACAAAAACAAAACCAAACGAAAACCTTAAAAGGCCTTGGGGGGAAAACTGCACCAACTGTTTTTCTAAGTGTTTTAGTACCTTATGCCATAGCCCTCTTCATTTTGAAGGCAGCCCCCTAAAAATAACTCTGCCTCAGCAAACAAAACTACGCAAGAGACCCCACGCGCAGCTATGGACCTGGCACCCTCACGGAGACCTGCCCTGTCTCTTCCTGGGACTTCCAGGACCGGGTTTAGGCAAGTATGGCCTCAGCCAAAGCAAGAGCACTGTGTCCTCTGACAACAATGTCAAATTCTCGCTTGTATGTAGTAAATAAGAAATATTTTACCTTTCAGCAAAGATATCGACTTTCCCCAACTCATCAGAGAGGCCAACAAGGGAATCCAAGGTCCCCACCTAGAAAGATGGGAGAGAAGTTAGATGCTCAGGCTTTGTGGCTTGTGGGGGGCAGGGGTTTCAACTAGAGCGCAGGGAATTCTTCTATCTTGACTCAGTTGTCCTTGGTCAATGGTGAAACTAGAAACTGAGAAGAGCTCTCAAGGGAAATCAGTGGATTTTGGATGATTATTATTACTATTATTATTTTTTTGGCCAACAGGATAAACTGTCATTTCTGCCACAGAAAGGAGTGACTATGTGTCGTGGTCTACCCTCAGCTTATTTTCGTCTAAGAATGGCAGTCTGCTCTTCAGGGGATTAATCACCACAGCCAAGGAAGCAATGAGACAGAAAGCACGTCAAGGAAGTTATCATTTCTGAAAGCCTTTCTTCTCCAAGGCAGTCCAGCCGATCCCTATCTCTGGTCCTCTGTGCCGTTATTAACAATGATCTTTCTGGGGCAGGGGCAGCTTTTCCTCCCACTCCCCTTCATGAAAGTCCTTTTCCTTACAGATTACTTAGGACAAGCTGTTTCTTGTGGAAATTATTACTGTGTCCAAAATTGTATTTAAAGGTCTACTCACAGAACCAGAAGGAAAAAGTCTGTTATCACATCATCAACCACCCGTCAGATGCTGAAAAGTAATCAGGGAACTATGAAGTCTGGATATTCCTAGTAAGTGTTGTTTCTTTTCAGACCACTTAATTTTAAGCAACTTTTGGCAGAAGTCATGTCTTTTTTTCATCTTTGTACCCTCGGGCCTGGCACAGCGCTTCCCACGTAGTAAGTAATGAGTGGATGCTTCATTTACTAACCTTCACAGTATCTGACCCTGGACAAACAATGGCAGGCTTGAAAAATCAGCAAGATGTGGGTTCAGAACCCAGTGTTGCCACTTACCAGCTCCACAACCCCCGTCTCCTTTCTCAGCCCATCCTGACCTATAAAGTGGGAGTTGGGAAGATTCAGGAAGATGCGCTTAAAGAGCCCGGCCCCCAGCATACCGCTCCATAAACACTAACAAATGTAGGAGCGTCTTGAACAACTATGCAGAAAAGCCCAGAGGGGCAGACTGAGGTTTGAAAAAGGATTACACGGCAGTTTACTAGGAGAGCCACCTCTGGGCGTTTAGCACCATCCCTCCAGAATCCTTGACGTAGTTGTAGGGCAGAAAGACTGCCTTAGGCGTCTTCCCCTAGGAGGAAGCACGGCAAAAAGTCCACTCTTTTAGAAGTAAGAAGATTGCACATATCTTCCTCCTCTTCCATATTTGTTTCATTTTAAAATCTCTTTCTGGGACTTCCCTGGTGCTCCGGCGGCTAAGACTCTGCATTCCCAATGCAGTGGGCCTGGGTTCGATCCCTGGTCAGGGAACTAGATCCCACATGCCACAGCTACGAGTCTGCATGTCACAACTATGAGTTTGCATGCTGCAACTAAAGATCCCACGTGCTGCAACTAAGATCCGGCACAGCCACGTAAATATTTTAAAAGTAAATAAATAAAATAAAATCTCTTTCTGCCATCTGCCCAGTTGTCACTAAGTCTCCTTCCTTCTCTCTCCACCAGAACCAGAGGGATGCTGGATTGCCTGCCCTGCTCCCAGTTCAACAACACAATCAAGGATGAACCTCTTAGGCTTCCCTGGTGGCGCAGTGGTTAAGAATCCACCTGCCAATGCAGGGGACACTGCTTCTAGCCGTGGTCCAGGAAGATCCCACATGCCACGGAGCAACTAAGCCCATGTACCACAACTGCTGAGCCTGCGCTCTAGAGCCCGTGAGCCAGAACTACTGAAGCCCGTGTGCCTAGAGCCTGTGCTCCGCAACAAGAGAAGCCACTGCAATGAGAAGCCCGAGCACTGCAATGAAGAGTAGCCCCCACTCGCCGCAACGAAAGAAAGCCCGCGTGCAGCAACAAAGACCCAACGCAGCCAAAAATTAATTAATTAATTTTAAAAAAAACGATGAACCTCTCCTGGGGTGGCGCAGTGGTTAAGCATCTGCCTGCCAGTGCAGGAGACACGGGTTCGATCCCTGGTCTGCAAAGATCCCACATGCCGCGGAGCAACTAAGCCCTCAAGCCACAACTACTGAGCCCACGCACCGCAACTACTGAAGCCCACGCACCTACAGCCCGTGCTCTGCAACAAGAGAAGTCACCGCAATGAGAAGCCCATGCACCGCAATGAAGAGTAGCCCCCGCTCGCTGCAGCCAAAAAAAAAAAAAAAGGTAGAACCTCTCCAAGCCTGCACATTTAAAGTATATTGTGGGTCTTCTTAGATGTTGAAGATAAAACAGGAAGAATCTGAGAACTCAATGAGGACCCAAGTGTGTTTAAGACACTCTTTCCACTTTTTGAAGACACTGCTAACCGCACCCTTGTCTCCCTCTCATTCTGTACTGTAGCTCTAAGTCCATAAGCATCACAGTTAATTTGGGGCTATTCGTGAAGTCCCATCCAGACCAGTCCCCCCGTACAGCTTCACAGCCAGGCTGATCCTCAGCATTGGCGCCATTGTCCTGTTGTTTTCTCCTTGGCTTTCCAGAAGACACCCCCACCCCCCCAGCCCATCACCTCCTTCCTCCTCCTGGGGTATTTTACCTTAAAATCAGGAATCGTGAATTTGGTGTTATAAGACAGGTTTGACTTGGAGGTTACTGTATTCATCCTCTGCAGCGCTTGTAAATTTTCCTCATCTCCAGGGGCAGAAATTAACCAAAACTCGGACATGTTTCCAGTCTTCTTTCATCCAGTTACTGACCAGAACCACAGCAACATACACAAACAGAAACAGGAGAGAAGTGTCAAAGACCTCTACCTGTTCACCACTCCCTTCCCTCAGAATTAATCCTCTCCACTCTTCCCATTTCCCGTTCCTTCCCCCCTTTGACCTTCCAGTTCAGATTCTACAGTTCCAAGGACAGCCATCTGCCCAAAGCTTATCTCCACGTGGAAAGCCCTCAGGTCTTTGTAAAGACTCCCAAAGACACTCCTTCCCAGGGTGGTTCTGACTGGTTTTGAGGAGAGAAAGAGGGGGAGTGTGATTCCTGTCCCTCCTACTTCAGCAGAAAAACCCATTCCTGGCATCATAAAATGGGGGCCAGTAAGCTGGACTTGGGCACCTTCTGGACTGTTTCTCTCCCTTCCACGCTGCATCTCCAGGGATGTAGGATTGGGGGGTTAAAGGGGTGGTGAGGCAGGAACCAGACAAGGAGGCACTTCCACAATGGGCAGGCTGGGCAAACCCAGATCTTAACTGACCAACCTTGAGATTGGAGCTAGCTTCACAACGACTTCAGAAGAACCCCTTTCTTTATAAAATAAGGAGGGGAGAGGGAAGGTAAGGGGGCTATTAGAGTCGTTTTTCCACAGGACTAGGTGTCTACTCTGCAGAGGTGGGTAACGCGCTGGGTCCGGCTGGGAGTTTCTGTCCAGCGTCTAAAGTCCATTAGCTCTGCTCATTCAAACGTGTACACACCCACACCTTTCTCCCCTCGGCCTGTTTCTCCCTTCCATCGCCTCCCAAAACGTCTCCAGGTGGCTACGGAAAAACCAGGATAATAGCCAGAGACCCATCGTGCAAGCTCTTCTTGTTGGCCCCCGTCTCACCCCCTCCAAGACAATCTTAGCCCCTCCCAACACTGCGCACGCCGAACGCAGCACCTTTCGCACTTGACCGCTGATGGCCTGGGGACAAACTGGCCCTGCGCAGAACCTGGGGAGATGCCACCTGCCCGGCCCCTGGGAGGGCGCAGCAGAGACGCCGGTTCCCCGGTTCCCACGGAGAAGGCTCGGCCCTGGACGGCGCCCCTGGGTCGAGGCGAAGCGGGGACCAAAGCGACGCGGGCGGCTCGAGCTGGGCCCCCGGTTGCGACGCGCGACCTCTCCCCACGCCGCCTCGGGCCCCCGACCCGCCGCGCGTCCTTACCGGGAGCCCGCGGGCTGGGGGCGGACTGGTGCCGGGCCGGAGCGCACGGCCGGCTCCCGGGAGGCAGCGGCTTCTGCGCGACGCCCCGCCCCGAGCTTTTATCCGAGCCGGAGGCGGCCGCCCCGCTGGACATTTGCATACCGGGCCGCCCGCCTCCAGCCGCCACCGGGCAGGGGGCGCCCGCCGGGCCCCTGCGGTCGCCGTGCCACGCGAGAGGCAGGCGGATCCAGCCCTTCACGACTTGGCCAAGATCCCCGAGCCCCGAGCGGCTGGGCTGGGTCCCGGCGGGATTCTGGGGAGCATCGGACGGAGTCCCCAACCCCACGACGGAGCAGAGCGGACGACCGAGAGAAGCGGGGGAGGCGAAGCACTCGGCACCCGGACACCGCCGCCTCGAGTCTCTCCACCTCCACCCCATCCCCGGACAGTGACAGGGAACAGGGTCTCAAGCGGAACCACCGAGAGACAGAACTGACCTGTGGAAAGTGACGCAACAGGTTCACATAGGTTTTGGAACACACACCTGGGCAGAGGAATAATCTTCCTGTTGACGTGGGCGTGAGCTTGCCCTTGGTTGCCAAGGAAACTCTCCACTGCAGGATACGCCCACCTCACCTTACCTCCTTCCTAATCGCCTTGACTTACCATCTAGCACCACGGTGTGAGTTTATGATCCGTGCTGTTTGGAAGAGAGGGAAACCCCAGAAATTAACATGTGAGTGTTTTAAAAACAAAAACAAAAAACAAACCTCTAAGAATTCATTTTCTCTGGAGTCAAGGAGGAAACTTCAGTGCATCCTTCTCCGTGGATGGTATTTTCAGTGATTTCTGGGAAAGATTAAAGTCTCAGAACTATTCTTCAGGGGGCAGGGGGTGTTGAAGAAGTTTTGGTTGCTACCCTGAGAATGGGGTCCCCCTTACTGTATGAAAGTAGCCCGATGGGCAACCTATTATCAGGAATGCTTTTAGATCTTGGGAAAGAGGTGTAAGGTGCCCTGTGCTGGGATGGGAGGCCCCAGATGCGGGACAGAAAGGTGACTTTTAAGGTCACAGCAGGATCGCACTGCAGTCCTACTGAGGATTTGGGATTGGCAGATTGGAACTCCCTGCACCTGCATTCTGCCTCATCACGCTTGGGCCACTCAAGTGCATTAGTCAGTCCTTGCAATATCTTCCTGAGGGAGGACACCTGAAACCGAGGGATGAGGAAATCCTGTGTGTACCGGAAGGTTAAGTGGCAATTCCAGGGAAGGAGCGGCCCGGTCAGACATTGACGTGGGGTCTCCAATTTTGGACTTTATCTGGGAATGCCATTCTTTCCAGCCAGGGAAAACAGAATCCTAGAGCCGGGAGCAGACCTCTTTTATGAACAAGTGTAGCGATGCCCACAGATGTTGCTTGAATTGTCAGGTGTCACGTAACTGATAAATGGCAGAGCTATGAGTGGAACCCAGACCTCTGATCCAAATCCTGTGTCCTTCCCACCGCTCCCAGCAAGCCTGCAGGCCTGGGTCCTAACTCTAAGAACTCTAAGAACCGGTGCTTTCCATTTCAGTCCACGTTTTTCTAGCCTTCCTTGTTCAGAGACCTGGCTTCCCAGAGACTGGGCAACACATTTAGGAGTGTCCCCATCTTTGCTTATGAAACCTCTTCTTTCTATAAATATGATTTCCTCCAACAAGCTTTTTTCATGAAATAAGAGTCCAACACAAAATAACTCCTGGCCATCTGATTAAGAAACGAATAAGAACTGTAGTGTTCCTTGTCTTACTTAAAAATCTACAATCTTTCTGGTCTTTTCACATCTTAAGTTTCTTCTTAAGTATTGGAATTTACAGTAGTTGATATCTACCGCTTTAGGGGTAGATATCAGCTATTCTACCCTTAAGTCTGCTTGACTTTTTTTCCAAATAACTTCTTTTTTTCCCACTCATAAGTAATTCTACACATCTTATAAAAATTTGCAGAACATAGAAAAGTATAAAGAAGAAAGTAAAAATCACCTGTACTTCCACGATCTGAAAATAACCACTGTTAACATTCAAATTCCCTTTGTTATTTTTTAATGTATATTCATATGTACAAATATGGACTTCTGGCATGACTGTACATGCTATACATAAAGTTTGGCATCCTGCTATGGATTGTTTTTCGGTTTTTTTTCTCTTTTTTTGGCTGCATTGAGTCTTTGTTGCTGCACGCGGGCTTTTGCTAGTTGCTGCGGCGAGCGGGGGCTACTCTTCATTGCGCGGGCTTCTCATTAAGGTGGATTCTCTTGTTACGGGGCACGGGCTCTAGGCACATGGGCTTCAGTGGTTGTGGCATGCGGGCTCGGTAGTTGTGGCTCGCGGGCTCTGGAGCGCTGGCTCAGTAGTTGTGGTGCATGGGCTTAGCTGCTCTGTGGCCTGTGGGATCTTCCTGGACCAGGGCTCGAACCCGTGTCTCCTGCATTGGCAGGCGGATTCTTAACCACTGCACCACCAGGGAAGCCCCTGGATTGGTTTTTAAAGATCAAAAAAAATGATCATTCTATATTATCAGTAAAGGATAACCCAATGTCATCAGCAATTTGTCACAGCTCAGAACTTGAGTCAGAAACACTTGATTTCAAAGGTAAATAAAGAGATCTTGTTGGACAACTTACACCTTGAAGAAAAAAAAAGAGAGAGGGAGAGACAAAAACAGCACTGTCTTGCCCCAGGGCTTTTTGACTTGCAGTTTTCAAAGAGAGTATATGTACTTACCAGTTTTGAACTGATGTGTTATTCTCTTTATTTCCCTATAAAGTGAGACCAATTTTTAAAACAAAGAAAGATGGAGACATCAACGGAAAGTTGTGGAGCTTGATCCTTTAGGCTATTAGGAGAATATAAAGCAGCATTCCCACCCCAAATAGAACAAAAACGGTTTCCTTCCACGTATCAGCCTGAAGCAGCGATTAAAGCCCATATTCAGTGTCTCCACCCCTCCCAGAGTCTCTGAAAGCTGCAGCTAAGTTTAAGTGCCTTGACCACCACTTATAACATACCCCCAGATTATGAAAAACACGTTCATGGACACAATCCTGAAAGAACCCAGGTCAGAAAGAATGCTATTTCTTCCTGGAAATAAAGGCTGAGGAGGAAATGCCATCAGCCCTGAATCATCTCTAGCTTATTATGAATTTGGCTTCAGCTAGATATTCCAGAAATATTTCTGCAGCCGGCACTGGTTGTGCACTGAGCCAGCTGAAGTCTGTGCAAGGTGGTACCGTCCCATCAGGTTTGGGAACCAGAAGGACGAGGCTGGCCTAGTTGGTCTGTTGTCCACCGGCCTCTCCCAGATGGTACCCTTTCGGACTTCTTCATTACTTCATGGAGACAGTCCTTTCCAAAGATGCTGTCCCCAGATTAGCGCAGACACATAATTCCACCTACGATCAGCTCAGGTGGATTTTTCTAGGCTTTGCTGAGAAGGACCAAGGAAGTTTTTCCGGAGGGACAGGTCTCTAGTAGAGAAAATTGTAAGCCGAATTGTCCCTTGAGTGTCCACCTGGTGTTGTAGAAACAGATTAGGCTTTAGAATCAGATAATCGGACTAGCTGCTTTCCTTTGCTGAGCTGCAGGGTTCCTATCTGAAAAAAGGAGGGCGGTTATGCTCAACTTTCAGGCCTGTTCTGAGGATAAGAGAGAATAGCATCTGAGGCACCAAAGTCAGAGCCTGGGAACCAGTTGTGCTCAGTCTATGTTCCTTTCCCCTCTCACTCCCTCTCCTTTCTTAGACGGTCTTTATGGTTTTACACTTTACGTTTGGTACATTATTATAATCCCTTGTTATTGCCCGGCATCTTTCGCCAAGGGCCCGAAGTCCTTTGATCTACATTTTGTCATCTGGCCAATACCCTTTTGATTTAAGGACAGTGTTCTGATGGTGTTCATTTTTTTCTTGGAGAAAATAAGACGGAGGAGGAATTCTCATGATTCATTTGCTCAAGTGCATCGAGATAAGGAGAAGCCTTCTCTGTTCATTTCATTTAACAAGTTTTTTTGTTTGTTTTCTTTTTTTTTTTTTTTTTCAGTATCTTCCAGCCTCTGGAGTTTGCAAACATAAATCAGAGTTTTCAGACTCGTGGTACAGCAAAGCAAATATGGTAAACAGAATTATAAGCAGTCCCAACTCACGAAGGTTTGAATATAAAACACTGAGTGGGATGTGATACACGCATAAAAATTAGACATAAATATTCAAGAAATGCCATGATCCTCATTTCACAGATGAGGAAACAAGCCCATTAAGTGAGCTGATTGCGAGCACAGTTAATGGTAGGCCTCAGATTTGAAATTCATTCTTCTGAATATTGCACAACAATATCTAACTACTGCTCTACTACCTGGTCCAAAGAACAAGCTACTGGCACACTACGTGGAGTTAAATTCCTGGCTTTCCCACCATCAGCCAAGTGAACTTGCACAGCTACTTGGGTTCAGAGGGCTGTAAAATGGGGGATAATAATAGTTCCTGTTTAAGAAGGTTTTTCTGGGCTTCCCTGGTGGCGCAGTGGTTAAGTATCCGCCTGCCAATGCAGGAGACACGGGTTCGATCCCTGGTCCGGGAAGATCCCACATGCCGCAAAGCAACTAAGCCCGTGAGCCACAACTACTGAGCCCGCGCGCCTAGAGCCCGTGCTCCGCAACAAGAGAAGCCACCGCGATGAGAAGCCCACGCACCGCAACAAAGAGCAGCCCCCGCCTGCATCAGCTGGAGAAAGTCTGCGTGCAGCCATGAAGACCCAATGCAGCCAAAAATAAAAAAATAAAGTAAGGTTTTTCTGGGGATTAAATGATATGGCACAGTGACCGGTCCCTATTAAGTCATCAAAGTACGCTCTGAGTATCAGCCACCTTAAAAAGCTTCATCACGTTTCTCTGCTTCTTTTTCTCCTTTTGTTTCTCATTTCTAAGTTCCTTTTTCCCCTCCCAGGGTTCTTTTGGAAGATACTGATCCTGCCCAGTTATAAACACATGACCCGTCTGTCACTCATGCATTCAATTCTTCAAACATGTCTTTGATGTAGTTAAGCTGGAAAGGAGAGGGCAGCAAGTGCTTGGGGAGGAGTCTCCAGCAAAGAGAACCCGCAGGCGCTTCGAGCTCTGCTTTGGGGTTGAGAGGATCTGACCTCCAGCCTCAAGTTCTGTCGTGTATCAGCTGCGCCCTTTCCAAATACAAGCTCCCCATAGCCCAGTTTCCTCACCTATAAAATGGGCAAGTCAAGGTCTTGTTAGAGAATTACAGTAAAAGTGGAATGAGATAAGGCATGCAAAATGTCCAAACGTGCCTGATGCTCGCTCGTATGCTTGTCTTTTCACCCTAGACTACAGCCTTCAGAAAGGCAGGGACCACACCTGCTTCGTTCACTGTCAAGTTCTTAGTGCTGAATACTTTTTGGATCACCTGAAGCAAGGAACCTAAAAGCTGGAGACTGCCTGGCAGATCCTGGGAAGCTGAGTGAGAATTCTTTCGCTCTTCTAGATCTATTCTGTTTTAGAAGTTTTAAGCAGTTTCAAAGGGTCATGAAGATATAAGACTGTATGTAAGGATTGGCTATGTACATTAAACGTGTGTGACACCCATGGTCATTCAATTCTGTTTATAAGGCTGAAAATTGGAGACAATATCTATGCCGGGCAAAAGGGATTGGACAAGTTACTAATGGTATAATCATGCTGTTGTTAAAAATGTTTTAGAGGAATATTAAATGACGTATGAAATAATCATAACATTTTCAGTGGAAAATCCAAAATTAAGGTGCCAGTGTTGTAAGAAATCATGTATAAATAGAATAAGTACGTAGTATACATCTATTTTAAAAGGGAACACAAATACATCAAGATGTTGCTGGAAAGTGGGATTACAGATGTTCTCTTTTCTTTTGACCTTTACAGTTTCAACTTTTTCATAATACAAGGGACTCTCAAAGTAAAAACGGGGGCTTCACTGGTGGCACAGTGGTTAAGAATCCGCCTGCCAATGCAGGGGACACGGGTTCGAGCCCTGGTTTGGGAAGATCCTACCCCATTTACCAGGTGAATTATTTTTGCCCCAACACGACCACTCCCATTTTTCCTCCTCATTTCCCTAGTACCCACTGGGACCCAAATCCATCGACCCTACCATTGTCTATCTGTCTGTCACACCGTCACGCCCTCACTTCCCTCCTTAAACTTCATGGCCCATCATTTCGTCCACTTCCTCGCCCCTCCCTTCAGCCCGCTTGTCCTTCACTTGCTTGGTTTTACTTGATGGGCAAAAATCCAACCCTCCACCTGCCTCACCTGGGTCATGCACCCACCGGCTGGAGGAAAACATAAGACTATACTGATTGGTCTTGAAGGAAACTAGAATATTTCACCCCAAAATAGGCCACTTTGGCATATTGATTATTTTGAGTTAAAGGCACTCAAGAAAGGTCAGGGGCAAGGAAGACATTGACCCTGTTTTTCTCCCTAAAAGCAGGAGATAAAGCTCCCAGGTGTCTGCCCTGTCCTGGGAAGAAGGAAGACATTCTTATCACCAGAGACGGGAGATTGGAAGCCGAGAAATCTGTACCAACAAGCTTAGTAAACTAACCTTTATTTTCCTAGTTACTTCTTCACCACTTACCACCCCGCGTCCAAACCCCTTTATCTTGTTAATTTGTCACAAATTCATTGTGTCTTTGTCTGAAAGATATAAAAGCTTCCTGCTCTGGTCAAAAAAATTATACGCCCTTCTGTTAATTTGTTCCGTGTCAGTTTAATTCCTAGGCCCGGCCAGAGACCCAGATAGGGTGGAGGAGAGTTTTTCCTCCCCTGCAATTCTACTTTAAGTTTATGACCAGGTACCTAAGTTGAGCCCTTGGTAGAGTCCAGTACTTTATGTTATTTCCCCAATTCATTCTCTCTCCCACTCTCCCAGACAAGTATTTTAAGCTCTCTTCTCTCCTGTATGTCTATTTCCTCTTATTCCATCTCTACCCTCAGCAGAGGACTTTGCTAATTCTCTAAGAAAACTAAAACAATCCAAAGAAAACCCCCACAAGCCCCCATCATCATATACAAAAAATAACTCGAAATGAGTCACAGACTTAAATGAAAGAGCTGAAACTATAACATTCTTAGAAGAAAACAAAGGAGTAAAGCTTTGTGATTGAGTTGGGAAAAAATCCATTTCTCAGATATGATACCAAAATCGCAAACAACAAAAGAAAAATAAATTGAACTTCATCAAAACAAGAACTTTTGCATTTCAAAGGACATCATCAAGAAGGTGAAAAGACAGCTCACAGACTGGGAGAAAAATATTTGCAAATCGTATATCTGATAAAGGACCTGTATCCAGAATTTATAAAGAACACTTACTACTCAGTGATAAAAAGAGAAATAACCTAATGAAAAAATGAGCAGTGGATCTGAACAGACATTCTCCAAAGAAGGTATACAGATGGCCAATAAGTATACGAAATGGTGCTCAATATCATTAGTCATTAGAAAAATACAAATAAAAACCACAATGAGATGCCACTTCACACTCACCAACATAGCTATCATTTTAAAAAGGACAAGTGTTGATGAGGATGTAGACAAGTTGGAACCCTCATACATTGTCGGTGGGAATAGAAAATGGTGCAGCCACTTTGGAAAACAGTTCGGCAATTTCTTTCTTTCTTTCTTTTCTTCATTTATTTATTCATTCATTCATTCATTCATTCGTTTATTTATGGCTGCTTTGGGTCTTTGTTGCTGCACACGGGCTTTCTTTAGTTGCGGCGAGCAGGGGCTTCTCTTCATTGCGGTGCGTGGGCTTCTCATTGCGGTGGCTTCTCTTGTTGCGGAGCACAGGCTCTAGGCGTGTGGGCTTCCGTAGTTGTGGTGCGTGGGCTTCAATAGTTGTGGCACGTGGGCTTAGTTGCTCCGTGGCGTGTGGGATATTCCTGGACCAGGGCTCAAACCTGTGTCCCCTGCATTGGCAGGTGGATTCTTTTTTTTTTTTTTTTTAAACATCTTTATTGGGGTATAATTGCTTTACAATGGTGTGTTAGTTTCCGCTCTATAACAAAGTGAATCAGCTGTACATATACATATGTTCCCATATATCTTCCCTCTTGCGTCTCCCTCCCTCCCACTCTCCCCATCCCACCCCTCCAGGCTGTCACAAAGCCCCGAGCTAATATCCCTGTGCCTTGCGGCTGCTTCCCCCTAGCTATCTACCTTACTACGTTTGTTAGTGTGTATATGTCCATGACTCTCTCTCGCCCTGTCAAAACTCACCCTTCTCCCTCCCCATATCCTCAAGTCCGTTCTCCAGTAGGTCTGCGTCTTTATTCCTGTCTTACCCCTAGGTTCTTCATGACATTTTTTTCCCTTAAATTCCATATATATGTGTTAGCATACGGTATTTGTCTTTTTCTTTCTGGCAGGTGGATTCTTAACGACTGTGCCACCAGGGAAGCCCCGGCAATTTCTTAAACGTTAAACAGAGTTCCCAGGTGACCCAGCAATTCCACTCCCGGGTATATACTGAAGAAATTAAAACTATATACACACAAAAACTTGGACGCAAATGTGAATAACAGCATTATTCATAATAGCCAAAATGTGGAAACAGCCCAAATGTCCTTCAGCTGTTGAGTAGATAAATAGAATGAGTCATAGCCACACAATGGAATATTATTTGGCAATGAAAAGGAGTGGGGGGAGTTCCCTGGTGGCCTAGTGGTTAGGATTCTGGGCTTTCACTGCCATGGCCCGGGTTCAGTCGCAGGTCGGGGAACTGAGATCCCGCAAGCTACCCAGCATGGCCAAAAAAAAAAGAAGTGGGGCAGTGACGCATGCTTCAATATGGATGAACCTTGCAAACATTGAAGCCAGTCACTGAAGACCATATATTATATGATTCACTTTATGTGAAATATCCAGAACAGGCCGATCCAAGGCAGGAAGCAGATTAGGGGTTTCCTAGGGTTTGGGAGAGAGCAGGGAATGGGGAAGAATTGGAGGAGAATAGAAAGTGGTCACTAGCGGGTATGGAGTTTCTTTGAGGGATGATGAAAGTGTAAGGTTGACTGTGGTGATGGCCGTACGACTCTGAATATACCACAAAACAGGGAATTGTAATTTAATGAGTGAATTGTATGGTATGTGAATTATTTCTCAATAAAGTTGTTAAAAAATAGAAACCAACCACCAATACCATTTACCAAAAAGGTAACCAAAAACAAACAAGGCTGCTCAAGCATGACCTGCTGGTGAAACCCTTCCAGATCCTTGTTCGGTTTCCCACACGGCCTGACGACTCCCATCCCTCTCTCACGGCTTTCGGTGTGGGAGCCTGCAGTCCATCTGTCCTCATCGCTGGGCTGGGGCTACTAGAGGCCAAGGGTCATACTTCACTCCTCTCTGCATCGCCACGTGCCCGGCACAAGGAAGGTTGCCGGTAAATGTTTGATTCATGAGTGAATTCTCAATCATCTTGATAAATATTGTGACATTTAATAAATATGTCAGTTAGATATTTGTTTGATAAATATTCATAGCCATGAACCTTTGATTCATCAACATCTGATAAACATTGTTGAATCTGTGGTTCTGAGAACTGTGCTGTACTTAATAACTTCAGAGGTCAAGTATGTCAGATTCTCCAAATACTTGACCTCTATTTTGATCTCAGCACTGGGAAGCCAGCATTCTAGGGAGCAAGCCACTGGGTAGGTGGCTGGAGTGGCCGGGCATTTCCCTGAACCCACCAGCCCAGCTGCCCATCCCCTCTCTCATCCTCAGCCTGCAGCCGGCTCTGGAGATGATACAGGCCCTCTAGACCCTGACTCTGAATCATCTCTGGGCCCCTGTTGCAGACATAGTGTCCCACACGGACGGGGTTCTCAGGAAGGCTTGCTCTGTGGGCTATCCTACCTGAACTGGTCCTAGAGATCTGCGCTTAGCCAACAGGCCAGCGGGAAGAAGTTTGCAGGCAGAGACAGGAGAGCACAGGTGACAGTGGTGGAGGAAGTGGCCCATCCTGTCCTCCTTGTCCTTTCATTCCACTGAGAGCCTGAGGCCAGCCAGGGGAAAGTCCACGCCCCTTGGAGGACAGCGTAGGTGGTTCCCTGGCTGCAAATGAGGCTCCTGCCCAGCATTTTCTTAAAGAGCTTTTAAAATTCCCATTTAGAACTGCCGGTAGCCCCTGTGAAAATGTATACTGATCTGTACTACACCCTTCTCTCTCTGGATATATTTGGCGAGAGTGACGCAATGATGGTACCCATTGGGAAAATGAGTGCTGCAATCCTAGGGAATGTTGACTGAGAATGTTTGAAGGAACAATGGTTCTCAACACACATAACTGCCACGAGGAGCAGCACGAATTTTCAGCCAGTCTCTGCTTTCCGGAAGCCTGCTGACGTACTAAGCAGGGCTTTCCAGGTGTTAGTGAACTCGGGGCCGAAATCTCTCGGGAGAGGGCTGTGGGTCCGGGTTGGGTGTGCGCCTAAGCCGTGCGTCTGTGAGTTTGGGAGGCCCTTGGGGACCCTCATTTCTTTGACCATCTCATCCACCACACCTGAGCACTTCCTGCTTTCCTCACTTCTGTTCTTCCCAGGGTGCTCTGAGGCCTTGCCCGATCTCAGAGCCTCGGGGCTCCCCGGAGACACCATCCAGGGCAAACACACTTGCTGTATATCAACCTGCCTCCTTCCTGCTGAGCCCTCCCCTGAGGACATCCATGGGGAAACCGATGCTGCCGGACCAGATGCCTCCGTGTCCGCGAAGAAGCCCCTCCTGCCAAGGGTCCAGCAGACCGCCGCACCCTCCCCTTCCTAGGAAGGGACCTGCGTGCATGGTGGTAGGTCCTTGGAGATGACAAGGTCCGTCAGGGAAAGACCCCTGTCTGCCTGGTTCCCCGTGAGGGACATCAACAATGAGTATTTCCTGAACGAATGAATGAATAAATGGATGGATGAAGATGAATGAGTGAAATGTCATCATCTGGTCCCTCCCCACTGCTCTGTGAGGCCGGGCGTCTGACTTTGGTGCAGTATTTCTCTCCAGCTCGAATGGAATGGCTTGAGTGTTCCTATGGACAACGTCCATCCCGGCCCCTAAGCTCCTCCACTCCAAGGCCCTTCCCTTTGCTCCTTTCAGCCGCCCACTCCTGTGGACTGCCCCACCTCTGAAAGCTTAGACAGCAACCTCCCACTCTCATGCCCAACTCCCACTGCGCTGCCCTCAGCGCGCCCACACACGTACACACACACGCACACGCACACGCACACACGCATGCCTCTGCCTTCCCCTGCTCCGTCACCTCCTCCCAATCTGGCTTCTTTTCCTGCCAGGCCTGGCTGTCTGAACTTCCCTCTCATCAGCACCTTTGATTCTCTCGTGCCCTACTCCTCCCGTGACATCCTCGGCTCATTTCAGCAAAACCCTTGATGCTGAGTCTTCCCCACCTACATCGGGGCAGCTCAGCAGTGCCAGAGAGGCTGCCCAGCACCGCTCTTGTCCTCCTTTCCCAGCTGTCCCTTCCCTTTGGTCACTCACCCGCTTTGATCTCCAACACGGGCCAGGGCTGTTCAAGGTTCCTGGGGCTGAGTGGTCAAAGCCAGGTCAGGTGCCTGCTCTCAGAGACCTGCCTGCTGCTGGGGGGACACAGTAAATAGATAAATGACCGTCACGGTGATTCAGTGGGGTCAGCCTCACTGTTCTGCTGCAGTTACTACCTAGGGCTTTGCAGCCTTCATTCTGAAGATGACCTTGCCCCCTACTTCAATAAAAGCGACACCCTCGGATGTCATATCATTTCTAATTCTGCCAAGCTATGAATTTACCACCCTACGTAGCTCTCACCCCACAGCTGCTTTGTTCTTCTTGTTTGGAGAACGCGACAGGTCCTCCTCTTCAAGGCCAGTGTCCCCCACCCCCGTGCTCATCACTGTGGCCCCCCTCTACTTCCCCTATCGGTTATCTCCTGGCTATCCTTCATCGTCACACCGTCATTCCACGATCCTTCCCCTCGGCATGCAAACAAGCTCAATTGTCTTCTTTGATTTTTATTTTTTTTTTAAATTTTGTCCCCGCCATGCCGCTTGCAGTATCTTAGTTCCCTGACTAGGAATTAAACCGGGCCACCACAGTGAAAGCACTGAGTCCTAACCACTGGACTGCCAAGGAACTCCCTCAATCACCTTCTGTCTTTAAACCGCCCTCCTTAGGCCCTGAGCCTCACTCTACACACACCCCTCCCCAATCTCTCTCCTTCCTTCTAAACTTCCAGCACTGTGTTCGCATCCTGACTGCCAGGTACGGCCGAGTTCCCCTGCTGTTGAAGGACCTACTGTGTGCTGGAACCTATGCTCATTGCTGGGGTAACCACAGGAGCCATGACGGGCAAGGCCCTGGCCTCAGGCAGCTTACATTCTGGTGTGGAAGGCAGGTCACATGCAAGTAAACAGGTAAATAAGAATGAGAAATTTACATATTTTTTTAAGTTCTATGAAGATAAAAAGGGGTAGTGAGATTGAGAGTAATGGGGAAAACCCACGTCAAATAGGGTTCTCCCTGGAGAAATGACAGGGCCTGAAAGTTTAGAATCACCCAGATTCATGAGGGGTGGGGACAGGCAGAGCCATGCCTGGTGGGAGGAGACTCCCGGCTCTGCTGGGGACAGTGTGTGTAGGTGGGAACCCCACTTCAAGCCACTGCCATCTGTCCTCACTGCTTCCTCGAAAACAAAATCCTCCCTCCATTTTTAAGCCTCGTTTACCGCTCTCCTCCGGAATCACCCCTTGCTGGGACTTGCATGACCCCATCCTCTCCTGTGGCCACTCATTTCCTGACTCTCTCCTGTGTGTCCTTTCTCTGACCTCCCTTTACTTTTGTTGTCCCCGAAACTCCATTCTTTGCCGGCTCCTTTCTCTCCCTGCACCGGAGGTTTGTGACTTTGGGGGATCACAGATCCCTTTGATTCTCTGTTGACCTCTCCTCCTAGAAAAGATAACTGTACATTACACAATACATAGGATTCTTTTCATATGATATTATCAAGGAGTTTGTGGGCCCCTCTAGACACTCGGACTCCAGATCTAGAAGCCTCATCTATACACTTTCCCAGAGAGATTTCAAACATTCCCGCAGGACCATCTATTCTTCACAACTTCTAAACATTGAAGTGTAGTGGAAAGTGAGGGGTGAACAGGCAGAACACAGAAGATTTTTAGGAGAGAAACTACTTTGTATAATATTATTATAATGACGGGTACATGTCATTATACATTTTGTCCAAACCCACAGAATACCAAGAATGAGCACCAAGGATGAAACCTAATGTAAGCTATAAACTAGGTGGTAATGATGTATCAATGTAGGTTCACAGATTATAACAAATATAACACTCTGGTGGGGGACTTGATAATGGGGGCAGCTGTGCACGTGGGAATTCTGTACTTTCCATTCAATTTGGTCACGAACCTAAAACTGCTCTAAAAATTAATGTCTATTATTTTAAAAGAGGAACTATAATGTATACAGGAAAGAGAACAAATTACAGGTATACAGCTCAATGAATCACAGGTGGGAACACCCATGGAACCAAATCAAGAAATAGAGCATTAGTTAAAAGAAAAAAGAAAGAAAAGAAAAGAAAAAAGAGTATTAGTAATGCACCAGAAGCCCCCTTGGCCCTCTGCCATTTGGTATTTCCTCGCACTCTCCAAAGGAAACTACCAGCCTGACCTCTAAAGCCATTGAGTAGTTTTGCCTGTTATAAATAGAGTCATACACTATCTATTCTTCGGTGCCTGGCTTCTTGATTCCTACGTTATGCTTGTGAGGTTCGATGTGCTTGGGTGTTCGTTTTAACTGGTGTGCAGTATTCACTGCCGGGTGTACCACGGTGTATTTTGGTGGACTTCTGCTTCAAGTTTGGGGCTTTTAGCAATCATGCCGCTGTGAACATTCGTGTACGTGTCTTTCGGTGAACACGTTGTATGTACTCCTGTTGAATATATATCTGGGAGTGAAATTGTTGGGTCCTGGAGTTTACATATATTTAACTTATATAGATAATTCTAGTTTTCCAAAGTGATCGCGCTAAGCCAAACACCCCACCAACAATGTGTGAAAGTTCCTGTCATTCCATATCTTCATCAGTACTTGGTGTTTTCAGAATTTAAAATTTTAGCCATCCAGATGCGTGTGTAACGACAGCTCGTTGTGGTTTTAACTCGCATTTCCCTGATGGCTATTTATGTAGGGGACACTTTCGTGTGTTTGTTGGTCATTAATATACTCATATATTTTGTATTGGCTTGTTGTTTTTTCACTGTTGAGTTGTAGGAGTTCTTTATACATCCTGGATACCAGGCCACCATCTGATATACGTTTTGCGAATATTTTCTACCAGCCTGTATCTTGCTTATTCATCTTCTTGTCTTTTTTTTTTTAATTTATTTATTTTTGGCTGCATTGGGTCTTCATTGCTGCATATGGGCTTTCTCTAGGTGCGGCGAGCAGGGGCTACTCTTCGTGGCGTGCGTGGGCTCCTCACTGCGGTGGCTTCTCTTGTTGCGGAGCACGGGCTCTAGGTGTGCAGGCTTCAGTAGCTGCGACGTGTGGGCTCAGTAGTTGTGGCGCATCGGCTTAGCTGCTCCACGGCATGTGGGAATCTTCCCGGACCAGGGCCCTAACCCATGTCCCCTGTACTGGCAGGCAGATTCCTAATCACGGTGCCACCAGGGAAGTCCCTTAACTGTGTCTTCTGGTGATCAGAAATTTCTAATTTTGATTCTAACATCAATTTTCTTTTATGATTATGGATTTTTGTGACCTAAGAAACCTTTGCTTATCCCCCAAGTCACAAGATATTCTCCTATGCTTCCTTTTTAAATCTTTATTGTTTTAACTTTGGTGTTTAGGTCTATGATCTATTTTGAATTCATATTTTTTGTATGGTATGAGGTTGAATTCAGGGTCTATTTTTCCCTATATGGATATCCAGTTATTCCAGCACCATTTGTTTTATATTTTATTTATTTATTTAACATCTTTATTGGAGTATAATTGCTTTACAATGGTGTGTTAGTTTCTGCTGTATAACAAAGTGAATCAGCTGTACATATACACATATCCAGCACCATTTGTTGAACAGAATTTCCTCTCCTCATTGGATTGCTTTGGTGCCTTTGTTGAAAATCAAATGATTACATAAATTAGAGTCTATTTCTGGGCTCTCTATTCTTTTCCATGATGTGTTTGTTGATTCTTCCTCCAGAAGCATACTCTCTTAATTACTGTAACTTTACAGTAGGCTTTGAAATCACGTAGTGTACATCATCTAACTCTGGGGTTTTTTTCAAATGTTTTGAAGAAACCTTTTGTACTGCTGCACATTTTAGAATCAGCTTGTCAATTTCTACCAAAAAATAAAGAAAAGCCTGTTGAAATTTTGATTGGGATTACGTTGAATCTATAGATTAATGTGGTGAGAATGGACATCTTTTTTTTTTAACGTGATTTTTCAGGCTTTATTTATTTATTATTTGGGGGGGGGCTATGTTGGGTCTTCATTACTGCATGCAGGCTTTCTCTAGTTGCAGCAAGTGGGGGTCTGCCCTTCGTTGCGGTGCGAGGGCTTCTCATTGTGGTGGCTTCTCTTGCCGCGGAGCATGGGCTCTAGGCACGCGGGCTCAGTAGTTGTGGCTCGCGGGCTTAGTGGCTCTGTGGCATGTGGGATCTTCCCGGACCAGGGCTTGAACCCATGTCCCCTGCATTGGCAGGTGGATTCTTAACCACTGTGCCTCAAGGGAAGCCCGAGAATGGACTTTTTTTTTTTTTTTTTTTGTGGTACGTGGGTCTCTCACCGTTGTGGCCTCTCCCATTGCGGAGCACAGGCTCCGGACACACAGGCTCAGCGGCCATGGCTCACGGGCCCAGCCGCTCTGCGGCATGTGGGATCTTCCCAGACTGGGGCACGAACCCGTGTCCCCTGCATCGGCAGGCGGACTCTCAACCACTGCACCACCAGGGAAGCCAAGAGAATGGACATCTTATTGACAAATCTCATCTTGAATTATTTATGTATCTCCCCATCCTCCCACTCCCCCCCACACACACCAAGATCTGCTCTTGTGTTATCTACTGTCATACCTGACCCTGAAGCTGGGAGGCACCCTTAACTTTGGCCTCTCCTTTAGCCCTGACAGCAATCATGAAGGTCTGCTGATTTTTCTCCTTTGTCCCTAGTGCTACCATGCTAGTGCAGGCCTTCCTCATTACTCACCCAGATAATTGCAATCTCTGATTAATTACCTGGACCCTGCAAATGTAGCTCATGCACCAGCCTGAGAGAGACTGTTTTTGCAAATCTGACCCCACTACTCTGGCTTGAAACCCATTAGTTCCAGGATCAGTCCCAGTTGCCTTAACTTGAAATGTATTAGTTCATGACCTGGCTCTTTCTCACCTTTTCAACTACATTTCCTGACATTCGCTGTCCCTTCCTTTTTCTGAAAGCCTCCCCACCCCCCCCAAATGAGTTGGGATCCCTCCTTGATGCATCAGTCATGCCCTGTACACAGGACTGGGCACATAACGCAGGGTCCCTTGCTCAAAAATTATGAAGAAGTTCAAGATGACAAGAGCAGAGTTTTAAACCAGGTGTGAGTGAGGGTCTTATGAGCATGGGGCCCTGTGTGACTGCACAGGGCCTTTGTACTTCCCACTCTTGTCATTGTCTCTGTTTGTGTGGAGCAGGAAGCCCTAGAACTCTGAAGGACCCAGGCAAGTCATCCATGAAGTGAGCTGCTTTCTTCCAAAATCAATGGCTTTTGTCTTTTGTTATAACCTGATCACTTTGAATGCCCTTAGAAGGTAGAACATTGACTACTATTATAGTCCAGCTGCTCAGTTCTGAAAGCTGAGTCAACAAATGATTATGTTCCGTGAGGCCCGCTGTGATCGGGGCACTGAGGGCCCTGATGGAATGAATCTGCTTGTGGTTGTGATGTCAGCCAGTAATCCCACCACAAAGGTGGAGCTTGTGATAAACTTTCAAGCACAGACGTCACCAGTTTCCGTGTAGTATAATTAGCCTGTGTTCATTCTCAGTAAATATCTGTTCTTATTCAAAGGATTCTATACATTAAACTCTCCAAAATAGCTCCTTCAAATAGACTGGAAATGCACGCCCATGTGTATTTGGTATCGTTTATGCAAAGTATTAGTGTGTGATTGAAGGAGAAAACGTGCAGTGAGGTAGCATCCCACTGCCTGGGGTGAGGTGTGGGGTGTTTATTGCAATCTGGTTTGGGGCCCAGGTCCTAGTGAGGGTCTTCATGGTCAAGTATAAGAGGTCTTCCAGTCTGTCTTACTGCCAACTTCCCTGGCTTGATTTCTCCCACTCTAGAACTCCTTGGCAATGTGGACTACATCCTATGCAGACTTTTATTCCTAATATGCACAAGGTCTGGCAATAGGTCCAGTAAATGTTTGGCTACTGAATGGAAGATAAAGGGAGAAAAAAAGAGGGAAGGAAACAGAAGGGGGATTTCAGCGTTGGATTATATTATCTTGTGGAAGTAAGATAACTTATATTATCCCTACCACCACCACCTAGAGCAGAGAAGCAAAGAAAACACAGCTTTACTTAATCTAAAGTTCAGCTTAACTTTGTCCATAATGTAGATAATAACTCATTCTGGTGCATTTAAGACAGTTAAATGTTCATATTAATAATACTAATAAAAACAATAATAAATTTATATTAATAACATTTATGAAAGTTATTTTCTTAATAACGTGCATATAGCTTTAACCATTTTTTAATTTATTCATTTATTTACTTATTCAACAGACATTGAGTGCCTATGATGTGTTATAACTAGGGAGTAGATTTTCATGATCAAACATTCTATAGTTTATTTCACCATTGGCCATTTGTGGACTTAACATAATAAAAAAGTAAATCTTTTTTTAAACAAATTTATTTATTTTATTTTATTTATTTTTGGCTGAGTCGGATCTTCTTTTTTCTGTGCAGGCTTTCTCTAGTTGCGGCGAGCGGGGGCTACTCTTCGTTGCGGTGCGCGGGCTTCTCATCGCGGTGGCTTCTCTTGTTGCGGAGCACAGGCTCTAGGCGCACGGGCTCAGTAGATGTGGCACATGAACTTAGTTGCTCCACAGCCTGTGAGATCTTCCCGGACCACAGCTCGAACCCGTGTCCCCTGCATTGGCAGGCGGTTTCGTAACCACTGCGCCACCAGGGAAGCCCAAAAGTAAATCTTTTTAACAGTAAAACTATTAACTGTCTATTCCTTTCTCTTTTTTGCTCAAGTCACATAAAATGGACAAAAGGCGTAACACAAGGCTGTGTAAAAATACAGGGCAACACTGTATTTCAGGTATGCAAACTGCATCTGTATACCTAAAAATGTTAACATTACCTCATATACATTCTGGAATCTGTGTGCCAATTCAGCCCACAGAGAAAGACTTACGTGGCATTGTCTTACTTTTATATAATAATGTCATCTACAAAGCATTTTCATGTGTGTAATTTCACTTGAAATCTGCCTTCTAAAAACTTACAGCCTAAGGCAGACATACTGACACATAGTAGTAACTATGTCTGAACACATAGTAGTAACTCAATGGATATTCGCGGAATGAGTGTATGAATGAATAGGGTTACAGGACATGTGATTAAGAGTTAATTATTAAAATAACACAAAAACTTTATAGTAAGTCCTAAAGGCATTTCAATTCAATTCAAACATGGCATTTACACACGGTAGTAGCTGAATACATGTGTGCTTAACTAAATTTAATTTCTCACATCTTTGCTATACTCCAGGAGTCTATCGCATGGAGGGAGGAGTGATTCTCTTTTTCCCTCGGTGGGAAAGACAACCTGTACGTGATGATGGTGATGATGATGATGACGATGATGTTGATGGTGACGGCCATGCAAGTCACAGGTAGTTAGGCAGAATTCTAAGATGACCCAATGTCCTTCACCTTTGCATAGCTCCCTCCTCTGTAACTATGATAGGCTATTATGTTACATCACATGGCAGAAAAGATTTGGCAGATATAATTGAGGTTACTAATGAGTTGATCTTAAGATAGGGCCACCTACTCACATGAGCTCTTTAGAAGAGTCTTCTCTGCTGGATGCAGAGGGGAAGTCCCTGAGACCCACTGTGGCCAGCTTGAAAGACCACAAGCATGCATACTGTGAGCTTCCCACGGGGGTCACGGAGGAAGGACCTGAGAACGGCTTCTGGGAGCTGGGAGTGGCCCCTGGCTGACAGCCAGCAAGGAAACCAGGGATCTCAGCCCTACAACTGAAGAAAACTGAATTCTGCCAACAACAAGAATGATCTGGGGAGCTGATTTCTCCCCAGAGCCTCCAGACCAGCCAGCCTGGCCGACACCTTAGTTTCTGCCAGAGAACCAGCCATGCCAATGCCATAATTCTGACCTACAGAACTATGGGTCAATATTTACGCTGTTTTAAGCCACCAAGTTTGTGGTAATCTGCTATTAGCAATAGAAAACGAATCCAGTTGTTAATGGTATTTTTAAGGTGTGGAAAATTCCTCTGCAGGTTATGTGGAACCTGAAGCAATGATTCAGAGTAACAGGGAAATGGGTGAGCTAGGCATCCTGGGCTGGGAAGGGCGTGGCTAGCTATCAGGCATTTCAGTATTCTGAAATGGGGTCTGACAGGCGAGAAGAAGACCATGCGACCAGCAAGTGTCTGGAAGAGAGAAATGTTATCTTTGGGGGTCACTTATAGTAACATCTTCCTCTTTCATTCATTCAACAAATACTTATATTTGTTCTCTTCTCAGTGTTGCATATAATTACATATATGTATAGCAGTCAGATGGATAAGGTCCCTGTTCTTACGGGGCTTACATGCTAGTGAGCATGGAGGAACCAGAGTATAAAACACTTCGAGTGTTAAAGAGTAAAGTCATTTCAGGTAATAAATGCAAGAAAGACAATAAAGCACATGGATGTGATGGACACAGCTGGGCGGGGGCAGGGCTGCTATGGGTCAGAGAAGGCATTTGGGGGTGGGGGGTGACATTTGGAATGAGATCCGGATGCTGCAAAGTAGCAGCCGTGGAAATGCTGAGGACAGAGCATTCTGGACAGAGAGAACAGCAAGTGCAAAGACCCTGAGGCCAGAAAAGCAAGAGAACAGTGTGGCCAAGTCACTGGGGAGAGAGAGGTAGGCTGAACAGAGGTGGTGGAGGATCTTGTTAGGCATCAGGAAGGAGTTTGGATTTAAATGTGAGTGCACTGGGTTCTAAGTAGGGGAGCGAAACCATCTGATGCACTATTTTAAAAAGGTTGCTCTGAGGGCTGAGGGTCAGGGGATGAGTGAAAGCAGGGAGACCAGCTGGCAGCTTGGGGAGCCAGGCAGTGGGTGGCAGTGGCAGTGTAGAAATCCAGAAAATCTTCTTTGGAGATAAAACAGATAGACTTCCCGGTGGATTTGACGTGGAAAGTGAACCACTTGGTGAATAGAATCCTGTTTATTGGGAGGGGGAAGGCCAGGGGTGACGGGTATCAAGAGTTCTGGTTCTGGTGGATGGTTGGGAAATCTATCCACAGCCTATTGTAGTGCCTCATGGAGAGAAAACGAGGAAGGAGTTTCCAGAAGAAACAGAGACGCTCCATGGGCTTAGCAGGAGGACCCTCAACACTGGCTTCATCTTAATAAAACAAAACAAAACAAAAGAACTTTATTTTGAAATAATTTTAGATGTACAGAAAAGTTGTAAATATACTACAGAGAGTTCCCATATACACTTCACTCAGCTCCCCCTATTCTACCCATCTTACATAACTATGGCGTATTTATCAATACTAAGAAATTAACATTGGTGCAACACTATTAACTAAACTACAGATTTTATTCAGATTTTACCAATGTTTTTGCTAATATCATCTTTCTGTTCCAGGATCCAATCCAGGACACCACCATGTTGCATTTAGGACTTAATTCTTTTTAGTGTTTTATTTAAAGATGCACAAATGTAAACCTAGTATAAGTTTATTATGCTTTTAGCTCTTGTATTACTATACACCAAAACAAATTGATACATTATTTTCATGTAAAACTTCAAACCAATAGAATTCAAATTAATTTACTATGATAATTGATATATAGATATTTTTGATGAAAACCAGTTGCTGCTTTGCTAGATGAATATATAGCACTGCTATGACATGAGATCTGTTGCGTTCTCTATCCCCGCCTGATTTAATTCTTCCCACCACCGTCCTCTACGTGATCGATTGCAAAACCTCCTTTCACGTAATAGGCCATGACATCGTTGGGCTTTCACTTGGCTCAGACGTGTCCCTATCATATCATTTCGTGCCATCCTCTCTCCTTCTAATCACTGAACCAAGACAATAAAAGTAGTGGCACGTGGAGCCAGTGAACTGTAAACTTAAATACAAACTTGGCGCTGACGTGAGCCGTAGTACTTTTCCGAAGACGCCAACCAGATAATCAGATAGGCTTATATCAGTTGGTTAAAAACTTACTGTTGAAATAGAAAAAAAAAAAACAACGAAATGTTATTTTGCAAATACAACTGTAAGCCCCAGTTTAAGAAACACTGCAGTGAGATTAAATACAATGTATGATGAGAATCTAGGTATTTACGGCCCCCTGGAGGTGAAGGAGGATGAACTGGAGTTATTGAGATACAGAGGGTGGGATTAATAGTAGTCCGAAGAGCAGGTGCAAAGACTCGAAGGAGGTGTGAGAGAGGGTCTTGTATTTTTCACGCTGTGAGTAATTCAGCTTGGAGAGTCTAGGGAGTGAGCGGGGGTGAGAGACGAGCTGGGGAGGGGGCAGCATCAGGTACAGTGGCTGGGAAAGGTGGAAGGGGCCAGCAAAGGTGTCCTTCTAGGCTTGGGGAGAACTAAAGAGTTTCGAGTTAGACTGTTGGTGTGATCAGGTTTGCCCATTAGAGACATGACTTTGTCTCCTGTGAGAGACAGATTTGGGGCAGGAAGACCAGAATAAAAGGATTGTGATGGCCAGGTGGGAGAGGATGAAATTTGAATTCCTCTGGCAGTGGGAACAGAGAAGAATGAATTTGATATCTGAAAGGGAGAATCTAAAGGATTTGGAGTTGGATTGGCTGTGGACGTAAAGAATTGGGAGAGGAATCTTGAATGTTTACTTGAAGGTCTCTGGAATAGCAACTAATAACACAGGAGTTAAGGTTATTTGGAGTCTACAACTTTTTTTTTTCTTAGACAGTTTTTAATGTTTTTGTTCCCAGGAGTAAATAATAATAACTAATAAATAGTGCTTACTATGTTAGGAACAGTTCTAAGCGTTTCATATGTGCTGTATTTTATTGAATCTAAAAGCCCATTAACTATAAGATGCACCATTATCCCATGTACCATTAGAAGAAAAATACTGTCAATTCAATATGCATGACACACAAGACACACATGATTTCAGGGATGATAAAAATAGGTATCCTGGACTCAGTGAATTATAACACACACTCATTTTATCTTTATAAAAGCCCTCTGAGGTAGGTTCTATTATTATCCTCATTGTTCAAATGAGGAAACAGAAGCAGAGAGATTACATGAACTTGTTCTATCCAGCCTGTATCCAGGTAGCCAGTGGTAGGGCCAGGATTTGGACCCATGCAGTCTGGCTTTGAAGACTGTACTCTTAGCTCCAAGCACGGGCATTGGATAAAGCACCACATTCAAGTTCATCACAGTCGGGACTGAATATTTGTGTTAGAGATGAAACTAGAAACACCCAGGAAGCAGCACCTGCTTTGTAGTTCCACCCTCAGTGGAAAATAACCCTAGAATGCGGAGGATTGAACCCTCAGGGCAGTGACTGCGGGAGGGGCACCATCCTGGCACCGAGGACCAAGTACACCTTGTTCTACCCAGCAGAAAACACCATGTTCCTTGCAGTGTGGTTCCTGACTCTCTGACATTTCTTGTTGGAGCAGGAAGATGTATAAATGGGCATGTTTGAAACAATCATTTGGCAGAGAGCTGTGCTGTTTTCAATATTCCAAAGGCCAAAATGTACCTGACAAAGAATTAGGACTTTGGGTCAGGATGTGGAGTGATTAATTGACTCATTTTTATCAAGGAATATTTACTGAGAGTGTGCTATTTACCAGGCAGTGGGTTAGGCCCAGGGAACCCAGAGATGAAGTAAGGCCCAGACTGTCATGAAGTCTAGGTGCAAAGGGTGGTCAGACAAGTACCTTACAAACCACAAAGGTAATTGCCATGGATTTACTTCAAATCTTTCAGAATAAACCAAGGATGAGGAAGTAGTGAGGGTATAGCTGAAACATAATGGTTCATGTGTGAATTGTTGAAGCTGAGTTTTATGTACATGAGTTCAATACACTATTATACTCCTAAATATGTTAAAAAATTTCCTAGAGTAATGAAAATGAGGGAGAAAGAAAATAACAGGGTGAAGAACATGTTCAAAAGGAGTCCATCCCCCATGGAAACAACTTAAGTGTCCATTAACAGATGAATGGATAAAGAAACTGTGGTATATGTATAGGATGGAATATTACTCAGCCATAAAAAAGAATGAAATTTTGCCATTTGTGGCAACATGGATGGATTTGGAGGGCATAATGCTAAGTGAAATAAGTCAGACAGAGAAAGATACTGTATGATATCACTTATATGTATTATTTGTGTTCTAAAAAAGACAACAAACTTGTGAATGTAACAAAAGAAGCAGATTCACTGATATAGAGAACAAACTAGTGGTTATCAGTTGTGGGGGGGCAATACAGGGCTGGGGGAGTGGGAGGTACAAACTGTTGAGTGTAAGATAGGCACAAGAATGTTACTGTACAACCTGGGGAATACAGCCAATATTTTGTAATAACTGTAAATGGAAAGTAACCTTTAAAAATTGTATAGAAATCAAAAACTTTTTAAATTTTAAAAAAGGAGCCCATCCCAAATTTAACAAAAAAGGAAGCTTTATGGGCTCTCTTTTTAAAAATGATATTTTAATTAGGCTTGAGAGGTTGTGACTTAAGGAAACCAGAGTGCCTGCAGGAAACCGCCAAGAACAGGCATCTAGTATCGCATGGCATCCGTGTTCATTATTATTGTCTGTAGGATGTGTTAAATTACTGTGCATTTTAATAATAAAAATCTGCAAAAAAAGTAAAGGTATTTATTCAGTACAGTGAAAGCATGGGAAAATGAGAAAAATATTCAGAAGGTGAGTTTTGAGGAGATGGTGGCCTCTGGATATAAGGACAAGGGGAGGGCTTCAAATGACCATCAGCCAAGATTCAAAAGCAGAGAAATGAAGTTGATATTCATGAGGTAGATGGCGAGTCTAGGGGTCAGTCAGTGGGAAATCGGATTGAATAAGGTAAAGTGAAATGGTCTAGGACTCTTTATTATCAAAGTTAGGAGTAGGCTATATCTATATATATTATACCTAACACATGTCACTTAATAAGTGACAGACATGCTTGTGGTTTACACTCAATGGGTCTTTACAATACGTTCTTGAAAATAATAAAGGTAGGGACTTCTCTGGTGGCGCAGTGGTTAAGAATCCGCCTGCCAGTGCACGGGACACAGGTTCGAGCCCTGGTCCGGGAAGATCCCACATGTTGCAGAGCAACTAAGCCCGTGCACCACAACTACTGAGCCTGTGCTCTAGAGCCTGAGAACCACAACTGCTGAGCCCGAGTGCCACAACTACTGAAGTCCGCGCGCCTAGAGCCCGTGCTCTGCAACAAGAGAAGCCACCCAATGAGAAGCCCAGGAACCACAACGAAGAGTAGCTCCCACTCACCGCAACTAGAGAAAAGCCCGTGCACAGCAACAAAGACCCAAGGCAGCCAAAAATAAAAATAAATAAATAAAAATTTATTTTAAAAAATAATAAAGGTAGTATTTTTTTGTGTATGAAAGTATTCAAAGTGTCTTGGAAATCATCCAGCATATTTTGGAAAATAAGCATTTTCCATTTTTTTTAAATTGAGGTATAGCTGAGTACAATATTAGTTTCAGGTGTACAACATAGTGATTCAATATTTTTATAATTATACTCCATTTAAAGTTATTATAAAATATTGGCTATATTCACTGTGCTGTACAATATACCCTTGTAGCTGGTTTATTTTATACACAATAGTTTGTACCTCTGAATCCCCTACCCCTATCGTGTCCCTTCCCCCTTCCCTCTCCCCACCGGTAACCACTAGTTTGTTCTCTAGATCTGTCAGTCTGTTTCTGTTAACGTTTTCTATTTTTACAACTTGCTTAAAAGGCCTATTTTATTACCACTCTGAAGCCCATGATCTTTCTCTCCCTTGGGACACCACCTCCCCAAGGAGGATGGCAGTCCTGCGTATTTTCTCAAAAAAAGTCTCAGGCGGAAGGTAGAATTTGGACTGGAACTTTAAGGTAGAATAAGGACAGTTACAATAGGAACAAAATTGTTGCGCTCAGAAGTCCTTACTCTGCCATGAACAATATAGCTTGTGCTCAAAGTGACCCACCTCAGTTACATGAAAGTGGAGTGAGTACTACTCTCCAGTTTCAAAAGGACCCTTTTGCACAGTTAACCGACACTTTCTGCTGAAGTTTCATCTAACCACACCAAGAATTCTTAAGTCCTCAGATCTAGGCAACAGTCTCTAAGTAACTGGATGATCAACAGAGAAAGTTTGTGAACTTTCTGAAAACGATACTTAAGTGAGGGTCTGTCTGTCAATACTGTCACACACCCATCTCAAAAAACATCAGGTTCAAATCCATTTCTTCCCTGATCACCTCTTCTTTTACCTTTTTTCCCCTCTTCTTATTATGCTTTTTCTTTTCTTTCCTTATTTAGTGAGATTGCCAGGAAGAAAATTTTCTCTACCTTTCTAGGTTCTTTTGGCTAGTCTAAGAATTAAATTGACATCAGATTAATATGTGAAAATCAAACAAAAGTGTAATAACATGTATACATGGGAGGGACCCAGGAAAACTGAGTAATGCACCAAAATGCTGGAAACCCTCATCTTAAATACCATCTTCAGCTAAAGACAAAAAAGATTGTTTCGGGCACTGGTTTGAGACTTCAAAAGCGAGGAAGGCAACTGACATGGAGATTAAAAAGCAAATGTTTGGTAAACAAATGCTTACTGGGTATCACAGAGACAATGGGACACAGAGGGGAATTTTAACAGACTTTGCTAGGTTCCTCCCTGTCTACCACACCCAGTTCACACTCTAGTTATCCATGGCGACAGCGCCCTTGCTAGAACAGGTCCTCTATCTACATTCTTCTACACAGTGAAGGGGAAGGTCAAAGTTTTTTCCTGTGTCTTTTGGGCCTTGATTGGTTTCAGCTAGAAATAATACGCACGCCAAAGAGACATTTTGGGATGGCAAATTTTGCTCCCCTGCAGGATGAATGTCAATTCCAGATGAAAATATTTTTTTAATATCATTTTAAAAAAGCTTTTATTTCTAATGGAATATTGCAGGAACACTGGCGAGAAAAGAACTCACTTCCACTTTGAATTCGCTTCCAGGTCGCATTCTCTCCCTGGATTCCCTGACCGGGCCCCCCAAAGCCTCAGTCAGCCCAGACAGCCTCGCCCTCCCGGGTACCTAGACCCTTCGGCCTGAGCAGAGACGCTAAGAGCTTCCTGCTCCTCCCTGCTGAGAAAAGGGAAAGAAATTCTTCGCCCTCCCTACATTAAGGTCGCTCCCAGCCCCGCCGACTCCAGGACCTCACTAGTTAGCCTTCCCTCACTCCGCCACTTTCCCACTTCCGGGACCGGCGCTTTTTCCGGCGCCCGGAAGTGCGTCATCACCCAGCGCCCGCCGCCCCGGCCCCACGCCGCCCAGGCGCTCCAGGAGGCCCTGAGACTACGGTGCCAGCGCGCACTGCAGCGTCCTGGACGGGAACGGGGGTGGCTGCTCCTCGGCGCCGCGATGCAGGTCTCCAGCCTCAACGAAGTGAAGATTTACAGTCTCAGCTGCGGCAAGTCCCTTCCCGAGGTGAGTCACGTCGGGTCCTCCTCTTCGCGGGGCAGCCGCCCCTCTCCTCCTCCCTGTTCCTGGTAGTTTCAGCTGGGCCCGGGCCGGCCCCAGACTAGGGGAGACCCAGAGTCCAGGGACGGTGCCTGGGGGAGCTGGTCGATGCTGAGAGACGAGGACAGTGCTGTTACCGCGCCAGAGCCTGGGCCGAGGGGTGATCGGGATTGATGAGTTGGCTTGAAGTTTTTGCGGGTAAAGTTCTCTAGAACAGAAGAGCTGTCCTTTTGGGCTTGTATAATGTTCACAGCCGCTGCCACACCGAGGAGGAAAACGTGGACAGATTGGTTGACAGGTATTTCTCCCCCACTTTAATGCCCGCTCATCAGCTCTTCGTTGAATTCCTGTTATATGCCAAGTTCTAGAAATACAGCAGTGAAGAGAAATGCAGACTTTGTGTCAGCAGCATTTATGATGTGGACGGCAGTATTTTTGAACCTTGCTGAACTTAACGCGATTTCGTTGAGTCTTAGGACGTCAGAATTGGAAGGCCTTTGGAAAGTCAGCCATTCTCTTCCAATCTTTTCATGTTGAAAATATGCAAAAGTTCCAGCGAGGGGAAGGGTGACTTGTCCAGAGTCATCTGCCTAGGCTCTGTAGCTTGTATGTTATTTCTCGTAAGTGCTGGTCAGGCTGCTGTCGAAGCACTGCCAGTGAGAAGAAGCTTTTGACAGAAGCTCTTCCATTTTGAGACTGCTTGTCATACAGATGTTTTAAAACACGCCCCCTGGGCTTCCCTGGTGGCGCAGTGGTTGAGAGTCCACCTGCCGATGCAGGTGGTGCCCCGGTCCGGGAAGATCCCACTTGCCGCGGAGCGGCTAGGCCCGTAAGCCGTGGCCGCTGCGCCAGCACGTCCGGAGCCTGTGCTCCGCAACGAGAGAGGCCACGACAGTGAGAGGCCCGCATAACGCAAAAAAAAAAAAAACAAAAAAAAAACATGCCTTGGTTGCTCTGACTCCTGCCCTTGGAAATCAGAATAAGTGTAACTCTTCCTTGTGTCTGACCCTAAAAGATTTGGAGCCAGTGATTAGACTCTTCTCGGAATTCAGGTTAAATAACTCCTTGTTCTCCAGCTGTTTGTCACACAGCATGATCCTTCTCATTTTGTTCTTTGGTTCTGCACATTTGCTGAGATGTGAGTACCTGCAGGCAGCCCTGTTCTAAGTGTTGGGATACGTGATGAACCGGTCAGATAAGGTTCCCTGTTGGGGAAAAGGATAATAAGTAAGCAAATAGGACAACTTCAGATACTGAAAAGTGCTTTGAGTGTCTATACGAGAGCACTTGTGGATGAATTGTTTAGAGAAAGTGGTTTGGACTCAAGCCCTCAGGGAAGGCCCCTCTACAAGGGGGTAACATTTGAACAGAAACTTGGTTGATGGAAAGGACTGAGTCTTTTGAAGATGGGAGAAAGGAAGAGTTTTCCGTCCTGAGGGAACAGAAAGTGTCAGTGACCCACAATGGAAGGCACTTGGCACGTTGGAGAAACAGGAGAAGCACGGTTGTGGCTGTGGAATGCTCAGTGGGGCAAGAGGGTGGGGACAGCTGAGGCTGGAGAGGTGGGCCTTGTAGGCCAAGGCAGGAAATTAGGGTTTTATTCTTAGTGCTGTTGGAAGCTGTTGCTGGGTTTCAGACTGGCTGCTCTCTGGTAAATTACTGCAGCCTGGGAGGGTGTGAGTGGGGATGAGTTAGGTGGTCCAACTGAGAGACGGGTGGCTCGGGCTAGGATGGTAGCAGAGGAGATGCTAAGACTGGGTGGGGTAAAGGAGGTGTTTTGGAGGTAGGCTAATGGGACTTGCTAATGGGTTGGATAGTCGTAGGGAGTTGAGGTGAAGGAAGGAATCAAGAGAGAACTCTTAGGGTGTGGATCTGAATAACTGGGTACACGGTGTTGCTGATAACTGAAATGGAGAATTGAGCACATTGGGGGTCGGGGGAAGGTAGTGAGCAAAAGGCATGAAAAGTTTTATTTTTGATACTGAAGGTTTGATGTTCTAATAAACATCAGGTGGAAATGTTGAGTAAACAGGTATGTGTATCCTGTTAGGGAATCTCTCTAAATCTTCTTTTAAAGTAATTCTGACTTATCAACAAATTGCCTATTTTGCTTTACCTACTTCAAATGTAAGATCAAGCAGGGTTTTGGTTTTTTTTCTTCTTCTCTTTCCTTTTCTTTTCTTTTTTTTCCAACAATGGCGGGATGCCTGTCCAGTGAGAGAATTAGGTCATCAGCATTTCCAGAGTCTTTTGCTGGGTTTCTGGTTAAATTCTTCGGCATTGGTAAAGTGATCTTCTCTATCAGCTGTGATTTTGTAGAACACAAAGAGGATGCCTGATATCAGTGACAACTTTCAGTTCTTTGTTGAACTTTTAAAACTTAGACTGGTTCATTCCTGCCCCGTGCTGACTCTGTCTGGTGTGCTCTCCTGTAGTGCTGTCAGTGTGTACAGAAACTCCAGAGTGAACTGTTTTTTCATCATTTTTCAACTCTTTTCCATCGTCACCGTTGTAAGGAATTTCTGGCTCTTTTAGGTCCCAGGCTCCCATTTAGAAGGCAATCTCAGTCCCCTCCCCTTTGCCCCAAGCTCCTGATGTGTGAGACCAGCTATTGAATGAACTGCCCCCTTCTTTAGCATAACTCCCTGAGAAGAGGAAATCGAATCCCCTATGAAAGGAGAAGCCCTTTGTTTTGCTTCTATTAAGTTGATGTAGAAGAATGTATCGAGTGCCCAGAAATATAGTTTAACATCACCTTTAATTGAAACATTTCTGCCTAAAATGAAATCAGAGCAGTGTAATCACAAAGACTAGCACAGACCTGTAAATCAATGCCCTAAACACAAGGCAGGAGGAGAGCTCTGGCTCAGACTGAGGCCCTTCAAAGAGTGACACCTGTTCCAGTGTCCACACTGCCTCAGGCGTCACACTTAGGGTCTTCAGGAGTGGGGCTACATGACCAGAGAGCCCTAAAGATTATAATGTTCTGTGTCTAACATGGGATGTACATTGGGTTTCTGCTTTTAGAAATGACATCTGTTAACTTTTCTCTTGCTTTTCTTTGATTTCCTGAGGGTATGTTTTCTTAACCTCGTCATTATTGACATTTTGGGCTGGACAGTGCTTGTTGTACAGGCTGTCCTGTGCATTGTAGGAGGCTTGGCAGCATCCCTGACCTCTACCCACTAGTTGCCAGGAGTGCCCACCCCTTCCCATTGTGGCAACCAAGTACCCTTTAAGAATTGCCAGATGCCCTTCGGAGGCAAAATTGCCCCCCGGTTGTGAACCACTGCTTTAAGGTAATCGTAACTGATTAGTGCTTCATCGTTGGCACCTGTTCATGCAATGGACTTATGCTGCAAGCTAAAATAAGGTACAGGAATTACAGAACAAAATCTGGTGTCAGCGAATGTGACTTTTAAAAGTATCATTTCTTTATTATCAAGTGTCAGCTATTTGGTCAGGTTTACTTATCTAGGTTTATGTTTTGTAAAAAATATATTTCTTTAAGAAACTTTCTCCATTTAATGTTTGCTTTTTAAAATTTCACTTAAATAAAGTTCCATATATTAGTTATAACCCATAATATTTGAGGCTTTCTCCTTTCCCTTAGGTTGATTAGATGAACTAGTTTTCTCTTGTATAAAATACAGTAGTTCTAAAAATTTATTGTCTAGTATATGTAAATATATACCAGAAAAAAATCCATGTAACAGGATGTTAACAGTAGGGTTAGGATTACAGAGTATTTTCATTTTCTATGTTATATATTCCTGTGAAGTTTCAGTTTTTTAATATGAGCATGTATTATTTTTGTAAGCAGAGAAACAATTCAAGTAAATATGTTTTAAAATAAAGTCTCTTTGTTTTCTTTAAGTGGCTTTCTGACAGAAAAAAGAGAGCACTTCAGAAGAAAGATGTTGGTGAGTATTATTTTTTTCATTTCAGCTACATTTGTGATCCACGTTATAATGCTTTTCTCATTTATTGTTATCATATTTAAGTGAAGGTTTACAAAAACACAGTGGAATTCATGCAGTGGAAAATAAACTTTCTGCCCTTTTCCTTCCTTTTTAAAAAAAATTTTAATTTATTGATTGATTTATGGCTCTGTTGGGTTTTTTTGTTGCTGTGCGCGGGCTTTCTCTAGTTGCGGCGAGCGGGGGCTACTCTTCCTTGCACTGCACGGGCTTCTCATTGCAGTGGCTTCTCTTGTTGCGGAGCACGGGCTCTAGGCCTGTGGGCTTCAGTAGTTGTGGCACACGGGCTCAGTAGTTGTGGCGCACAGGCTTAGTTGCTCCACGGCAGGTGGGATCTTCCCGGACCAGGGCTTGAACCCGTGTCCCCTGCATTGGCAGGTGGATTCTTAACCACTGCCAGGGAAGCCCCCTTTTCCTTCTTAAGAAAACCTTTGTTGTGCTTGATACAGTCCCGAGGGTATAGGGTTTGATTTTTACCTACTTAAGCACTAGTAAGTTAGCTCGTTACTGTTTCATGGATGATAGCAGAAGACGTAAGACTCCTGGGTCAGAGACAAGGGCTGCATCACTCAGGCTGCACAGCAGATAGCGTGATCACCAGCATGCTCTGTCACCCCCCTGCCCAAGTTCCACAAGGGCACTCAGTGCGGCCCAGATGGGTGCACTGCATGCGGTGGGTTTGTGTTGCAGCTGAGGAACACTGAACTTGAGAAGTCCACTGCCTTTACAGCAAGCAGTAGACACGCCTGCTCTTTGTCTAGAGGAGACTCACCTGTGGAGGTTCCCAGCTGCATAAATAATGCTGAGAAATGGCTCAGGTAAAGGAGTGGCCAGGGCCTCACAGTCTTGCCATACCCAGCAAGACCAATAGGAATGCAAGCAGTCCCAGAAGGACTAGCTCTCCTAACATTTCCATAATCACTTTGTTTTCCAGTGTATCATATCTTTTTCCATTCGTTAAATCCATTTGTCAGTTTTTGAGCTATAGAGACAATGAACATTTTCTTTCTGAACAAAGTAATTTTACTTACAGGACATATGAACATGAACATATGGTCACTGTAGAAGATTTTGATTCTTTAAGTTATGACAGCAGGGAAGATAGGTTTGTAAGATCAGTTTTTAACTTAAGTCATTTTGGACAAATTTTCATTAAATTTTCTCTATTACAACTTGTCATAGTTGAAAGATGATTAAGTTCCCACATATCTTGTTCAAGTTATTTTCTGAAAATCAAAGACCTAAGATATTGAAAAGGTTTCTGGATGTGAGATAGATACGTCAAAGCAAGCATCTTGGAGAAGAAGTAGGCTTTATATAAAATTAGAAAAGTACAATTGCTGCTTTCACAGTGCTTACTGATTTTGATTTCTTCTGATTCTCTCATTCCACTCCAGTGTTCTAGTGTGTAAGAAAACAGGTTCAGATTACTTAGAGGACAAAATTGTTCATTGACTCCTTTCCAGCCCATCTCAAGAGTATCGTGTGTCTTCCAGATTTAGTGGGCCATTCCTGCTCAGTTGGTTGGTTTAGTGAACAAGGCAGTAATGTGCCAGAGAGTCATACACAGTCCTTACAGTGGGCGCATTGTTACAGTAGCAGCCAGCAAGAATCCACACTTTCTTGTTGCAGGGAACCAGTTTTTGTGAGAGTACGTTTAAGTGTTTAGACCCAGAGATTGCTCTAAGGCTTCCTCTAGCCTGGATCTTCTTGGCCGCGGATCAGTGCTGCCACAAAGAGGCAAAAGTCAGCTTGGTAGCAGCTTCTTATATAAAGTTAAGATTTTAAAGGTTTAGACTTGTTGTTATTTAGGAGAAAAAATGGTAAAGATTTTTGTCTTAGCCATGATCCATGATTGAATAACAGTAGTGGTTTAATGTTTATTCTGTTGCCCCTTTATCCAGGGCTTGAAACTGTATGTTTGATGCACTGTTATGGACCTTTTTTTTTCCAATTAACGATGACACTTTTTCCTTTTTGAAAAATAAAAATAAAATACTTAGTTTAGAAAAATAAGGTATGAGCTAAGAGAAGAGCTTGCTGTGTCAGGGGCGGGGCTGTGTCCGTGTGCCTTCCCGAGGCTTGGAGGCACTGGGACGTTGCCGTTGGTAGTGACCCCGCTCTGAATACTGTCTTCCTGGACACGAGGGTTAGCACATGGAGGTTAAACCAGTTATTTATCTTCTTTCTTTGTAGATGTCCGTAGGAGAATTGAACTTATTCAGGATTTTGAAATGCCTACTGTTTGTACCACTATTAAGGTATCAAAAGATGGACAGTATATTTTAGCAACCGGTAAGCATCTTTTTGGTTATGATTTACATATACTTCGTAGCAGGAAATGTTATGATGGGAAAGGTCACTTTTTAAAAATTACCCTGACATTTTATTATTTAAAAATTTCAAACATATAGAAATATTGAAAAAACTGTACAGTGAACAGCCTGTCACCTAGATTCTTCAATAGTTTATTGTATTTGCTTTATCACATATCTGTCTACCCATCTTTCTGCCATCCATCAATCCATCCTGTATCTTGATACATTTCAGAGTAAGTTGCAGGTATTAGTATACTTCACCCCTAAACACCTCAGTGTGTACATCATTAACTAGAGTTCAGTATTCGTTTATGGCTTTTTTTTTTAAAGATAAATTTGTATAAGTACATTGATGAGTTTGGACAAATGCATACGCCTGTGTAGCCCAAACCCCTAGCAAGATACAAAACATTCTTTCACCTGGAGCATTCCGTTATGCCCCCCACAGTCAATCCCTGCTCCCACTCATGTGTAGCCGGCCGCTGCTGTGATTTATTTTTTCACCACAGACAAGTGTAGCCTGTTTTAAATGGACTTCATGTAAATGCAGTCATACACTATGTATTTTTTGTGTGTAAGACTTATTTCATCTAGGACTTCACATTTCGGATTCATTCATGTCATTATACGTGTCAGTAATGTGTTCTTTCTGTATTAGCAAATGGTATTTCCTTATAGGAATATGCCACACTTTGTTCATTTATTCTTCATTTGGTGGACACCTGGGCTATTTTCATTCTTCGACTGTTACTGGTAAAGCATTATGAACCGTCTTGTCCAAGTCTGTTTTGAGGGCATTGCTGGGTCAGAGGGTAGGTATATGGTTTTGCAGAGCAGTCAGATCGTTTTGTGCTCCCACCCGCGATGAATGATGGTTCCAGGAAAGGGCATTTTTACCGTAATGATTTTCTCTGTCATGTCACTAAGATTTTATGTTAGCAGTATTCATCAGTATCAAAAAGTCAACAAATATAGGGAACTTTTAATATATTATAAGTTAGAACAGCATTACCCAACCTTTTTATGGTTGTGATTTTGCTACATATATCCTGGGTATTGTCCACTTAAATTTTTTTGTTGGCTTAACATTATCCATCTATATCTCTTTTCCAACCACTTTCTTATTTGACTACTTTTATACATCCACGTGCTAGTCTCTTTTGTTCTGTGTTAATGGTTGTCTCATTACTAACACTATCCCCATTTTTTAGCGTCCAGTTTTATGTTCAGAATCTAAATTTTAATTATAGATTATATGTAACACATATATATAGAGTATGTGTGTGTATATATACTATACTGTATACTATTTTTAAATGAGATCTTGGGCTTTGATCCATGCCAGAAAACATAGGACTACTTCATTCCTTTCTTTTAAAAATATCCTTAGTGGTTTTAAAAGTCAGTCTTTTTCTTTTCATGATAAACTTATAAAAAATGCACACATTATAGAAATACATAAGATAAAATGTGAAAGGCCCTAAGATTGCACTAAAATACACAAGATATCACTGTGCTTATTCCTCCATCTTCTTTCTGTACAGAGTACTGACACTGTCATTGTTGAGTTTTACAAAAGCCAGATCACAGTATAAGTGCCACTCTGCAGCCCTCCCTGCACCCGCTGTACTCACTCTCCCTTTCACTTTGTAATATGTTTTGGCAGCTTTCCATGTCAGGAGTTACAGGTCTGCATCATCCTCTTTATAACCTCTATAATGATTTACCATCATTTATTTAACCGTTTCCCTATCTGTGGACATTTAATTTGCTTTCAATTTTTGGCCATCAGTAAATAATGCTGCGGTGAACATTCTTCATGTCTTCGGTACACTTATGGGTGTGTTTCTGTAGAATAAATTTGTATAAGTTGAAATACAGATATAAGGTGTATGAGTATCACATGTTTTACAGATATTGCCAGATTGTCCTCCAAAGAATTTCTAATAATTTATACTTATCACCAAAGTATGAGAGAACTTTTTTTGAACATCAACCTCAATATAGATACTAACCAGTTTTTCATCTTTGCCATTTGATAGACAAAAACTACTTTTTTTGAATTTTTTTTGAATTTTTGAATTTTATTTTTTATACAGCAAGTTCTTATTATTTATCTATTTTATAAATACTGACAAAAACTAATTTTTAAAAAATCTACTTTGTTAGATTATTTGTGAAGTTGATTACACAGGTGTATACATTTTCCGTGTCTTGCTTGTTTATATCCTTTGTTCATTTTTCCCTTGGGATGTTGGAGAGGGCTTTTTTTTTTAAATATCTTTATTGGCGTATAATTGCTTTACAGTGTTGTGTTAGTTTCTGCTGTACAACAAAGTGAATCAGCTATATGTATTCATATATCCCCACATCCCCTCTCTCTTGAGCCTCCCTCCCACCCTCTCTATCCCAGGCCTCTAGATTGTCACAAAGCATCAAGCTGATCTCCCTGTGCTATGCAACAGCTTCCCACTAGCCGTCCATTTTAGGAGAGCCAGCTTTTAAATTCTTTTTGTTTGATATGCTTATAATGAATCTTACTTACCTCTAAACAAAAAGTATACTCAACATATCTGCAGGATATTGATAATGAAAAGTATGTCCTTTAGGTTTTACATCACATTAACTTTTTTTATAGGAACATACAAACCTCGAGTTCGATGTTATGACACCTATCAATTATCCTTGAAGTTTGAAAGGTGTTTAGATTCAGAAGGTAAGTAAGAGGTTATATTTGAAATCACAAAAATAGTTTTTATTTTTGGCTGCTTTTCTGCTTTTTAAAATGGGCATGGGTTGTGCATCAGTTTTCTGTGCTGTGTAACAAATTGCAATAAACGCGGCAGCTTAAAAAAGATTCATTTATTAGCTCATAGCTCTGTAGGTAAAGTCCGTCCAGGCTTTTCTGTGTTCTGTGCTCAGGGCTGACCTCAAGGTGTCAGCCAGGTGGGACTCTTCCAGAGGCCCTGGGCAAGACCCCTTTTCAAACTTACAGGATGTTGGCAGAATGCAGTTTGTTTTGGTTGTAGGGCTAGGGACCCCTCTGCTGCTGGCTGTCAGCCTGGGGGCATGCTCAGCTTCTAGAGACCCCTGCATTCCTCCTCACTTGGTCCCTTCCTCCTTCAAGCCAGCAGCAGCTCATTGGATCCTTCTCGTGCTCTGAATCTCTCTGACTACCCCTTCTGCCGCCAGCTGTAGAAAACTCTGCTTTGAAAGGGCTCGTGTGATTATAAATCTTTCCTTTGCCATAGAACGTGATGTAGTCACAAGGGCGGTGTCTCCTCACGTTGATAGCGTCCACCCACACTCTCCAGAGGAGGGGGCTGCCCTGGGGGGAAGGTCAGCGGGGTCATTCTTAGAATTCTGCCTGGCACAGGGCGCAGGTTGAAATGGGAGAGTTCAGGTATTTTTGTCAGGTGGCCCCATGTTTGAGATTGAGGGAAAAGAAGTTAATGGGATATGTATTCTCTTAACTTGTTTCACTGTCTTCTTTTTAAAAAACAGTACAAACTCCATGTGCTGCTAATAATAACTGTTTTCATTCTTTATTTTCATTTAGCAGGTATACTATGAATGAGTAAAAAGTTACTGTTACCTTTTTTAAAGCAAAAAGTTTTGAGTTTTTAATGTTTGTTGTTTTACTTTGAACATCTCAGAAAAACTGTGACAAAATTTAGAAGTCATTATGTTTTGTAAATTTATTATTTAATTTGCTTCAGTTCTGTAGAAAATCTAGCTGATCTGTATAAAGAAACTATAAAGCTTTTAATTTTCCATTTGGTGTTTTGGGGGGCAATATAGCATGGAAACTTTGTTCTTGTGTTTTGTAGGTGCAAAAAGGGAAGAAAAACCCAGCATTTGTATATAGTATTTGTGTTGAGTTAGAATCTTTGCATCAAATTTGTATTTTTATTAAAAAAGTGGACTGATAATTGTATGTTTCCTGTTTCTTATTTTTCAGTTGTCACCTTTGAAACTTTGTCTGATGACTATTCAAAGGTATGCTTTGTAGCGTTGGTTTATCCTGCCTGTCCTCAGGAAATGAATGAGAGGGATTTGTTTTTATGATAAGTGTTTTTAATGATGTCTCCATTGTTAAATTTAAAATGGCTGTATAGTAAAATAAAACCTATTGTTTTCTATTAATACATACTTAGTTTGTCACATGTATGTGACAACTGGGATAGAGATAGCCTTTGGCCAGTCTAATATTGAAAATTTCAAGTTTGCCATAGCATGTATGAATGAAACCTTATCTATATTTTTAAGAATTGGTAGCAGTCATCTTTTTAGACCATCCTGTGTTCTAGATGTGTGATTTTCATTATTGCATTTATTATTTTCGTTTTCTTATTCATATGTGAGAAGTACAGCAGCAGTGTTGTATGTTTAATTTTCTTAACCCTGCAAATAAGTGGTTGTGCATATACTGAAACAGCTGAAGACACAGCTAATATATTTACGTTTCCTTTTCTTTCATTTTTGGTGCCATTAGTGCATCTTTCAACTCTTGTGGTAATTTTCAACAGTTACAAGATTGTCAGTAAAAGTGCCTTATTCAATTTAAAATGAAAAACTTTTAGAGATGTCATCATGAAGGAAAATTGAATTTTCAGAGCTGACATGCTTTCTGTGTTGTCTTCAGTTCTGGAAACTATGGGGTACAGTTTATCCTTTTGCCTGTGGTTGCTGTTTATCATACGTTTTGGAACTTGTAATTTTATAGTATATTTTCTCTAGATCTTGATAAATTTGCTTTTCAATACCATCTGCAGATTTTTAAGATACCTTTGTAATACATTAAAGTTAAATTTATACAAGGAGCCTATCAAACTCCATGTGATAATAGTGAGATTACTAAAATGTGTTTTTAAGTAAAATAGGAAATGACTCACTGAGGTTACTGAGCAGTGCTCTACATTACAAAGTGCTGGCGCCAGGTAGATGAAGGGCATTCGTATTGAGTCTTTCAGTTAGAAGGTAAAGTTTGCCAAAAACCTATCTAAGATGCAGGAAGGCATTAAGTAACTAATGGAGAGGTTTGATTCTCAAACACATTTCTTAACCATCATGGCGAGTTGTGTTTATACACATGCGTTTACAGAGAGCAAGGAGGAGGATGAGAGAGATGAGAGATTTTCTTGCTTTGCCGGTTTCAGTGATGATGATGAAATAAATACTTTAACCTAAGCAAACTAATTTTCTTGTTTTATTTTCAGATTGTCTTCCTGCATAACGATAGATACATTGAATTTCATTCACAATCAGGTTTCTACTACAAAACCAGAATACCAAAGTTCGGGAGAGATTTTTCTTACCATTATCCATCCTGTGACTTGTACTTTGTTGGCGCGAGGTATTGGGGTCTAATCACCCTTTGTTTTCTCCTTTCCACCTCCCCAAGCAACTTCTGTTCTTAAAATTGAGGAGAGGGATTAAAAGAAGGATAAGACATTATCCCTGCCTTATGGTTGCTCAAAGAGTGTAGTTCCAAAGTGACTGGCTCATTTAGGAATTACATCCTTGACTTCTATTAGCGTGGTGCTCTAAATCTAGAGAGACATGGGTGACCCAATAGTGTAGCAGTGGTGTGGAGTCAGTATCTTAGCCCCATTGCATGCATTTTAAAACTTTTATTCTTAAATGCTACCTTCTTTATGATTATAAAAATAAGTCATATCCATTTTAGAAAATTGGGGAAATATAAAAAAGAATAAAGAAGAAAAAAAATCACCCATAATTATGCCACTCAGAGGAAACCCTTATTAGTATTTTATTGTTATTTCATTGTAGTCTTATATACATACACTTATAGATACATTTTGGATCTTGTAATCTCCGTGTTATTTGTAAATAATATCCTACTTAATGACTTCATAATATTTCCTTGGCACATGGGTCGTTTAAATCACTTTTATGCATGAACAAACTTACAAGTAAGGTGGTTATCTTTTAGGGTTAGAATGCATTTTTGTATCAGTTTTACAAAGGGAAGTGATGCTTTATGACAGATCCATGTTTCTAAAAATTATATTTACTTGAAGAAACGTTCATTGTAGTTTCCTGGATTTTTCACTTTATTCATTGTTTGACAGCTCTGAAGTTTATAGATTGAACTTGGAACAAGGACGGTTCCTGAATCCTCTACAGACTGATGCTGCGTGAGTGTTTTGTTATAAGAATCCTGCTGTATTTATTTTGGCCAGGAGATGAAGCCAGACGCCCACTTTGTTGTCAAATGACACGTGTTGCCTGTAAGCAGAGCTCTGGGCAACTTAGGTAAAAGAGTAACATTAAATTTTTTCCCCCACAAAAAATTCACTAGAAGACCTGGTGTTGTTGTAAAATATAAAAAAAAATTTTTTAATATATGTGAAGAGTTTTTAACTCACTCCAGAAATTCAGTTACTGTTTTTTGCTGTGTTCTTTAAATTTTCATTCGTGATTTAGTTTTGTGATATTTTCTTTTATAGAGAAATTTTGAAATAACTTGGAGTACTATTTTTTAATTTTACTTTTTTATGCTTTTGCTGGCAGACATTTAAGATTTTTTCACGTTTTCTTTTCATCATATGTTATGGTCTGTACTTTTGTTTTATTCATAGAGAAATCCTTTAGGAATGAATCTGTCTTAATAGTATTAATACTGAGTAATAGTAACAACAGTAGTGAAAGCACTTACTATGTGCCAAGCATTATTCAGGATTTTATATATATTCACTCATTTGAAACTTATAACAGATTTTTACAGTACAGGTACTATTGTTATCTCCATTTTACAGCTAGGGCAGCTGAGACTCAGAGAGGGTAAGTAGCTTGTTTAAGTTCACACAGCTAGTATAGGGTGAAAGCTGGATTACTTCTCACCTATGTATATAATTAGCTTGTTGGATTTTCCTTATTGCTTTGAAGGGGATTTTTAAAGGTTGGAAGAATAGGTAGTGATAAAAACCAGGTAAACTCTGGGTTTCTTTCCACATTGATTTGAAATACTCTTATTTTCTTTAAAAAGAAATTATAGTAATGTCATGATGCATCCTTGAATAATAAAAGGTTATATGCTCTTTAGTTGCAGAATTTCCTGTTTATAATAACAACTTTTATTTATTGTCTTATAAACTCTAGACGCTGTGTTGAACATATAGTTTTTTCATTTACTCCTCACAACAACCATATGAGATTGGTGAATACCATTTTTCAGAAAAAGAAAACGAGCCTAGATCAGTGTACTCAACAAGCTGGTCAAGTCTCCGGTTTGGCGTAGTGATAGCCTGCGTTCTTTTTGCTTTGGGAGAAAATATATTGGGAAATGTGTTCTCGCGATGGTGGAATAGTGTTTTTGAAGAAAGCCCTTCCTTGTCTCGTCCCCTGGCAGATAAGAGTGTCACCCTGGGGTCTGAAACTGCGGGGACTGTGTACAATGCACTGGCCCCTTTGATGCCTCGGTGCTTCGCATACGCAGATGAGCGAGAGAATCTGCTGCCACCTCATGCACAGCATTGTGTTTACTGTTTGTTTAGAAAGTTTATTGAGTGTCTGTCGTCCCCGCCCCCTGCAAAAGTAGATGCTAAAACTCTCTCCCTTATGGCTTTACTATTTTAGGGAGAATAATGTTTGTGACGTAAATTCAGTGCATGGCTTATTTGCCGCAGGAACAATAGAGGTAAGCGTACGTTGACTTTATTTTTTAGAACATTTGCTCTATATTTGATAACGAATGAAGTTTTATTTAAAGACAGCGTTGCTTGGTTCCTAAGAGCAGGGTGCTAATGAAGCCACAGCCCACTGGTTTGCTTTTCGTATGGACCGTGGGTCACGTTCCACAGAGATACAGCTGTGCCGTTGCTGCAAACTGTGCCCCTTGTGCATTGATGTGGTCTGCGAGGGCCATCATCGTCGGGGGTGAGACCTGAAGTCGCTGCTGGATTGCCAGCTCCAGTATGATTGCCACCCTTGTTCTTAACAGGAGGCAGTCCCAGCTCTGTGCTGCTTGATAGTTTTATGACTGACTTTCCCTGAGGCTTGTTTTTCTCATCAGTGAAATGGAGATGATAATACTTACCTTGGCAACTGTATAGAGGTGCTGTGCTGGTGAGAATCACATGAAAGAACCTATTTGAAAACATTATAAACTGGAAAGGTATATGGGGTTTTGATTTGGGCATCCTCTATAGTAGCATTCAATAAATGCACAACATTTTCATTTTAAACTACAGCACCTTTCAATCAGTGTCCTTCATGCTTACCAGAAGTTTTTCTAGATTTGCATTTTTTAATTACAATATTGTTAAATACTCCTAATAAAAAAAAGGTAAAAATGTCAAAAACGTATTATTAAAAAAGTACCCTTCTGTGCCTTCCAGTTACCAAAATCCTCGTACACCCGAGGTAACTCTAATGGCTTGCAGTATTCTCCTTTCTTTTTTGTTTTTCTGTGTATGTGCAGGTATGCATATGTGTTAGTAATATGGTTTTAAAATTTTTTCACAAAATTGAAATTATACCATGGTTCTTCATTTGCTTTTTTTTTTTAATGTAATGGTATATAATGTACGTCTTTATACATTGGTACTTGTAATTACTTATAAAGCTAAACTAATTTTTTTTAAATTAATTAATTTTTGGCTGCGTTGGGTCTTTGTTGCTGCGCGTGGGTTTTCTCTAGTTGCGGCGAGCTGGGGCTACTTATCGTTGCGGTGTGCGGGCTTCTCATTTCAGTGGCTTCTCTTGTTGTGAAGCACGGGCTCTAGGCACACGGGCTTCAGTAGTTGTGGGTCACGGGCTCTAGAGCGCAGGCTCAGTAGTTGTGGTGCACGGGCTTGGTTGCTGCGTGGCATGTGGGATATTCCCAGACCCGGGCTCCAACCCGAGTCTCCTGCATTGGCAGGTAGATTCTTAACCACTGCGCCACCAGGGAAAACCCTAAAGTAATTTTTTTAAACTGATGGATAGGATTCCATTGTTTGAATGTACTGTAGTTTATTAAACCAGTCCATCTAGAGGAAATTTAGGTTTCTTTACTAAAATTATTTTTATGTTAAAAGATTAAAATTTGAAATGGAACACATGAGGTTGATTTAATGGAAACGTATAAAACTATGTTGACAGTGTTATAATACTATTAAGCCTGAGTCAGACCAGTGAAGCAGTATCTTGCTAATTACTTTTCTTGAGATTACCAAGGGGAAGTTTTAAAATAATTTTCTTGAAAAAATTGTTTATTTGAATAGAGTCCTTACAGAGTAAGTTAGGCTAGAAATCAGGAAGCGTGCTCTGTAAGAGAAGTTTTGTATTAGAGCAAGCTACTCTTTCACCAGCTTTTTTTTTTTTTTTTGCGGTACGCGGGCCTCTCACTGTTGTGGACTCTCCCGTTGCGGAACACAGGCTCTGGACGCACAGGCTCAGCGGCCATGGCTCACAGGCCTAGGCGCTCCGCGGCATGTGGGATCTTCCCGGACCAGGTCCCCTGCATCAGCAGGCGGACTCTCAACCACTGCGCCACCAGGGAAGCCCTCACTAGCTGTTTTAAGACTAGCCCTGAGACTTGTTGAAGGGGCAGCAGAACCCCCCAGACCAAAGGCTGGGTCCCTGAAATTCCTTGGGTACCTTGATTACTGGGGGCTTGAAATTTGATATGCATAGTTAGACCAGACTTTAATATTCATTTTACATTCATTTTTTTAAAAATAAATTTCTTTCTTTCTTTATTTTTGGCTGCATTGGGTCTTTGTTGCTGCACGCGGGCTTTCTCTAGCTGCAACGAGCAGGGGCTACTCTTCATTGTGGCGAGCAGGCTTCTTATTGCAGTGGCTTCTCTTTGTTGCAGAGCACAGGCTCTAGGAGCTTGGGCTTCAGTAGTTGTGGCATGTGGGTTCAGTAGTTGTGGCTCACGGGCTCTAGAGTGCAGGCTCAGGAGTTGTGGCACAGAGGCTTAGTTGCTCCATGGCATGTGGGATCTTCCCAGACCAGGGCCCAAACTCGTGTCCCCTGCATTGGCAGGTGGATTCTTAATCACTGCGCCACCAGGGAAGTACTAATTTTTATATTATATGTTGGATTTTGATTTCTTCTGTGATAGTTATTATAGTACATATATTAAACATTTATCATTGATACAATAATATTTACAAATTTATATTTTCCCAGTTACACCAAAATGTGTTTCATAACTCCTCTCCCCGCTACCATACCAACCAAATCAAGGTCCATTCAAGGATCACATTTTGCACTTGTTTTTCTTAACCATCCTTCTTTTCTTCTTTTAAATTATAAAAGAAATGCAGCTAATGATAAAACATATAACAGTACTAAAAAGGGGATAGGAAAAAAGTTTGAAAAAGTTAAATTCTTTTTTTTTTAAACATCTTTATTGGAGTATAATTGCTTTACAATGGTGTTAGTTTCTGCTTTATAACAAAGTGAATCAGGTATACATATACATAGGTTCCCATATCTCTTCCTTCTTGCATCTCCCTCCCTCGCACCCTCCCTATCCCACCCCTCTAGGTGGTCACAGAGCATCGAACTGATCTCCCTGTGCTATGCAGCTGCTTCCCACTAGCTGTCTGTTTTATATTTGGTAGTGTATATATGTCCATGCCACTGTCTCACTTTGTCACAGCTTACCCTTCCCCCTCCCCGTATCCTCAAGTCCATTCTCTGGTAGGTCTGTGTCTTTATTCCTGTCTTACCCCTAGGTTCTTCATGACATTTTTTTCCTTAAATTCCATATATATGTGTTAGCATACGGTATTTGTCTTTCTCTTTCTGACTTACTTCACTCTGTATGACAGACTCTAGGTCCATCCACCTCATTACAAATAGCTCAATTTCGTTTCTTTTTATGGCTGAGTAATATTCCATTGTATATATGTGCCACATCTTCTTTATCCATTCATCTGATGATGGACACTTAGGTTGTTTCCACCTCCTGGCTGTTGTAAGTAGAGCTGCAATGAATATTTTGGTACATGACTCTTTTTGAATTATGGTTTTCTCAGGGTATATGCCCAGTAGTGGGATTGCTGGGTCATATGGTAGTTCTATTTGTAGTTTGTTAAGGAACCTCCATACTGTTCTCCATAGTGGCTGTACCAATTCACATTTCCCACCAGGAGTGCAAGAGTGTTCCCTTTTCTCCACACCCTCTCCAGTATTTATTTTTTCTAGATTTTTTGTTGATGGCCATTCTGACTGGTGTGAGATGATATCTCATTGTAGTTTTGATTTGCATTTCCCTGATGATTAATGATGTTGAGCATTCTTTCATGTGTTTGTTGGCAGTCTGTATATCTTCTCTGGAGAAATGTCTATTTAGGTCTTCTGCCCATTTTTGGATTGGGTTGTTTGTTTTTTTGTTATTGAGCTGCATGAGCTGCTTATAAATTTTGGAGATTAATCCTTTGTCAGTTGCTTCATTTGCAAATATTTTCTCCCATTCTGAGGGTTGTCTTTTGGTCTTGTTTATGGTTTCCTTGGCTGTGCAAAAGCTTCGCAGTTTCATTAGGTACCATTTGTTTATTTTTGTTTTTATTTCCATTTCTCTAGGAGGTGGGTCAGAAAGGATCTTGCTGTGATTTATGTCATAGAGTGTTCTGCCTATGTTTTTCTCTAAGAGTTTGATAGTTTCTGGCCTTACATTTAGGTCTTTAATCCATTTTGAGCTTATTTTTGTGTATGGTGTTAGGGAGTGATGTAATCTCATACTTTTACATGTACCTGTCCAGTTTTCCCAGCACCACTTATTGAAGAGGACTCCTTTCTCCACTGTACATTCCTGCCTCCTTTATCAAAGATAAGGTGACCATATGTGCGTGGGTTTATCTCTGGGCTTTCTATCCTGTTTCATTGATCTATCTTTCTGTTTTTGTGCCAGTACCATAGTGTCTTGATTACTGTAGCTTTGTAGTATAGTCTGAAGTCAGGGAGCCTGATTCCTCCAGCTCCGTTTTTCGTTCTCAAGATTGCTTTGGCTATTCTGGGTCTTTTGTGTTTCCATACAAATTGTGAAATTTTTTGTTCTAGTTCTGTGAAAAATGCCAGTGGTAGTTTGATAGGGATTGCATTGAAACTGTAGATTGCTTTGGGTAGTAGAGTCGTTTTCACAATGTTGATTCTTCCAATCCAAGAACATGGTATATCTCTCTGTCTATTTGTATCATCTTTAATTTCTTTCATCAGTGTCTTATAATTTTCTGCATACAGAAAAAGTTAAATTCTTATTCCCCACGAGATAATCAATGAGACTTTTTTTTTTTTTTTGGTATTTGTCTAAAAATATTCTAGTGTTTAAAATGACTGTGTTTTATCTGTTTAGGGCCGAGTGGAGTGCTGGGACCCGAGGACGCGTGGCAGGGTTGGCCTGTTAGACTGCGCCTTAAGTAGCGTCACAGCTGATTCTGAGTAAGTGGGGGTGAAGTCGCAGTTTAAATACTCATCAGCTTCTGATTTAAACAAACGTATCAACACTAAATTAAAATCAGTTGCTAAAGGATGACACTCTTAAAACACGTTTATCTGAGGTTGTGGTTTTTGATTGTTTTATGTAGAAATCCTTTCCTGTGAAAGGTCACTAAGTGGGGAAGCCAGATGGAATTCCTTGTTTATATAGTTGCCCTGGAATTTTGTGAAAACAAATACACTGC